>NC_042621.1:272613826-273213826 GCF_901001135.1 Rhinatrema bivittatum
CAGCAACTGGAAAACAATTTAAAGTACAAAGGAGATGAATCTGACTTCCTAGTGTATTAGTATCCATGCATTCCACCCCCCAAGAGAGAGGGAATTATTGTTTATAGTAATCTTAAACCGGTTTTCTGTTTTCAGCTTTTATCTTTACGCGTAGTTGTGCCAGATGTACTAAGGATTTGCTCCCATTTTGCGTTTATGGGGAAAAAGCTTCGTACACTGGTGGCGGCAAAACAGTCCAGGTCTGGGGTATTAACCCCCTAAGCGCCGGTCAATTAAATCACTGTAAAAAGAAGTAAGCCCTCAACGTGACTAAATGTGCCCTGTGATGCAGTCCGACGCAGTTATACAGAGCCTGCTGATTCGCTATGGGCAGCCACTTAGGGAGGGGGGAAATAGCTGAGTCCACTGAGTCTTGCAGCACTGCATAGAAATGATCCAGGTGTAAACCACAGCTAAAACACATAAAACCAAAACCCGAGAATGCAGATCACAAATTAGCTGATCTTCTTCACGTTTACCCAGCCTGGAGCACTAATGATCACATAGGGCCTGATTTTAAAAAAGCATTTACACGCTTAAAACTGGGGGTTTTACATGTAAACGCACTGTACTCGTGTTAAGCGGTCTTTTGAAAATTGCTACAGTATGAGCCATCGAATTGTCCATAGGATATTCCCCTTTAAGCGCACTTTATGGGGTAGATTTTCAAAGGGTTACGTGCGTAATATACGTGCGTAACCCTCTAAAACCTACCCCTGCGCGCGCCGAGCCTATTTTGCATAGGCTCAGCGGCGTGCACAAGCCCCGGGACGCGTGTATGTCCAGGGGAGGCGGTCTGGGGGCCTTCCCGAGTCCTCCGGCACAGCCACTGTGCCGGGGGATGGCGCGCCGGCAGCCAGCTGGCGCATGCAAATTATGCCTGCCAGAGACCGGCGTGACTCCTGCAATAAAGGTAGGGGTGGATTTAGATAGGGCAGGGGGGTGGGGGGAGAGCGAAAGGAATTTCGGAGCGGCCTCGGAGGGAACAGGGAAAGCCATCGGGCCTCCCCTAGGGTTCGGTGTGCACCCCCTTGTGCGCGCCGACTCCCGATTTTATAACATGCGTGTGGCAGCGCGCACATGTTATAAAATCGGGTGTACATTTGTGTGCGCCGGGTGGCGCACACAAATGTACCCCGTGCATGTAAGATTAAAAGTCTGCCCCTATGGGGCAGATTTTAAAACCTGCGCACGGGCGCAGATTTGTTCGTGCAACCCGGCGCAAACAAATCTACGCCTGATTTTATAACATGCGCGCGCTGCTGCGTAAATGTTATAAAATCCAGGGTCAGCATGCGCAAGGGGTGCACAATTGTGCAACTTGCGCGCGTCGAGCCGCGCAAGCTGCCTCCGTTCCCTCCGAGGCCGCTCCGGAATCGGAGCGGCCTCGGAGGGAACTTTTCTACCACTCATCCCACCTTCCCCTTCCTTCCCCATCTAACCCACCTCCCAGCCCTAACTAGATCCCCCCCCCCCCCCCCACCTTTGTGTCATAAGTTACGCCTGCCGGCGCACCATCCCCCAGCACAGGCCACTGTGCCGGAGAGCTCCGGACTGCCAACCTCCACCACGCCCCCGGACTCGCGCTCGGCACGCACAGGGCAGCTTGGGACAGCTTTTCGGGGGTTACGCGCGTAACCCTTTGAAAGTCTACCCTATGCGCGTAAATGGCTTTTTAAAATTGCTACGATAGTATGTTACATTTACCTGTGTAACGCCTTTTAAAAGATTACCTCCATACAATGCAGTTCAGCAATTTAATAAACCTTTTTAAAGCAACACACTTAATCCAAATGGCTGGAAAGAATATGCAGGCAGGGGAAAAATGTTACAAAAAGGTAACAAGACGTCCCTCAGCTGCGGGGTCTGCCGAGCCCATCTCGCCCGCAGCAATGTGACAAAGGGTCAAGGCAACCTTCTCAGGATCAAAGGAGAGAGGAATGGGGAGCCCAGCGAACGAACGCAAGTCAGGATTAGCACACAGTGCCCAGTCAGGCATGTGATCTAAGCACGACTCCTCGCGAGCCTCACGCCTGGAACCACAGCTCTCTGATACACTAGGGCACTCCTAGCCTGAGGAGGAGTGCAGGAGAAGTCCATACACCATTAATAGCCATGTAGACTTGGGAAAGCCACTGTTTATCTCTGCTTAGGCGTGAAAAAGACTGGATCTATTCTTTGACTATCCTTCTGGGTACCAGACTGTCGGAGACAAGATGCAGCATTTCTTATGTTTCATACCCTGCCCCTCAAAAGTCCTTCTTGTGCTCTATATAATTATGTTCTGCATTGGATCAATTAAACCAAACTTCAGCCCAATGCAACAGTATTGTTCAGCTCCCATAGAAACAGAGAAACGTGACTGCAGAAAACGACCGTATGGCCTATCTAGTCTGCCCATCCTCCCAACTAATTTAGCTTTACAAATCCCTCAGAGATCCCATGTTTATCCCATGCTTTCTTGAATTCAGATCCTGTTTTTTTTTTGTCTCTACTACCGCCACTGGCAGACTGTTCCATGTATCCACTATCATCTCCGTAAAAAAGTATTTCCTAAGATTACTCCCGAGTCTAATCTTTTTACCCTCATCCCATGACCCCCTCGGTCTAAAGCCTCCTTTCCATTGAAAGAGGCTTGCATGTTATGCATGGAAACCATGGGAGATATTTAAATGTCTCTATCATATCTCCCCTGTCTTACTTTTCCCCTAGGTATACACATTTACATCTTTAAGTCTGTCCCCATATGCTTTAGAATGAAGACCACTAACCATTCTAGGAGCTGCACCATCTGGACCAACTCCAACCAGTTTATATCCTTTTGAAGTGCAGTCTCCAGAATTGTACACAGTATTCCAAGTGAGGTCTCACCAAGGACAATATCGCCTCCCTTTTTCTGCTGACCATTCCTCTCCCTATGCAGCCAAGCATCTTTCTGGCTTTTGTCATCGCCTTATCCACCTATTTAGTCACCTTAAGTTAATCAGAGACAATCACCCCCAGATCCAGTTATTCTTTTGTGTTTTGAAGATTTTCACCCCAATACTATACCTCTCCATAATTCTGCATTTTTTTTTTTAGCATTAAATCTTTGCTGCCAGACACTAGACCATTCCTAGAGCTTTGCTAGATCCCGCCTCATGTTTTCCACATCTTCCTAGCTATCTACCCTGTTGCAGATTTAGCTATCATCTCAAAAAGACAAAACCTTCCCCCAAGAATGCCACTACAATGTCACTTATGAAAAGGCTGAAAAAAAAAAAACCAGGCCAAGGACCGATCCCTGAGGCACACCAATAGTAATGCCCCCCTCCGTCAAATGAATTCCATTTACCACCGCCCTTTGTCACCTCCCACTCAACCAGTTTCTAACCCAGTCAGTCACTTTGGGCCCATACCAAGGCACCCAATTTATTTATAAGTTGACTATGCAAAACCCATGTTAAAGGCTTTAATGAAATGCAAGTACACTACATCTAGCGCTCTCCCTTGATCCAACTTTCTGGTTACCCAATCAAAGAGATTGATCTGATTCATCTGACAAGATCAGCTTCTGGTAAAACCGTGCTGCCTCAGATCTTGCAATCCATTGGATTCCAGAACATAAGAAAATGCCATACTGGGTCAGACCAAGGGTCCATCAAGCCCAGTATCCTGTTTCCAACAGTGGCCAATCCAGGCCATAAGAACCTGCCAAGAACCCAAACATTAAATGAATAGATCCCAAGCTACTAATCCTTATTGATTAATAGCAGTTTATGGACTTCTTCTCTAGGAACTTATCCAAACATTTTTTAAGCCCAGCTACACTAACTGCAGTAACCAAATTCTCTGGCAATGAATTCTAGAGCTTAATTATGCATTGAGTGAAAAATAAATTTCTCTGATTAGTTTTAAATGAGCTTCTTGCTAACTTCATGGAGTGCTCCCTATTCTGTCTGAAAAAGTAAATAACCGATTCACATGTACCTGTTCAAGTCCTTTCATGATTTTGTAGACCTCTATCATATCCCCCCTCAGCCATCTCTTCTCCAAGCTGAACAGCTCTAACCTCTTTAGCCTTTCCTCAAAGGGGAGTCGTTCCATTCCCTTTATTGTTTTGGTCGCCTTTCTCTGTACTTTCTCCATCGCAACTATATCTTTTTTGAGATGCAGCGACCAGAACTGCACACAGTATTCAAGGTGCGGTCTCACCATGGAGCGATACAGAGGCATTATGACATTTTCCGTTTTATTCACCATTCTCTTCCTAATAATTCCTAACATTGTTTGCTTTTTAGATTGCCACAGCACACTCAGCTGACGATGTCAATGTGTTATCCACTATGATGCCTAGATCTCTTTCCTGGATGGTAACTCCTAATGTGGAACCTAACATTGTGTAACCACAGTATGGGTTATTTTTCCCTATATGCATCACCTTGCACTTATCCAAATTAAATGTCATCTGCCATTTGGACACACAGTCTTCCAGTCTCGCAAGGTCCTCCTTCACAATCCACTTCAGATTGAACTACTCTGCATAATTTTGTATTTTCCACAAAAATAAGCACCTCGCTCAGCGTGCCCCTTTCCAGATCATTTATAAATATATTACTCCTGGGGGAATTCTGCGCAAAAAAATTTAAATTTTGCAAACTTTATATTGGTCAAAATCAATGGTTCTCAACCTTGTTTTGGCCGGGACACACCTGACAGATGGTTCTGACATGCGTGACACACAACATGTGACCATCACGGGGCTAAATGTAAACATACATTCTGCATCCACAGGAATCCCCATAACCCCCAGCAATGAGTGCAGAGCAGATCTAGGGCATTACCCGTACAACTCGCCATACAAAAAAGATATTCTGGTTCTGATGACATCTCAGTAAAAGCAAAACAAACTCCCTTTACTACCAGGCACAATAGCCTTCCTTATGAAAAGAAAGTAATTTACCACTAACGTATATCCTATTGAGAAAACACAACAAATAAGATTGATACCAATGCCTACATGCTAGTAAAATACCTCACCTCAGTCACACACCCTTCATCAAGTATAGAAAAACCACAAATCATAAATATGGAGACAGAAACTGGAATGGAAACCCAAAAAAGCCACTCTGCATGCAGTGCGAACCTGGAGAAATGGAAAGAGAAATATAGCACCTAACAGACTCTCAGGATTTGCAATAATGCATACAAACTAACCTGCACAAAGTTACACCTGCATTATGGAGCATATTCAAACAGTAACAACCGTATCTAAGAAATACAACTATTAAACCAGGCCCTAAACACTAATACATTTCCTATTGGGAAAACAGATTAAGCCAAGCTGCTATAGAGCCCCACACAGAAAACATTGTAAAGCTATACTAAAAATGTTACAAAACAGCTGCTGAACAGAATAATATCCAACAATTAAAAACTCATAAAAATTATTAAAACATGTCCAAATATCAATAAAATATTTCAAAACAGCAGACATCGCATAATACCCAATAATTAAAATGGCAGTCAATCAAGAAAAATAAAATTTAAAAGCCACCTTTACTTACCCTCTCCAGCAACTCTCCTACTCCTTTCCCTTCCAGGCCAATAGCACTCACCAGAAGCAGCAAGGGCTGCTGAAGCTCTGTCCTCACAGTCCTCTTCCTTAGCGCTCACAACCAGTCACTCACACACACACACCCCCAATTAGACCCCACGACCAGTCTGGGTCTCTCTCACACCAGTCATCTTCCTGACAGTCTCGCTCACATACGGTGACATTACAGCTGCTCACTTATGGCCATCGCTGGTGGTGGTGGGTGGGTACCAGGCAATGGGTGGGCAGAGGGAGGGCTAAAGGACTGGTGCCAGCACACATCTGGTCTGCTTCCTTTCTCTTTGCAGGGGGGGCACCTTCGGCTTGTTCCCCGCTCTGCTCTCCGGTGCTGGTGGTTGCAAGCAGGCAGCCTGCTTTCCCTTCCGGCAGTGGTGCAGCCACTCACTTATGGCAGTCTGTAGTGGTGGTGGTGGTGGTGGGTGAGTGCTGGGCAGTGGACACTTATGGTGGTCCCACCACCGTTACCCTCTCTCACCAGATCCTGGTCTCCACTGAGAATAAGATCTAAAATTGCTCCCTCTCTTGTCTGTTCTTGAACAAATTGCTCCATAAAACTATCATATATTCCATCCAGGAACTTTAACTCTTTAGCATGTCCTGGATGTTTCACTTACCCAGTCAATATTGGGGTAATTGAAATCTCCCATTAATACTGCACTATCAGTTTGGTTAGCTTCGCTAATTTCTCTTAGCATTTCATTAGGAGCTACCACCCAGGAAAAAGATCTAGGCATCATAGTGAATAATACTTTGAAATCGTCGGCTCAGTGTGCTGCAGCAGTCAAAAAAGCAAACAGAAATTTAGGAATTATTAGGAAGGGAATGGTTAATAAAACGGAAAATGTCATAATGCCCCTGTATCGCTCCATGGTGAGACTGCACCTTGAATATTGTGTACAATTCTGGTCGCCACATTTCAAAAAAGATATAGTTACGATGGAGAAGGTACAAAGAAGGGCAACCAAAATGATAAAGGGAATGGAACAGCTCCCCTATGAGGAAAGGCTGAAGAGGTTAGGGCTGTTCAGCTTGGAGAAGAGACGGCTGAGGGGGGATATGATAGAGGTCATTAAGATCATGAGAGGGCTTGAACAAGTAGATGTGAATCGGTTATTTACACTTTCGGATAATAGAAGGACTAGGGGGCATTCCATGAAGTTAGCAAGAAGCACATTTAAGACTAATCGGAGAAATTTCTTTTTCACTCAACGCACGATTAAGCTCTGGAATTTGTTGCCAGAGGATGTGGTTAGTGCAGTTAGTGTAGCTGGGTTCAAAAAAAGTTTGGATAAGTTCTCTGAGAAGTCCTTAACTGCTATTAATCAAGTTGTCTTAGGGAATAGCCACTGTGTAGCAAGGGATCTTCTTGGTGTTTGGGTACTTGCCAGTTACTTGTGATTTGGATTGGCCACTGTTAGAAACAGGATGCTGGGCTCGATGGACTCTTGGTCTGACCCAGTATGCCATGTTCTTACAAGATCTCTCTCCTTATTCAGGGCAGCCTTTTTTCTCTTCCTGCTTTGTGCACGCATGAGGAAAAAAAGTACATTATATGTGGTTGTTTTGGAATGGATTATATAATTTGGAAAAGAAAAAGCATGCACCGCATCAAACTGTGGCCTTTATTTTTGTGAGCCGGTGATGACTGATTGTGCATTTAGTCTCATGCAGGATGTTTATCCTGTTGGACTCTATGCCATCCCGGACATAAAGCGCCACACCGCCTCCCGGGTGCTCCTCTCTGTCATTGCGATATAATTTGTATCCCGGTATAGCACTGTCCCATTGGTTATCTTCTTTCCACCATGTCTCTGAGATGCCAATTAAGTCTATGTCATCATTTACTGCTATACATTCTAATTCTCCCATCTTACTTCTTAGACTTCTGGCATTAGCATACAAACATTTCAAAGTTTGTTTTTTGTTTGTATTTTCATTCTGCTTTTTAATTGATAGGGATAAGTTAGAATTTTTTTAGCTCAGGTGAGTTTTTAGTTATAGGCACTTGGACTACTTTTCTTATTATTGGAACCTCACTGTCGGGATGCCCTAATTCTAATGCATCATTAGTATCCTTTGAAGATACCTCCCTCAGACCCATGCACTGCTGAGTGACTGTCGGCTTTCCCCTTTGTTCTAGTTTAAAAGCTGCTCTATTTCCTTTTTAAAGGTTAGCGCCAGCAGTCTGGTTCCACCCTGGTTAAGGTGGAGCCCATCCTTTCGGAAAAGACTCTCCCTTCCCCAAAAGGTTCCCTAGTTCCTTACAAAGCTGAATCCCTCTTCCCTGTACCATCGTCTCAGCCACGCATTGAGACTCCGGAGCTCTGCCTGCCTCTGGGGACCTGCGCGTGGAACTGCACTATCCTCTGTTTTCGCAGCGATCCCATTAGTTTGTTCACATCAAGATTGGACTAATCAGCCTGCAGTTCCCAGCCTCCTCATTCCTCCCACTTTCGTGAAGAGGAACCACATCTGCCCATCGCCAATCCTCGGGAACTACTCCCAGCTCTAAAGAAGCACTGGAAAGGTTCAGCCAGCGGAGCTGCCAGAGCTTCTCTAAGTACCCTCGAATGTATCCCAACAGGCTCCATTGCCTTATCTAATTTCAGTTTAGTTACTCCTCTGAAAATCTGCTGAGGTTTACCTTACTTCCAATCTTATTTGTGTTCGTCTATTGCAGACCTGATCCTGGCCCTTTCATGATAAACTCCAAACAGAAATATTTGTTAAGCAATTTTGCTTTTTCCTCATCATCGTGTACATCTCGGAGTCTTGCAGTGCTACTTCTGCACTTCTTTCTAACACAAACATACCTTAAAAAAAAAGTCTTGTCCCCCTCATTTTACTGTATTTGCTGTTTTGTCTTCCCTTTGAATTTCTGCATTCTAGCCTGTCCTCATCTTTTTATGATCTCTTGAAGTTCTATAAATGCTAATCTTTTCTCCCTTATTTGGTCAGCTACTTTAGAAAACTACAGCAGCCTCTTTTTTTCCTCGTTCCTACATTTATTTCCCTGTCTGCTCACCGTCTTCATTTTTTTTTTTTTGTGTGCACCTTCCGTTACATTTGAGCATGCCTTGATCTGAACAGTTCACCTGATTTATACACAAATGGCCTATCTAGAAGAGTATCTCAAAGCAAATATTCACCGTAAGAGAACTGGAAGGAGGGCGTCAAAGGCAGTGGTTTCAACCAGCGTGCAATGGCAAAGTCCCTGCCGTCCCTTAACACCAACTTGATGCTCTCCGCACCCCCCCCCCCCAGCACGATCCTCCCCATCCCTCCTGGTGTGATTCCTCCCCATCCTGCCAGCGCAATTTTGAAGTGAAAGGTTGACTTGGGGTGGCAAGCAGACCCCCATCTCGCAGCCAGCAGAGTGGCGTGCATGTGCAGCCTCGCTGCCAGCTGTCACCTCAAGCAATTCTAAAAACTCGCAGGCTGACTGGCTGTGCTCATTTCACGAGAATATCATGGCCGGTAGACCTGAAAATGTGAAACCTGCCTGCGGGGACTGCTGGTTGAAAAGCACCCACCCTTCCTTCTGCTGCCTAGTGCAATGGAGTTTGCTTGCCACCTCAAGCCGGTTTTGGTTTTTTTTTTAAACTTATGGCGGCAGAGTTGGGGAGGTAAGAGCATTAAGTAACTGCAATCACTATCGGCACAGCAGGGTAGGGGGTGGAGAGAAGCAAGGGCCCTGGGAAAAGCTGCCCTTGCTGCAGGCCCTGGTGAAGACCCTGACACTTCTGCTGGCTGGAGAGAGGTACATGAGAAAAGAAAGTCGGGGGTGTGGCAAGAAAGTGGTGGAAGGGAAAAGCTGAACGGTGAGGGAGGCGCCGAGGGGAAAGGGAGAAGGATGGAATACTGGCTGGCAAGAGAGGAACTGAGAGGAGAAATGGAGCACTGAGAAGCTGAATTTTTTTGTTTGTTTTTTTGAGGGGGGGTGGGGGATAGAGTAGAGAGCAGAGAGACCAGATCACTGAGAAGAGAGTATGCTAGGGATGGGATGGGGGGGAAGGAGGTCACTAGGAGGAGAAAGTTGGAGAGAAGGAGCACTAGAATAGGGAGAGAGAGATGGCAATGGAAAGAGGAGGGAGAGAGGGAGCACTAGGAAATGGGTAGAGAGCAGGTCTTGGCAGGAGAGAAAATGAGAGGACACTGGGGGGAAAAAGGAAGAGAAGGGAGCACTGGGTGGAGAGAGAGAGCGCACACTGGGATACAACAGTGTGTAGATGTAGCAGTGAGATGCAGTTAAAGATGGAATAAAGAACAGTATTTCCCAACCAGTGAGCACTGGCGTGCCGTGGGCTTTCAGACCCGATCTGTGGACCACAGAATAAAGTCACCGCTGTCTGATGCTCAGATCTAGACCGGCAGCTGGGCTCGGCTCTCAGCACCTTGCAGCAATGAGAAACACAAGCAATGGCTCTTAAACATGCAGGCGGTCCTTTTTGAGAATATGTGTAATCATGCATGCCTCCTCTTCCTAGCTACAACCTGAACGTCAGAGTGTTAGAATTAATGGGCAGCAGGCAGGGCAAGGATAGCTGGGACCTGCTTCGTGCAGTCACACATTGCACACAGCACCTTCTCATCGTCCCCCCTCCTGAACTTCCTCCTTTGAATCCCAGGCTGAAAGAGACAGGGAAAGCCTGCATTGAGCACTGGGTATGACTCATTCTGAGTGTTGAGAGCAGCCGCGGTGAAGGAGCCCTGGCAGCCACATATGGCTACAAGTCAATTTAACCTTTTTACTTTCTGAAAAGGTTGATTGGTTGATGACAATGAACAAATATTTCTTCTGTCAGAAAAGTATGAGGCCAGAAGGCAACTTGGCCAGACAACTGAAAAGTGCTTGAAATGTGTCTAGCATAAAGGAGATCCAAGTTGGTGACACATTACATGCATGCCCTAAGGGGTTAGTGCGAGCGTCGGTGTATTCCTTACAGGGAGTGGGGAATGAGCCTGCATTTTTAAAGGCTCTAGATTGTGTATGGGAGATTTAAGTCCTTGACTCTCTTATCAGGGTAGAACAGGGTAGAACACCTATCCTAAAAAACCTACATTGGCTCCCAATCAAATCCAGAATCCTGTTCAAAGCTCTAACCATAATCCACAAGACCATTCACTCACAAACCTCGTTAGATCTAATCTGCCCCCTTCGCCTCCACGCTTCATCCAGACCTATCAGAACTAGCTATCTAGGCACTCTCTATGCACCCCCAGCTAAGTCACTGCTTAAGAAACGTGCATTCAACAGCCGGTCCCTCGCATTGGAACACACTCCCCACGGACCTTCGATTAGAAACTTGTAGCCGAACATTTAAGAAAAAACTTAAAACGTGGCTTTTCTCAAAAGCCTACGCTTAAAGGTTTCAACAACCGCATCTCCTCACCATCTCAACTCATACAGACCTTCAGCCTTACCATGCTTGACGTCTCCAGGACCTGTTTCCAATGTTAATTTCATTTTTTCAGGTTTAATACGCTAGATGTAATACCAATTCCCGATTTATATCTTATTACCCTCAAGACTTTCGCCTTGTTACACGTCGTTACATTCACCATTCATGCTTACTAAGTCTGATGTTAATCTAAGTTGTTGATTCTATCTATAATTCTTATTACATGTAATAGATGTAAGACTAGATTTCGGTTCTCTATATTTTTTACTAAGTTCGCCTCGTTATTTGTAACAACATGTTCGATGTATTTTCTAACTTTAGTTGTCTGTAAACCGACGCGATATGTACTAGCACATGAACATAGGTATATAAAAGCCTTTAAATAAAAATAAATAAATAACAGGTGCTTGGAGCCATTAAGGCCCTTAAGGCTGAGAAAGGTGCAGGAGTTATGGGGGTTATGGAAGGCAAAGTAGAGCAGAAACTGGCTTTAAATGCAACTACACAATATTCTACATTTTTAGTTGAAGACCTTGATTCAATGTCCAGTTAGAAAACTAACTATGGACATTTCTCCAGTTATAAGATCTATGTCAGTAAGCCTGAATGCATGAGCAAGTGTGAAGAGGATTCAGTGGGACCTGATTTTAGTAGAAATTGTCACTTGAAACAGACCAATGGATTTTGGGGTGTTGTCCTACGTTGGATACACTGGATGATCTCAATTACCTCCCTCTACTGTCTATTTTATATGAAGCCTTGCTAAAAGTAAACAGTTATTTGCAAACTGGCTAGGTAGAGTCCATGCAATTTAAATTAATTGGTTATCATAGTAATTAAGAACATAAGAAATGCCACGCTAGGTCAATCCAAGGTCCATCAAGTCCAGCATCCTGTCTCCAACAGTGGCCAGTCCAGGTTGCAAGCACCTGGCAGATCCCATAAAATTGATATAATTCCTGTTACTCAATCCCCAGGGATAGCAATAGCTTTCTTTAGTCTACCTGGCTAATAATGTGTTATGGACTTTTCATCCAGGAACTCGTGCAAATCTCTTTTAAACCCCGTTGTGCTAGTTGCCTTGAGCGCACCCCTCTGGCAACAGATTCCACAGCTTGAGAGTATGCTGAGTGGAAAAAAGTACTTTCTACAATTTGTTTTCAATCTGCTGCTTGTTAGTTTCATGGATTGTGCCATTGTTTTATAAACTTATATCCTGTCCCTTCTCAGCCATCTCTTTTCCAAGCTGAAGAGCCCTCGCCTGTATAGCCTCTCGTCATAGCAGAGATGATCCATCTCCTCTGCACCTTTTCTACTTCCACTATGTCTTGCTTAAGATGTGACAACCAGAACTGCACAATACTCAAGGTGCGGTCACACTGCTGCTCAAAGGAAAGTCAATATAATATTTTCAGTTTTATTCTCCATTCCTTTTCGGATCATTCCTAACATTCTGTTTTGTGTTTTTTGACCACCGCTGTGCACTGAGCCAAGGATTTCAACATATTGTCCACAAGGACTCCAAGGTCCTTTTCTTGTAGTGACTCTTAATACAAAACCTAGCATCCTGTAACTGTAGGTGGGATTATTTGCCCTCTGCTCTTATGTACATGAAATTTCATCTTCCATTCAGATGCCCAGCCTCCAAGTCTCACAAGGTCTTCACAATATGCTGCCATTTTAACAAATCTGAATAATTTGGGGTCATTTGCAAACTTGATCACCTCACTCGTCATTCCCTTTTCCCTGTTATACTCCATTCAAGATCTTTTTTCCATTTGGAAAACTGACCATTTAGTGCTGCCCTCTGTTTCTGGCCTTTTAACCAGTTGCCAATTCACAATGGAACACTGCCCATGACTTTATACATTTCCTGAGGGTCTCTCATAGGGAACTTTGCCAAATGACTTTTGAATTCCAAATATACTATATTCAACCAGTTCACCTTACCTACATGTTTATTTACTCCTTCAAAATATTCTAAAAGATTGGAAATACAAGAATTCTGCTTGGTAAAACCATGTTGACTCTTCCCTATTAAAACTTATCTATCTATATGATCAGTGATTTTGTTTTTAAAGATGGCTTACAGCATTTTGCCTGGCACTGATGTTAGGCTCATTGGTATATAGTTTCCCGGACCACCCCTGCAGCCCCGTTGAAAAATCAGTGTCCCATTGGCCACCTTCTAGTCCTCAGAAATTGTGACTGTTTTAAATGAAAGGTTACAAATTACTGGTAACAGTTTAGTAATTTTGGGGTCCATTTTCAATTGCTGTGTGGCTCAGCTAGTTAGCCGAGTGATTTAGAGTATATGTCTAGCCGGCTAACTTTAGAGCAGCCCTACGGCCCGACCAGAGTTAGCCGCATAGGTTAAGCAACTAACGCCAAATAGCGGCTATCTCTGCTCCGCCTGGAAATGTTTTCCGCCCACCCCCAGAATGCCCCCGACTTATATGGCTAAATTCTATCCTCATAAATTGTTATATGGCTAGAATTTAGCCACATAAGTGATGAATATCACCAGAAAGCCATGCAGACAAATAACTTTTCAGATACCTGTCTAAATAGTTTTGGAATATCAACCTCTTTATGATTTAGTTCTTTTAGAGTTCTGGAGTGGATGCCATCCAGCCCCCATGATCTGTTACTTTTTAGTTTGTCAATCTGATCTATTACATCCTCCATTGTCACAGATATTTGTTTTAGTTGCTCAGAATCACCATCATTAATGAATGTTTCAGGTATGGGTATGATCCCACCTATTCCTCCTTAAAAACAGAAGCAAAGAATTCTAGGAGTCCCAGCATCCCTTCTGAATCCCCCAAGGACAAATCTAGGTCCTCAGCAGCAGGATTATACAGCACACTATCTATGATCCAAAGCTGGTTTTCTCTGAGCCAATCTGTGGCTCTATGTATAGCACACCCACCTTTGGACTGAGCAGACCTTCAAGACCAACCAAAACATGTTTTACTTTGACAGGAAAATGCATCCCTCCGAACCATGTACTTCTGAGCAACTATCAGTGTTCCCCCATAGTCTAGTTTAAAAGCTGTTCTGACTCCTTTTTAAATGTTAGTACCAGCAGCCTGGTTCCATTCTGGTTAAGGTGGAGCCCATCCCGTTGGAATCATTAGGGTGGGTTTTGTACGAGGCCAGGAGCCAATTACACCCTTCCCATTCCTTGGTATACTTAGGAACCTGTTCGATACCAGGCAAAGAAAGGTATTTATGACAAGAAAGAGTCAAGAAGCTACAGTCCGAGGTAAGAAAATTGTTGAAAAGCAGGTGGTCTAGGGTGAGGGCCTATCTGCAGGTGCTGGATTTGATGACAGCCTTCATACATCTTAGCCTCTAGGCAAGAGCACATATGCACCCTTTGCAGAGGGTGTTGCTGCCCTGTTGGACTCCCACAAGCTAGAGATATGAGGAAAGGCTTTGACTCCCAAGATGAAGTCAGAATCCCCCTCCACTGGATGTGAACAAGGCCAATTTATTCATGGGGGTGAGATTGGACCCACCAAAGTGGACTACATTGGTGGCAGATGCCAACTAGATAGGGTGGGAAGCCCACTGTGATGGGAAGGTAGTGCAGGGCAGATGGTTGAAAACAGAGGCCTCCTGGTCAATAAATCGCCTGGAGATAGGAACAATAAAGCTAGCACTCAACACATTCCTGCCATGGCCAATGAAAGTAAAGACACTGCAACGGGTTGCAGACTATGATGGATGTGTCATTCTGCTGGCACTGATTTGGCCCAGGAGCACCTGGAATGCAGACCGGGTGTGACTAAACAAGACAGGCTTCTCAAGCTTGGAACAACCAGGGGCATACATGTAGGTACCAATCGCATAGGAAGGAGGGAGATTCTGGGGGCTAAATTTAGGCTCTTTGGTTGGAATTTAGGGACTTTGTGCCAGTTACCCCCAAGCAGAAACTTGAACTTTAGGTATAACAGAAATTACTAAAGAAACACAGTGGTATAAAGCTATACCTCAGCTATTTTATTAACTTCTTACAAATATTCATATAATAAAATACATAAAGATACTAAAGGAACCAGAGTACTCAAGCATATACACTGCCATTACAGCAGAAAGGAAGCACCATGAACTAAATCATACTGTCCTGTAGCTCATCGTAGTTAACTAGTGTGTGAGCACTTACGGGCCGATTCAGTAAAGTCTGCGGGAGAGCTCCCGGTGCACGCACAGGCCACTCGCCTGTGCGCGATACGGTATTTAAATGAGGCCCGGCGGTAGAAACGGGCAAAAGGAGGCGCTAGGGACACTAGCGCGTCCCTAGCACCTCCTTTTGGCCTGGAGCGGCGGCTGTCAGCGGGTTTGACAGCCGACGCTCAATTTTGCCGGCATCGGTTCTCGAGCCCGCCGACAGCCACGGGCTCGGAAACCGGACGCCGGCAAAATTGAGCATCCGGTTTTTGACCCGACAGCCGCCGGCCAACTTCAAATTTTTTTTTGTTTTTACTTTTTTTACCCTTCGGGACCTCCGACTTAATATCGCCATGATATTAAGTCGGAGGGTGCACAGAAAAGCAGTTTTTACTTTCCCGGATGCCCAAAGAAATTAGCGCCTAACTTTGGGTAGGCGCTAATTTCTGAAAGTAAATTGTGCGACTTGGCTGCACATTTTACTTACTGAATTGCGCGGGAATACCTAATAGGGCCATCAACATGCATTTGCATGTTGAGGGCACTATTAGGTTTGGCAGGTTGGACGCGCGTTTTCCGCCCCTTACTGAATAAGGGGTAAGGGAAAACACGCAAGGGCAGGTTAACAGTGCCCGCCATCGGAGCGAACTGTACTGTATCGGCCCATTAGTGCTGTAACATAGTTGACGCAGCCTCGAGGGTGAGCCCCCAAGGCCTACGCCAGTAGCTGGTGAACATTCCCTGTAGGACAGTCTGGAGCTTCACCTTTACTATCCCCATCCTCCGCAAGTTGAGCCCTTGGATTCTGGCGGCCAGCAGGACCTAGATGGGTCCTTAGGGCAGAGGTGGTAGTTAGTCCAGAGACAGAATAGACAGCAGGTTTATGGAAGTCAGAGGAGATCCAAGATCAGGGCAGACAGCAAGCAAGAATAGTCGGGTCCAGGAAGGACATTGAGATCCAGGCATGACGTCGAGATCCAGGCGGCAGACAATCGTAGTCAGGTCCAAGCAAGAGGTCAAAATCTGTAGTAACAAGCTGAAGGTGGTCGTGGACACACAGAAGACACTGAAGGGGAGAACAAGGAAGACAGGCTGGATGGAGTGGCGTGGACTGGAAGGCAAGGCAAGGTTGGAGAAAGCTGGACTGCAAGGCAAGGCTGGATATAGAAAAAGCATATACTGCCCAGGATGCAGGAGATCCAATGCTGAAGCAAAAGCAGAGGCGTCGGCGAGGCCCTTGTATAGGGCTGAAGCAGTGACATCAGAGGGCACTGCAGCCTTTTCCCATCATAGGCCCTTTAAAGGCACAGATGTCAGGCATGCATGCACCTAAGGGAACGCACTGAAGGCAGCGGCCCGCTGTGCAAATGGAGGTCAGCAGTACTATACCACACTGGTGTATAGCGGCATCAGGGTGAGTCCAGCAGCTTGTGGGGCCTTCCCGCGAGCCGCGATTCTTCACAACCTTTTATTAATTTTTATCTTAAAACAAAACCTATCAAAAAACAAAATTTATCAATATAAGAAAATTACACAATACTTCAAATGTAAGTTCCCTCCTTTAGTCCCTACAAGGACCCTAGTTTCACCTGCCTAAGGCTTCATCAGGGGATTTATAAAGTAGTAGAACTAATCTTGACCATCGATGATGATCTTATAGGTGGATATACATCAATTTTCCATCAATTGTTTTGCTTCCACATCTGGTCACTCAATATTTCAAACATATGCATTCCTTGCTGAATTGTATATAGAATTAGTGAGACATTTTCACTCTTTAGGTTCCTTGAACCAAAATACATGGCGACCTAAGTAAGTTTAGACTTGACAGTTATTCCTAAATCACGCAGTGTAGGATAGATTGATAGCATGGCCATTGTACTGGAAAGAAGGGATGTCCAAGAATGATGACCTCAAAGTTATTGTATGCAAAAACAATAAGGCGCGAGAGAGATACAGACAGACAGACACTCTTTATAACGCTCTCATAGTAGTCAACTATTTATATCAGTATAGGAGGGCCAGCTAGTAACTCGAGGTGAGGTTTGGATGGTGGTTTAGGGTTTTGGGGACAGTTTTACATGCACAGTGAGGCATACAATTTTGAATAAGGAAAGTCACATGAAGATGAGATATTTACAATGTTCACTCACTCTAGCTTGATGCACTTTATTATGAATTCCATTTTGGGCATATCGCACAGCTTAACGCCAGGAAAACAGGTGTAGTTATTTCTGGTGTTAAAAACGTGCAATAGCGTGCATTATTCTATCACACGCTGCGTTAATGCCCTTTTTTTTTTTTTTTTGTATATAGATCCCTCCCCAACCCCTCCCCTTTGAATAAATTTCAAAAATTTGTATTCGCATTGTGCGACGTGATAAACGCATATGTTATGGCGTTATCGCGGGTGCTGGGGTCCTAACACCTGGGATAACGGTCTAACAGTAATCAGCAGTGGGGTTAAGAAAATAGAGGGCACCCGACAGAGAAGAGCCTTGTGATACTCCCGAATTAATCGGGTGCTAAGAGATAGTGAACTGATCAATTCGTGAGATAAGAGGTGAAACAGTTTCCCCACTGTTTGCTCTCCCTCATTTGCTTTATCTAGAGAGGTGCATTTGCAGATATCAAGGCCTCTGAAGGTGCTGGGAGATGATTATTTTTTAAGGTTGCTAGAGTTAGAGGCTTAGTGGGATATATTTACAGGGTCAGAACAGTTAGGAAGAGATCTTACCCTACGTTATTTGATAAATGGTACAGGGAGCTGGATTTAAAGACTTCAGAAGAACAGGATAGGATTTTGAGGGATATTCATGGATGCTTCATTTCGGCCAATGTTTGCTCATAGCAGTAGAAAATTCTTTCAAGGTCATACCTTATCCCCGTCTGGCCAAATGCCACTTACTTTTTTTTTAAATTATTTTATATACCGACATTTGATCTGAGATATCACATCAGTTTACATTCAGGTACTGTAGGTATTTCTCTATCCCCAGAGGGCTTACAATCTAAGGGGCGGATTTTAAAAGCCCTGCTCGCGTAAATCCGCCCGGATTTACGCGAGCAGGGCCTTGCGCGCCGGTGCGCCTATGGAACATAGGCGCACCGGCGCCTATGGAACATAGGCTCTGCAGGGCTCTGTGCGCGCCGGTGCGCCTATGCGCACCGGCAAGCGCAGAGCCCCGGAACTCCCGTAAGTCCCGGGGTTTTTCGAGGGGGGGGGCGTGTCGGATCGGCGTGGCGTTTTGGGGGCGGGCCCGGGGGCGTGGTTTCGGCCCAGGGGCATGGCCGCTCCCTCTGGAACCGCCCCAGGTTGCGTCTCGGCGCGCTAGCGGCCCGCTGGCGCGCGGGGATTTACTTCTCCCTCCGGGAGGCGTAAATCCCCCGACAAATGTAGGGGGGGGTCTAGATAGGGCCGGGGGGGGGGTGGGTTAGATAGAGGAAGGGAGGGGAAGGTGAGGGGAGGGCGAAAGCGAGTTCCCTCAGAGGCCGCTCCGATTTCGGAGCGGCCTTGGAGGGAATGGCGGCAGGCTGCGCGGCTCGGCGCGCGCCGGCTACACAACATCGGCAGCCTTGCGCGCGCCGATCCTGGATTTTAGCTGATACGCGCGGCTACGCGCGTATCTACTAAAATCAAGCGTACTTTTGTTTGCGCCTGGTGCGCCAACAAAAGTACGCGAAGGCGCACTTTCTTAAAATCTACCCCTAAGTTTTTGTAGCTGAGGCAATGGAGGGTTAAGTCCTACTAGAGATGAATTGTGCTGAAGGAAATGTGGAGGAAGAGTTCATTATGCATATTTTCTACTCTACTGACTTTTGTCAGTTGGTTTCGTGTCTGAGCGATGTGAGCGTCTCCCCCAATGGGGTGAGCATGCCAACGTCAACAGTCTTCCACAACCTGAAGGCGTCCGTGGCATCAGAAAGACCATTTTATAGAAGAACTCTGTGAGGAAACATACCACCCATATCTGAGTCCAAGTACCCGTAAGAAGGTGGACTGAGAAGTCTCAGCTGCTCCATATTAACACGAGAAGAAAAACTGATAGAATGCCTCACTTTAACTTTGGATACCTAAAGGTAAAATATGCATTCTATCAGTAATCTCTCGCATTGCATTCGCCGGCCAATGTGGGAAGAGCCCCTCTGGTGGTGCAGTGTGGAACAGAAAATACTGCACTTATTTTGGAGGCCTGCCAGCCATTATTTTGTCTTATAAAAAGGAAAAACTTATAATAGAACCGAGACCAATTAGTAGCTGTTTTAACGGAGACCCATAAGGCACGCATCCACGTGCTTCCCGCTCCTAACACATCTATAGCATTTAGAAATCAAACACTGGTCAACTAAATCTGCTCATCTCCCCTACCTTTGCTATCAGTTGCCATGGTTAGAATATAAACACAGCCTGACTTTTCAGATCGTTTGGCATATCCTGCAGAATGATTTCTAGACAGCTGTTCAAAATTAAGTCAGTGTGAGGCAATTTCAAGCAAACTAGTTCCAGAATTTATGAGCTAATGCTCTGCCTGGAATTGTAATTACCCTTTCCTACTCCTCCCTCAGCTTTAGTTTGCAACAAGTGTTCTTTTCACTGTCCCAGCAGCCATTTAAAGTATATGGAGCATGAGGACAGAAAGGAAATCCTAGCAGCCATAAATAAATGAGTTTGGATGTCCCAGCCTACTTCTTCCATTGCACCTTTGTCCATGTGTCAGATTCAAAGCTTGTCAGCAGGGCCCCCCCATTGACAATCTGTGATCGGGAGGAAGATCAGGACCTTAACTGCAGGTCAAGGCTAAAAAGGATCAACACAAAAAATTGCTTGCATTCCTGCTTTTGAGCAGCTCATTGCTGCTTTACATGGAGCACAAATAAAAAAAAATTAAATGCAAGGAAAATGATTCACCATTTGTACAACTTTTTCTGACATTCTCATTCTGAGCCATGCTCAAGTTTAGAGTTCAATTTCATTATTTTTTTCCCCACGGCTGCATGATCTGCATGGGAATATTTTGTATTTTATTGTTATTTGAGATGTGTTGAAGTCTGATGTTCCTTGTTTGGCTAATAAGCAAGTCCTCCATTTAATAAAATGAATGAATGAATATTTTGCTTCTTGCTTAGTGCAAACAGCAAGCACTGTAGCACCAGCCAGAATGATCAAATTCCATCTCAAAACCTCACATTCAACCTTGCCGCCCTTCCAGCTGCATGACTTATTATCCCCCTCCTACCAGGAAACAGCCTTGTAGAGAAGAAATAGGTATGCAGCTATGGAGAGAGAGAGAGGGAACGCAGGGGGCCCCAACCGCTGTGCCTAACCATCTCAATAATTACCTTTTCTTTCAGTTTATAGTATCGAGCAGGGATCAGAAAAAAAAATACTGTTGTCGCTTCACAGCTTGGCATTTCCCACTTCAATCTGCCTATTTTACAGAGTGCTAATCAATGAAGTGATAGCAGCTTCCAGAAAGCAAGCAGCAGCTTGCTGCAAGGGCCGGAGGGAGGAAATCACAAGCAGTGAGATAACCTTGGTCAAAGCTGTCTCCTCCAAACAGAGAATGGGAAGGCAGACAAGGCCCGTCTATTCTGCCCAATTTCATTCCTCTTGTAATGCTACAGCAGTGTTTCCCAATGCCTTCAAACTTGAGCGGGTGAACCACAGAAAAATCTCCACTGCCTGCTACTCTGATCCAGGAAGCACCTGGGCTCTGCTCTCTGCAACAAGACATGCCGGTGATGGCTCTTAAACATACAGACCCGGCGCGACCGGGTGTGCACACCGTGCATTTGCACGGGGCAGCACACCTGGGAGGGGGAGGGCAGTGGTGGCAGCAGAGACCATGGGGCCGCCGGCAGAGCTCAACTCGCCAGCGGCCAAAAACGAGAAAAAAAGTTCGTGAAGAGGCGGGCCATGGTGGAGTTCAACCTGCTGGTGGCCAAAATTGAAGACAGGCCACGGCAGTTTCCCCTTTTAGCTGCGCAGGTGCGCTCACAGCTTGGCGGCTCCTGCCTCCCCCCCCCTTTGTAGAAAGTCAGGTGGAGCCGAAGAAAGAGTAGCCCGCGGGGCTGTGATGGAGCTCATCTCACCACAGCCCGAACTTGAGAGAGGAGGCGGCTGGCGGGGCCGTGGTGGAGCTTATCTCACTATGGCCCGAAGTAAAAAAGTAAGAGGACGGAGCAGGCCACAGTGGAGCCCATTCCACCATGGCCTGGAAAAAGGAAGCAGAGAGAGAGAGAGAGAACGTGTGTGTGTGTGTGTGTGTGTACGCGAATCTCTGAGAGCTTGAGTATATGTCTGTGTCAGAGCTTGTGTTCATGTGTGTGTACTTGTGTCAGAGCTCGTGTGCATGTGTGTGTATCTGTGTCTATGTGAGAGCTTTGGGTGTGTCAGAGCTTGAGTGTATGTGTCTGTGTGAGAGCCTGTGTACTTAGGCTCTCACAGGCACACACATATGATCACATATGGGTTCTCACAGGCATGCTCTCTCATACTTAATGAGGGCAAATTTTAAAACAAACACGCATGGCGTACATTTGTGTGCGCAACCCGGCGCGCACAAATGTACGCCTGATTTTTATAACATGTGCGCACAGCCGCTTGCATGTTTTAAAATCATGGGTCGGTGCGCGCAAGGGGGTGCACAATTGTGCACCCCCTTGCGCGCACCGAGCCGCACTGCCTTCCTCCGTTCCCTACCCCCCCACCCCACCTTCCCTTCCCCTAACTCTCCCGCCCCCTCCCCAGCCCTAACCTAAACATCCCCAAAAAATGTATCTTACCTAATTACGCCTGCCTTGCACAGGCGCAAGTTGCACGCGCTGGCCGATGGCTGGCCCGCGATCCCGGGGACAGCGACAAATGACTGCTGTGCCTGGAGGCTCCGGCCCCGCCCCTGGACTGCCCCGCCCCTTTTTCAAGCCCCCGGGACATATGCGCGTCCCGGGGCTTTACGTGCACCGCCGGACCTTTGGAAAATAGGCCCTACGCACGTTGGGCTTTTAAAATCTGCCCCATTGTGTCTATGAGGAAGAGAGCAAGTTTGTGTGAGAGGCCAGTAATGTATATAAGAGATGGGGTGTGTGAGAGAGAGAGAGTGAGTGAGTGTGTGTGTGTTTGTGTGAAGATAAAGTTTGTGTGGCCCTACCTTCCCAATCCACGACAATCTCAAGATGACGTAAAATCAAAAGATTCCAGGTATGGAGAGCAGGAGATTTTTTAATCCTTAGTTTTAATTTGGGGTATAATTTGATGTTTCTACTGTTCTGAAAAATGTTATTGGGGTTTTTTTTGGAAAATATTAGAACATTTTAATTGCTGGATTTTTTTATTCATCAGATGTTTTGAAATATTTTATTGGTGTTTGGGAAATCATGGATATTCTATTTGTTAACTAATTTGAAATATTTGTTCTTTTATGACTATGATTTTACTATTATGATTGTTGTATATTTCTTGATTTATTTTTTGTTTTATGAAGAATGGTAATGTTTCTGTTTTTCCATTGTTGCTCTGCTTATAGAGACTGGCTTGTTGTGGGTTCTAGTTTTTCTTCTCAGCATGTTTCTATTTATACTTTCTGATCTCTTTATTCTGTTATTTGTTCAGGGTTTGTCTGTATTCTCCTTGTGTAATCAAGGTGAGATATTCTGCTACCTTATAATTTATCTGGAGTGATCTATAGCAGTCTGATTTGTTCTGTTTTCTTAATAGGAAGTGTATTGGTGTTCTAGGGCCTGGTGTAATATGTGTAGTGTTACCTTTTCATAGATAAGGTTGCTACTGTTTGAGTGCTGGCAGTTAGGGTTGTTTTGGTATAGGAAATTACAAAAAATGTAATTCCATAGGAGTTCCACGTATCTTTTTTTGCAGGATTTTCTGGTTGGTACCACAGCAATACATCTACCTTATAAATGGGCTCTGACCGACGGCCCGCAAATGCGCAGTAGAGAGCAGCTCTACCGCACATGTGCGGGCCAGCACGTCGGTCAGAGCCGTGCGTGCCCGAAACAAAAAACATGGCGGTGGGGCCGCAGGAGCGGCGGCGGCCGCGAAGCAGGAGCGGGAGGAGGAGCAGAGGCGCCACGCGCGAGTGACCACCCCCCCCCCCGAGATCTGCCGGCAGGAGCGGCAGGAGAAGCAGCGCCGCGCACGCGCATGGAAAGCAGCGGCGCCGCACGCGAGTGACACCCCCCCCCCCCCCCCCCCGAGATCTGCCGGCAGGAGCGGCAGGAGAAGGTGGTGAGAGGGAAGGTGAGAGAGAGAGAGAGAGAGAGGGAGGGAGGTGAGAGAGGGAGGGAGGTGAGAGAGAGGGAGGTGACAGAGGGAGGTGAGAGAGAGAGAGGGAGGTGACAGAGGGAGGTGACAGAGAGGGAGGTGACAGAGAGGGAGGGAATGTGAGAGAGAGGGAGGTGAGACAGGGGGGAAGGGAGGGGGTGAGAGGGGGATGAGAGGGGGGTGAGAGGGAGGGGGGGAGAGAGTGAAGGAGGAGGGAGAATGAGGGGGAGGGAGTGGGAAGGAAACGGACCGAACCCGTTGTTACGGGCTTAACGGCTAGTGTAAATATAATTTGCCTGTTGTAGGTGATATTTTGTCTCAGAAGACTGTACTTTTGAATGTTCTTTTTCATGTAAAATGTTATAATTGCATAATTGAATTTTGTGTGCATGTCTGTAGAGGGTGTGTGTGCAAGACTAAAACCCTTCCCTTGACCATGGATTCCATTGAGGCAGGGGGGGGGATGTCAATTTTTAAAAATATAGATTGCTGGAGGGAGCTGGGCGTTTTTGGATGAGTGCGGGACAGAGACTGAATGATGTGGGGGGACAGCACATTAATTGTTCGCACAGGGCAGGAAAAAAAGCTAGCACCAGTCCTGTAAACATACGGGAGCTCCTTTTTGAGTGCCTCTTCTTCCTAGATACAGCACGAACCCTGGCAAGTGAGAATTCATGAGCAGCAGGCATAGCTGGGCCCCCACTTTCTACAGCATACACACAGCACCTCCTCGTTTTCTCCCTCCTGAGCCTTCTTCCTTTGAGCCCTTCCAGGTTGGGTGAGATGGGCAGGGCCGGCGCATCCCAATAGGCGAACTAGGAGGTCGCCTAGGGCGCCAGACATTAGGGACCGGCAATGAGCAGCCTACCAGAGCTACAAGGATGAATATCTGTTGTGTTAAAAAAACAAACAAACAAACAAACAAAGAAAAACACCTGCACGTTTTACACATTTCTACTCAGATTATTATTTTTTTTTTAATGGACGGGAAAGCTTGCATCTCCCATTATGCAGAGCAGTCACTGGAGAAACGGTGCTGAAAGCTGTAACGCTAATGCCAAAAATAAAAAAACTACCATAGAAACTGAAATGTTGAAGGTTAAAATTGTATCCTGCTGAAGTAAGAAGTGATTTTAATGAGTTTAACCTAGTTTTCCTCCCAATTAAACATCTCACTTGAGACAGGTCAATGTCAAAGGCATCAAACAGTAGGCAAATTCACCACAGATCAGCAAATTCCAGCAACATTCTGCCCATGTTAGCTGCATCAGCAGAAGGGATGCACCTCCAAAAAGGAGAGAGATCATGCAGGACCTGCAAGTATCAAACAGGAGGCAAATTCACCACAGATCAGCAAGTTCCACCAACATTCTACTTATGTTATCAGCAGCAGCAGTGGCGTAGCCACGGGTGGGCCGTGACCCACCCACTTTGCACTCAGGCCCACCCACTCAAAGTTACTTGGCGCTTGAGAAGCGATATAGAGCCATCACAAAACTCATTCTGCGTAGCTCGAGGCCTAGCCTGACCTTCGCAGGGCCGTTGCGGAGCTGGCCTGATGCCCGAGAAGAGGCCCGACCGTCTCAGTGCCATCGCAGAGCTCAACACGCACGGCCTGAGAAGAGGCCTTGCAGGAAGGAGGCCCGGAAGAGAGGGAGAGGCCCTGATAGAGTGTGTGTGTGTGTATGAGTGTGTGTGAGAGAGAGACAGCATGGGAGTGAGAAGTGTGTGTGTGTGTCCTTGCCACTGAGCAGGAGCAGAGGGGATGCACCTCCAAAAAGGAGAGAGAGCCAGTGCAGGATCTGCAGCAAACGCCCTATTTGAATATGGAGTCCCAAGAGGAGAGAGGGGATTGAGAAAGAAAACTTTCCAATACATCCATGGTATAAATAATGCAGAACCACCTACCTTCCCTGGAAAGGAAGTTCTAGAACCAGAAAACAAGATTAAAAGTATCCAAGAGAGCAGACTGAGAAGTAACATTAAAAAAAAACAAAAAAAATTTCACAGAAAAGGTGCTGGATGTGTGATATGGCCTTTCAGTAAAGGGGCGGCAGCGGCGGCATGAATAGTAAGAGAATTCAAGAAAACATTGGATAAAGTAAAGTAGATGCTTTGCTGTGAAACAAAGGGAAAAGCAGGCCGAGTAGGGTTGATGACCCTGCAGCAGGAAACAAATGGGACAGACAGGACGGGCACTGGGACTAACTTGCCATCACGTTCTCAGTTTCTTCACTAGCTTTGCATCTCATATCTGTACCTCACAGCGGGCTCTTCCTGGGATAACCACGCTAGGAAGACTGCGCTAGGGTCGCTTGCGTGACCTTAGCGCTTCCTTGCTAAGGCAACCCGCTGCGGCTGCCGGTTATGAAGACCAACGCCGGAAAACTCGGCCTCGGTTTTCATAACCTGCCTGTCTGCCAGTACTGAAAATGGCTGCCGAGTTCACATGTGATGAGCGCTCTCTCGTTCACTCCGCGTCGGACTCGCATTAAATAGGCGCTAATCCACCCCCTAATGCAACAGGGGGATTAGCGCCTATTTATCCCGCGTCCGACTGTGGGTTATACAGTTTCGCTCAGCTGAGCGCACTGCATTGCATTGGCCCCTTTGACAATTCACGTCACCCTTCGCTGCTCGACTACAAACTTAAGATTGTGAGCTCACAGGGGACAGGGAAATACACGCGGTACCTGAATGTAATCCACTTTGAAATGCCTGAAAAGCGGAATACAAATTAAGTAAATAAATAAAATCTTTCAAAAATGTTATTAAAAAAAGTTAACAAAAATAGCAAAACAGAGGTTAAAAGAAATGCAAGGCGTAGCAGAAAAATAGTAGCAAGTAACACTGGGAAACAAGGTTTTTTTTTTACAGGTTTTCAAACTCCTTTATCATCACCATAGGCCATATATAATAACCATCCCATCCCCTCCCCAACACAAAATGGGTAAAAATCTTTTACTAAGTGTTCCTCATCATCACAGTTCATCACATGAGAAAGTCCCAAGTTTAAAAAAAAAAAAAAAGCAAAGATCCAGAACACAGGATCCTTTGGTGCTACAACCCCCAGAGCACAGCGCACAGCCTGCATCCTGTATCCATTCCTCTTTCGGCATCCTGCCAGTCTCTGAGCTATCACATGGCACATATTGGAAGCCAGCAGTGGTTTCAGGTCTCTGTGCTACTAGCCTGGAGTTTGAATGCTTTTTTAAAAAGGTCCGACTCGCACCGAAGCGGTTATGAGGAAAGCCAGAGGACGGTGTTTATTTAAGCTCTGGAGTTTTGCTTCTTCAAACAGAGCACTCTTCGTACGCCCAGCTTCTCCTGCTCCTGCCAATTTACTGTAGTTCACTGGCATCTCTGCAAACAAAACCATGTGTCTTACTTTCCATTATTTTTCTTTAAACAGCGGGTCAGTGCAGTAAAAGAAAACTTAAAACTCCAGAGTCTGTGATTGTGTGTGTGTGTGAGAGAGAGAGTGTGTGTGAGTGTATAACAAAAATGAAATGAGACAATCATACTTGCACATTGTCAGGTTTTGAGCAAGTGTAAATTTAAAATCAAAGTTTCAGGTTCCAAGCAGGATTCGTTTTACTGAACAGACTCAACAGAAAAAGCTATAAAAAGTTCTCTGCACTACAGGAATTCAAAACTCAAATGCAGGGCTCCTTCAGGGCATAGAGCAGGGTTAGCTCACAGTTTCTTAGTAACAAGTTCAATTACTTCAAGAGACTCATAATAACAGCAGGTCAGGGTCACTTCTGAACAGATTAAAAACAGATTCAGTTCACGGTATTCACAAATAGCTTTGGTACAAGGTTATAACATCCAACAACTTCACCAAGGGTCACGGACCTGCACAGAAGGGCTCAGAAGCGCACACAACCCCTTTTCTAGTCTTTGGGACCGATCCGGTTTCTCAGAGGCTAGAGTATCTGATTCTGCCAGCATTCTCAGTTCAAAGTCCCGTCTTTTGTATCAGCTTACATTTCATTAACACCTTCCAGTTCCTCTTTCAGATAATAGAAGGACTGAGGGCACTCCATGAAGTTAGCAAGTAGCACATTTAAAACTAATCTGAGAAATTTCTTTTTCACTCAATGCACAATTAAGCTCTGGAATTTGTTGCCAGAGGATGTGGTTAGTGCAGTTAGTGTAGCTGGGTTTAAAAAAGGTTTGGATAAGTTCTTGGAGGAGAAGTGCATAAACTATTAATTAAGTTGACTTAGGGAACAGCCACTGCTATTACTGGCGTCAGTAGCAAGGGATCTACTTTGTTTTTGGGTACTTGTATCTTGGATTGGCCACTGTTGGAGACAGGATGCTGGGCTCGATGGACCCTTGGTCTGACCCAGTATGGCATGTCCTTATGTTCTTACAAGATCTCTCTCCTTATTCAGGGCAGCCTTTTTTCTCTTCCTGCTTTGTGCACGCATGAGGAAAAAAGTACATTATATGTGGTTGTTTTGGAATGGATTATATAATTTGGAAAAGAAAAAGCATGCACCGCATCAAACTGTGGCCTTTATTTTTGTGAGCCGGTGATGACTGTGTTGCTGGGCTGGTGTCATTCTATATTACATCATACCCGACAAATGTAAATATAAGAACAGCACACATGTTTTACTGGCCTTCCTTGCTGTAGCTAAGGATGCCCACCAATATCCCATACAGCCAACTGGAATCAGGATTGGAAATTTGTATCACGCCTTGAGAATTCAATGAATTTATTTGGGCAATGTTAGTGATCACACCTGGGTATGCTGGAAGCAGTTTACCCAGGTATCAATGCATATAAAATATTTGTAACCACTGTGATGACTGTTATTTTGCCAAAATATATCATTCCAGGGCTTCCAGCACAGGGAGGAAGTTTCCTTTCAAAGCCTTTCACATGGCCACTAGGTGTCGCCTTTGTACACTGACTGGGGTTCTCTCTCCCCGGGGGCTATGACCCTGCCTCTGCAGAATCCCCAATCCCGACCCGCCCAAGGCGCTGAGGATCTGAAGCAGGAGTCTGACCTGCATCTGCTGCATGGTAGTGTGCAGCGCTGCCACTGTGCATACTGGGAAAGCTAAAAATCAAAACAAGCATAGACTAGGAAGTCTTTTCACTTCCTGGAAAAAGTGCAGCTCACATTTAAATTGTTTGCAACCCCCGCCTAAAAAAAAACCAAAAAACATGGTAATCACTGACCCTCCAGTTATTACAGCATTTTTTAAAATTTTACATAAAAAATGTAATTATGGAATCTTTTAATATGCGTTTCCTAAGCTACTCCAAGAGCCATGTGAGATCCAAATGATAAATAAGAATCAACTGAGGAGAGCCCTAAAATAGGTTTAAACAAATAATGGGGAAAAATATCCCCAAAGCTGTTTTTGTCACTCTCCAGGCCACAGGGCATGTCAGATCAGCAGTTGCAGTGCGACGCATGGAGGAAAGCATTGCAGGGCCGGCACATGATTCCTTCTGTTTATCTTGCCTGGGATGGTGGGCAAACTATTTTGGTTTTGTGGTGACAGAGGAGGAGGAGACACACAGGACAAAAATTGTCTCTTCGTTTATACCAGGATGTAATTATGCAACCACACGCCAGTTCTCTGCCCCACCCAGGGGCCAGTTCCAGCGGAAAACTACAGAGCCTTAGGGCCGGGGGGGGGGGGGGGGGGGGGGGGGCAGGACTCCTGCTTTACAGATCAAGACAGTCAGCAGAGATTTAGGGAAAGCTGCAGAAGAATAGTTTTAGATGTGATTGATATTTTTCCCTCCCAGATCAAATGGAATAGAGCAGCTGTCACACCTATCCTATCCTCTCCTTTTGTTGCCGTGGCGACAGGACTGTGTTCCCCACAATAAAACCAGAAGTTGCCGGTTCCCTCTGCTACCGTTCCCCATAGAAACGAAGTTGCCTGAACTAAAGGTGCCTCCCACTGCTGAATTTTATTTGAGGATTTATTATTATTATCAGGCCAGCTGACTGTATTTTATGTTTTGTTTTGTCATTTATCAATTGATTTAAGGCTTTGATTAGGCATGTCCTATTGTAAATCGCTCAGGGCCTTCCTTGTGCACCGAGCGATTCATCAAATTTTAATAAAGTTGCGTAAATTTAATTTTAATAAAGCATGGGGCTTCCATCTATGCAGAGTGCCGGCTTCCCCTCTGCTCACTCGCCCCAGAGATGAGTGAGGCAGAACATATGACTTGCCATACTGGGTCAGACCAAGGGTCCATCAAGCCCAGCATCCTGTTTCCAATAGAGGTCAAACCAGGCAACAAGTACCCGGCAGGAACCCAAGGGGCAGACAGATTCCAAGCTGCTTATCCCAAGAATATGCCCTCCGCCCCCGGCAGCACCTCCAGGAACGAGTGGGTAAAGCTGCACGCATTGAGGAACAGAGCACAGATTTGTACCCACAAGCAGGCAGGGCTATTTGCAAATGCTATATTTATCCCGGTATGTGGTCTCTGAAAATTGCCTTAAAGTATGTCCAGGCACTACACCTCAGGTTCAGTATAAAACAATTCTGACACCTTCAAACTGTTCACAGTCTGTAGGAAAGTAACTGATAGCTTTGCAATAATCACCAGACAGCCAACAATAGACCAAGAAAAGTCACTCCTCTTCCCCCCCCCCCACCCCCGAATATCAAACAGGGTTAATCATGATCCTGCTTCACACAAAGAAGAACAGAGAAAAATAAACACTCAGCTCTACAATACAGACTAAGTAAAGTTCCCTGATCACAAACATGATCCTATCTTTTGCCAGCCTATGCAAATATCGCAGGGGTAGGCCAAAGCCAAACTGCTATGCAGTGCAAACTTTGCTGGAAGAGGCTGGTCACATCCAGGCAGACCTCTCCTTTACAGCAAGGTGAAGGAAGGCAAACTCAGTCATCTGAATGGAATCACCCGGGCTCGCATCCTGCGATCACAGGGCTGCCCCAGTCAGGGCAAGAGAAGATAACCAGAGGAGCAGCCGCGGTAGAGAAAATGGAGCCGGATGTTCGCCCCTAAGGGCCTGGAGGAAGCCGAGCACGCTTGCAAGAATTAGGAGCTCAGAGTTTGGCCGGCCAGTTACAGGGGACAGGAGATTAAAAGCAGCAGCACTTGGCTGTTAACAGGTTTTTGTTTTTCCAAAAGAGGTGGCTGAAAAGGTAAAAGATTAACATTCAGAAAGGGTACCAGAGATCTCAGAAAGAGCAAAACTGAAATCAGGAAGCAGGGAAGACAGTGCAGGCAGGAATAGCCCAAACAGAGGAGAGAGTAGCAAAGGGAGCAAAGCAAGGTGACAAGAGTTCATTTCAGATAAGTTAGGAAAAGGAGGGCGAGCATGGATGGGACTGTACGACGGAGGTGAAAGGGAGGGGTGTGTGGAGGGCGTCCAAACCAATAAAAAAAAAAAAAAAAACAGGAAAAAAGAGTCAATGGAGGGGTTGGAAAATGACCACAGATAGATGGGCAGGAGCGCATATTAAAAGCTACCCGTGTACAGCTGAGAAGGTTTGCATGGAACTAGGAAACGTGAAAGTGGACAAGGCGACCGTGCCAGATGGGATGTCAGAGGGCTCTGGCAGCTCCCCCGCCAGCCCTGCTCAATTGGTGTCTGGAGACAGGACGGAGGTGAGCAGATGTCATTCCCTCTTCTCAAAGCGGGAGGAGGTTAAGGGAAGGCCGGTGAAAGTACCTGGAATCCAGCAGATAATTACACGAGCAACCTGGAGCGGTTTTAGCCAAGGAAATCTGAGCAATTTCTTTTAACTAAGTAACCAAAGAATTGGGGGGGAGATTTCGGTAAAGGTTTACAACGCTGTTCTGCTTACTACACTCATAAATAGGCAGCCTAGAGAGTGCTCAACGGTTAAAAACTGGTTGAATGACAGATACCAGAGGGCAGTGGTACAAACTTCTAAGTTCACCCCAGATAAAGGCGGGTTATTAGGGGGAGTTCGCCTCCTGGCAGAGCAGTCCTGGTTCCAGGCCCCTTCACTATTTTCATAAAGCCATACTGCAGAAGGTTAATAGCTTTTCTGCAGATGACACCAAAATTTGCAACAGATGGCGTTAGAAAAAAAAAGGGAAGTGATCCAAGAGTTTGATAACAAGATTTAATGCAACAACAACAAAAGATGTAGTCATCTCTTTGAGGTAGGAGAATGCAAGAAAGCAGTACACTGTGACAGGGAAAAGGAGTACTGATGTGAACCATCCAAGCAAGGTATCTTAACATCCCCATAGCTGATGATCTCAAGGTTGCCATACAGTATAACAAGGCAATGTGTTAGCATGCACCATTATAAAAAAAAAAGCTTACAATGACCACTGGTGAAATCTGGAATACGGGTCCACGTTACCAAAAGCATACACCGAAGCACTGCACAGAAGAGCTATCAAAATGAAGCCGACACTGCAAGCTAAATCTAATTTCATACCTTGAAATACCTGAAAAGGTTGCACAAGATGCAACCATGATCCATGGGGTTCTGGTGCCAAACCTCAACTCTGGGGACTGAGATTTACAAAACTGAGGAAAGAGTGGCCACGTGCAGTGCAGGCAGCTGACCTCGTGGCAATCTGAGGCCCCATCACCTCCCCATATTCCTAGGAGATAAATAAATCAGTCCACAATAACTATGGGAAACAACTGTTCTCCGCAGCTTCACTCTTACCACAGTTTGTGAACAGACCATCCGCAAGAGCAGGAAAAGCCATGGACGAGACTAGGGGGGGAAAAAAGGAAAAACTTAAAAAGTAAAATAAAAAAACAACGTTTGCCTAAGTCTCCCTGCTCTGTCTGGGATTTTTTGACAGCAGAGCGGAAGGATCACGTTACAGACCAGACAGACTTTCCAGTTCCCCCTTGTCTCACAGACACACACATCATTTTAACGGGCCTGTGGGGAATCCCTTTCTTAAATGAACTTGTACTCCTAGGTACGCACAACACCTATGTTCTCTGGCTGGCGAGGGGCAATGTATTGCACATAAGCTAAACTATGCATGTATAAACAAGGGCTTTGCAAAACCAATACAGATTCCCGAGGTTAATCCTCATCTTTTTGTAGGTTCAATTTTTTTATGTGAATCTTGGATTACTAACAAAGAACAAAGAAAATAAGCACAAGAAAAAGCATAACAGACGCAATCTGCCAAGATCCTGTACTGAACTATAAAAGGTTGTTTTGCAGCCTTTTGTTTCAGGGCCTCTGTGCCATTTTTAACTTCTGAATAAATTATTCGTTTGGAGTTTTTGGACATTAACAAAGGATACAGAAAACTGCTTATAAATAGATGACTGACTCATCACATGAACCCTGAGGCCCTGGTGTCTATTCTCTCCATCCTCTGTGATCATGAACAAGCCAAGCTCTTGGGAGCAGGAACAATGGCACTGCATGAAGAATCAAGAACAATGCTTAAGTTGCAGGTATCAGGCAACAAGTTTTATTATACAACAATACCTCTGTTTTAAATAAACCAGCGCAAAGTGTAATCCAGGAAGGAAAGAGGATTGAAAACCAATAGTTCTACTACAAAACTGTTAACAGCGCAGAAGTACAGTGCCTGACCCTCCAGCAAATCAGGTTTTCAGGGTAATCACTCTATAACTCTATAACTTCTATAACTTCTCTCCTAACTTCTAGCACATAATATATGACACATAGCTCTACCGTTCCCATTTTCTCACCTGAATCTCTTATTTTCTACATGCCTATACAGTTTTGTATATAACCTATGTATATTTCAAGAATATAACCTATGTCAATTTGCCAATGTATATAGATGTCAATAATATAACCTATGTATACGTCAATAATCTCTCGACCCCTGTACATATTACTCCTTTTGTACCTGTACATATTACTCCTTTTGTACCTGTTTTTCACCCACCCACCCTCCCCCCCCGCTCCCTCCCCTGTCTCGACCACCCCTACCCCTCTTTCCACAAGTTTGCTAGTTTTGCTCTGTTTCTGAGCTATGTTTTAAACACTGTTCCTTGTAAAGGCTCTGCCTACATATCTTTGTTTGTAAGTTATCTGTAAACTGGCACGATGTGCAAACGGTTGCCGGTATATAAAATTAAATAAAAATAAATAAAATAATATACCACTTAACTTGGTTTTTAAATGACATGTATGCAAATATATCCAACAATGAACTTCCATGGTCAATATTTTACAAAAACTGATACAAACCAAGCAAAGAAATTGCACTTTTCAGACATTCTTCACTGGGAAGAACTCGTGAATTACTCTTTTCTACCTCTTAAGGGGTACACAGTGCCAGACAGCAGAATTGTGTGCACACAGATCGAGGCATCTCCGACCTCCACGACCACTCGGCAATACTGAATGGTGCTCTACAGACACTTGCAGTCAAAGGTCAAGGAGCCAGTCCCTTTAATTTGTAAGCACTCGATATCTATGGTCTAACAGAACTGAAAGCCTGGCATGAAATAAAAGTCAAATGTAATAGGAGGCACAAGTACAAACAAAGCCTAGGTTTTGGAATAGGTTATTGCATTGGGTGTGTACATATAAATCTTTTCTAAAAGATTTATTTGCACTGTTACATGTGTGAGTAAAACCGAAAGTACGCACGTACTTTATAGGTTTATAAAATAGCATGTGCACTATTACATGCGGCGTACGCACGTAAATGCTATTTCTCCATGCGTAAGCCCTTTGAAAATGTACTCATTAAAGTAAATTAATTCTCATGTTGTCATATGTAAGTTTTTCTGAGCTGAGCAAGTGGCTCAGTCTCCAAGTTCCAACACAGAGGGCGAATAGTTTACAGTACGATACTCCCTTTCTAGATTGGGCTGTCATGAAAAAAACTTGAGGCTACAAAAACCTGCTGTTTCGCTAGAAGATTTTACAATTCACTTTCCAATATAAGCTTCCTCCTCCTAATGGTGCACTCGGAGCTTCAGGGCACGGTTTACAGTTCAATAGCATAATCACTGATAATTCTTACCGTGACTTCAGAGCTGAGAGTAAAGCTCCAGGGTTTTAAAAGCTTGGGACTTCTCCCCAGCTTACTCAGGGAAGCAGCTTTTGACTCATTCACTACAGAACCGTTCCCTTTTAAGCAAGTGCTACCCTGTGAATCCCTCCTGTTCTAGCAGTACTGTAGGCCATAGGGAGGGTTCCCCTTTTCTTACTGTTCTGGGTCCTTCCTACTCAAGACACTTGCGCAGGTGGGATAGCACACTCTGCCCTCCAGGAGCATGCTAGTGCCATCTCTTCTGGAAGTATCTCTGTCTCAACTCCGTGCAGGCGAGCCGCTCTCTCAGGTTGCTTCACATACCAAATTCCAACTCAATTCACTGCTCCCAGGGCACTCCCTGTAGCCCATGCTCACAATATCTCCTGGGCACTACCACTGGGACTCAGACCAGGGGTTCATTCTGAGACGTACTGGTGGCACAGGGGCCACACTTCATTTAATAAATGGGACAGTTGGATGGTGCCATTTGGTTAGCTGTCATTTTCTCTTGGTTTCTCTATAATCTCTCTCATTTAAAGCAAAACAAAACATGATTTCACTTTGGATCTTACGTAAGTTCAGAGCTAATGCCCAAGCCGTACTCTTTGTATTTTTAGTAACTAAATATGTTGATTTTAAACTGTGGGCCAGATGTGGTAAGTATTTTCCCATAGACATAAAATGGGAGAAACCCCTTAGCACGTAAGAATGCGTTTCCTTCCTGTTCACATCTCACCCCACCCGAGCCTCTGGCTCACAGGAGGATCCAATTATAAAACAGTTTAGGTACTGAACCCTTCTGTAGGTCAGCAAGTGATAGACAGCAGAAGGGAGAACAATAAATCAAGCGTATGCTCAAAATTATTTAGGGGAGCTTTTGTCCCCCAAGCATAAAGTGTCCTTTAAAGTTGCTACACACCAAGCAGAGCTGGTCACCATCTATAGCTGATCTTCTTGTCTAAAAATTCCTCCCATTAAAGATGCTCGACTATCAACTACTAGAAACAGAGCATTCTCCATTTCTTCCCCAAAAAATGGAACTCTCTACCGCCTTATTTAAGAACTCAATCTAACATCAAAAAGTTCAAGAAGGACCTAAAGACTTTCCTCTTTCATACAGTCTACATCAATGATCATCCTTAACAACAATCCTTCTACAATCAATTCAACCATTCAAACCTAAACAAGAAAAAACCAGTAACTACAACTGGCATCAACCTTAAGTATTACAATTTCAGAAATTTAATATGAAGCCCTCCTTTAAGATGAATTAATACTATTTTTGTTACTTTCCTTTTTACATCTTTCCCTTCTCCCCCTCTTCCTATCATTTCACTATTGTTATTGTTTTCTTCTTTTGCAACTATGTATAATTTATGATTGTTGTTTTGATTCTGTAAACAGTTGTGATGGCTAAACCAAATGACGGCATATAAAAACGAAGAAATAAATAAATCTTTCTAGGTAACCTGAAATGCTACTGTACAGTTGTATTCCTGCTCAAGTGAATGCATAATGCTCTATTAATGATGTACCTGCATATGATGACCAGGGGTAAAAGGTTTCTAGCCCTTGTCAATGACCTGTTTCGTTACATGATGTTCACCAAAGCTGCAATTACAACTTTAAACCATATATATAGGGCTTGATGCACTAAAGGGCTTTTCCCATTCTGAGTCTTGATCCCAGTGGTCGTGTGGCTTTGGGCTCCAGTGAGTTTGGTAAGAACCTGGTTACTTGGGACGGTTGAAAGAAGGCATCAATTCATCGAGTTCAGCCTGGATATAATTTGGTTTTGTAAATCCATAGGAAGGTTAAAAACCCCAGCAGTTTCCTGGATATGGGATGGTGGCAACAATGCGGGCTATGGTTCATGTGGCAGTTTTGGAATGGCGACTCGATGATATCTTTAAGCAACTTAGTGGATAATTAAGTTGTGAGGTCAGTTGTTTTCTAGTAGACCTGGTTAATACTTCCCTCTCCGAGGAGCTGCTGCCCCTATCTTTAAAGTCTGCTGTGGTTCGTCCTTTTGATCAAAAAGCCTGACTTGGACTTACTCGGACCTGTGAGTTATTGTCCTATCTCCACCTTGCCCTTTCTCTATAAAATCATTGAAAAGGTAGATCTTGGACAGGTGCAAGATTATGTAGATGACAATTTTCTTGTTAGTTCTCAATCTGAGTTTTGTTGATGACAACGCATCCCATGTTAAGCCTGATCGGATCTTTATCTGCTTAACACGGGTGTTCCTCAGGGCCTTTGTCTTTCCACTTCTCCATTCAACATTTATTGTTCTCATCTGTATTGTTCTTGCTCAACTGGACATCACCTTTAAATTGTTCGCAGAAGACATTCAGTTTTTCTTTCCAATAACTTCCATACATGATGCTGCTTTTTCAAAATATCTTCATGCTTGACAACTTAATGGATGGCTTAACCTCCAATAAACTTGCTTGGAATGCAAAAGAAATTGAAATTTTCCTTCTCTCTAGGACCCCTACAGCAGATGCACCTGCAGTTTTTAGTCTTGAGGGTTCTCCAATACCCATTTCCCAGCAAGCCTGTGATCTTGGGGGGGGGGGGGGGGGTGGACTCATCACTTTCACTGAAGCCCCATATCAATACATTAATTCATTCTTCTTACTTCAAACTGCACTTGTTATACTTCCTGAATCCCATTCTCTGTACTCGATACTTCCAATCAGTACCTCAATCCTTGGTGCTCTCATTCTTAGACTATTGTAATGCGCTCTCTCTTCATCTTCTAGCTTCATGCATGCTCCCTTTACAATTAGTTCAAAACTCTGCAGCGGGGCCTATAACTGGTTCATCTCTCAGGAGATCATATCTTCCCTATCCTGGCCGGCCTATACTGACTTTCCATTTCTTGGCGGGTAAAATTTAACATACCAACTTTGATCTTCAAGGCCCTCCATGGTCTGGCTCCCTCATGCATTGCCTCTTCGATCTTATGCTACCTGCCTACATGCTTTCTTCGCTCTTTGCTAAAAAGCCTGTTAGAAGTTCCCTCCATTAGATATGTCAATTTAGCTGAATCCAGAGACCGGATTTTCAGCGTGGCTGGCCCATTACAATAGAACAATCTCCCTGATGCAGTCAGGGCAGAACATGACTTACTTAGTTTCCGCAGACCACTTAAGACTCACCTATTCATCTGCACTTTTGCAGCCTGAGCCTCTTAGGAACTGCCTGTAAAGCTTTCTCTTTCCAGCAGTTCTAGTTTCTCTTTTGAGAATATTTGGCATTATCTTCCATGTTGTCTCAGTTTGTTGAACTGTTTATTGTTGCACTTTGTTTATGTTATAACATGCTGACTGACGATTGTGAGTATTTTGCTGTTATCTGCCGAGATTTGTGGATTATAAATTAATAAGTATTGGTTGGATCCTACTTCTCATTCTTTATAACTCCAGATCAGAACTGCGCTGGAAAAACTGGTGGGGAAGGGATGGATTCCCTGCACTCCCAATCTGGTAGAGAGATTTCTTAGTGCCATTAAAAATAAAAATATTTCTCTGTTGTGTAGACGTATCACCAATACTGAAGTGGTGCCACATAGAATACAGATCCGTATTACTGAGTAGAATTATGAACTTCAGGTTTCATTGGAGGATGACTGGGATTCCATATGGTAGGAAGCACATTCAATCTCCATGTGCCTGAAACGAATGGAACCGGTGGTACGGCTTATTCATCACACATAGAGATACCTGACAATCTTCACAAAATTTTCTCCAACCTTGTCTGCACGATGCTGCACAGGGTGTGGTTTGGATAGAACTCTTATACATATTTAGTTGTCATGTCCCAAAGTGCACTCTTTTTGGGAGGAAGTCGAAAATGAGATTAAAATCATTTATGTAGGAGACATATCCCTTGCACCAGCTTTATGCCTGTTGTGTTTATGGTAGGGGTATTGTCTGGATATTCTTTAATCAAACAGGCATACAGTTGCATTGTTATGTAAGCATACTCTGTGTATACCGCAGTGGAGGATGCAGTTGTTTCAAATTGCATCGACTGAAAACTAATGTATTTGTTGATGGGTAAGGCTGACAAATATGATAAAAATTGGGGAAAGTACTGGGATTATGTGAACAGTAGGGGGTTAATTTGTCATATTCACTATCTGAATGTTATACATTGGATGTCTCCCCCCTTCTTTCCTTTTGACTCCTTAGTCCTAGAGCCACTAAGCTGTGAAGTTTTATCGCAGGAGAGGGGTCCCACTATCACCCCCTCTGAAAACTCTTTGTGGCTTAGTGGCACATTCTTTTGTCTCATGGCCAAACACCCTTTAAATCCAGATTATAATTGGGTTCACTAATTTAGGTTTGAGAAGAGAGACGGTGAAGTAGTGATAACCTTCAAAGGAGATTGTTTCACTCTTGTACTTGTCTTCCATTTAACAAAGGTTTTGAAGTTTAATATTTGTCTCTGAACAGATAGCATTATGTCTAATATACCATCCTCCCAATCTAGAAATGGTAGCATTAACTACACTAGCAGCAATTTTTTTGTTTCACCCGTTGAATTATAAGACCATGCTATTTCTGGATGACTTCAATTTTCATTTTGATGAGCCACCAGGGGCTCAACCAAAGATTTCTTATCCAATTGATAACATTTCCAACACATACAGATTTGTACCACAATTCTATGTTGAGCTGCAATTGACCCCAATATCATGGTACTGTCTTGTGCTGATTAGTTTTAAGGTCATAACAAGTCAAAACAGGCAATGAAAATAGGACACTTCTAAATTCTGTATTAAGAACATCATGAGATGCATTTGATCAGGAAGTATTTAGGAACAGCTGGGAAAATGTTCAGTCAAATTATTAAATGATGCAGGTAATGATAGCCCTAAAGTAGACCAGCATAATAATTTGATTACTCAAGTACTTGATCAAATTGCCCCCAAAGTACATAGTTAGAATGCTAGCACAGACATTTGGAGTTAAAGTGTCGAATTAGACTAGAAAGAAAGTGGCGTAAAGCTCAATGCAAAACACTTAAAATAGAATTAAAGGCTGCAACTCCAAGTATCATTTAACTTTAAGAAATATAAAAGAAACAATATTTCTTGAGAAAACTGACAGGATCTCTAAATCGCCCTTTAGAATTATTTAAAATTGCAAAGCATTTATTAACTGGGCTATCACTGAAAAGTAACGAGGTTTCTATGGGTGCAGATGCTTTAGCAAATTTCTTTGTTAAGAAGATTATTTGTCTTCATAGAACTTTTAATGACAGATGTCATCTCACTATAATACAGAACATTAAGAACATGCCATAATGGGTCCATCAAGTCCAGCATCCTGTTTCCAACAGTGGCCAATCCAGGCCATAAGAATTTGGCAAGTACCCAAAAACTAAGTCTATTCCATGTTACTGTTGCTAGTAATAGCAGTGGCTATTTTCTAAGTCAACTTAATTAATAGCAGGTAATGGACTTCTCCTCCAAGAACTTATCCAATACTTTTTTAAACACAGCTATACCAACTGCACTAACAACATCCTCTGGCAACAAATTCCAGAGTTTAATTGTGCTTTGAGTAAAAAAGAACTTTCTCTGATTAGTTTTAAATGTGCCACATGCTAACTTCATGGAGTGCCCCCTAGTCTTTCTATTATCCGAAAGAGTAAATAACCGATTCACATCTACCTGTTCTAGACCTCTCATGATTTTAAATACCTCTATCATATCTCCCCTCAGCCGTCTCTTCTCCAAGCTGAAAAGTCCTAACCTCTTTAGTCTTTCCTCATAGGGGAGCTGTTCCATTCCCCTTATTTTAGTCGACCTTCTCTGTACCTTCTCCATCACAATTATATCTTTTTTGAGATGCGGTGACCAGAATTGTACACAGTATTCAAGGTGCGGTCTAACCATGGAGCGATACAGAGGCATTATGACATTTTCTGTTTTATTCACCATTCCCTTTCTAATAATTCCCAACATTCTGTTTGCTTTTTTGACTGCCGCAGTACACTGAACCGATGATGTCAATGTTTTATCCACTATGATGCCTAGTTCTCTTTCTTAGGTGGTAGTGCCTAATATGGAACCTAACATTGTGTAACTATAGCATGGGTTATTTTTCCCTATGTGCATCACCTTGCGCTTATTCACATTAAATTTCATCTGCCATTTCGATACCCAATTTTCCAGTCTATCAAGGTCTTCCTGCAATTTATCACAATCTGCTTGTGATTTAACTACTCTGAACAATTTTGTATCATCTGGAAATTTGATTACCTCACTCATCGTATTTCTTTCCAGATCATTTATAAATATATTGAAAAGTAAGGGTCCCAATACAGATCCCAGAGGCACTCCACTGCCTTCCACTGAGAAAATTGTCCATTTAATCCTACTCTCTGTTTCCTGTCTTTTAGCCAGTTTGTAATCCACAAAAAGACATCGCCACCTATCCCATGACTTTTTACTTTTCATGAGGAACTTTATCAAGCGCCTTCTGAAAATCCAAGTATACTATATCTACCGGTTCACCTTTATCCACATGTTTATTAACTCCTTCAAAAAAGTGAAGCAGATTTGTGAGGCAAGACTTGCCTTGGGTAAAGCCATGCTGACTTTGTTCCATTAAACCATGTCTTTCTATATGTTCTGTGATTTTGATGTTTAGAACACTTTCCACTATTTTTCTTGGCCCTGAAGTCAGGCTAACCGGACTGTAGTTTCCCAGATCGCCCCTGGAGCCCTTTTTAAATATTGGGGTTACATTACCTATCCTCCAGTCTTCAGGTACAAAGGATGATTTTAATGATAGGTTACAAATTTTTACTAATAGGTCTGAAATTTCATTTTTTAGTTCCTTCAGAACTCTGGGGTGTATACCATCCGGTCCAGGTGATTTACTACTCTTCAGTTTGTCAATCATGCCTACCACATCTAGGTTCACTGTGATTTAGTTCAGTCCATCTGAATCATTACCCATGAAAACCTTCTCCAGTACGGGTATCTCCCCAACATCCTCTTCAGTAAACACCGAAGCAAAGAAATCATTTAATCTTTCCGCAATGGCCTTATCTTCTCTAAGTGCCCCTTTAACTCCTCGATCCAACTGACTCCCTCACAGGCTTTCTGCTTCGGATATATTTTAAAAGGTTTTTACTGTGAGTTTTTGCCTCTACGGCCAACTTATTTTCAAATTCTCTCTTAGCCTGTCTTATCAATGTCTTACATTTAACTTGCCAACGATTATGCATTATCCTATTTTCTTCTGTTGGATCCTTCTTCCAATTTTTGAATGAAGATCTTTTGGCTAAATTAGCTTCTTTCACCTCCCCTTTTAACCATGCCGGTAATCGTTTTGCCTTCTTTCCACCTTTTTTAATGTGTGGAATACATCTGGACTGTGCTTCTAGGATGGTATTTTTTAACAATGACCACGCCTCTTGAACATTTTTTACCTTTTTTAGCTGCTCCTTTCAGTTTTTTCTAACAATTTTTCTCATTTTCTCAAAGTTTCCCTTTTGAAAGTTTAGCACGAGAGCTGTGGATTTTGCTTACTGTCCCCCTTCCAGTCATTAATTCAAATTTGATCATATTATGATCACTATTGCAAGTGGCCCCACCACCGTTACTTCTCTCACCAAATCCTGTGCTCCACTGAGAATTAGATCTAAAATTGCTCCCTCTCTTGTCGGTTCCTGAACCAATTGCTCCATAAAAATGTCATTTATTCCATCTAGGAACTTTACCTCTCTAGCATGTCCTGATGATAAACTTACCCAGTCAATATTGGGGTAATTGAAGTCTCCCATTATTACTGCACTACCAATTTGGTTAGCTTCCCTAATTTCTCTTAGCACTATAGGGATTAATAGCCCAATGAATGTAAATGGTCTACATTTCACCCTGTAGCTTCTGATGAGGAATCCTGTTCCTACCTGAAACCCTCTGAGTATGAGTTAGACCCTTGTCCTGCTATCCTTGTTCGCTGTTTATAGACTTCATTTGTAAAAGTAATTTCATACATTACTAATGCTTCCCTGAGAGAAGGAAATTGCTCCTGATACATTAAAAAAAAATTTGTTCAGCCAATTTGAAAGAAAAATGCCATACCTTCTGAGTTTTCCAGCTTTAGACCCATATCTAATCTGTCAACAATGAGTAAATTACTAGAGAAGAGCATGTTGACACAGTTAAACAGTTATTGATGAGAATGAACTTCTGGACCTGGATCAAAATGGTTTTAGGGCACATCATACTATTGAATTCTGCATGATCTCTGTAGTAGACTCACTTCTAGTGGAACTAGAAAAGAGAAAAGCAGCTTTTATTATCTTGCTGGATGTCTTAAGTGCTTTCTGTACGCTGAGTCATCAGATTCTGTTAACCAGAATAGAAAACATGGGAATAGGGGATATGGTTCTTAGATGGTTTCATTCATTTTTGACAGCTCAAATTTTTCAAGTAAAATCAGATTGCTTCTTTGTCAGACCTTAAGACCAGCTCTTTTGGTGACCCTTCAGGCTTATCCTGTTTAATCTATATTTAGCCCCGTTGGGAAGATTATTAGCTGAAGAAAAAGTACAGTACAAATGTTATGCAGATGACATCCAACTTACTGTGCCAAGTGCTATAACAGTGGACTCTGCTACAGAGTTTCATCATTATGCTTGAATATTGGATGCTCACAAACTGTAATCTCATGAGTTAGCCATAAATTAAAGCTCAATGATTTGCATGAATTACATCTTAATGGATAGACCTGCCCTCTTTTGATGGAGATACACGATCTTAGTCATACTAGATGCCAATCTTAATCCTAGACAAAATCAATATTAAAAAGAGCATTTTACAAATTACACTTGATAAGACCTTTAAGGAACTATTCAAACCAATAGGACTTTTGATCCATTGTACAAGCACTTATTTTATATGTATTGGATTAATATAACTTTAAGTACTTTGATTTGCCTAAGTATTTTAAAGCATTATATATCATCCAAAATGTGACTGCCCATTTAATAATGGGATGGAGTAGGACTTGAACATTTTACTCCAATGATGATTTTCAAAGCCCTGTAGGAAGAGGGTCTGGAGTATCTTTAAAAAGCTATTACACAATGGAGGTAATTTTCAAAGACATGAAACTGGGTTTTACCCATATAAATGAGCTTTGGAAAATTGCTACAATATATTCTACTTTTATGCTTTGAAAATTCTCCAAAATGTTCCCGATTGTTCGTTGCAATCCATTAACGGATATCAATTAATGTGTTCTGATTGAATACTTTTCTTGATAAGCACTGGATTCCAATGGAAAGAAAATTAGCTAAAGACAAGAATTTCACTATTCATCTTTTCTGCCTACCCGTCCTTGAGAAAGTATATCCTAATCTCTCATCCCTTCTTGTCCTTGGTCTTAGTGACGTGCCTCATCTTTTCCTTCTCCTCCTTCCTTCCTTTGGCACAATTTGAACTTCCCTAGTCATTTAATCAGAAACGTCTTCCAACAGTGGCATTGCTGGAGGTCTTCACAGGATGGGCCAACTTTTTAAATGATAGCCATACCTGGGAACTCTCCGGATTTAGCCCAGAGACTCCAGAAATTTAGACAAATTTCCGGGTCTCCAGACAGGACGATAAACTCTCCTGGCCGCCGCCATTGCCGCACCTCTCGCAGCACATACGCTGGGGCCACTGTATGTCCGTGCATGCGCATGCTGAAAAGCACTCGGCGGCTTCAATGAGAGAGAGAGAGAGCTATAAGGCAAACATGATGACTATATATACACCACAGTAAGAGCACACTTGCGACTCAGGGTGGGTGGGTTGGGCAGGGCTTCATTGGTCTGCCTGATGATTAATATTAAATATTGATACTGATTATATTGATTGAATAATAGTGATGAATTGGTGATTAAAACAATGATTATGGATGTATGAATGATAATTAATGATGGTGATAAATGGCCTGGGGAGGGGACTGGATCAATGCCTTTTCTATGAGCGTGTGCACAGGTTGGGATGGCAACTGTGGGGAGAAGCTGGATCAAAGCTCTCGGTCAATGTGGCACAAGTGAATGGGGAGCATTGCTAGGGAAGATATAGGAAAAGGACTGGAGAGCCGAGGATCAGGCCGGGGTTAGGGAGGGAGAGCACAAGGGATCCATGAGTCATGGATAGTGGGAATGTGGAAGAAGGAGGACAAGAGTTCAAGTAGGAAGAAGATCTGCAATAGCAGGGGGGTAAGGAGAGAAGTACAAGGTCTGCAGAGACAGAGGAAGAAGAGAACGCCTGCAGCGGCAGGAGGAAGAAAACAAAAGAGAATTTCTGCAACAGCAGCAGAAAGGGAGAAAGTCTGCAACAAGAGGGAAAAGGAGAAACAGAGAAATGATGGAAGAAGGACCAAATGATCCAGCCAGTCTGCCCAGCAAGCTTATGCTGGTATCTGCAGTGCTGTGCAGGTTACCCCCATGCTTATTATCAGTTTCCCACACCATAAAGGTTGGGGCCCTCTTTCGTTGCTGTTTGAATTCAATTCCCATTTCCCCCCTGCCATTGAAGCAGAGAGCAAGGATGGAGTTGCATGACAAGTATCAGCATTCCTGGGAACTCTCCGGATTTGGCCCGGAGACTCCGGAATTCTAAAAGAATTACCGGGTCTCCAGGCCAATACCAGAAATCTCCAGGTGCTGCGGCAAAACCAATCTGCTTGGACCCGGAAAGAGGAAAGGAACGTCATTGGTCTTGCGCGGCTGAAAAAGGAGGGACTCGACAGTGATTTCTACCATCTCTGGACCTTTTTAACTCTTAACTTTGCTTCCTCATGACACCACCTGCTCCTGCACAGCCTGTTTCCTGTATTCAGCCACTTGCCCGCCCCATCCTGTTTGCCTTGGCCAATCGACATTGCGATTTCCAGCCCGTGCATCAAACGAGGAGTAAGAAACAGGCAGCGTCCACTTCCGCAGCATAGGAGGAGAAGGAAGAGGCTGCTGCTGCTCCAGGAGCCCAAGTTAGAGGCTGCTGTTGCTAGTGTGTTTTGAAAGGGGGGGGGGGAGAGAGAGAATGAATGAGCAGGTCTGTGAGAGTGAGTGAGTGTGTATTTGTGTAGGAAGAAGAGATCTGAGAGTGTATGTAGGTGAGTGGGAGAGAGCTGAGTGCAAGTGAGCATAGGTGTAAAAGTGAGTGGGCATGTGTGTATGGAAGAGGGAGAGACGTGTGTGTGTGTGTTGGTGGGAGAATGGCAGAAGTAAAGGTGTAAATGGACATGTGAGAATGTGAGAGAATGAGCAGTGAAAGTGTGAACATGTAAGTGTTTATGAGAGCAAAATTTGTGAGCATCTGCTCCCACTGTGCAGTTGCCCTCCCCCCACGCTAATGCATGGTAATCTCAGGGTGACTGGAAGTCAAAACGTTCCCAGGTTTGATGATAGCTCCTTTATCTCAATGGAGGATCTACAAGGGAGATTCCACTTTACTATTACTCCCGTCTTTCAATACCTGCAATTTAAGGGCTGCACTATTTCAGAGCCATTTAAAAGTTCCTGTAGCAGAGGGCTTACGGAATTAGAAAAGTTAATATTGCATCCCCCTGGTAATAAAAATCTGATTGCCACCATTTATAGATGTTATTAGATAGGGAATCTTGCAGAAAAAGATCTTGGTTTTAAGATTTTAAAAAAAAAATATATATATATATATATATATAGATATATATATCTATATCTATCTATATCTAAATCTATATATATATCCATCCATCCTTGCCTAAAGATGAACAAAGGGGAGCATGATCCATGTATCTGCTCAGGAGAATGGAGTTAAAATTCATTTTTTAATTGGTGGTATTTTATGCCAGTGAGGCTGTTTAAAATGGGTTGCACGAAAAATCTTCTTGGCTGGAGGGGTTGTGGAGAACGGGGCACTTTTTTTTGCACATTTGCTGGTCTTGTTCCACCATCTCCTTATTCTGATCTGAAATACTTTCTTGGATTTCCTGCAAATGATTCATCAGCATCCTGGACCTTGGATTGTGGGGTTCCCCAAGGCTCCATACTGTCACCAGGACTATTCAACATTTACTTCAAACCACTGGCCCAGCTGATTCACAGTTTTGACATAAAAAAATCTGCATCTATGCAGATGCTCGTCCTACCAAACGGACCCGAACCCCAAAACCGCTTAAATAAGCTAAGCACACGCCTAACAACTATCCACGAATGGACCACAAACAACGAACTCCACCTGAATCCCAACAAAAAACAGAAATTCTCTGGGTGCTAAGCAGACAGATGCTGGATCTGAAAAGCCTCTTCATGAGCTCCTGTTAAAAACACAGGTCAAAGGGGCTCGGAGTCGCAGAGGACTCCGGACTCACCTTGCTTCTGCAAATCCAGGCGACAGCAAAGAGCTGCCACTTTCAACTACCAAATTTGAGAAGTCTGCACCCTCTCGTTGGGGAAACAAATCTACTCACTGTAGTGTGTGCAACAGTAACCACCCGACTGTACAAGGGTCAAAAACTGTAACGGATGAGGCCCGCCACTAACTTCAGAACCATACAAAACTCCACTGCAAAACCGACAGGAAGATGCAAAAGGTACAACCACATTACAACTCCCACAAAAACTACGCCGGTTACAAATACGTACAGAACGAAATTCAAAGCGCTAGCTTTGATGTTTAAAGGTGCTCAGAGCGGAAGGTCCCCATGTATTCTGCGTGAAAAACGAGTGGTACACAAGCCATCCAGACCTCTAAGCTCTTCGCTCGGATCCTCTATGGCAATCCCCTCATCAAAAAAAAAATCAAATTACTGGACCCCTGAAAGAGATCCTTCCCGGGAGCAGCACCTGCTCTCTGGAACTCTCTCTCTCAGAAGAGCTCCAAGAAATACAGAGCGACACCCAGTTCAGAAAGCAGCTAAAGGCCTGGCTCTTCCAGCAGGCTTCTGCTGCCAAACCTGAAACGCAATGACACTACCTGGCATTCTACCTCAAATGCGTTAAATGTATTGCGGAAAACAAACATTACTGCTACAGCAGTTCATTCTCAAGTAAATCCTTAGTATTTTCCCCTATGCTGGCATAGAGTCTTACAGAACACGTAGTCTTAAGGTGCACCTTTAAACTGCCAAGTAAAATATGACTGCTGCTGTTTAACTTGATGCACACATAGTACTGCAAAGCCGAAAATGATCTTTGCTCTGATGCTCCTAATGTATTGTAAACTGCTTTTCAAAAATCAAACAAATAAATCAAACTGATTCACCTCAATGGTGGCTGCAGACGATTCAGTGACCTCCGGAAGTCTCGTCTAAGCCTATTTTTCTAAGATTCCAAGTAAGGCAGGATTTGCACTCTGCTCCCACCCCTTTGGAAGATTGCCATTACTCAGTAGAAGGGGATACGTGGCCTCTGTAAAGCCTGAACCCTTCACCACTTCTAGGCCAGCATCCTGCCAGACCTCCATGGATAGCGGATTTGAATAAAAGGTCTCCTGCATCCCCAGACTGCCAAAAAAAAAAAAAAAAGCCCACAATATTTTATTCCATTACAAATGGACCAGAGCTTCCTGCGTTGCTGCTGGCATCCCCGACAGCTCCTGGGCAACGAACTACAACATCACAGACTAAGTACTGTGATGTAAGGGAAGGAGAAGAAGCCGGCTCCAGAGAGTTTTCAGGGAAGGAGGGAAACGCAACACCCAACCAGTTGTATAAAATGAGCCAAAATAATTCATGTTATGCAGGTCACTCGGACGGGCAAGACCATAGGCGATGCAACGAGTGCTTCGGTTTCAGCGTGGCATTATTAGCAGCCTTCCTTGGCACAAAAGGGCTTGAATCTTCTTCTCCCCGCCACGAAGGTCTGTCATTTTAGAACGATAAAATAGCCTTGAAACAGGAGGGTAAACACTTTCACCGCTCTCAGATCTTTACGGACGGGAGACAATTCTGGCAAATTCAGGACCCACTGCAACCGTCCAGGGCTGAGCTTCGGAAGAACACGTCGTGTCTTCCTGACTTTTGTTCCCCCTTGGAAAGGAGCACAAGAAAGGCAGCAACACACTCCTTTCCACAGCCAGAGGGGAACCTCATAGTGCCCACCATCACTGCAGGCGCCAGCAGATTCAGCAACTTTCAAAAGCTTAGATGTGTTCCGGAAGGTTCTAGAGGTCTCACAGAATCCCGCGTTCTCGTGTCCTCAGTAACAGCCCCCCAAACTGCTTCACAAGTAGCTTAAAAAACAAACAAACACACACCTCAGTTTACAGTGCAGAGCAACAGTTAGTGTAAGAAACACAAGACATTGGGTTTTCACCTCCCCAGATAAGCCCCTTCAGCATTCAAAGACCAGCAGTGGCCTTCGGAGGACCTGCACTGCATGAAAGCAGAGGTACTTTTAGTTTCCAGTGCCTAAATGTCAAGATGCTGGACATCAATCATCTTTCTGCAAATAATTCATAAGTTGCCTTGCTTCCACTCGCGTGATAATCAATGCAAAGGCAATTATATACTTCTTTGAACTCAAACACTTCACGCACACAGCTGGGTTTGGCCTGAAATCTGCTCCCTAGCCATTCTGTTAGAACCAGGTGCCTGGTAAAGCCCAAGAACTGGCTCAGATCAATAAATGCTGTGCAAAAGGGAAGTTGCAATGAGAATAATTAGGATGGAGTACAACAAAGTTTATAAAAGAGCACTGACAGGTAGAGCTTTGTAAGGAAGGCCCATTAAAATAGGCAAAAATAGATCATTTCACTGCCAGAAAGAATGCAGTGCCCACGCCGTGCCAGAGGCTAAGAACAAGGTCACTCTCAGGCTGCCAAGCAGGCCTAGTCTGTGCTAGCTGTCAAGACCTTGCAAAGGGGCCTACGCACTACACTGCATTAACACTAACGTAGGCATCAATGTACATTAAATGCTCGCATTAAAGCCAGCGATGCCAAAATGCAAAGAAATCCTGCACTGACATCGACTCCACCATGGAGATTACCCCGGAGGGTTTAAACTCACCAATGTTTGCCGTTCCAGCAGTCTCAAGACAGTCGTCGCCCTTTCCCGCCACACTAACCCGGAGGACTCGAAGCCCTGCCCACTAACTGACATCACATGGATGCCGGGTTAAAGGCAAGCCAGTGACACCAGAGGCAGCGCACTAAATGGTGCAGATCCCTTCGTACGCTCCTGGTGAGTGATAATTTGGTTCAGGTGTTGATGGTTGAACCTATGTAAGTAATTTTGCTTTGACCAACTTGCTAGTACGGGTGATAGAGATATCATTAGTGGGGGGTCAGTGGGATCAAGAAGATGGATATTATTTAATACCAGTGGTGACCAGTAAAGGTATTTATGGCGATTTAAATCCGTATTACAGAGGTAAACGGACGAAAAAGAACCTCTTGGTTTCAGCCCATTAAGTGTCTGCAAGCCATGCTAATTTCGTCGTGTATGGTTATTTTGCTTATTTTGCATTAATGTGCAAGTGATTAGGGGGAGATTCCAGTATTTTTGGATCTCCTTAATCATGAAAATCCTTCTGTGCTGGGTGTAACGGAAGCTTGGCTTTTAGATTCTGATCAAGTAATTGTGAATCAACTCATGGCATTAGACCAGTGGTCCCCAAACCTGTCCTGGGGGGGCCACCAGCCAGTCGGGTTTTTGGGATATCCACAATGAATATGCAGGAGAGAAAATTTGCATGTTTTGGAGGCAGTGCATGCAAATTTTCTCTCATGCATATTCATTGAGGATATCCCAAAAACCCGACTGGCTGGTGGCCCTCCAGGACAGGTTTGGGGACCACTGCATTAGATTATTCAGCTGTCTCATTGCCTAGACCAGGAAAGAAGGGAGGTGGTTTAATGATAATTTATAAAAAATCATTTGAATTTTCAGTAAAGTTACTATTTGCTCCCCATTTGAGGTACTGATTTTAGGGTCAAAAAATGTAAATAAATATGTGTTTAACTTGTTGTCCACCAGGGCTGTAGAGTTTTAATGTGTCCACTTTAATTGAACTTTTAACTGATCGTCCCGGCTGATCATGAATCAACAAGAGAGTCTTGGGGGATTTCAATCTTCATATCCATAAATTACCGTTGTCTACTCATTGTGAAATGTTCCTTGAAGTATTGGAAGCACTAGGATGGACTCAGATAATTCGAAGTCCAACTCATGCCGCTGGCCATATTCGCAGTCTGCTATTTATGAATCAAAAATGCTTTCAGATAGGAGAAAAGATAGCTTACAAATTCAAGCAGTACCTTGGTCAGACCATTGTTTAATTCTGGTAAAATTGTATGCTGGATTATGTAGGAATTCTGTCAAAGAAAATGTATCACTAGACGGCGCCATCTGGATACTGCCACTTTGAAAGAATGCCTTCCAGAACTTTTAGAGCAGTTGGATTATGATTCAACCGATTTGGTTGTAGAAAACTGGGACAGGATTACCAAGCAAGATCTCTCCCCCCCCCCCCCCCCCATATCTTTCCAAATCCTACGGAACCAAAAGAAGAAAGCCTTTTGATTTCCTTTGGCATTAAGGGAAGAAAAAAAAGTATTAAGGAGGTGCGAGCTTAAATGGCAGAAGAATAAGACACCTGAAACCCAGGTAAGAGAGAAACTCCAGTTTGAGGTATGTAGAAAATCAATTAAAACGGTGGAAAAAGAATTATTATACTAAAGAAAAAAATCCATAATACTGGATTTGACACTAAGGCTTTGTTTCACACTGTAAAGAATCTGACTATGGTTGACAAAGCTCCCCGATAATAGCTTCATGGCAAACAAGGTTTTGCAAAAGGTGGAGAAGATATGTAAGGGTTTTCCAATTTTAAAATTCAGAAGCAATGGCCCCCAATATTATGGTAGTGGCAAGATGGGAGGTTTTGATACTGCTCCTCAAATGGAAGTAAGTAATATAGTGCGGAGATTGAACCCATGCTACTGTCCATTAAGTGCCATAGAGCTTGCTCCGTTGAAAGTATGGTAATGTATGAAGATATAGTCCCTTCCATAACAAAGATCATGACTATCTTTGAGTGAAGGGGCATTTCCATGTCAATTAAAAAAAAACAAAACAAAAAAACAAACTTCTGTTCATCTGATTATAAAAGCTCCTGGGTCAGATCCTGATAGTTCCCTTACAGACCCATTTCATCGTTATGATTTTTAGCAAAAAAAAACAAACAATCATCAAAAAGGTTGTTCATAAACAACTATCTGACTATTTAGGATAATGCTTTCTTAAATCAAAATCAATACGGTTTCAGGAAAAATAATAGGGAGACTCCCCCTCGCTGTTTTAGATACCATCTTTAGAGGTTTTATCTGCAGACAAATATATATATTGGTGCTCCTTGATATATGTCTTTGGTACGCTTGATCATTGGATACTGCTGATGCATCCAGCTGGATTTGGCATGGGTAACACAGTATTTGATTGATTCAGTTCTTTTTTAAACTAATGCAAATGTAAAGCATATTCCAATAATGGGAGATCTGGGTTGATGTAAAAAGGGGAGGACCGCAGGGACCTTCATTTTCGGCTACGCTATTTAAATGTTTATTTGGCCCCACTGGGTAAACTGCTTGAAGGTTTGGGCCTAAAGTTTAAAATCTTTGCAGATGCCACACAGTTCTATTTCCTCACAAAAGCATTATGGTCATCTACATTTCAAGAACTGGAAACTTATTTGCAGGCTATAAGGAACTGGATGTTTTCTAATAGGTTATTATTAAATGTGAATAAAACCAAAATTATTTGCTTGACACGGAAGCCCCTTGAAACTGATTTGCCTGTTTTTAGATTTGATGGAAAGGAGATTCCTATTCTTCATTACTGATGGTGATTTGGGAGTCTGCTTTTGTGTAAACTCTTTTTATTGAAACATAGAATATATATATAATAAAGGGGACTATAGGCAGTACAGTGCAAGAGCCATCCTTAACAAAACAAACAATATCACAATCATATGCTGTGATACAGATCACAACACGAACAAGAGAGCCTAAATAGATTCCCCCACCTCCCTCCTACTGTTCGCACAGGGAAAAAGAGAAAAACAATAGGATCAGCAAAAATCATCCCCTTCGCCCAATCGTAGACGTAACAGAGATAGAAAAGTTGATTTTCTGTAGATAATTATGTACTCTGGATATCTTTGGGTAAACTGTAGAAACGCCCCCCAAACTCCCAGGTCTGAGCAGCCAAGATTTGTACTCTAAAGTGAGCAGGTCTCCCATCTCAACATGCCATAAGGCTTCTGTAGGTGCTAGGTTTGAAAGCCAGCTCTTCAAAATGCATTCCTTTGCCTACAGCCAAACCTTTATTTAAAAAACACTCTTGCCCTTGGTTGTTACATCACTCTGTTAGATCCACTCCCAGTGAACACATATCACCTCTTACCGGGAGAGATATATGTAGCAGAGTCGACATATGTTGTACAGTTTTTCCCCTCAATACTCATGAACATCCCCAAAAGGAATGATAAAATGTGGTGTACAAATTTGGACACTTTAAACAATTTGGAGAATCTGCAATACCCATTGTAAAAGCTCTCGTTGGAGACAGCACTTTTCTATGGATTAATCTCAAATGCTGATCCCTCAAAGAGGCCGGCATAATGTCTTTATACATTTCCATAAAATCCTCACTTATTTCAACTACATCTAGAGTTACTCCCACAACAGTTTCCCACTTTGCCGTTATATCAGTCATTGTTGTGCGTATCACCTGAATTAATAGGAACTTATATATAAAAGATAATTTATACTTTTTTGGATACATAGTAATTTTTGAAAAGCGTTATATGTAAAATCTGTCGCCGTAGCTGGTGTTACTGAAACTATGTAACTGCGCAGTTGTATATAAGCTAAGAAATCTGGCTTCTGAAGTCCCAGTGATTCCTGGCATTTATTAAAACTATGCATCCCTCCTGTTTGAGCATTTATAAAAAAAAACTCAGTGTATCCATGTTCCATAGCCTTAACTGCTGGAAACAGCAGCTCTACCACCCTGGTTGAAAATTTGGGTTACCACCAATAGGCAACCACAGGGAAATTTCCCAAGGCAACCGTAAATGTTGTCTAACACATTTTCAGACCTGTTGGGAGTGCTGCTTGACAGCAAGCAAACTATCGGGCCGATACAGTAAAGTCTGCGGGAGCACGGGCGAACGGCCACGTGCCGGTGCGCGCGATTCAGTATTTATTTATAACTTTTTATATACCGGCATTCGTAAAAAACATCATGTCGGTTTACAGACAACTGAGAAAGGAAGTTACAATGATAGGTGGAGGAAGGATAGATAGTTAAAAGGTAAATTAACTTTACTGTAGCGCCAACGGGCGCCACAGTTATTAAATGAGATTACATATGGTTAACCAAATTAGACAAAATTAGATAAAATTAGACATAATTAATTATATACAAGAGGAGACAGTGTGGGGGATAGGACGGGGGTAGATCCGGGTAAAAGGAGGCGCTAGGGACACTAGTGCATCCCTAGCGCCTCCTTTTTGACAGGAGTGGCAGCTGTCAGCGGGCTTGACACCTGACACTCAATTTTGCCGGCGTCAGTTCTCGACAGCCACGGGCTCGGAAACCGGACGCCAGCAAAATTGACAGTCGCGGGCCGAATTCAAAAAAAATTTTTTTTTTTTTTTTTTACTCTTCGGAACCTCCGACTTAATATCGCTATGATATTAAGTCGGAGGGTGCACAGAAAAGCAGTTTTTACTGCTTTTCTGTGCACTTTCCCGGTGCTGGAAGAAATTAGTGCTAACCTTTGATTCGGCGCTAATTTCTGAAAGTAAAATGTGCAGCTTGGCTGCACATTTTACTTTCTGTATCCCGTGCGCATACCTAATAGGGCCATCAGCATGCATTTGCATGTTGAGGGCGCTATTAGGTGCCGCGGGTTGGACGCGCGTTTTCCTCCCCTTACTGAATAAGAGGTAAGGGAAAACGCGCGTCCAATAGCAGGCTAACAGTGCGCTCCGTCGGAAACTACATGTCAAGAATTTGGTTAAGTCTGGATACTATAAATGACGGGTGTTGAGACAATTGAAGCCTTTTTTTTTTTTTTTTAACCGGATGACTTCAGACAAGCGTTGCAAAAGTTAATATTCTCAGGAATTGATTATTGCAACTCACTGCTATTGGGAATGCCTGTGAAAACTATAAGGCCCCCTACAAATACTGAAAATCTCCGCTGCAAGAATCTTGGCTGGGATTGAGAAGTCCGATCATTTTGCACCTGTAATTTATAATTCACGTTGGCTTCCAGCTGAAGTGAGAATCCAGTGTAAAATACTTGTGATAACATTTAAAATTTTGCATAGAACGGAGTTAGGAGGGTTTGGCCTGGGTCATAATGCTTATGTTCCCCAACATAGTCCAAGATCATCGAGACGAGGTCCATTATCTATTCTGTCCATAAAAGAAGCCCATCTGAATGAAGTCCATAACCACGCGTTGTCCATTACTGGTCCAATACTATGGAACGCATTACCGAACCAATAGCAATTGTTGGATAATGAAAAGAACGTCAGGAAGGAGTTAAACACTTGGCTGTACATAAAATTCTTACAGAAATAAAAAGATAGGAACAGATCTATATACTGGTGTATTCTGATTGTATTATCCTGTAATAGTATTTATTAAAGGTGAGGTTTTTATGTTTTGTATTTTATAACTTGTTTTTGATTTTGTTTTAATTGTGAATGTAAATATAGTGTGAGTCGCCGCAATCTCTGAAGTATACAACCAACAAATGTTTATAACTAAATAAAACAAACTTTAAGGCATTTTAACAAGCTCACATCAACATGGGTTTTTTTTTTACCTTAATACAGATTTTTGCACTGACATTTAAATGAGATGATTAATACGTAAAATACCAGGCTAATCAGCTCATTTAAATTTAAGGCAGAGCCCATTAAAGTGGTGTAGTTAAAGATTTTGTATTTAACACACGCTGTAATGCACGTTTTTTTTTACTCGCGATAGTGCCATGCTTTAACAAAATTACCATCTAAAGCAGCGTCTATCAAAGTTTTCAAGCACAAAGAACACCTACATTAAAAAAAAAAAAAAAAATGGTGTGTGGCAGACCAACTTGAGCAGACAAGAAGAGGACTTGCACGGTCAAAATAAGAGCTAGGAACGCACTGGAAAACCCCAGCAGTCTCTCTTCCAAATCTTAAAACAAAGGGACCGAGGGAGTGAGACCCGCATGGACCTGTCACACTAGACCAGCTCCCGCTATGTACCAGTGCAGGAGAAGTAGGGTCCTTCGTTTTCAGTTTAAACCAATTGTCACCCACAAATTCCTGGATTTATTTATTTTTTTTTTTTTACAAAAGGTGACAGTTGGTTTAACCCGATTTTCGCCCTAATTTTAGGAGGATTAAAGAGCAGCTCCGGAGCTGCAGCGCCTCCAAGCCTCCCGCCACTGCTGAAAGCCAGCGAGAGCCGCAGCACCTGCAACACTGCAAGTCCAACCTCCCACCGGTAAAAGTGCTGCCGATGCCGCGTTTCAAATCCCGACTCCTATTTCACCCTAACTAACTAAAGTGCCTGCTGTCCAGTGTCGCCAGTTCAGCATCTGAAGCAGGCCCTGCCCACCAGAAGCGCTTCCCGGCAGGCTGCCTGGCCCCTAACAAAAGCAGACGTGGGAGCCTCAGCAAGCAATGCTGCCGAAGGAGAGAGGAGAAGCCTGGAACCACCACCTGTAAGGATAAATGTTGTTGCAATGGGGGGGGGGGGGGGGGGGGAGAGAAAGGGACTGCTAGGCAGGGGATGGGAGTAGAGGTAAGGATGCTGCTGAGTGGGAGAACCTGATTAATATTGTTTTAGTGTCCTGGCTTCCGTGCACCAAAATACACTTTTTTTTTTTTATAAATATCAAAGTTTGGGTTTGTTTGTTTTTTTTAAACAGTGCTTTTCTCCTGTTTTGGTTCTTGCCTTAATAAACAATGATAAATTCCCAGGAAAATTAAAAAAAAGAAAATGGAAGTCCCTAAGGATAAAGGAGAAGTTGGTAACCGGCTCAGTTATCTTGGCTGTCACATGAGGCTGCCAGAGCTCTTTCACCCCGGACGCTCACAGTGAGTCACATCCAGTGCTTGCTTCACGCCCTCCCCATCTCACTCAGCCTGAGGAAAAGACAGAGGCTGGAAGCACTCAGAGGAGGTTCAGGACAAGGAAGGGGTGGGCATGCAAGAAGCGAGGCCCAGCTAGCCATGCCCTGCACGCTGCCCATTAATTCCCAGGCTCCAAGCTCATGCTGTAGCTGAGAAGAGGAAGCGTGCACGGTTATAAAACACGCTCACAGACATGTTTAAGTGCCACCTCTTGTGGGGGGGTGATGTGCTGGGAACGGAGCTCAGGTGAGGTCCTGGATCTGCCACAAGCAGTGGTGACTTTTCTATGGCACACCTGAACAGCTCTGGTGGCAACGCTGGTTGGGGAACACTGCTCTAGTCACAGTATGTGAGAAATGCACAAGATTTCAAGAATTTTGGTAAACAGTCCCCATAGACAGTTGCTCTGAGAAAGAGAGTTTAGCACTGATAAACACATTCATTCATACAGCACTTTTCATTCAAAATACATCTCTGTGTGCAGACCTGATGGACGTATGAGCAGAGTAAGCAATTGCTTTTGGCCCCAGACTCACGTTATTAGTATTATTTTCCCCACGGATATCAGTTCCTTCCTCCTCACTCCCCCACTAAGGGGGTCATTTTCAAACGCTGGGGGAGGAGTTGGACTTGGTGGCATCTTCGCTGGCAGCGATAAGGTTAGTAACATTATCATCGCCAGTAGTGCGCCCAATAGCGCCACCTTTCACGGTGGCGCTATTGGGTGCGAAAGCCGGCAGCGAAAACATCACGGTGGTGCGAAGGCTGCCGGCTTTCACAGGCCTGCCTCCCCTTCGCCCCCCCATTTTCGGTGGATTAACCATTCTGCGATAGAATGGTGAATCCAGGCCTTAGACTGTAATTTTCAAAAGGGTGCACATATACGCGGCAATTTTATATCCCGAGCGCATGTTATAAAATAGTCCTGGTGCATGCATGTGTGCTCCTAAGGGAAAGGAAAGGTGACAGTGCAGATCACACAAAGCACATACTATGGTTCTCCTACTTCTAGACTCCAGTGTTTCCCAACCCTCTCCTGAAGGCACATCTAAACAGTCAGGTTTTCAGGCTATCCCTTAGGAATATGCAAGAAATAGATTTGCATAGCCCGAGTCTCTAATGTATGCAAATCTCTCTCATGCACATTCATTGCGGCAATCCTGAAAACCTGACTGGTTAGGTGCACCTGCAGGAGAGGACTGGGAAACACTGTCTAGTCCCATGATCTAAACATCTGGCCATTCCTTGCTGTCCCCAGATAAGCAAATGTTTCTGTGTACCCAGGTCTAGCTGAACTGTGCTTGAATTTCAGCTTCTTTACAAAGAGCTGGAAAAATCCAGGTGCCTAAAAGTTAAAACCCCGGTGCTTGGGACTGGGTCCAGGAAAGCAATGCAGTCAGTCAGTGACCGGGCAGGAGCAGGGCCAGTGAAACCCACTGTCAAGTCAGGCAATTGTGGCGGTACAGAGGGAGCAGTGGCCAGAGTGTGAGAAGAGAGGCCATGGGGCCACCGGTAGCCAAAAGAAGAGAGTCTGCAAGCCTGTCAGTGGATCCCAACCTGCCAGCAGCAAAAAAAAAGAAGAGAGGCTGTGGGGCATCCAGCAGCCCTAAACTGCTGGCAGCCAAAGAAGAACAGAGGCTGCACGGACTCTGGCAGAGCCCAGCCGCCGGCAGCTGATAAGAATAAGAGAGGCCACAGGACCACCAGCAAAACCCAACCCATCAGTGACTGAAGAAGAAGAGAAGCCATGGCCAGTAAAAAAAACTGGAAGGGCCCACTAGTGAACTCAAATGCCCACTTGTAGAGGAGAAGCCCTGCAGGTGCTAAAGGAGAAGCCTCGGGGCCACCGGCAGATCCCAACTCACCAGTGGCCAAAGAAAGTTAGGTCCATCCTGCCAAGCTCAAGCCACCCACAGCCAAAACAGAGGAGAGACCAGTGTGTGTGTGTATATATATATGTATATGAGAGAGGAAAATGTTTATGCACTCATCTTCCTCCACTAATCCACGACAATCTCAGGGTGACTGGAAATCAAGTTCTCATGTATGGAAAGTGGGGATTTTTTTATCCTTATTAGTTTTAAATATTGTGTGTTAATTGATGTATCTGCTGTTTTGAAATATTGTACTGGTGTTTGGTAAATTTTTAAAAATGTGTATATGTTTTTAATTATTGGATATTATTCTATTTGTCAGCTGTTTTTAAATATTTATTCTCTTTATTAGAATGATTTTACTATTATAATCTATATATTTGATTTTATTGTTTTTTGTGTGAGGCATGTTAAACTAATGTTACTGTCTTTCTATTGTTGCACTGCATACAGAGTTTGGCTTGTTGAGGTTCCCAGTTCAGTTTTTACCTGCATATTTTAATTTATTCTTTATGGTGTCTTTATTCTGTATTTGGTAAGAGACTGAGTTCTGCCTGTGTGAGCGAGGTGAGATATTCTGCTAGCATTTAGATTCTGAGTAGGGATCTGTAGCAGCTTGACTTGTTTTGATGATAATATTTATTTTGATAAACCAATTTTCATAAAAACTTAAAATAGTGTACAATTAAACATGCAATCATATAAAAGCATACAATTATATAATAATGACCAATAAAATCATAATAAAAATATAATGATATTGAAATAACAAAATATAAAATCACAGTAAATATCAGAAAAATCTTCACATCATTCCTCTCATTTAATACACCAATACACCTTGGTGTTTTAGGGCCTGTTGTAATTTTTGCAGTGTTGCCTTTTCGTCAGTAGGTTTGTTGCTGTTTGAATACTGGCAGTTAGTGCTGTTTTGGTATGGGTGGTTTACTAAATTGTAATTATAATTCCATTTAGTCACCCAACATACATTACACAATAGACTTAATTCCACATGGGTTTCAATTGCTTTATTTAATTTTATTTTTTTTGCAGAGTTTTCTGGTTTGACACTACATCAGTGCATATAAATATAATACGATATAAGTGATATTTTTACCTCAGAAGACTCTGTAGTTTGAATGCCACTTTTCCTGTAAAATCTGTTATTATAAATGGCTAATTTTTAATTGTGTGTGGTGGGGTTGGGAGGGAAAAGGCAGCACAAGGCCGTAGGCTCACCTAGGGTACCCAAGGCTCTTGCACCAGCCCTGGTGTAAAATATCCTGGACCCAGTCCAAGGTTCTAACTGGGATGCGTTTCCCACACAGAACTCACATTGTTTGGGGGAGTTTATCACTTTTTCTTCTTTTTTGCTTAATAGTTTATACTTTGATAACAGCTGGATTTCGTGACTGGTTTGAATTTTTCTGATGCAAATTAATTCCCTCCTATGAAGGGCATACTCACCATCCCTGAGGCTTTGCACTGGGGTTCCAATTTTAGAGGTTTCAAAATTCAAAGAATGTGCTTTTATGTATATTTTCAGAGTAGATTGCTACAGTTTTCCATGGGACAGTCCACCAGATAACCACCCCCTCCCTCCCTGCAAATGAACTACTTGCCCACTGTTCACACTACAGGGGAGAAGTGTGTCAGATGTGCCTCCCGTTATGGTCACCTTACCACACATATATATGATATTCAGGGAGGTGGAGAGAGAGAGGAGACGTGAAAGAGAAACGATGGAGGTTACCTGGAGGTGAGGACACTGTCCCAGCCTTGTTGGAGCCTAATCCGGTATTGCCTACTAACGTCATCGGAGCGACGCCGTAGAGGTCTATAAGATCGGTCCATTTGTGGCGCACAGTTGCCGCTGGCACACTGCCTAAGCTGCGCGCTCCAAAGGGGCACGCAGCTTTGTTTGAAATTATTGGACTCTGGATTATGTTTTCCTCTCTTTCCCTTGGCATTATCACCTTCTCGCTCAAGCTCTTTGAAACCTCCAATTTTATCTAAGATCCAAGTATCTTATGAGAATTGTCTGGCCCAATTTAAAAGCTTTTTCTTCAATATTATGCCTCATTCGGTGCGAAAGAGACGGTGGGCCCTGTAACTGTCCCTGGAACCCACATAACGGGTTCGATGGATTCTCACATACAGCGATTATCTAGATCGGATGAGGCGCAGGACGTGGGAGGGACCGAGGGAACCATCACGACCTGCCCGCCAGACCTATCAATATCTTTATCCCCGATCTATCGGGAACCTGCAGCCAATCCGGCAGCCTCCAGAGCCAAGGGTGTCATGGGGGCAAGCCCTCCTGCGGAAGTCGCAGGTAAAGAGTCTTGCCCGGCAGGGCCAGAGACCTTTGGAGAGTCTGGAGGAGAAATCCGGATAGGCTCCTCCAGGGGTCGGGCTGACTCACTGGAAATAGAAGGTGGAGAAGATCAACTGAATCAAGCTACGGTGGAAGGAACATCTTATCTTGTTAAAATACCAGCCCCACATCTGGTAAGACCAAATATAATTACTTTGGACGAGATTTGGGAAGCAATTGCAAGTTTAAATAAATCTTTTGCCTCTCAATTGAATCCAATAGTGGAAAAAGTGAATATTATACAAGATAGAGTGTCTAATATAGAAGAATTTAAGGTTAAAGCATTAAAAGATACTGAGAAAATTAGAAAAGATGTGGATAATTGGAAATTGGTGCAGGATACATTAGTGAAAGAAAAATCAACAACTACAGATTAAAATGGAAAATTTAGAAAATGCAAACAGAAAGAGGAATCTTCGTTTGATTAATTTTCCGAAATTGCCACATGTGTTACCAAAAGAAATGTTTAAAAGATATATGTTGGAAATATTTAAAATTACAGAATCAGCTATACCACCGTTAGCAAAGGCATATTATATCCCATTATATAAGAAACAGGAAAATGTAATAACACAAGATGGTGCACAAGTAATGGATTACAATATACTCGGCTAGAGTAGCTGCTTAATTTTGTTATGAATGGTGTTGATCTGAAAAGATTATTAATTATTGTATAATTTTCTATTCTAACTTGGATCCTTGTTTGTGGACTATATGAGGAAGGAGGAATGAATATTTTTCTGTACTTGAAAGAACTTGGTGTTTAACTTTCTGTATTCCACTTGTTCTAATCGAGATGTATTCTTGTAAAGGTTTGTGTTAAAATGATAAATAATAAATAAAAATAAATAAATGATATTCAGACCCAACAAGTCATTGGTAGGAGAACAAGAGAAGCCCATGAATGGTGCCATTAAAATCCACGGGGACTTTAGCCGGGAGAGGAAGCACAGTCCTTGGTCGCACAGGGCAGCAAAATAGGTAACACCAGCCCTGGGGCAGTAGAGAAGATGCCCTGAATAGGGCAGGACAGGAGCTGCTTTCAGCAAGCAGGGGGATGAGCCCAGACCCTGCTTCTCAGCTCTAGGTTTTCTTAGTCAGCATCACTTGGAGCTGGAGTAGTTGGGTCACCGCCTTGGTCCCTTCGGACACCCGAGAATTTGGCCAGTTCTCTGGGCAGCAGCTGGCGCATGGAAGCCAAGAGAGCAGCAGCAGCTGCTGCTGCCACGGGGGCTGTCCCCAGCTGCCAAAGAGGAGAGGCTGACGGGGATAGGAGGAAAGCGAGAGAAAGGTTGGAAGAAAAAAAAAAAAACAAACATATAAAAAGCTTAAAAATCATTTTAAAAAAGGTCAAAATTTACAAACACAAAATTATAAAGAATTTTTTTTTGCCCCAGTTCCTAGAAACGTTTCCAAAGTCATCTCCACCCTTATATATGTATACACAGAGGAAAAAAAAAGAGAAAGCCAGGAAGGAGTCTGAATTTCAAGCTGCAGTTCAACTCATGAATACCCCAAACAATAACTTTACTTCTAGTAACCTATTAATAGAAACCTAAAATTAGCACACTCTCTCAGTCCTGAGGAGGTCCCTAGGCACTGAAGGCTGAATGCATAATTAATAGATTTCATCCAGAACGAAACCTAGGAGATTTTGCACATAGCAAAATGACTGCAGAATCCCTCCACGATCTTGAATACTACGGGATGGAATTCTCTCACCCTTGTAGAAGACTCTGGCCAACAGCCGCTCTAGAAAAGCAGGTATTACAGAACCCAGGACACACTTTGAGAAGCCTGGCCACTGGCTGGATCAGCTTACAAATTCAAGCAGCAGGAAGCAAAGTTAGTGGTGTGGTGGTGTGCATTCAATGCTAGGCTGGGGGAGGGGGGAGCGGAGAAGTGAGAAAGATCACTTTTAAGGCATGCCAGAAAATGGGGCACCCCACGCTCATAATGGGCATTCAAACGTCTCAGAAAGTTTGACACGGGGCTCCAAAATCAATAAAGGGCTATAAGGTCTTGTCTGAGCTGGGGCTGATTTCATTATGAGAGAAACTGACTGGGATCGAACAGCACTGTACAAATATGGCAGTGGATTTTTCTACCCGGGAAGCAGAAACACAACTAAAGGGGCATCTTCTGATCTTAAAAGGAGAAACACATTTCACCAAGTCCTTGGAAAGAGAGTTTTTAAGTCACCTTCCTGAGCATCTTGCCAAAGAACAGGGTCATGGCTACAGCAGCAAGGGCGAGATTTATAGACTGGGCAAAAGACAGAAAGACATTCTCCCCCCCACCCCCCAAAAAAACCAAACAAACCCAACTATCAGTATTCTGCATGCACAGTTAATTTCACAGGTCTATGCTATCTCATGCAAGTCTCACAATCCTGCAAAGAAAAACTGCACAGACAATACCATCCCCCAAAATGACACAGAAGTTTTTATTACCAAAAAAAAAAGTCAGTGGTTATGCAGATGTAAGACTCAAAGAGAAAGTGCTGATCCAGCGAGTTGGATTACCCATCACATATGTGCTCAGGAAGGAATACTTTCCCATGGCAGCCAAAGCTGCAGCACACCTGCATGCCTATTTCAGGATTACCAACCTGCGAGAATTTTTAAGTAAAAAAAAAAAGACTAAACACGATGCTTCTTTTTCAAGCAACCCACCCGGGTAGCCGTCTTACCTCAGCAGGCAGGGAAGAAGGCCATGGCACTTCCTTGATCCCGTTGGCCCTCTCCTGACTAAACACTGTTAGGACATAAAAGAGCTTTGCTCTTATCACTGGATTAATGCCCTGCCTGTGTTTATTCTGGACCTGCTGGCGAGGCCTCCCTAAACATCATTTCTTTGTCTTCCTATATGTTCTTCCATACAAACCTGGCGCAGCTTTTCTTAGAGATACACCCCCGTTCTCTTTTCTGTGCCCAGGCCAAAGTTGGCACTTCGCGGAGCAGCGCCCTGTTTTACCTTTATTAATAACTATTAATGATTCTCTTAAAACTGCCAACTACGTTTCTTTACCAGTACTGCGACTATTCAGCCAAACTGTCAAAATTATTAAAAAATAAAATAAAACAAATACATCACTGCCCCAGGGAAAAGCAAGTAGAGAAGTTCCACACAGAACAATTATTCTGTATATCAGGCACTTTTCATTTCAGTTTTGAACTCTAGTTCTTCGCCTAGTTTCACCCTAGAGGTGGCTGCACAATTAAGAGCCTGGGGCCGTGCTTTAAACCTCCTGATAAAGATCGATTTACCAGGAACAACCTAAATCAAACGATATTAAAGTTATCCAATATCTATTTAAAAAACAAAAACAAAACAACAACAACAAAAAAGCCTCGGCCACGAAAAGAGAAGGCATTTGTAGCTGCACCACCACAATTCCGACGCCAAGTTAGGGTAAGTAAAAGTGCTGATCATGCAGTTACTTTCCAGCAATCGCTTTCATGTTAAATCAGCAGCAGAGCACCGCCTCTCTCCCCCCCCTTCCAGAAACGTAGCAGAGGAACCTGAAGTTCTTTAACCGCGATTGTATCCCCAACTAAAACGCCTTTTAAACCTTCCCTAAAACACAGACGCTTTAAGGCTGAACAAAACACTTCCCCAGCCCCCCACCGCCTCTTAAGCCAGCAGCACCCTCAGACGTCACTTTTTCCAGATGCGAGCATTACTTTCCTTCCCCCGCAATCCAAGTCTTTGCTTGAAAAGTCAGCCCAGAGGAACTGCAGATTCACAAGCGGGACACATCTGCAACTTGCACACATTTTTTTTTTTCTCTTTGTTTTTGGTTTTTCTGGCTGCAGAACACCCTGAGCAAACTAGTGCGGGCTCTTGCCGCTCACTTACCGCTGCTGACACGCAACCCGCGCTCCGGAACAAAACCGATCGCGGATCAGGACGGGGAGTACCGAGAGCCAGCCCCCGCCGGGCGCCTCCTGCCCGCTCGCCAGCTGCGACCGAGGCGCTCCAGCCAACCACCCCAGCCCGGAGCCCCGGCTGCTGCAGCTCCCCGCCTCCTCTGCTCGCTCGCCCCGCCCACTTCGGGGCTGGACTCCTCCCATCGCCCCGAGAGGAGGAGCTTCCGCGCGAGGCGAGGGGCTGTGATTGTGAAGCCCCTCTATTCCCGCCCCTACCCCGTGAAGGAAAAGTATTGCGAAAATAAGTGGGGGAGGTGTTCACGATTATATTTGGGGGGAAGGGGAGGGAGCTTTTTAAACCCGAGTTTTTTAATAAAGCAGGGCAGGAGCGCTGCACCACCGACCCCCGACCCCCTACTTCTTAGCAACCACTGCTGCTGCCGGTAATGGTGCAGACAGAGCAGAGCTGCCAGCTCCTGTGGCCCTCCCTCTAGTTCCCTGTGATGCCTGAGTATATATACAAGCAGAGCAGGGGCAGAAAGCCAGTGACCGGAGAGGAGAAAAGTGGCCATCAAGGAACTCCATCAGGCATCCGAGGAACCTGTAAAACTAAGAAAGACGGACTTGACTGTCGTATTATTACAATTTATTGTGTATTGGGAGGCAGTTAGGAACTATCAGTGGGAAAACTGTGCTGAGGGGATGGAAGCGGGACACCCTGGTACGGCCTGCCAGTAGGGTCATCTGTACCCAGAAAGGGCCAGTGGTAGCCACCCTTGCCTGAGCCCTGTCACAACTGGATCAGTGTTGTGCTGTGGCGCAGCCACTACCACCTGTCCCGAGCCAGCATCCCCAGGGCTACGGGGAAGTGTATGTATCACTGAAAAACCGAAGTGCCCTGGGTTTTGGGAAGACACAGCAGCAGTTTTGCTTGTTGTGAACTGTGCATACAAAACAACATTTGTTGGACCCTTCCTCCTTTTGTACAGGCTACCACCAATCCTCCAGCTTCAGGGCCTGAGAAGGGAGAGGAAACCCCAAGCATGAAACAGTTCCTTAAAATCCTAAAACAGCCCTGACTTAAGAAACAGCAAATAGAAAAGTTGCCTGTCGCCTACCTCCAAAAAAAGGATGCATTTAACTCGAGCCTGGTGATTAAGGCACCAGGCTGAGAACCAGGAAAGCCAGGGTTCAAGGTCCTGCTTCTCCTACACTTATTCCATGCGCAAGTCACTTCTAACCTTCTGTTGCCTCAGCTACAACTTAGATTGTAAGTTCTCTTGGACAGGGAAATAACCGCAGTTCCTGAACTGTAATTTGCTTTGAGCTCACATTTGGGAAAGGTGAGTAATTAAATCCAAAAAAGCACTCAAAAACTATGCCTGAAATGATAATAAGAATAAAAATAAAAAAGGCTTATAATTACAACCAAGGGGATAATGTTTAGAAACAAAGGCCCAGCAAATTTCCTTATAAAACAGTGCTTTACCTGCAGAACCAGGCTTTTATGAAATTGCCGACCCCGATATGTGCAGGGCCTCTGTGCTCATATTCTGGGATTTTCTCGGGAAAAACTACCCACATATGTTAGCAGTGCATGCAAATCTTTCTCATGCATATTCATTATGGATATCTTGATTTGTGGCTCTTGAGGATTGGGCTTGGCCACTTCTGTACTAAATGAACACGCTTACCAATTCTTACATAAGAACATGCCATACTGGTTCAGACCAAAAGTCCATCAAGCCCATTATCCTATATCCAGCAGTGGCCAATCCAGGTCACAAGTACCTGGCAGGATCCCAAGGGGTAGATAGATTTCATGCTGCTTATCCCAAGAATAAGCAGTGGATTTCTGCAATTCTACCTTAATAATTATCAATGGACTTTTCCTCCAGGAATTTATCCAAACTTTTTTTAAATGCAGCTACACTAATATCTTTCACCACATCCGCTTTATTTATTTTATATATTTATGACTTCCAGAGCTTAATTATGTTTTGAGTAAAATATATTTTCTCTTATTAATTTTAAATGTATTACCTAGTAACTTCATTGTGTGTTCCCTGGTCTTTGTACTTTTTGAAAATGTCAACAGTTGATTAATGTTTACTCGTTCCATTCCACTCATTATTTTATAGACCTCAATCATATCTCCCCTCAGCCATCTCTTCTCCAAGCTGAAGAGTCCTAATCTCTTTAGCCTTTCCTCATAGGGGAATAGTTCCAGCCCCTTTATCATTTTGGTCGCTGTTCTCTGTACCTTTTCTAATTCAGCTAGATCTTTTTTAAGATATGGTGACCAGAATTGCACCAAAATAAGGTCGCACCATGGAGCAATACAGAGGCATTCTGATATTCTCTATTTTGTTCTCCTTTCCTAATAATCCCTAGCATTCTGTTTGCTTTCTTGGCTGCTGCTGCACACAGAGCAGAAGATTTCAAAGTATTTTTAACGATGATACCTTTTCCTGAGTGGTGACTCCTAACGTGGAATTTTGCATTGTTGCGCCGGAGGTGGACCCTTGGGCCGAGGTGGGGTTAACGCTACCCGTAGGAGGGATCCTACGGGTCCCCACCGTCGGCAGGCAGAGAGGGCTGACGGTCGGAGGCCGGCTGGCGCTTCACCAATACCAGCCCTCGTTCCCCGCAGGTTGAGCCTTTGGGTGCCGGGGCCGGCTGGACTTAGGTGGCCTCCGTCAGTGGTCGTCGATGGGTGGATGGAGGTCAGCCCAGAGGCAGCACCCAGTGTAGGTAACAGTCTGAACTGGGCGAGGCGGAGACCCGGGGGGCAATAGGAGTACATTCTGACAGAGGGCGCCCGAGCAAGAGCAGGCCGAAGCCTGAATGAACCACGTCCAGGACAAAGGTTGAAGAGGCGTCTTTCAGCAAGTTGGGTTCAGGGCTGGCGGCAGGCTGGAAGCAGTGGCAAGCAAGGCTGAGGTCTGGACGAGGAGAGAGTCAAAAGATGGTCAGAGGAAGCACAAGTACAGGGCTGGAGAGAAGCAACGGGCGTGATCAAGCAATGTAGAGGTCCTGAGCTGGAGAGAAGCGACGGAGTAGTCAGGCAATGCAGAGGTCAAACCAGGTTAGCAGTCCGAAGGAGAGACGAAGGAACAGGAACTCAGGAACAAGGAAACAGGAACGAAGGCAATCAGGATCAGGAACCAGGAACAGGAGAAGCAATGAGCACTCGACTAGTGAGGGGACCTGTTGCAAAGGCAATTTGAGAGAGCGAGGCCTGGCCTTATATACCGGAGCTTAGCCGATGTCATCATCCGGGGTTGTGGCCAGGTTCCCGCCACTGGCCCTATTAAAGGATCAGCTGTGCGCACGCACCTAGGGAGGGGCGCTGCATTGGTCGGGACGGCGTCTCTCTGCGGGCCACACCGAGAGGCCCGATTAGGAGCATCAGGAACTATCGCAGAGCCAGAGGCCCCAGGTGCGGCCCGAGGACGGAGCCAGTGGCCAACAACCACCAGAGATGAGGGACCAGGTGCTGGATCATTTTGAGAGAGATGAGGGGGGCCGAGCCACAGGTCTGCTGTGGCTGGCGTGCGTAACATGCCTTGTGTATAATCCAAAACCAAAAAAATGAGCACGAACCTCAATAACGATCACCACAAAGAAAACAGGTTCAAAATACTGCATCTTCCATATTTTTTTTTTAACATAAATGGAAGCTTATAATTAATTATTAGCAACTCTTATTAATGTTTCTTATTGAACACAGCATCATATGCCTCAAGGGTGCAAAAGTTCAATCTACTGTCTCTTGGCATGCAATGGGCTACAAACAGTGTCAGAATAAAGCACTCAATGCTTTCATTCATCTGCTGGTTATACAGAAAACAGTGCAAAAAGCTACATGCATCTACTGGTTACACAAAAACCATACAAAAGTCAGAAAAAAATATCTGAAAGACAGCCTTGCGTCAAAAATGCTTTACTCAAAAAGGCATAAGCTCATAGCAAAAGCTGAAATACTTAGCTAAAAACCGCTGAAGTCATAGGGAACACTGTGTTCAACAGAGGAAACGCAACTGCTATGTTCAGTGCAGGAAACCGGTTCCCTGATGCAGGCGTTTGCATGCTGAAACATGGGCCTGTGTCCACATTAAATTTCATTTTCCATTTGCATGCATGCCCAGTTTTACAAGGTCCTCTTGCAATTTTTCACAATCCTCTTGTGATTTAACAACTTTGAATAATTTTGTCTCATCTTCAAATTTGATCACTTCACTTGTTCCCATTTCCAGGTCATTTATAAATATTTTAAAAAGCAGTAGTCACAGAACAGATCCCTGGGCTACTTCACTATTCACCTTTCTCCATTGAGAAAATGTACCTGCGCACAGGTTAAAAAATTGTTAAATAAATGTTACCTGGGTTTGCAGAAGCAGGCCTGGAAAGAGACAGCATGCTGCTCTTTTGTTTTGGTAATCTCTCTCCTCCATATCAGCTGTTAAAGCAGAGAGAAGGGCTGCTGCTGCTGCTGCTGCTGCTGCTGCTGCTGCCCAGTTCACTAGCAGCCCAGCAATGATGATATCATAGCTTGGACTTTTAAAGGAACCAGGTTATTTCAGCACCACAGGGGCTGGCACAAAAGTAATCAAAGTAAAACAGAGCTAAGACAGAGTAAAATACAGGTAAGGGGTGGAAGGGACAAGCAGCAGAGGGCATTTACCAAGCTCCTGAAGCAGTAATAAGCTACTACAGCCCCCCTCTCTGGGAGTGATAGAGGCACATCAGAGCACAGCAGGGACAGCAGCAAGGGATGCTGGGATAGCCTCTGCTGCTCAGCTGTATGAGGGTCCTGGAGAGAAAGGTGAATCCCGGTAATCAAGTCCATCTAGCCTCCGGGAAAAATAGTTTAAAAATAAATGTTTGAACTAGATTGAGCATTGGGGTGACCAGTGATAGCCCTCATCACCTGTGCAAGGCTGATTTGGTGTGTTTATGTGGGCAGAGTAAGCTTTGACTGGAACTCCAGTCAAAGCAAGAATCCAGTTCAGGATTTCACTGTGGCTTCCTAGCTGAGATCCAGGCTTGGCAGTTTGCCAAGTAATTAGAAATTCCATGAGGTATTCTTCATGTGAGAAAATTCAGAGAAGAGACCAGTGGAAGGATACCCTATTCCCTGCAGTGCTTTGGTTTAATTAAGGTTAGTGAAAGTTATTTCAATGAACTAAACTGTGCCAAAAATTATTATTCCTACTGCCTACTGTAAGCAGGGGGGAAAAAAGGAAAGTTTTTGTAATGGTAAATATTATTCCTAAGGACCCCTGGGTACTATTTTCTCTGTAATTATCAGCAGAGGATGGGTACCCCAGGTCAGAAAAAAGGGTCTGGCTTCATGCTTTTGCCAGAAAGAAGGTAGCATCTGAGAAAGAAGGTAGTATCTGAAGCAGGCTGGAGAAAGAAAGCCACAGTTGAAAAAGAAAGCAACAGAGAGAAAGAAAAGAAGGAAAAGTAGCTGGAACAGGACAGAGGCAAAAGCATTGCTCCTGCCATTCCAGAGGACCTGCTCCAGTGACAAAAAGAAGAAAATACTACAGAACAATAAATATATTTGATTTATTGCTTACACTGAGTACAGAAGATAAAAATCAAGAGTTAGTTAATGGTAACTGCCCAGCTGAAGATGTGCGTTTATTCAAATTCAGCTTATTAAGACAGGACTGTAGAATCTTTATTGTTGAAGAATTTGGAAGTGAACATTTATTTGATAGCCCCTGGTCTGTTCATAGATCTAAAATTTATCTGTGGGAATTCTTTACAGAAAGAATTCACTATTGTTATTCCAGAATAATTTAAGAATTTATCTCTGAGACTGTGTGAGAATGAGTTTTACCAACTCCAGTCAGTGGTATAGGCTGCAGCAACCTACAACCTCAGCGACTTAAAATTTACCCAGGTCAGCAACAGAATTTGATAATCCTTAGAAAAGGAAATCCAAGTTAGCTGGAGAACCAGCAAAGCTACCTTTGTTTCACAGTTATTGGGCAAGGAAAAGAAACTGCTGCAGACAAAAACATGAATGCTCAGTCAGTGCAACTGCTGTAAAAGACAATAACCATCTTTTTATTCTGTCCATACACAGAGAATAGGGAAAAAAAATTGCTTATCCTTTTTTTTACAGTATCAACAAGTCTTCAGGACTACACAGAGTTAAAAACAGTGTTAAGTACACCTTCAGAAGATTGTTGTGGAGAGTGTAGTGAGTCCCTCCCCATTTTATTTAATTAAAGCATAGGTAACACATTGAAGAAAGAAGATCTACAGAGCATGGATCCAGCATCCACATCAACTGCAGGACCTAGAAAGAACCAAAATACAAGATCAAGATACAAGAACCAGCTACAAAGAAACCAAGCTACAGACTTTGAGCTAAGTATACTTGCACTACAGCCTACAGTCTAGCTAGATCAACTCACAGGAAAGACACACGCTCAAACAAAGAGTGTACACCTACAGAGACAAAGAAAGAGACAGATACAAGACAACTCTGAGCAGAAAAAGTTTAATAAAAGAAAACACGAATTACAAGAGACAGCTACAATCTTAAAGTTAAAAAAAAAAATGCTTGGAGGGTATGGTAAGGAGCAAACACCTCCCTCCCTGGCCGAGACATTTTTGAGTCCCGGTGCCCCAAGCATGCCTCCACCACCTTTACAGATTTCAGCAGAATTTTTAAAGTTACAATCTGATATTACAAAGGAAGGAGAAGGAGCGTCAGCTGCTAATGGGGAATTAAAGACCAAACTACGGGAGAGTTTGCTTCTACATTTAGAAAAACCATCCTCAATAACCACGGATAAATTATGGGATGCAATCAAAGCTTTGGAAACTGCTGTCTTGAATCTTACTAAAACATTGGATTCTAATCAACGTTTTGATAAGGTTGAGACAACAACTTCTAACATAAAAGCACAGTCTGAGCGTATGGAAAAAAAGACTTGAAAAATTAGAAGTGTGGCAGCAGAGGTTTGCCAGAGCGGAGATATTATATGACAAAAAACTGGAAGTTTTGGAGAACTCATTTAAATATCTTACCTTAAGAATAATACATTTTCCAAAACATAATTTAATTTCCCCATATGATATGTTCAAAGAATATTTAATAGAAATACTGAAAATTCCCCAGCATTCTATTCCTACCATTTCAAAGATATACTGTGTTGAACCAAAATCAGCTTCACAGCAGAATCCTAATTTAGAAACATCATTGAATCTAACAGGGGTTATAGAGTCAACTATAGACACAGTAATATCTACTAGAGCTGTGTTGCATGTATCATTTTCCTTTGCCATTGACAGAGATAATGTGTTTAGACTATATATGAGAAATAGAATGAATCTCTTTCATGGTAGTAGAATATGGATTTATCCAGATCTTTCTAAACAAACTCAGGATAGAAGGAGGAAATGTTTAGATCTAAGATCAGAGGTTGAAAGAAAAGGTGGGAAAATGCTAGTAAAATTCCCCTGTAAGTGTGAGGTGGAAATGCAACAACAAAAAATAGCATTTTTTGAGGTTTCACAGTTACGTGTATTTTTGGACTCTTAACCCCAAGAGAATGCAGTAGTAGATGCTTGAGGCTTAAGTTAGGAATTATACCTGTTAGTAATCTCAAGAATTTCAAATGTTTAATTGGTGTAGGGCAACCTCCCATGTTTTCCTCATATATTGCTCTGTTACATAAACTTCATGAGTAGTATTACTTCTAAATTATTATGTACTGTGAATATCAGATTTTGACAAGTATTTCTCTATCTACTCAAAAAATTAGAAAATCTGTATTCATTAGTTGAATTTTGTTTGTAAAATGAAAATGCATAAATAAAAAATTAAAAAAAAAAAAAAAAAAAAAAGATGCTTACAAAGCTAAGACAGACGGATCCTGGCAGCAGGATCAGGGATACCGGCAAAAGGACAATGAATACAAAGCATTACATTCTTGAACTTACTATTCATATTTTTGGATAATACTTAACACTAGGGCGTTTTTGGCGCGCCGCAGGAAATATCGTATGTCCCGTGGTTTGGGCCTTTGAAATTCGGAGGGACCCTAATTTCGGGTTAGTGCGCACTAACTCGAAAATGAATTTTTCCCGAAATTTTGGGGAAAATCCATTCAGGTTTCAGGGTCCCTGAATCAGGACGAATTAGGCAATTTCGTTGAAGCTTCCAAGCTTGCCTGACAGGAGGACTGCGAGCTATCTACCTGGATAGACTTTCCTCACAGCTGAAAGATGAGCTGACTGCAAGGGAGCTCCCTTCCTCTCTCGAGGACCTTATAGACTTGACAGGCCAAACCGACCACAGTCTCCAAGAGCATCACTGGGAGATTCGGTTGCCCAAGAAGCTCTCTTGAGTTCGATCCCATTTGCCACCGACCACCAGTCCTGCCCCGAGCAGGGTCACTACTGTGGCTAAGATGGAAGAGCCCATGCAGTTGGGTCGTGGGCAGCTGACACCGGAAGAGCGCCTCCTGTGGAGACAAACCGGTCTGTGTCTGTATTGCGGAGCACCTGGCCACCATCTCCAGACCTGTCCTGTCCGTCCGGGACATTTCCCAGCCTAAGATCAGTAGGGGTCCTGAACTTGGGTGCAGTCTCTCCAGCCCCTCAATTGTCTGTACTGGTCACCTTGATCTGGGATTCCCGGTCCTTTCCGGTTCTTGCTCTGGTGGATTCCGGAGCAGGAGGTAATTTCATTCTCAAGGATTTAGTCCAGCTCTTGAGTATAAAGACCCGTCCGCTAGAGACCTCCTTGTGTATAGCATCTATTTATGGAGAACAGTTACCCGGTCAAATCTTCCTTACCACTGAACCAGTCCAGCTTACACACTGGTGCCCTGCATACAGAAGAACTTGAACTGTTAGTATTGGAGAAATCCATCCATCCGGTAGTCCTCGGACTCCCCTGGCTTCAAATGCACTCTCCCCAATTTCACTGGGGTTCATTGCAACTGGTGGAGTGGGGTCCCACCTGCCACCAGTTTTGTCTTCAGAAAGTGGTTCCGCCATCCGTGGTTCCTTTGGCTGCCACCTCCTCAAGTATACCCGCTCCTTACGCAGATTTTGAAGATGTGTTTTCCAAGCAAAAAGCAGACCTTCTTCCGCCTCTTTGGAGGTTTGATTGTCCCATTGATCTCCTTCCTGGGACCACGCCTCCTCGTGGATGCACCCACCCTCTGTCTCTGCCAGAGACAAAGGCTATGACGGAGTACATCCAAGAAAATCTTCTGAAGGGATTCATCCGCCCCTCAACTTCTCCTGCTGGGGCGGGATTCTTTTTTGTGACCAAGAAAGATGGGTCGCTCAAGCCGTATATTGACTACCGTGGCCTAAACTCCATCACCTGCAAAGACAAGTATCCTCTGCCACTGATCTCAGAATTATTTGATCGTTTGCAGCGAGCATCTATATTTAAGAAATTGGATTTATGCGGAGTGTATAATTTGGTACGGATCCATCCCGACAACATTTGGAAGACTGCCTTTAACACCCAAGACGGGCATTACGAATATCTGGTGATGTCTTTCGGCCTCTGTAACGCACCTGCAGTTTTCCAATTAAATTTAGAGATATGCTGTATACCAAGGTTGTGGCATACCTGGACAATATCCTTGTCTTTTCTAAGGATCTGGCCACACATCGCACTGATGTCCATACCATCCTCCAACGCCTTCACGAGAATCACTTATTTGCAAAATTGGACAAATGCTTGTTCGAGAAATCTAGTCTGCCTTTCCTCAGATATATTATCTTCCAATGAGGATTTTCTATGGATCCTGCTAAGTTGAAAGGAATCTGGGATTGGCCACAACCCGTGGGTCTTAAAGCCCTCCAGCGCCTCCTGAGATTTCTAAATTACTATTGCCATTTCATCCCACATTATTCCACTTTGGCTGCTCCTTTGACAGCATTAACTCTGCAGTGCACTATGTGTACAGGGCTCCCTGTCCTCTAAATGACCTCCCTTTGGGGGAAGAACAACTAACTCTGCAGATCTTTTTGGTGACCCTAACTAGGGTTACATGTAGATTAGAAGATTTTTCCCTGGCATCACAAACTGAACCCCTCTAAGGGAGAGAGAGAGGTCTATCCTTTTCAGATCTCTGGTTCCACCTTAGCTTCCCATTCCTGACTGGCAGAGTTTACTTCCTCCCACAACTGTCTCTTCCTCCCAGTCTCCAGTCCCTCCTCATGCAAAAGCCAACACTGCTACCACTCCCAAGGCCCCAACTCTCCTACAGCTAGCTCCCAGATTTTCTTCTGCAGGCTGGGCCTAGTGCCGCGTCCCGCGTTCCCCCCACACACACACACACACACACACTAGCAACTGCACTTCACCCAGGAGCTAAGGCTTTCCTTTCCTCGTGCCATTCCTGATGGGAACTCCCTTCCTGGCACACAAAAATCACTTTTAAATGGTATCATGGAGTGGGCTCATCCCCCATGTTATGGGAGTCTCAGTTTAGTGGACCCTTGGGCCGACCTGCTGGAGACTGGGAAAAGATGGACAATGTCTCTGATGAACAGCAGGCCGGGAGGCAGATGTTCAGGCAGGACATAGATGCTCTTCACCCTGGAAGCTGGTGCTCCCCCGGGAGGAGCCCAACCGCTGGGACATAGGTGGCTTCACCCTTGGAAGCCGAAGCCCCCCCGGGAGGAGCCCGTAGGGGCCCGGCCGCTGGAACTTAGGCGGGTTGTGGATCAGGACAGGTAACTGGAACCTGAGTAGGACAGTAGCAATACTGTAACTGGGTTCGGGTTCTGGAGCCAGGCAGGAACTGTAGCAAGACTCTGGTACTGGAACCAGGCAGGAACTGTAGCAAGACTCTGGTACTGGAACCAGGCAGGAACTGTAGCAGGTAGACAGGAACCAAGCAGGCACTGTAGCAAGCAGGCAGGAACCAAGCAGGTACTGTAGCAGGAACGGAGCGACGAAGCCAAGCGAGTCACTCCGGGGCACAGCGCAACAGGAAACCGGGAGGCTAACCCATTGTAAGGCGAAGACTGGATGGCCGCGGCTGGCTTATCAAGGCCGCGGCGTCTGATGTCAGGAACTGGGCGGAGTCAGCACTGGCGGGAAACGGGCTAGAAAGGCGCCCAAGTGGCGCGCGCGCGCACCTAGGAACAGGACATCCACCGGCACCTTCACGGCGGTGCAGCCCCTGTGGGGACGCCGCCAAACAGGCAGCAAGACAGGGCTCTGGAGGCGGGAGCAGGTCCGGGAACAAGGAGGTTAAGGGCCTGGCCGTGGTGCTCGCGGCCAGGACCGTAACAGTACCTCCCCTCTTACGCCCCCTCTTAGCCTGTCCGGGTTTACTGGGGTGGTCCAAATGGAACTGCCGTAATAAGTCCTTGTCGAGGATATTATGGGCCGGATCCCAAGAGTTATCCTCGGGTCCGCAACCCTCCCAGGCAAGCAAGTATTCCCATCGGCGTTGGTGGAACCGGACATCCAAAACTTCATGTACTTGATACGCAACCTCGTCCGGTACCGAAGGGTCCGAGGGTTCAGGAGCCTGGGAGTGGTATCTGGACAACACGAGAGGCTTCAACAATGACATGTGGAACACATCATGTATGCGCATGGAGGAGGGTAGGCGTAGACGGTATGAGACTGTTCCCACTCTTCGGCGACTCGGAAAGGCCCACAGAATTTCGGAGCTAGTCTTCGAGATGGAATACATAGCTGTAGATTTCTGGTGCTAAGCCAGACACGGTCTCCTGGGAGGAAGATAGGTGCTGGCTGACGATGCCTATCCGCCCACTCCTTGGCGGACCGGGCGGCCTTACGGATCTTTTCCTGGGTAGAGTTCCACAAGGCACGAAGCTGGCGAGCTGAGAGTTGCACTGCCGGGAGTGCACTAGGTTCAGGTGAAGGTAGGGGCAGTCGAAGTTGCTTCCCATAAACAATGAGGAACGGGGAGCTTCCAGTAGCAGCATGCATGTGATTATTATACGAGAACTCCGCCCATGGGAGTAGCTTGGCCCAATTTTCTTGTCGTTCGTTCACAAAGGCACGGAGAAACGTCTTCAGGGTTCGATTGGTTCGTTCCGTTTGCCCATTACTCTGAGGATGGAATGCAGATGAAAGACTAAGTTGCACATTAAAGCGCTTGCATAGGGCTGTCCAATAACGGGCTGTAAACTGTGGTCCTCGATCGGAGACTATATCCTGCGAAGACCGTGAAGTCTAAAGATGTGCTGAGCGAACAGACCAGCTAGGTCAGGGGCTGAAGGAAGTTTTGGCAAAGGAACGAAGTGCGCCATCTTGGAAAATTGGTCCACAGTTACCCAGATGACCGAATTACCTCCTGAGGCAGGAAGATCCACGACGAAATCAGTGGAGATGTGTGTCCAAGGCTCCACCGGGATGGGCAATGGTTGCAACAAGCCCCTGGGCTTCCCAAGGAGCGGCTTTTGAACAGCACAAGTAGGGCATGAGCCCACAAAAGCTTGGACGTCCTGTCTCACCGTTGGCCACCAGTAGAAACGGTTTAACAAGTCTAAAGTCCCTTTCCAACCAGCATGGCCCCCAGTGAGGGAGTCATGGGCCCAAGCGAGGACTGCTCTCCGGGAGCAACGCGGAACGATGGTCTTCCCTTGGGAGGACACCAAGGTTGCGGCAAGACTTACTTTCACAGGATCCAAGATATACTGAGGTGTATCAGGGGTTTCTTCGACCTCAGAAGAGCGTGAGAGCATGTCAGCTCGAACATTCTTAGAGCCGGGTCGGTAGCGTAAGGTAAAGTCAAACCGATCAAAAAACAGCAACCACCTGGCTTATCTTGGATTCAGGCGTTGGGCTTGCTTTAAAAATGCTAGGTTTTTGTGATCGGTGTAAATCGTGACCGGATGGTTGGCTCCCTCCAACCACTGTCTCCATTCTTCCAGGGCAAGTTTCACGGCTAGCAACTCTTTGTCACCAACACAGTAGTTGCTCTCAGCCGGGGAGAATTTCCTTGAGAAATATGAACAGGGCAACAACTGTCCAGAATCAGAGTACTGGCTCAGTACGGCCCCCACAGCCACATTGGAGGCATCAACCTCCACCACGAAGGGCCGGCTGGGATCCGGATGACAAAGGCAGGTGTCTAGTAAGAAGTCTTCTTTGAGGGCCTCAAAAGCTTGGCAGGCAGAAGGAGGCCAATCCACCGCGTTGGCCCCCTTTCGAGTGAGGACAGTTAATGGAGCCACAATACGGGAGTAGTTGGGAATAAAGTGACAGTAGAAATTGGAAAAGCTGAGGAAGCATTGCAACGCTTTAAGACCCCTGGGCCGGGGCCAATTCTTAATGGCCGCCACTTTCTCAGGATCCATTAGAAAGCCTGCTGCAGAGACTATGTAGCCTAGGAAAGGCAGAGAGGTCTTTTCAAAGCTGCACTTTTCCAGTTTCGCTTATAGGCCATGCTCCCCAAGTATCTGGAGCACGTGGCGGACATGCTGACGGTGTGACAGCAGGTCCTGGGAGTAGACTAACACGTCGTCGAGGTAAACCATTACGCAGGTGTTCAGAAGGTCCCACAACACCTCATTCATCAGGTGCTGGAACACCGCCGGGGCATTACATAAGCCGAAAGGCATCACGAGGTACTCGTAATGCCCGTCTCGGGTATTAAACGCGGTTTTCCAGTCATCTCCGGGACGGATTCTGACTAGATTGTACGCTCCTCGTAAGTCCAACTTTGTGAAAATCTTCGCTCCTTGAAGCCGATCAAGGAGCTCCGGGATTAACGGGAGTGGGTAGCGGTCTCGCTTGGTAATCAAATTTAGGCCTCGATAGTCTATACACGGCCTCAATGAGCTGTCTTTCTTGCTGACAAAAAAGAAGCCTGCCCCTGCAGGTGACTTGGACGGGCGGATAAACCCCTTGGCCAAATTCTCTGCAATGTACTCGGACATGGCCTGGGTCTCAGGTATAGATAAGGGATAAACCCTTCCTCGAGGGGGCATAGTACCAGGTAGCAAGTCAATAGCACAGTCATACGGACGATGCTGCGGAAGGATCTCCGCCTTGGTCTTGGAGAATACATCCGTGAAGTCCTCATAAGGTGCAGGGGGACCCACGGCAGAGTGCATCAACGGAAGTGTGGGAGTCTTAGGCAGCTTCATACAATTAGCTAGGCAGAAGGGACTCCATTTAACAATCTGTAGCATATCCCACTGAATCGTGGGTGAGTGTTTCTGTAACCACGGCAACCCTAGCACCACAGGGTGGACAGCCTTATCCAGTACTAGGAAGGCTATCTCCGACGAATGGATCGCCCCGGTGTGGACTGTAATGGGTGCCGTGGACATCTGGACGGGACCAGGAAGGAACATCCCCTGGATAGAGGTAATTCGTAACGGGACCTCCCGTCTATGCATAGGAATTCGCAACTGGGAGACTAAGTCGTGCAGGATGAAATTACCTCCGGCTCCGGAGTCCAGGAACGCCATAGTCTCAAAGGAACCTCCGGGGTATTCCAGATTAACAGGAACAGTGCATTGAGGAGCTGTAGCACAGCCTAGGAGGAGCTCCTCCCGACCTCCTAGGCTTTGGCGTTTTCTTCACGCTCCTGGCAGCGTACCAAGAAGTGGCCCTTCTGGCCACAATATAAACACAACTTCAACGAATGGCGACGTTGCCTTTCTTCAGCAGAAAGCTGGGCCCGTCCCAGCTGCATGGGTTCGCTGGTGGGGATGTCTGGACGAGAACTCTTAGCAGAGGGCGCAGGTCTTGGCCCACAAGCCGGACTATGGTGAGAAGAGCGCAGCTCCTTGGCCCGTTGCTGTAGGCGGCGGTCAATGCGAGCAGACATCTCAATCAAGGCGTTGAGGTCCTCCGGCAGATCTCGAGCCGCAATCTCATTCTTAAATGCGTCTGGAGAGGCTTTCCAGGAAAATGGCCTTAAGACTACCATCTTGCCAACCTACTTCCTGGGCTAAAGTCCGAAACTCCATTGCATAATCTGCCAAGGAAGTTGCAGCAGATCAGACGTAGCCGTGGCTACTCGAGTGGGCTCATCAAAGGCCTGGCAAAAGTTCATGATGAACAGTTGTAAATCCGTTAGCGAAGAATCATTGTTTTCCCAGAGGGGAGAAGCCCATATCAAGGCTTTCCCATCGAGCAAGGACAGGATGTATGCCACTTTCACCGCATCTGAGGGAAACTGCCGAGGCAACAAGGAGAAGCGTACAAAACATTGGTTCAGGAAGCCGCGGCAGGTCCTTAAATCACCAGCGTAGCGAGAGGGTGCCGGCAGCTGAGTCACTGACGAATCTTGGCCCTCGGGTGCTAGTTCTGGGGAAGACGAGGCCCGGGCATCCAGTCAGGCCGACAACTCCCTTACCGAACCAGTGAGGACCTCGAGGCATTGTTGTTGATACTGCAGCTGCTGGACCAACCCTGGCAGGTCCAAGGGAACAGGCGCATCCACCGAGTCCATGGCCTTGTAATCTGTTATGGGAGTCTCAGTTTAGTGGACCCTTGGGCCGACCTGCTGGAGACTGGGAAAAGATGGACAATGTCTCAGATGAACAGCAGGCCGGGAGGCAGATGTTCAGGCGGGACATAGATGCTCTTCACCCTGGAAGCTGGTGCTCCCCCGGGAGGAGCCCGTAGGAGCCCAACCGCTGGGACTTAGGTGGCTTCACCCTTGGAAGCCGAAGCCCCCCCCGGGAGGAGCCCGGAGGCGCCCGGCCACTGGGACTTAGGCGGGTTGTGGATCAGGACAGGTAACTGGAACCAGAGCAGGACAGTAGCGATACTGTAACTGGGTTCGGGTTCTGGAACCAGGCAGGAACTGTAGCAGGACTCGGGTACTGGAGCCAGGCAGGAACTGTAGCAAGACTCGGGTAATGGAGCCAGGCAGGAACTGTAGCAAGACCAGAGTACTGGAACCAGACAGGAACTGTAGCAGGTAGACAGGAGCCAAGCAGGCACTGTAGCAAGCAGGCAGGAACCAAGGAGGTACTGTAGCAGTAACGGAGCGACGAAGCCAAGTGAGTCACTCCGGGGCACAGCGCAACAGGAAACCGGGAGGCTAACCCGTTGCAAGACGAAGACTGGATGGCCGCGGCCGGCTTATCAAGGCTGCGGCGTCTGACGTCAGGAACTGGGTGGAGTCAGCACTGGCGGGAAACGGGCTAGAAAGGCGCCCAAGTGGCACGCGTGCCTAGGAGCAGGGCATCCACCGGCATCTTCACGGCGGTGCAGCCCCTGCGGGGACGCCGCCAAACAGGCCGCAAGCCAGGGCTCCGGAGGCGGAAGCAGGTCCGGGAACAAGGAGGTAAGGGCCTGGCCATGGTACTCGCGGCCAGGACCGCAACACCCCATGACATTTGGACCCTGTACACTCTGCCTCCCTCCTTCAAGCTGACTTGACTTCCTGCTTCCTTCAGCACTCTTTGGGAAAGCCAAGTAATAAATGCAGCAAAGTTAGTAAATATCTAAAGCAAAAAGCCTCCATTACAAAATATAAGCAAAAAAAAAAAAAAGGTGGCCAGCTGAAATCCTCTTTCACATATTGTGCTTTCTAAAGGGCTGGTTTAGACATAGAGACCTACTGTCAAAATACATTTAAACCCACTCTACAATATGGCACCAATTAATGGCATATCTAAGTTGGTATTGATTGTAATTAAATCAGTTACATTATAATCGTGTTTTACATATATATAATTGAATACATCTAATTATGAAAACAAGAAAATGAAGAAACATAATCAAAAGCAAAAACCCAAATCAAGTATTAAGTTTAAATGCCATTAACTATCCAATTAGATGTACAAAAATACACCAATGAATCCTATAAATCACATTAGCTCCCATATACAAAATCTATTTAATTCAAGTTGTACCATATTATTATTTTACACTGATAATGGATTATCATCAATACACGAATTAGGAGTAAAAGCTATCTATTTAATTACAAACAAATGAGAAATTACATCACAGCATGTAATCTTTTCCTCATAAATAAGTTCCTGTATTTGATGCTGGCGGCTTCAGTGTTTAAAGTGACAAACTGAGCTGCTGTAGGGGGAAACCTAGTTGATCTCATATCTGTCCCTATGGGTTATGGGCATGGCCAGCTTTTGGGGTGTGTGACTTGTGCAGTGGCACAGGGCACTATACACTAAGGGGCGGATTTTCAGAGCCCTGCTCGCCTAAATCCGCCCAAATCCGGGCGGATTTAGGCGAGCAGGGCCCTGCGCGCCGGTGAGCCTATTTTACATAGGCCTATCGGCGTGCGCAGAGCCCCGGGACTCGCGTAAGTCCCGGGGTTCTCCGAGGGGGGGCGTGTCGGGGGCGGGCCCGGTCGTCGCGGCGTTTAGGGGGCGTCGGCAGCGTTTTGGGGGCGGGTACAGGGGCGTGGCTACGGCCCAGGGCGGTCCGGGGGCGTGGCCGCGCCCTCCGTACCCGCCCCCAGGTCGCGTCCCGGCGCGCAAGAGGCCCGCTGGCGCGCGGGGATTTACGCCTCCCTCTGGGAGGCGTAAATCCCCCACAAAGGTAAGGGGGGGGGCTTAGACAGGGCCGGGTGGGTGGGTTAGGTAGGGGAAGGGAGGGGAAGGTGAGGGAAGGGCAAAAGGAAGTTCCCTCCGAGGCCGCTCCGATTTCGGAGCGGCCTCGGAGGGAACGGGGGTAGGCTGCGCGGCTCGGCGCCCGCCAGCTATACAAAATCAATAGCCTTGCGTGCGCCGATCCAGGTTTTTAGCAGATACGCGCGGCTCCACGCGTATGTACTAAAATCCAGCTTACTTTTGCTTGCGCCTGATGCGCCAGCAAAAGTAGGCCAATTCGCGCTATTTGAAAATCTACCCCTAAGGGGTGCCAGCACCCCCTCCAATGTAGCCATAGAGCCACCACTGCCGTCTCCCCTACCCATAGGGCCCATGGGGCCAATGGCATAGCTGTGGGTTGACTGTGGCCCATCCAGTTTGGGCTCAGGCCCACCCGATCTGTGCTGCCTGATGGCTGAAGACGAGGCCCTGCGGCAGGGCTGCCATGGACCCCAGTCTGCAGCAGACAAAGAAGAAAGGAGGCTGCAGTGCAGTAGGGACCTCATTCTGCTATGGCCCAAGAAGAAAAGAAGGCCCATGCAGCAGAGCTGCTATGGACCCCAACCCACTGCAGCCCAAGAAGAAGAGTAAAAGAGAGGGGGGGGAGGCCCTGATAGAGGGTGCGTTTGTACATGTGAGAGTAAGAGCCTGTGTGTGTGTGAGAAAAAGAGTAAAAGCAAGTTGTGTGTGTGTATATATAAATAAATAATATACTGACATTTGATCTCAATCGAGATATCACACGGGTTTACATTCAGGTACTTCTCTATCCCCAGAGGGCTTATAATCTAAGTTTTTGTACCTGAGGCAATGGAGGGTAAAGTGACTTGCCCAAGGTCACAAGGAGTGACTGCAGGACTCAAACCCTGGTCTCCTGGGTCATAGTCCACTGCTCTAACCACTAGGCTAGTCCTCCTCCCCCTAAATTTATAGATTGGGGGGGGGGGGGGAAGCAAGACTGGGTAGGGATTGTGCTGAGTGGAGAGGGGGGTAGAGATCCCCGAAAAGGCTGCAGGTGGTTGTGCAAGGGAAGCCAGTATTTTTCCTGGAGAGGGAGGAGGAGGAGGGCCAATTTCAGTTTTCCCACAGGGCTCCAGCTGGTGGTCTAAAGGCGGTCCTGGTTAGGGGGTGCTACTATAGCACCAAACGCAGGGAAAGGGGGAGAAGCCAAGATTACTGCTGTGTAGATGCTTGATGGTGTTAAACCCATGAAGATCTGAAGGGATGACGGAGAGTCTCACATCACGTCCCTGGTTCACTCATAGACAGCAGCCAAAGGGCGCCTTGAGACCACAGTGGAAACTGGCGCATTGAAAGGGAAAAGGGAAGTTAAAAAACAGTTGATGGGAGTTACTAGTGAGGGGAATTATTCTAGGATGGTGTTTTTCAGACTCTGGGTCACGGCCTGCTACGGTGACGGAGTGAGCGGCGGCCCTCTTCCTCTCGCATCATGCATGCTGGCTCCCCTGCAGCCGTGCAATGCGTGGCAGCGTTGTGCTGCTGACTCCGGCCTCTTGGGTGGCTCCCAGGAAGTCTGAGCCGTGCGGGACCTGTACTCCTGCGCTGTTCCTTGCCATGATTTCTCAAGAAGTAGGAGAGTACAGGCACGGACCAGCTCAAAGTGACTGGGGGCCATGCAGAGTCAGCCTGGAGCCGGGCAACAGCGTCCAAGATGATGAGATGGTAAGCAATGGGGGTCTGTGTGAGCCATGGGGGCTGGGGAGAGAGGAGGAGGTGGGGCTAAGTGATTGGGAAAAGTCAGGGGGGAGGGAAGCCCTTAAGAGTGCCATTCTTCCACTGAGCCTTGAGAAAAAAAACATTATCTTCTGCTAAGTCCACAGAGGGAAAAGTTTGAAAACCACTGCGCTAGGGCTTTTCTCCAGATTCTGGATGAATTCTATCCCACTATACGCCGTTTGCTTACCACCGGCAACTCATCTGCCAGAAAAAAAACAAAAAAGTAGAAATACATTCAATTATTTTGTGTGCAGGTTGGGAGCTCTTTGTGTCAGTTTATCACCAGCTAGCACTGCTTCCTTTTACCTCCGGCTTGCTCTTACAGGGCCGGCAGCGGTGAAGCTGAATCGCCCACTTGCTGCTTACATTTCACGCCCTTAATAAGGCATCCAAATTAATCCACCACAGGAAGCCTTCCAGTTCACACCTGCCGTGCACTCACAATGCACCCCGGGGGGCTCTCCTGAACTTGTCCCCTGCCTGCTGCTGCCGCCTTCCGCCTCTGGTACACTAATGGCATGCGGGGCTCACACTGACAAGGCGGCCACAAATTGGACGCAGAAAGCTTCCCCTTTCATTTGGCCTACTAGATCTAAGGCGATTGTCAGTAATTGGAAAGGGACACAATTGTCCTGTTGCCCGCCTTGATTAATTGAGAACTTCAAGACAGTTAATTCCCTGCTGCGAGACAAGGGGGTTTTGAAGGGGCTTTTTTAGTTTTGTCTTTTTTTTTTCTCTCTCTCTATGGTTTCTGGACATTAGAAGGAAAAAAAACACGTGATTTTGTAAAAAAAATACAAATAAATTCAATGGCGACAGGCAACGCTGGGTGTTGGAATGGTTTATTGCTTTTTGTGTACTTAAGTTTCAACTCTGCAAGAGAGTAATTTGATTAGGGCAAGGGAAAGGTTAGGCCACCCCATCTCGCTGCAGCCAAATTATATGAACCCCACATATTTAATCTTTCTCCCTCGGGCACCATCTGTGCATCTCATCTCTGAAAACTGAAGAAGAGACTCGCCCTCCAATAAAGTGACTGAGCCAGTCAAGATGTCCAGCGTGTGATCTGCATTGAACAACTGTTTAGAAAGAATGTAATATAAGCTGATTTTAAATGCAATAAATACATAAAGATACTAAGAACTCTCCAAAACCTCATGCCACACACAGGGAAATTAATCATGGATCTTCTCTCCGAGCTACGGCAACACAAGAGACAATTTTCAGTAAATTTCCTCGGGGATCTGCTGATTTTCCTGGAGACCGAGTGATGGATGCTGAAATGACTGGAGACTTTAGCGACACGGGAAACACGTGTAACTCTTTTTTTTTCCGTGAATGTGTACGTTTCCAAGGGCACACAAAAGAACTGATTATGGGGGTTGTCTCTCCCCTCTCCCTTGTCCCTGAGGTGGGTTCTTTCTGTGGGGGTGAAGGAGTCTTTCTTGGCCCAGACGCTGGCCTGCTTTTCCCTTACCTGGGGGTGAGTATCTTAGTGTCTCTATAGATGTGAGGTGCTGGGACAAACAGGCTGCACACTGCACTGGATGTTCAAATCAAAATTTACCGATTCTTTTAAAAATTAAATCAATGTCGAATTATGAATAAATGAGATTAGTGCTGGCTCCTTATGAAAGTCTTACCACTCTTAGGGGTAGATTTTTAAATCTACGCCCGATTTTATAACATGCGCGTGCTGCCGTGCGCATGTTATAAAATGCATGATCGGCGCGCGCAGGGGGGTGCACAATTGTGCAACCTGCGAGCGCCGAGCCGAGCAGCCTGCCTCCGTTCCCTCTGAGGCCGCTCCGAAATCGGAATGACCTTGGAGGGAACTTTTTTCCAGCCCACCTTCCCCTCCCTTCCCCTACCTAACCTACCCCCAGCCCTAACTAAATCCCCCCCCCCCTACCTTTACTTGCGCGGGCCGGCTGCCGGCGCGCCATTCCCCGGCCCAGAGGCTGGTTCGGAGGCCTCGGCCCTGCCCCCAGAATGCCCCCGGGCCAGCATCACGGCCCTGCCCCCAGAATGCCCCCCAAATGCCGTGCCGCCCCCGACACGGCCCCCAAGCAAAGCCCCAGGACTTTCGCGCATCCCGGGGCTTTGCGCGCGCCAGCAGCCTATGCAACATAGGCGCGTCGGTGCGCAAGGGCTTTTAAAATCTGCCCCTTACTCTGAGTGTATAAGAGGTTGCCACACATGGTAAGAGTGCTGAGGATTTCAGCAAATTGCTGGAAACTGGAGGAAATATAGCTGTTTTATCTAAACTCCAATTATTTTTGTTATTTTTTTTCTTTTCCTCATCATTCCTGATTAATCAAAAACAACTGTTCCTTCAAATGTGAATCTTTCTCCCTTTGTCTAGCGAACCATATTAGCCTGTGAGTGAATGCAATATTTATTTATTTATTTAAAGCTTTTCTATACCGGCATTCATGATACAATCATATCATGCCGGTTTACATATAACAAGGGGTGCAATAACTTTCTTTTAACCAGTGTCGAGGAAGTAAAAAGTTACAATATAACAAGGTTGTTGAAACTGGGAAGGAAGGAGACAAGAAGCGACATTTCCTTGTCGCTTCTTGAAATATGGATAAGACCTCTGGATTTATCACACGCAACTGATACCGGTTGACTGAGGAAGCAACCTTAGTAGGCCATAATATTCCCCCTCCTTCATCTGCAAAAGGATATTAATTGTAGCACAGTATCGAAAGTAGATGATAGCAGAGAAGGACCTATTGGCCCACCAAGGCTGCCCAGTTGTTTCTGTTTACACTGCTATAAATTAGGATCTATCCCAGCTACTAGCCTTACATCCTTGACTGCCTGCATGATTTCACAGCTTAACCAAGTCGGCTTTGCTGTTTTTTCCCTTTTTGATCCTCTGCTAGTCTGAACAGAAATGCATACAAGAAAAACTCTATGAACCTTGCTGGGTGCTTTCATTGAACCACATCCTTCTCTCTCGCAAAATAACGTGAGGGTCAAAAAATCAATGAGAAAGGCACTTTAAAGAAGATAAAGTGAGCAAGTTGGGTATAATTTAGGGAGAAAGAACCTTCAGGACGTGATTTCTGAGACATATTGTCGCTACTGGACAGGGAACGCTGAAAAGGTTGAATAATATATAAGGTCCCAAAGGACATTTGTCAACATGAAATATGGTGAAAGATTTAGCAGACTGCATATAGTGATTGAAGTAGGACTATTTAAGATGAAGCTTATTCACCCCGACATTTCCAGTAAATGCAAAACAGATAAAGGTACCTTTCCTGAATGTTTGGTTTTTTTTTTCCTCCAGTGTATAATAGTACCTCAGTTTTGGCAAGAGACGTTTGTGACATTAAGTGATGTAATTAAAGTCAATATACCCTATGATGGAACTGGAGCTCTGTTAGGGCTGCGAATGTTACAGGATAATGACATCAGTTAAAAGCAAGCACGAATGATTTAGTGTTGTATGTGGCAAGGACATGCGTTCTCCTTCAGTGAGTAGGAACAGAGATACAGACCAGAGAGCTGTGCTATAAACATATGTTCGAGATCCGGGGATGGTGGTGGTGGGAGGACATTACCAAAGAATTTAAAAAAAAAAAAAAATCCTAAAAATGCAGGAAAAACTATTTATGCACGACCTACCTACAGAATATCAAAAGATTATATTAAAGATTTCAAGGGATACACAAACGACTGAAAACTAATCTGGAGCTCATCATTTTATGGTCTACAAAAGGGTACGTCTTACCAAAGGATTCCAGTACGGTTATAGGAGGTGCGGATCCACTTGAAACGTAGAGGATGAATGGGATGGGTGGATGCCTGTGAGCAAGATGGGCAAAAAGGAAGGCCTCTTGCAGCAATTTATTCTTTGTATTTTTATTTATTTTTTTGTAATTTAAATGTTATTGTGATATGGATTCAACATTTACACACAAATAAAAAGGGCTGGCGGCAGACCGGAGATACCAAAGACAGGCCAGAGGCCGGGAGAGGCAGCAGACAGGGTGTGGTCAGGACCAAGGCAGAAGGTCAGGTCCAGGCGGCAACAAGGAATGGTCAAGATCCAAGCAGAGGTCAGAAGCCAGGAGAGCAATCCGAGGGGGAGACAAGACAAGGACGAAGACGGAGACTAAGAACACGGCTGGGTCAGGAAGCAGGGACGAGGCAGGACAAGGGCAAGGCAAGGCAGATGGGACTGCTGGGGCAAGGCAAGGAGGCAGGAACTCGGGAGCGAGACAAGAGCGCAGGAACGAAGGCAGTGCACGCTTGGGCACAAAGCACATCAAGAGACCTAATGCCGAGGCGTCGGAAACTCCTCCAGAGGAGCCTTTTAAGGAGGAGGCCCAGTGATGTCATCAAGGGAATCCACGGCTGGGTTCCCACAGCGGGTCCTTTAAGAAAGGCAACGCTGGGGGCACATGCGCCTAAGGAGAGGCCGAGGAGTGGCAGGATGGCAGCGTGGTTCACTGGCGGCGTTCCAGCCCTGCGAGGTTGCTGGCGGCGTCGGGGGTAAGTGAGGCGGCTTGCGGGGCTGTCTTGCAAGGCACTGAACGTGACAAGGACACTCCATAAAGTTACTAAATGGCACATTTAAAACTGGAGAAAATAGGTTTTTACTCAATGCACAATTAAGGGTTGATTTTAATAGGTGCGTGCGCTACTTGGTGCGTATGTGCAGGTGCAAGGGGGGGGGTAAAATTTTGCAAATTTAGGAGGGGACTGGGAGGGGACTTTCCTTCCCCCTACCCTAACCTTCCTTCCCCTTCCCCTCTCCTCCCCACCCTCTAAATCCTCCCCCCCCCTTTTTTTTACCTTTTTTTCTTCAAGTTACTTCAGGGCCCCCATGAATGGCGCTGTCCCGGCCCGGCCATTTGTCTGGGCCCAGGCACTTATGCACGTGGCCAGGCCCTTTCTAAAATGCGCGCGGTGCGTACAGGGCCCGGCCACCCACGTGGGTGGCGATTTTTACCCACGCTGAAGATTTAAAATCCAGCCGTTAATGTCTAGGATTCATTGCTGGAGAATGTGATAAGGGAGTTAGCATAGCTGGGTTTAAAAAAGGTTTGGACAAGTCCATAAACCATTATTGACCAGGTTGACTTGGGAAACGCCACTGCTCATCCCTGGGCGTAAGCAGCATGAAATCTGTCTGCCCCTGGGGATCCTGCCAGGTTCTTGTGGCCTGGATTGGCCACTGTTGGAGACAGGATGCTGGGCTTGATGGACCCTTGGTCTGACCCAGTATGGCAAGTTCTTATGTTCTTATATTAATACTCCTACAAGAAATTAAATCATGCCAAAATCTGAACAGATATATTCATACTTTGTATCCAAGTTTCCTGACTATAAAGCCTTTTGATTCACACTTCTCAGAAGTAAAGCAGCATTTTTTGCACTGTAAGCAACTGAAAATTAGCTTTACCCACGTTAGAGTCAAACATTTATTTTTTTGAGATGCAGCAACCAGAATTTCACACAGTTCTCTAGGTGCGGTCTCACAGTGAAGCAATTCAGAGGTATTATGATATTCTCCATTTTATGCTCCATTCCTTTCCTAATATTTCCTATTATTCTGTTTAATTTTTTGACCACCACCACGCTCTGAACCAAGGATTTCTATGTATTACCCACAATAACGTCTAGATCCTTTTCCTGAGTGGTGACTCCTAGTATGAAACCTAACATTGTGTAAATACAGTTTGGATTACCTTTCCCCTATATGCATCATCATTTTGCACTTGTGCACATTAAATTTCATCTGCCATTTGGATGTCCAGTCTCACAAGATCCTCCCGCAATTTCTCACAATCCACTTGTCATTTAACAACTTGAAATAATTATGTGTCATCTGCAAATTTAATCACCTCACTTGTTCCCTTTCCCAGATCAATTATAAATATATTAAAAAGCACCAATCCCAGTGCAGAACCCTGAGGCACTCCACTATTTACCTTCCTCCACTGAGAAAAACTGACCATTTAGCCTCACTCTCTTTTTCCTATCTTCTAACCAGTTTGTAATCCACAATAGGACATTGCTTCCTATCCTGTAACTTTTTAGATTTCTCAGGAGTCATTCATGAGGGACTTTGTTGAATGTCTTCTGAAAATTTTGATACACTATAACCACGAGCTCACCTTTATCCAATTATTTATTCACCTCTTCAAAAAAAAAATGTAGCAGATTGGCAAGGCAAGACTTCCCTTAGGTAAATCCATGTTGGCTGTGTCCCATAAAATCATGTCTATCTATATGTTCTGCAATTTTATTTTTTAGAACAGTTTCTACAATTTTTACCAGCACTGATGTCAGGCTTATCTGTCTATAGTTTCTCAGATCACCTCTTTTTAAAGATTGGCGTTATATTGGTCACACTACAGTCTTCACATACAACAGATAATTTTAATGATAGGTTACAAATTATCGTTATTTATTTATTGTATTTATTATATTTATAGCTTGCCTATAGTGAACCTGTTGTGCTAGTCGGGTTAAAACATATCATAACAAACATAACAGTTAATCATAATAAAACTAGTTAAAAACAAAATAAAATGAACATCATAAAAGAAAATTAGACAAGTAAATTAAATGCAAAAAGTACTAGTAATAAGTCTAATTTCATTTTTTAGTTCTTTCGAAACTCTGGGGTGTATACCATCTGGTCCAGATGATTTGCTACTATTTAGTTTGTCAGTTTGCCCTATTACATCCTCCAAGTTCACAGTGATTTGTTTCAGTTCCTCTGAAGCATCATCATTAAATATCATTTCCAGCACGGGTATTTCCCCAACATCCTCTTTGCTAAACATCAATGCAAAAAATTAATTTAAAGGTGAATTTTAAAAGAAATGTCTACCCATAAAATAGCAAATGCACTCACAAGTAGTGCTTATTCGCGCTACCACTATTTTATAACTTTGAACATACAGGTAAGTACTGGTGCACGAATAACTTTGCTCATGTTAAAAAGGAGTGGATTTGGGGCGGGTCAGGGGTGTACAGGGGTGGGGCCAACATTTACATGCATAGATTCAGATTTTATATTCTGTGAACTTAGCGTGTGTAGGGCTGTGACCTGCGCATATTTACTTCTGCTCTTTATCAGATGTAAATCGGAATAAAACTCTTTGTAGCCATAAATTGATTGAGCCAGAGGTCTGGGTAATCTGGGGGGAGTGCAAGTTGAAGAGCCCGAGAGGTCTGAATGACTTACAGATCGACTGGGCAAACTGGTGGACTAAATGATAAAACTGGTAAATTCTGTTACCCACGCATGTTATAAAATGTGCTCGCTTGTGCGTATAAAAGCTGACAAGTCTTAAGGAAAATACGCAAATAATGTTCCACATGTAACTGCTTAAAATTAAGAGCACACATACCTGCACCTGGGCAAATTTTATATAATGCACATGCAGTTGCACGGACGATATAAAATTCTAGCACATATGTGCTTGTGCCCACATACACATACATATGGGTGTGCACATGCTCATTTTAAATTTACCAGCCCTGTTTTTACACTATAATATTGTCTTCCTTTAGTGCCCCTCTTACCCCTTGATTATCTAACAATTCAACCGACTACCTCACATGCTTCCTGTTTCAGACATGTTTGAAAAATATTTTATTATTAGTTTTTGCCTCTGACAAGGTTCTTTTCAAAATCTTTTTTTATTTATTTATGAACATTTGCCTGCCTAATCAATGTTTTGCATTTAACTTGGCAATGCTTATGCTTTTTCCTATTTTCTTCATTTGGATCCTCTTTCCATTTTTTTAAAGATATTTGTTTGGCTGTAATAGCCTCTTTCACCTCACTTTTTAACCATGCTGGTAATCATTTAGCCTTCCTTTTACCTTTTTTAATTTGTGGAATACATTTGGTCTGGGCTTCCAAGATAGTAATTTTAAACAATGTCCAAACCTGATGTAAACCTTGCACTTGCAACTTTTATTTTTTTCCGCAACTATTTTCCTCATTTCATCACAGTCTCCATTTTGAAAATAAAAAGCTAGAGTAATAGTTTGCTTTAATGTCCTCCTTCTAGTTATTAAATCAAATTTCATCATTTTAGAATCACTATTACCAAGTAGCCCCATTACCATTAACTCTTGCACCAAATCTACATTACACTTAGGTCTAAAATAGCTCATCCCCTCCGACCAGTTTCTCCATGAAGCAGTCACTTATTTATTCTAGAAACTTTACCTCTCTAGCATTTCCTGATGTAACATTTACACAGTCAATATTGGGATAATTGAAATCTCCCATTATTACTGTATTGCCAAATTTATTAGCCTTCCTAATTTCTGATAGCATTTCATTGTCTGTTTGTTCATTCTAGCCAGGCAGATGGTAGCTATCCCTACCACTATACTCTTTTCCATCATACATGGAACTTCTATACATAAAGATTCCATTTAGTCTCCTGCAGGATCTTTACCATTTGACAATATGCCATCCTTAACATATAATATCACCCTTCCCCTCTATCACAGTTTCGCCTGCTGTGCAGTATCCCATGCCAAGGTTCAGCCTGCTGCGCAGACTTCCCTCCACCAGGAGTCCTCAGCAAGCTTCCTCACTACCTTGCCAGTCACCTCCTCACTGATCCTACAATGCCCAAGCCTCAGCCCTACTTAACCCAGCCTGCTCAATGCCTCAGTACCTCTTCATTAAGTCACCTCAGCTCTCTGATCTGGCTCACTTTCCTTGCTATTCTACCTTGCCTAGCCTTGTGTCCTCCAGCCCTCCTGCCTTGCCTAGCCTTGTTTCCTCTGGGCCTCCTGCCTTGCCTTGTGGCCTATCCAGGCCTTCTGCCTTGCCTTGTTGCCTATCCGGGCCTTCTGCCTTGCCTTGTGGCCCATCTGGGCCTCCTGCCTTGCTTTGTGGCCTCTCTTGGCCTCTTGCCTTGCTCTGAGCCATTCCAAGTCTTCTGGCCTTGCTCTGTAGCTTCTCAGGCCTCCCTGCTATGCTCTATACCCTTCTGGGCTTTTCTATCTTATCTTATAGCCTCTGGGCATACTAGGATTAACTTGCCCAGTCTTGTGCCCAGTTGGACTTTCTTGTTCCCTGTCAGCGGCGGATTCACGATGTTGGACAGGCCCAGGTATTCGCCGCCCAGGCCAATCCGCCAATCCCCCGATAGGCCCGATAGGCCAATCCGCCCCTGTTGCCTGTTACCTATCTAGTCCAAGCCTTGTCCTTGTCTAGTCCAGTCCTATCCTTGTCCAGTCCTAATCTTGTCTGGTCCTTGTCTTACCAGTCTAGTTTATTCCCTTGTCTATTCCCCAAGCCTTGCCCTTGTCCTTTGCCTCAGATACAACCCCAGCATGTGCTCTTATCCAGCCCCTGTCAGTACCTGTATCCAGCTCTTAGCCAGTACCAGTATCTAGCTTTCTACCTATGCCTGCCCTCAGATTCCAGCCTGCCTTGCCTCGTCCAGTCTGCCCTACCTCGTCCAGTCTATCTTTTTTATTGTAATTACAACCTTCCTCATAATTGACAGGGATAATTTGAAATCTTTTATCTTAGTCTGCTTTTTACTTAAAGGCATCTGGATTAGTTATGCTTTTATTGGAACCTATCAGGATGCTCTATCTTCTCTGTATTGTTAGTATCCTTCAAAGATACCACCCTCCGAATCATGAGTGACTGTCGGATTTCTACCATGTCCTAGTTTAAAAGCTTCTCCAGCTCCATTTTAAATGTTAGCCCCAGCAACCTGGTTCCACACTGATTAAGATGGAGCCCATGCTGTCAGAATTGGCTGCTCCTTCCCAAAATGTTGCCCAGTTTCTAATAAATCTAAAAGCCCTCTTCCCTGCACCATCATATCATTCTTCCATTGAGACTCTGGAGCTCTGCCTACATCTGGAGTCCTGTGCATGGAACAGGAAATATTTCCAAAAGTGCTACCCTGGAGGCTGTGGATTTCAGCTTTCTATCCAAAAGCCTAAATTTGGCTTCCAGAACTTCCCTCCCACATTTTCCTATGTTGGTGGAATCCATATGTACCATGACAACTAATTCTTTCCCAGCTCTGTCTAAAATCCTATCTAGGTGATATGTGAGGTCTGCCACCTTCACACTGAGCAGGCAAGTTACCAAGTGATCTTCATGTCCACCAATCACCCAGCTATGTACATTCCTAATGATCAAAACACTAACTACAATGGTTGTCCTAACTCTTCCCTCCTGGGCACATGTCCCTGGAGACCCATCCATCATGCAAGAGGATAAAGCATCATCTGGAAAGCAGGACCTAGCTACAGGACCATTTCCTGCCATACCAAAATGATGATCTCCTACCAGGTGACCTTGCTTTTCCAAAGCAGCACAAGGGCTGCTAGGCTGGAGTTGGGGCTACTCTACTATATCCCTGAAGATCTCCTCTATATACCTCTCTATTTGCCTTAGCATTTCCAGGTCTGCCACTCTGGCCTCCAGAGATTGGACTCATTCTCTAGGAGCCCACAAGTAAATAATTAATCATACATATGGCACTTGGTGCAAAACACTGGACAGCCCACATGTAACTGCTGGACTTCTGTCTGTATTTTCATTTTGTTGGGTTGCTTACATTTTAAAACCTGATTAAGGAGTGGGTATGTCTCAATTTAAGGGTTTTTAGATCTGACTAGAATTTTTATTTATTTTATTTATTTATTTGCAGTTTGTATATAGCGCCATTTGTTTAGTAACATCACATCGGTTCCCAATCAACAGAAAGTTGCAGCAGTGCTATATAAACAAGAGGTTAGCAACAGTGCATTACACATAATGATTTAACCAGAGGGAGGTGGGGAAGGTGAACAAAGGAGCATAAATAAGATAAAATGAGTAAATAGTGTTACAAAGTAGGTTGCAAAATCGTGGAACTTAGATATCTAATTGGAAAATAGTTGCTAGAACGATGGTAGGTAAAGCTAAATAGAACTGGGGTAGAAATCTTATGTAAAATTCTATTGAGCAAAATTGAGGGAATGAGTGTAAGAAGAATGCTTATAAGTTAAGTATAAGCTTGTAGGAATAGCCATGTCTTGAGTTTTTGCTTACATTTTTTTTTATTTTTTAAATTTTTATTTTTTTTATTTTTTAAATTTGATTGCTAGGTGACTAATGATAGTTTTTTAATGGCCAGCAACATGATTAAAATTAATCAGTCACTAAAATCAGAGCTAATTGTATGTTATTCTAAATCACTAATGGACTCTTTTGAAGATTTTTCTCCTAATGGGTCTAATCTATATATCAAAAAAGTGAATGGAGTAGATGGGAATCAAATGAATAATTAATTGCCCAGTAACCAATACTCTCATCTTCTCCGAAAAAGTAAGTGACTTTTACAAACTCACAATTCTAACACTGGCAGACAAATTTTAACCTTGAAACTATCATACACTATGCACAGCCAGTAATAGTTTAACCTTGCAAGACATTTTTTTCTCAAGATTTAAGCCACTTTCCCAGCAAGTCCAACTCACCACCAGCAGATGAAGATTCTGCTCTCAGTGCTCCCTCTGGACTTCGCATACAGACAGGTTTTCTCCCAGCATCTCTGAAATAGTGGATGATTTACAACTAAATTCACAATAGCTAAGATCTGATTTATTACCAAACCAGGGACTTTTTTTCCCCCAAGGAGGGGAGTATTTATCTTTGAGACCTTATGGCAGTGATGGCTAACCTATGACAAGCGTGTCAGAGGTGACACGCCGAGACGTTTTGGCTGACACGCGCAGTGTTTCAAGGACTATCGAGAATTTTTTTTTTTTTTTTTAATCGGCTGTGCCGAGCCTTTTCTTTTTCAGCTGCGCCGACCCTTTAAATTTTGTTTTTTAGTATCCCCCTACTCTCCGGACCCCTCCACCAATGCCCCCGGGCGCAGGGAGGCTCATGCGGCGCAGCGATGAGGCTCAAGACAAAGATCGCACTTAAACACGCTGATGCTCCTCCTCCTTCCTGCCTGTGCAGCCCCGGAAGTAAACGTTGCCGGAGCCGCGTGGGCAGGAAGGAGGAGAAGCATCAGCGCGTGCAGAAGAGGAGCAGCACTTGTGTTTACGGGCCGCCGTGAATTCCAAGTCGCAGCGGCCCGAGAAGAGGAAGAGGCCCGGTAGCAGGGCCGCCGCGGCCCGAGAAGATCAGGGCCGCTGCAGAGCCCATCCTGCAGCGACCCGCGAAGAGGAGGCCCAGAGGTGAGAGAGAGGCTGAGGGTCTGTAGAGTGTGCATGTGTGCATGTATGAGATGAATTGAGAGATTGTGTGTGAGAGCGAGGACCTGAATGTTTGCAGAGACAGCATGTGAGAGCCTCTGTGTGTGTGTGTGTGTGTGTGTGAGAGAGAGAGAGCATGTGCCAGTGAGAGCCTGTGTGTATGAATGATTGTATGAGAGAGAGCATGTGCCAGTGAGAGCCTGTGTGTATGAAGGATTGTATGAGAGAGAGCATGTGCCAGTGAGAGCCTGTGTGTATGAAGGATTGTATGAGAGAGAGCATGTGCCAGTGAGAGACTGTGTGTATGAATGTATGAGAGAGAGCATGTGCCAGTGAGAGCCTGTGTGTATGAATGATTGTATGAGAGAGAGCATGTGCCAGTGAGAGCCTGTGTGTATGAATGATTGTATGAGAGAGAGCATGTGCCAGTGAGAGCCTGTGTGTGTGTGAGAAAGAGAAATGCATGTGAGAATGAGAACCTGACTGTGTGCTTGAGGGAAGAAGATGGAGAGAAAAGAAACAGAAAAAAAGACAATATAAAAGGAATTGGCAAAAAAATAAGAAAGGGAAGGTGGAAAAAAATAGCCTGTGACCAACCAATTAGAAAACTAAGATCAGACAGCAAAGGCAAAAAAAAAAATAAAATTTACTTTTTAGTGATTGGCACATGTACTCTTTGGGAATGTGCAAGAATAGCACTTTCTCTATGCGGATCTCACAATGTACGAGATCAGCATGGAGAAAGTGGAAGCCCACGGGGCCTGCACAGAGGAGGCAGCAGAATGGGCTTCAGTGTCAGTAGCAGCAATCGGCACCTCTGCAATAGCCACGCAGCATCAGTGACAGTGGCAGCAGAGGAATGAGAGAGGTTCTGAGGTTGCTGGCAAAAGAAAGAGAGGGGGGGTCTACCTTTAGTGTGTGAATGTGTATGAATGGGACTCTGCCTGGGGGTGTATGTGTGTGAATGCATGGGTGCCTGCCTGGGGGTCTGTGTGTGTGAGAATGAATGTGTGCATGCCTGGGGGATGGGGAGGGAGTGGTGTGAAAATGAATGGGAGCCAATAAAGAAACCGACTGACAGATGAAGTTTGTAACGCTTGCTTGGACTTGAAGTGTATGAAATACCAACCTTCAATTGAAGATTTAGTCAACGAAATTCAGCAACAAAAAAGTCACTAAGCAGGTAAGGTAAAGAATTATTTGTTTTTGCTTTATTAATAAATACAGTATATATATATTAAAATTATAACTTTTTGTTATTGATTAGAGCTACAAATATCACAAAATTATGGATTTTTCTAGAAGTGACACACCACCCGAGTTATGCTCGGTTTTTTTATGAATTTTGACACACTGAGCTCAAAAGGTTGGCCATCACTGCCCTATGGTGAGGGAAACAATATAGTTTTAGTCCGTGCCTTACCCTCAAATAAATCTACCACATGAACTTGTTTTTCCTAAGGACTTGTCTCTTTATTTAGAAGTAGATTAGTTGCAAGCATTTATAAAGGAATGAAAAAACAAGTCTATTTATATCCACTAACAGTTGATTAGCTTTAATCAGCATGTTTTATTCCTCTCCCACTGTGCCTCTGTATTAGAGCAGCGACTCTCCTTACAGTCTTAGTCACTTGTTGAACCTCTGGTTCCAACTCAATAGGACTGGCCCTGGTTTCTGGACTGAACATGCTCCATCTACTTCCCCCCCAATTAGGTTTATGGTTTTGTCGGTATTCGACCATCACCCAAATCCCTACGGGTTTCTTCCTTAGGCATGTACACACCTGGTTATAACCCTGAACAAGTAGATTGGACCAGACCAATACCAGAGAAGGAGAAAGGCCTGTCACCCTCTGCTGTCTAGCATGCACTAGGCCCGTGCAGCTGCCCACTCTTGGGAGCCGAGCAGGCTCGGTCTATCTTTGCTGCCATTGTAGCTGGGTTTTTTTTTTCAGGAGTGGCCAGTGTTCTTCACTACTGGTCTCCTGTTCCTTGCACCATTCTCCTGAGTTACAGAACTGGACACCATTTTACCTCTGCCCTGCCACATGGGTCACTGGCCCTTCATGCTGCTCCCCTTGATTATGATGATTTCATTGGTAAAAGTTAGCAGGGACTTCATGTCAGATATGCATTCAGGGGCCCAATATTCAAAGCGCGTTCAGTGCTATTTTGTCGGATAAGCAGGTCTTATGTGGCTAAGTAGCAGCTACTGAATATGCGCCTACATTCAGTGGCACCACTTAGCCGTACAAGTCCCTTATATGGCTAAAAGTTACACACGCACATAAAGTAGGCGTGTACTGGGCAGATCGGGGGCGGAGCGAGTTAGATGCCCCATAGAGCAGGTCTAAACTTAGGGGGAGTCGCGGTGGCAGCGGCACCGGTCGAGGAGGAGTCGGGGCGGCACCAGGGCAGACACTGAGGAAACTTCACTGGCAGCGAAAAGGTAGGAACTCTCATCGCTGCCAGTAGCGCGCCCAATAGCACCACCTTTTACGATGGCGCTATTGGGTGCGAAAGCCGGCAGCAATAACACTACAGTGGTGCGATCGCTGCCGGCTTTCGCAGGCCCGCTCCCCCCGCCCCCCGTTAGCGCCGGGATTCAGGAAGCCGCCGTAGTTTAGAAAATCCGGCCCCTAGCCAGGTAGACTTATCTGGCTATGTGCGTATATTCAGTGGCTTTGCTTTGCCGTTGAATATACATCATAACCTAGCCGAATAAGTTCTAACTGACTGAATTACTTACATGCCTTGGGACTGCCACTTTCCATACCTCAAGTTAGAGGTTATTGCTGCTACAAAACATTTTGGTGCTCCTCTTGCTGCCATGGCTGACTGAATGTTCTGTGTTAGCACTTCTGTTGTCTCTGTACGGCTTTGCTGCCCCTGGCAGGCCTGGCTCAGTTAGGTACCTGGTTGCTCCATCCAATTCGCTGGTGACCCTGCTGACATCCCTCTCCTAACTGCTTCTGCTTCCAGGGAAGCCTAACCATTTTATTTGTTTACTTATTTTTTTTTTTTAAATTAGTTTGCTACTCAATCCACATTTATTGGTGGTTTCCAAAAATACAGTCATAAAATCAAACCATTCAGAATAACATAACAGACAAAACATCATAAATAAAATAGACAAAAGTATAAAATCTGATGACAAAACATAGAACTGCCTTAAAAAAAGACTAGCCTAAAACGTTAAAAAAACAAACCTAAAGACTAGCCTAGACTTTCTTGAAAGCTATGCTGTTTTCTAGTGTTGTATAGCTTGTTGGTTCCTCCCTAAAAGAGAGTAATGGCATCGCTCAAGATTTGTCAGAAGCTTGCAACAAACTCTTTATTTTGTTTTATATTCTGCTTTTGGTTGCCTTAAGGGCTTGATTCCTTCTGATCCCTGCAACCACTGGAGATGCCTTGATGCCACTGAAGATTCCTTAACTCCTACTTCTTTCAACACTGTAAGGAGTAAGGCTGTAACAAGATCAGCTGAAGTGAAAAAGGCAGATGGCAGCACACTCACCGCTTTAGTCCTTTTATCAAGCTCCACCCCCTTGCCTGCTTGTAAAATGGCTTATTTGCACCATCTCCTTGTTTCTAAACCCCAATACTCATCTTTATTCAGCTGGCGGGCTGGGCTTGCCACATGGCCCCATTATGGCTTCCTTTTCCTTAATGTCCAGATGCTTCTATATTATTATTATAGAAAAAGCTTGCCTTTAAATAGAAATTAGATGCAGGAATTGATTTAGGTGTATCAATTGCTTGCCCATGAAGAATACACTGGGAATGCACATACTGCTTGGCTGCACATACCTGTGATTTCAGAAATGTTGGCTATCTATGTTGATATTTTCGAGGTGATGAACATGACATAACAGCTACAGAACACCAAGTCTTATTGTTTGTGCAAGGTTTTTAAAAATGGAATTGTATTTCTAATTTTAATTGATATTATTATTGTTTTAATGTTTGTGTTTTATTGTTTGTTTTTGGTATATTATGTTGTAATTTTATATGTATGCGCTGTGATCTTGACAGAAGTATTTTTTGAAGCTGTGGAATATAAAAATATATAAATACATTTAAGGCAGTTTATCTACAGACCTATGAGGCATGGAATGGAGAAAAAGCAATAAAACAAGTAGAACCACTCAGTGGTGCCCCCTCTGAATACCAAATCCATTTTCTGAACCATTCGATATTTCAGGCGCTCCAGTTTTATGTCTGCATTCAATTTTTAAGCAATTTAATTTATAATGTAGTTTCTGTGATGGAGGAACAACAGGGCTGTCATTGATTTCCCTTGATGTTAAAGAGCCAAGCAGTTTGCTAATCTGATTTGTGAGCTATTTATGTCTGGGTTCATCAACCTGGAACAAAACACAAGGATCAAGCAAAGTGACGTCAACAGGTCTTACTTTGCCTTCTGGTCCTGACTCCCCAACCCCCACCCTGCTCCACTCCAGCAGTATCAGGCAAGCAGCAAAACCTGAAAAACACATTTCACATGGTAATCTGTCCACGCTTATCCTTTTGCACGGTTGCTGCAATGTGTAAACATAGCATAGCCCATCTGTTGCTCAACTTCCATCCACCACGGCAAAGAATGCGCTGGCTGCTAAGATCCCATTTTCATCAATGTATTCATCTTTCTATACCCATTTAGATGGGAACTAAACCATAACATTTTACAAAATATCACAAATTGGTCTGCAGGGAATTCAGTCATGCAGTACAAATGTTAAAACTTAGGAAAGGTTATTATTTATTATATACTGACATTCAATCTGAGATATCACATCGGTTTACATTCAGGTACTGTAGGGGTTTCCCAAGCCCCAGAGGGCTTACAATCCAAGTTTTGTACCTGAGGCAATGGAGGGTAAAGTGACTTGCCCAAGGTCACAAAGAGCAACAGTGGGACTCGAATCCTGGTCTTCGGGTTCGTAGCCCACTGCTCTGACCACTAGGCTATTCCTCTGTTCTGTAGGTTTTGATTTGTTCAGTGGGGGTGTCTGTGCAAATCCGAAGATGAATCTTCCTTTTTCTTTCATTTCAGTTAACATTTTATATGTCACCCTCCTTCAAAAAAGGACCCAGGGCACCTTACCATACAGCAATCAAATACAATAGCAAATACATCAGATCTAATAACAAAACAATCAGGTAACAAAAGCATGAAAATCTCAAATCTATAATAACAAATACATCAAACTAGCAAGGCATCGAGTGTTTGAGCCTCTTCAAGAGGATTTTTGTTGGCCTAAAAGTTCTTCTTTTCTCTCTTTTTTTTTTTGGCAGCTCAGTGAGAACTAGTGTTGGCACCATGGACTCTCATTCACATCTCCCCGGTGTTCCTAAACTGGCCAGTGCAGCAGTGGTCCTGAGACCTGAAACCACGCCCCAGTGTTCCTGCCAGCATCCTGTATCATGCACTCTAAATCCATCCACCAGGTGTCGCTCTTAACAATGGCCCTGACCCCTGCCCTTCTCTACTGTCACAGTGTGTGTGAGCCCTTGGGCGATGGTGAGCTGGTGATCCAGCTGAGTCCTCACCGACAGGAGGTGGACTCTCAGGGACCAGGACTGTGCTTCACCTTTACCAGACTCTTCCCCTGCAGGCTGAGCCCTCGGGATCTGAGGCTGGCAAGACTTAAGCAAGAGTCCGGAAAGATGTGGGCAGGCGGAGTCAGTGACCAGGCCGAGGTCAGGGCAGGCAGAGGACAAGCAATGTCGGTATCCAGGCAAGAGAACAGGGCGGGGGAGATCAAGCAGTTTCGGTGTCCAGGCAAGGTCAGATCCGAGAGGCAGTCAAAGAAGGCTGGCAGGAGGGAAGAGAGCGAGGCCATGGGAAGAGGAAGATTGGAGCGTGGATGTGGCAGGACTGTGAAAGAGGTATGGCGGGCAGAACCACAGGCAAGGCAAGGTGGGCTGGAAGCAAGATAGGCAGGAGCAGAGATCAGGCAACGCAAAATGCTGGCTACGGCACGGCAGGAGAACCTGTTGCAGAGAAACCAAAAGGAAGCGCAGCTGGGATGTAAATACATAGCCGTGCTAACATCGTCAGGGAGCGCCGCTGCTGCTGTTCCCACTGCGGGGCCTTCTGAGTGTGGCCAGTGGCACGTGCGTCCACCTAACTAAGGGAACAGCTTGAAGCGGGAGAGCGTGGTGGTGCCCTGGTCCTCAGTCCAGCTTGCGGGGTCCCGGGGCGAGGCCGGTTGTGGGGTCGGCCCACAACCGGCCCGGTGTTAGCAGCCATCTTCCCAGCATTCCAGCCCCAACCGCCTCGAGGTGCAGAATTACCCGACTCAGGTCAAACCAGCGGCCTTCAGCCTGAGCCACCGAGTTGACCTCCTCTTCAAGAGTTTTCAGTCCTATGTTACAGATTTACATTACATTTTCTGGAGTTTCTGATACTTAGTTTGGATTCTCAGGCGCTGAACCTGATTATATATACTATAAAGAATAACTGCTGAATTAGATGGTATGCTTGCTTTAGAAATGGCCTTGAGATGGGCGTGTTTTTTGTTTTGTTTTGTTTTTTATCTCTGGTGGCTAAAGAATCAGTATTGCTTGATGCACAGATGGTGAATGCCCCATATCAGCAAAACTAGGAGTGGATAAAACACACACTGCTCTAAAATTGAGCCAAAAGAAGTGTGTGCGTACGTGTGTGTCTGTGTCTGTGTGTGTATGTACACCTTCAAAAGATCAGTCCAAAACCATTCACAGTCAATATCAGTATATTTAATGTAGCCAGAGTGGCCTCATAGTTCCACAATCCTAGTAAGAACATGTAGAATGTGGTCTCGTGACATGAATCATGTTTTGCCGTATCAGGAGGGGGAAAAGAATCTGACATAAGAAAAACTGACAAGAAATCTTGGATATTTCATGCAGTATCCCCAGCTTCTGCCTGCCCGGGAACTGAACCCAGCTCTTTTGCCCAGCACCTGCCACTGATCGATTGAGTCAGCCTAATCACCACATTTTCTGTACCTATGTACAGGAGTAGGTTCTCTAAAGGTCAGGTCTAGCTGGTTAACTCCTAAAGTTAGGCAGCTAGAACCTTTTGGAAGATCTGCCCCATGTCAAACTCCCCATCCAGAAGCCACAATAGCAGAACCTCGAAACCAACTTCTGTGCTATTGCTGGGCTACCAAACGTGATGAGTGCGATAGATTGCACTCATGTGGCACTGATCCTGCCTCATGATCCAGCCTTCCATGCGCTCAAGCACTTGCATTCCCTGAATGCGCAGGTAACCCGCAAAGCACTCTAGAGCATTATGAATGTGATGGCCTAGGTCCCGCCAGGACTCTTATATTTTGTGGCATTCTGCACTCTTCCACTAGTTTGAGGAGAACAGCTGTGACACAGGGATTGCTGCTAGGTAAATTACTGCTCAATATTTTAAAATCTTTAACTACGCTCAATGCAAGTCACACGCATGCCTGGGATACCTCAGCATGACAATGTAATGCACACACCATGCCTATCAGGTAGCAGCTTTCAAGGATTATTTATTTATGTGTTTGTTTGCTTGGTTACTTATTTATTTAAAATCACTTATATCCCATACCCTCCAAAGTTCAGGATGGGTAACATAAAAATCTCCATAAAATTTCACAATAAAACTCAGAACAAACATATGAAATGCTATCAAGACAACATTGACACACAGTTAAAGGGAAATAATGACTAACTGCGAGGAATGCTTGTTATTAGATCTTTGAAAGCCTAAGAACATGCCATACTGGGTCAGACCAAGGGTCCATCAAGCCCAGCATCCTGTTTCCAACAGTGGCCAATCCAGGCCATAAGAACCTGGCAAGTACCCAAAAACTAAGTCTATTCCATGTTACCATTGCTAATGGCAGTGGCTATTCTCTAAGTGAACTTAATAGCAGGTAATGGACTTCTCCTCCAAGAAATTATCCAATCCTTTTTTAAACCCAGCTACACTAACTGCACTAACCACATCCTCTGGCAAGGGGGGCGCCATGCTATATCCAAATTAGGGGGTCGCGCTAGCAAGGAGGCGGTAGGGTCGCTTGTACGATCTTAGTGCCTCCTTGCTAACGCGACCCCGCCACAGCTGCTGGTTATGAAGACCGATGCCGGTAAACTCGGCGTCGGTCTTCATAACTCAGCGGTCTGCTGAGGTTTTGTTTTTTTTTGTTTTTTTAAGTAAAAAAAAAAAGTACAGGAAAGCAGTTTTTTCTGCTTTTCTGTACTTCTTTTACCTGCGCTCAGCTATTAAACGCCTGCTCCAGGCAAGCGTTAATATCTGAGAGCAAAATGTGCGACTGAGACCCACACTTTTTATTTTGCATGCGGAGTGAATGAGTATTTGCATGTGATGAGCGCTATTGCATTCACTCAGCGTCCGACGCGGGTTAAATAAGCCATAATCACCCTTATTGCATTAGGGGGTGGATTAGTGCCTATTTAACCCGCGTCGGATTGCTGAGCGCACCGTATTGCATCGGTCCCTGTGAGTGATAACATTGAAACAATCTTCGGACTCCATCCTTTTCCCCGACAGAATCAGCTTTATTATTTACAGCATATCATAAAAAGTCTGCTTACCTCAGCAGCTCTAAAGCAAAAGTTACAGCAATAGACAGACAGTCTTATTGTAGGAGCTGCCTTCTCCTCCTCCCCAGGGCCTCTCTTTTCCCTCTTCGCTTTGCTCTCTTATTCTCCTGCTTAAGGAAGCGCCTTAGGGAATTCCTTTCTGGACTGTGCCTTAAAGAGGGCCAGGCATTTAAGGACACCTTGTCTTTTAAGGGGTCCCGATATTCACCGCTTTACAGTCCCTTTGTTTTAAAATTTAGAAGCGAGACTGAGGGGGCTTTCAGTGCTTCCCTAGCTCTTTTGACCATGTGAGTCCTTTCCATGTCCAACATTGTTAATGAGGGTGTACCTTGGGCTAGAAAAGGTTGGGAAAGGCTGCTCCAGAATGACCATATCCCGTTCATCATCTGGTATGGTCATATCTATTTTGTTTTATAAAAACTATATATATTTGAGTTGGTCTCTAAACCACATTGGAAACAAAAGTGAGGTTCAAGCTGCTCATTGGGGTTCATAGTAAGAGGTATTTAGCTGGATCACTCAGAAGTTATCTGGCTCAATGCCAACGTTTGAATATTTTGGGCACATGCACAATCAGGCCAAAATGTAGCTGGATATCTCGCTATCAGGCTAACATTTAGCTGGGTAACGTTCTGGGGATGTTTCTGGGAGGAATTAGGTTAGCTGGATAACATATCCAGCTAACTCTGGTCATGCCATAGAGCTGTCCTAAAGGTAGCCAGATAAGTTACCTTTAAAATAGCTGGTTTTATTCAATAGTGTGGCTCCTCGACTGAACAGTCCTCCAGAGTTATTCAGATAAAGTTTATACGGCTAACTTCGCAATCCAGCTAGTGACTGAATATTAACCCCATTGAGTTTTCCTCGGTGACAGATTTAGATTTTTACCGATCCTAGGCGCAGTTGGGATTGTTCCTTCCTTCTGTCATGGGAAGGTCAAACATGGCCCTGGTTGAGAGCCATGGTGGTGTTTCAGCTGTTCAGGTTTTGTGTCACAGCCTCCACTGTACAATAAAAACCTCAGAGGCAGAGGGTGGGCTGATATCGCCAAAAAAAAATCCTCCCCCAGCCCTGCTTGGACCACTTGGGTTTGAAAAACGTTGTTCCTTGCAATATGGACCTGTAACTGGGCCATCAGGCAGGACAGTCGGCAGGGTGTTGTGTCCTGTGTCTGCTGCAACATTTTATGAACCTTGGATCTTTGCCTCCCCCAGAATGTTGCCACCCTAGGCAGGCCTATGAAGTTTGTGCAAGCATCCAAGCCTATTTTTCCAGTTGAAATTCTTGCTTAAATTGACTGTAAACAGTCAAAACAGAATGTGACCATATGAGCCCAATTAGTCTCTGATGTTTCTTTAGCTCCTGCATCTAGCCCTGCAATGCTGAAAACTGTCCAGTTTGCATACTCATGGGGTCAAACATGTAACTGAGCAAAGCAAGGTCATTTGTGATGTCCCTGGGAAAATATTTTCTTTGTTAGACATAATATTTCGGCTTCCACATTAGCTACTCCTTTCCCAACAGCTCTGCAACGTACAAACAGAACCTCTCCCACTAGAAGATGATAAAACATCAATATGACCTTGAACGACTTATTCCCCTGAATCTATTACATTTTTTCAGAGCTTCTTTATACAGAGAATATTTCATGAAAGGAGACATGCTAAGCCCTGCATATTTCAAATAATCAAATAATGCTGTACTTCTGCAAGAACAATTGACTTGTGCATGTTATATTTTTCCACCTGCTGACTATTACACCCATGAAAAACTGAGGTAGATAAGAACCCCAAGGGGAATTTTACGCCTGCAGTGTAGGATGACCCAATAGGCAAAGGAGTAAGGGGAAGAGGGTTAGATGTTGCTAGGGAAGGCTGATGGGGATCCGGACCTCGCTTGGCCAGCACGTGCTGGCCACAGGCCCGACATCGCTACCTGTCTGGGGAGAAGGGAGAGGAGGGCCTAACTTGATGTGGAAAGGGTCAGCTGGCTCTTTGGGCTCAGGGCCCACTGGTTGGTAGTGGAGGGGCTGGACCTCTATCACTAGATCTCTTGGTGGTGGAGAGGATGGGAGAGGAGCATATTGCTCCTCTCCAGTGTTGGCAGCTGCCACAGTAGGGTCAGGAGCCGGGGCCAGTCTGCCGGTTTCCTCTTTCTTGGCCTCCTGTGTCAATGAGGCCTTGTCTTCTGTGAAGGGAACAACAATTGTGTGTCATGTCTTATGCTCGCAGTGGCATTTGGTCAGGGTCTGTCTCGCAACTCATCGCAAGACCAGTCCTGCAGCAGCAGGAGATGTCGTTTGGATAAACACGACTCCTGCTGCTGCCCACCCCACAACTCGGCAGGGCGCCATGGAGCCTGTCCTGCAGTGGCTGAGGAGAGGAGGAGGATGTGGTAGCCACCAGCAGGCCTCATCCCACTGGCGGCCGAAGAGAGACCGAGAGGATGTTGGGACCGGTCCTGTTCAATATCTTTGTGAGCGACATTGCGGAAGGGATAGAAGGTAAGATTTGTCTTTTTGCGGATGACACTAAGATCTGCAACAGAGTGGACACGCCGGAAGGAGTGGAGAGAATGAAACGGGATTTAAGGAAGCTGGAAGAGTGGTCGAAGATATGGCAGCTGAGATTCAATGCCAAGAAGTGCAAAGTAATGCATATGGGGAATGGAAATCCGAAGGAACTGTATTCGATGGGGGGGGGGGGGGGGGGGGGGAGGGGAAAGGCTGATGTGCACGGAGCAGGAGAGAGACCTAGGGGTTATAGTGTCTAATGATATGAAGTCTGCGAAACAATGCGACAAGGCGATAGCAAAAGCCAGAAGAATGCTGGGCTGCATAGAGAGAGGAATATCGAGTAAGAAAAGGGAAGTGATTATCCCCTTGTACAGGTCCTTGGTGAGGCCTCACCTGGAGTATTGTGTTCAGTTCTGGAGACCGTATCTACAAAGAGACAGAGACAAGATGGAAGCGGTACAGAGAAGGGTGACCAGAAAGGTGAAGGGTCTTCATCAGATGTCATACGAGGAGAGATTAAAGAATCTGAATATGTACACCCTTGAGGAAAGGAGGAGCAGGGGTGATATGATTCAGACCTTCAGATACTTGAAAAACTTTAACGATCCAAAGACAACAACAAACCTTTTCCGCCAGAAAAAAATCAGCAGAACCAGGGGTCACGAGCTGAGGCTCCAGGGAGGAAGACTAAGAACCAATGTCAGGAAGTATTTCTTCACGGAGAGAGTGGTGGATGCCTGGAATGCCCTTCCGGAGGAAGTGGTGAAGTCCAAAACTGTGAAGGACTTCAAAGGGGCGTGAGATAAACATTGTGGATCCATCAGGTCTAGAGGACGTGTATAAAGAGGAGGCAGCAAAACACTGCACAGAGTGGCAGTAGCCACAGAGGCATTCATGGAGCGGGATGCCAGTGGCCAGTGGTTGGTGTTCCACCTTCACGGAGCAGAAGGATGGAGGGCTGCCATCTCCAAATTAAATTAAAAATAACAAAACAAAAAACAAACAAAAAAAAAACCATGGGTGGGAAAGAGTATGTAAAATTACCAGAGAGTTCATAGGCTATAGGTATTACCAATTATTAGGCTTATTCAATATTTGTTGATAGTTAATGTGGCTTTCAATGCATACTTCACTTTCAATGCATATCCAGCATAGCTCTCTGCTTCAACGGCAAGGGAGAAGAAAAACTAATACTTCACGCATATCCAGCATAGCTCTCTGCTTCAACGGCAGGGGAGAAGAAAAACTAATACTTCACGCATATCCAACATAGCTCTCTGCTTCAATGGCAGGGGAGAAGAAAAACTAATACTTCACGCATATCCAGCATAGCTCTCTGCTTCAACGGCAGGGGAGAAGAAAAACTAATACTTCACGCATATCCAGCATAGCTCTCTGCTTCAACGGCAGGGGAGAAGAAAAACGAATACTTCACGCATATCCAGCATAGCTCTCTGCTTCAACGGCAGGGGAGAAGAAAAACTAATACTTTATGCATATCCAGCATAGCTCTCTGCTTCAACGGCTGGGGAGAAGAAAAACTAATACTTCATGCATATCCAGCATAGCTCTCTGCTTCAACGGCAGGGGAGAAGAAAAACAACCAATAAGGGCTGAATAACATAGTCTGGGTAAACAAATAAGTATGGGTATAGCTTGCTTGTTGCGGCAGTTACTACCCCTAACTAATCGGGCTTGATGTTTCACTTGGATGCAGCTCCATCACTGCTCTCTGCATTGATGGTGGGGGTGAAAGGGAAATGGAACCAAGGGTGGCTGGGAGCCAAGAGAAACAGATAAGTATGAAGGGAAGGATGTGTGAGGCTTGCTGGGCAGACTGGATGGGCCGATTGGTCTTCTTCTGCCGTCATTTCTATGTTTCTATGTTTCTATGATGCAGTGGCCGTCAGTGAACACCGTCCCTCTGGCAGCTGAAGAAGAGGCTCAAGCCCTGTGTGTATATGTATGGCTGGGTGAAAGCTTGTGTGGTGGAGGTGAGAGCCTATGTGTGTGTGTGAGTGAATGTGTGTGTATGCGTGGGTGACTGCCTGTGTGTGGGTGATTGCCTGTTTGTGTGACTTCCTGTGTGTGTGTGTGTGTATATGTACGGGGGGGGGGAGGTGACTGCCTGTGTGTGTGTGTGTGTGTGTGTGTGTGTGCATGGGTGGGTGGCTGCATGTGTGTAGGGAGTGAGAGCCTTTGTTTGTAGGGAGTTGAGAGGCTCATATCTCATCCAAGGTATGAGCCTGGGATGAGGTATTAGTTTCATTATTGGATGCTATTTGATATGTCTGCTGTTTTGAATATTATATTGGTATTTTGGGAAATTTTATAAACAATTTTGTTTTTATTTATTCTTTTTATTATTATGTTTTCTTTTTATGATTCATGTTTTATATTTCTTTATTTTGTTGTTGTTGATCTCTTACATTGTGTTTCATATGTGTGATCAAGGTGAGGGATTCTGCTAATGTATAGTTTCTGTGTAGGGGTCTATAGCAGTTCATCTTGTTCTGTTTTCAATAGGAGGTGTATTGGTCTTCTACGGCCTGATGTAATATTTGCAGTGCTACTCTTTCCTGGGTAGGGTTGTTGTTGTTTGAGTCTTGGGAGATAGTGTTGCTTTGATATGGTAGATTTGTCGCTTGAGGTAAACTTTATACTTGGCAGATTGTGATAGCTTTTATTGGAGCTATGTAAGTATTTTTCAAAAATACTGTACATGAGCTATCAAAACAATATAAGACCTATCTTTTAGTTGTGAATGTCTCTGGTCTTGTTACGATTTCACCTGCTCCGCAGCCTTATCGTACCCTGACTATGATGCCTTCCTGCCAGCAGAGGTCTCGTCGGAGCTCCGTTCCATGCTATTCCCATCAGCTCCTCAAACTCAGCCTGTGATGTAGCCTCCTAACCACCAAGAGTCCTCAGCAAATCATGTTTCCAGCCTTGCCAAGCTCTTCTTCCTTTCTTGCACCACACCCAAGCCTCAGCCCTACATAATCCAGCCTTTCCAAACCTTCTTCGCTTTTGCATCGAGTTGTCCTTGGCTCCTTGTCCTAGCCAGTGTTGCCTTATGGCCTAAAGGCCTTCTTGTTCCTTGCCTTGCCTTGTGGCTTAAGGGTCTTCTTAATCCTTTGCTTAACCTCTGGCCTATCTAAGAACATAAGAACATAAGAAAATGCCATACTGGGTCAGACCAAGGGTCCATCAAGCCCAGCATCCTGTTTCCAACAGTGGCCAATCCAGGCCATAAGAACCTGGCAAGTACCCAAAAACTGCTAATGGCAGTGACTAATGGCAGTGACTATTCTATAGGTGACTATTCTATAGGCTAATGGCAGTGACTATTCTATAGGTGAACTTAATAGCAGGTAATGGACTTCTCCTCCAACAACTTATCCAATCCTTTTTTAAACACAGCTATACTAACTGCACTAACCACATCCTCTGGCAACAAATTCCAGAGTTTAATTGTGCATTGAGTAAAAATGAACTTTCTCCGATTAGTTTTAAATGTGCCCCATGCTAACTTCTTGGAGAGCCCCCTAGTCTTTCTATTATCTGAAAGAGTAAATAACCTATTCACATCTACCCGTTCTAGACCTCTCATGATTTTAAACACCTCTATCAAATCCCCCCTCAGCCGTCTCTTCTCCAAGCTGAAAAGTCCTAACCTCTTTAGTCTTTCCTCATAGGGGAGCTGTTCCGTTCCCCTTATTTTGGTCGCCCTTCTCTGTACCTTCTCCATCGCAACTATATCTTTTTTGAGATGCGGCGACCAGAATTGTTCACAGTATTCAAGTTGCGGTCTCACCATGGAGCGATACAGAGGCATTATGACATTTTCCGTTTTGTTCACCATTCCCTTTCTAATAATTCCCAACATTCTGTTTGCTTTTTTGACTGCTGCAGCACACTGAACCGATGATTTCAATGTGTTATCCACTATGACGCCTAGATCTCTTTCTTGGGTTGTAGCACCTAATATGGAACCCAACATTGTGTAATTATAGCATGGGTTATTTTTCCCTATATGCATCACCTTGCACTTATCCACATTAAATTGCATCTGCCATTTGGATGCCCAGTTTTCCAGTCTCACAAGATCTTCCTGCAATTTATCACAATCTGCTTGTGATTTAACTACTCTGAACAATTTTGTGTCATCTGCAAATTTGATTATCTCACTCGTCGTATTTCTTTCCAGATCATTTATAAATATACAAGCCGTAAAGCCCGTTAAAACGGGCTACATCCCTCTGTCTCTCACCTCCCCCTCATTCTCTCTCCCCTCACTCTTCACCACCCCACTCCTCCCCACCCTCCCTCTCACTCAGTCCCCCCTCTCCCTCACTCCCTCCCACTCAGTCCCCCCTCTCCCTCCCTCCCACTCACTCAGTCCCCCTCTCCCTCCCTCCCACTCAGTCCCTCCCTTCACCCACCTCCATTTCCTCCCGGCGCCGTAAGCGCGACTTCCCGCAACCCTCACCCGGCTCCATTAACTCCTCCCGCTCCTGCCGGCAGATCTCGGGGGGGGGGGGTCACTCCCGCGCGCGCAGCAGTGACCCCCCCGAGATCTGCCGGCAGATCTGGGGAGGAGAAGTAGCAGTGCTACTTCTCCTCCCGCTCCTGCCGGTGCCGCTTCTTCTCCTCCCCAGATCTGCCGGCAGATCTCGGGGGGGGGGGGGGTGTCACTCCCGCCCCCCCCGAGATCTGCCGGCAGGAGCGGGAGGAGAAGCAGCGGCGCCGCTGCTTCTCCTCCCGCTCCTGCCGGCAGATCTCGGGGGGGGGGGGGGCGTGGGAGTGACACCCCCCCGAGATCTGCCGGCAGATCTGGGGAGGAGAAGTAGCGGCACCGCGCGCGCGCGGCGCCGCTGCTTCTCCTCCCGCTCCTGCGGCCCCACCGCCATTTTTTTTTTTCTGACCAACGTCCTTGCCCGCACATGCGCAGTAGAGCTGTGCTCTACTGCGCATTTGCGGGCCGTCGGTCACAGGCCATTTATAAGGTAGATTAAAAAGTAAAGGTCCCAATACAGATCCCTGAGGCACTCCACTGTCCACTCCCCTCCACTGAGAAAATTGTCCATTTAATCCTACTCTCTGTTTCCTGTCTTTTAGCCAGTTTGCAATCCACGAAGGACATCGCTACCTATCCCATGACTTTTTACTTTTCCTAGAAGCCTCTCATGAGGAACTTTGTCAAATGCCTTCTGAAAATCCAAGTATACTACATCTACCAGTTCACCTTTATCCACATGTTTATTAACTCCTTCAAAAAAGTGAAGCAGATTTGTGAGGCAAGACTTGCCTTGGGTAAAGCCATGCTGACTTTGTTCCATTAAACCATGTCTTTCTATATGTTCTGTGATTTTGATGTTTAGAACACTTTCCATTATTTTTCCTAGCACTGAAGTCAGGCTAACCGGTCTGTAGTTTCCCGGATCGACCCTGGAGCCCTTTTTAAATATTGGGGTTACATTTGCTATCCTCCAGTCTTCAGGTACAATGGATGATTTTAATGATAGGTTACAAATTTTTACTAATAGGTCTGAAATTTCATTTTTTAGTTCCTTCAGAACTCTGGGGTGTATACCATCCGGTCCAGGTGATTTACTACTCTTCAGTTTGTCAATCAGGTCTACCACATCTTCTAGGTTAACCGTGATTTGATTCAGTCCATCTGAATCATTACCCATGAAAACCTTCTCCATCACGGGTACCTCTCCAACATCCTCGTCAGTAAACACCGAAGCAAAGAAATCATTTAATCTTTCCGCGATGGCCTTATCTTCTCTAAGTGCCCCTTTAACCCCTCGATCATCTAACGGTCCAACTGACTCCCTCACAGACTTTCTGCTTCGGATATATTTTTAAATGTTTTTACTGTGAGTTTTTGCCTCTACGGCCAACTTCTTTTCAAATTCTCTCATAGCCTGTCTTATCAATGTCTTACATTTAACTTGTCAATGTTTATGCTTTATCCTATTTTCTTCTGTTGGATCTTTCTTCCAATTTTTGAATGAAGATCTTTTGGCTAAAATAGCTTCTTTCACCTCCCCTTTTAACCATGCCGGTAATCGTTTTGCCTTTATTTATTTATTTATTTATTTAATTCTTTTATATACCGACCTTCATGACATGGATCATATCAAATCGGTTTACAAGGAACCTGGGGGTTAACATTCATTAACAACCAAATTAACAAGAGGCAAAGTTACATTTAACAAGGTGGCACAAACTTGGAATCTGAAGACGGAATCAAGGAAAGAGGAAGAGAGAAAGATAATAAGTATGTATAGATGGAGCTTAGCTACATATATAGCGAGGTGAGGTTAAATGGAAAGGTCCATAATTCGGAACGATTATGGGAAAGCTTGGATGAATAGCCACGTCTTGAGTTTTTCCGAAATGTTTGTAGGCAGGGTTCCAGTCTGGAATAGTATTCCAAATGGTAGGTCCTGCTATTGAGAATGCCCATTGTTTGGTGGCTGTGTGGCGTGTGGCTTTGGTTGAGGGGGCGTGCAGAGATCCTTTGTACATTTCTCTGATGGGTCTAATGGGCCTTCTTTCCACCTTTCTTAATTTGTGGAATACATCTGGACTGTGTTTCTAGAATGGTATTTTTTAACAATGACCACGCCTCTTGGACATTTTTTACTTTTGTAGCTACTCCTTTCAGTTTTTTTCTAACAATTTTTCTCATTTTATCAAAGTTTCCCTTTTGAAAGTTTAGCACGAGAGCCATGGATTTGCACACTGTTCCTCTTCCAGTCATTAAATCAAATTTGATCATATTATGATCACTATTGCCAAGCGGCCCCACCACCGTTACCTCTCTCACCAAGGCCTGTGCTCCACTGAGAATTAGATCTAAGATTGCTCCCTCTCTTGTCGGTTCCTGAACCAATTGCTCCATAAAGCTATCATTTATTCCATCCAGGAACGTTATCTCTCTAGCGTGTCCCGATGATACATTTACCCAGTCAGTATTGGGGTAATTGAAGTCTAAACAAACAACAAGTGCAGAATTACTTATTGGATCCAAATATTTATTTGAGAAGGATATAAATGGCAACTCCACTGTCAAGTTTATCGTATGATTCCAATTGCAGGTAGGGGTCCCCCGACACGGACCCCGTGTTTCGCCCACTGGCTGCTGCGTCGGGAGGGACAACACCGTATGATCACAAAATCTTAAAGAATTTCAGCAACAGGTTAACGGAGTGCCAACAGGTTAACAGGGAGTGCCAATTTCAGCAACAGGTTAACTCCCTGTTAACCTGTTGCTGAAATTCTTTAAGATTTTGTGATCATACGGTGTTGTCCCTCCCGACGCAGCCAGTGGGCGAAACACGGGGTCCGTGTCGGGGGACCCCTACCTGTCTTATCAATGTCTTACATTTAACTTGCCAATGTTTATGCTTTATCCTATTTTCTTCTGATGAATCCTTCTTCCAATTTTTGAATGAAGATCTTTTGGCTAAAATAGCCTCTTTCACCTCACTTTTTAGCTATGCTGGTATTCATTTGACCTTCCTTCCACCTTTCTTAATGCATGGAATACATTTGGGCTGTGCTTCTAAGGTGTTTTATTTTTAACAATGTCCACACCTGTTGCACACTCTTAACCTTTGTAGCTGCACCTTTCATTTTTTAAAACTATTTTTCTCATTTTATCAAAGTTTCCCTTTTGAAAGTTTAGTGCTAGAGCTGTGGATTTGCTTACTGTCCCCCTTCCTGTCATGAATTCAGATTTGATCATATTATGATCATTATTGCTGAGCAGCCCCACCAACGTTACCTCTCTCACCAAATCCTGCGCTCCACTGAGAATTAGATCTGAAATTGCTCCCTCTCTCGTCAGTTCCTGAACAAATTGATACATAAAACTGTTGGAAAAGACTCCCCCCTTCCCCAAAAGGCTCCCCAGTTCCTTACAAAACTGAATCCCTCTTCCTTGCACCATCGTCTCATCCACGCATTCAGACTCCGGAGCTCTACCTGCCTCTGGGGACCTGCGCGTGGAACAGGGAGCATTTCAGAGAATGCTACCCTGGAGGTTCTGGATTTCAGCTTTCTACCTAAGAGCCTAAATTTGGCTTCCAGAACCTCCCTGTCACATTTTCCTATGTCGTTGGTGCCCACATGTTGGTGCCCACATGTACCACGACAGCCGACTCCTCCCCAGCACTGTCTAAAATCCTATCTAGGTGATGCATGAGGTCCGCCACCTTCGCACCAGGTAGGCATGATACCAGGCGATCCTCATGCCCACCAGCCACCCAGCTGTCTACATTCTTAATAATCAAATCACCAACTATGACGGCCGACCTAACCCTTCCCTCCTGGGCAGTAGGCCTTGGGGAGATATCCTCGGTGCGAGAGAACAATGCACCACCTGGAGAACAAGTCCTTGCTACAGAATCATTTCTGATATACTAGATTGATGCTCTCCAATCAGGAGACCTTCCTCCACCAAGGCAGCACCAGGGATGCCAGATTGGAGTTGGGACTTGACTACTATGTCCCTGAAGGTCTCATTTATGTACCTCTCTGTCTGCCTCAACTCCTCCAGGTCTGCCACTCTAGCTTCCAGAGATTGGACTCGTTCTCTGAGAGACAGGAGCTCTTTGCACCGAGTGTACACATAAGTCTCACTGGTGGATAAAAAATCATACATGCAACATTCAATGCAAAAGACTGGGAGTCCCCCCTCTTGCTGCTAGACTGCTGCCTTCATCTCAAATTTGTTCAGTTCCTAGTTAAGTAGGAATGCATACAATTAGGGTCATTTAAATCTATTAGTGTATTCACTATTTATCTGGTAGTAACCTACAAGGAAATGATTAAGCTATTGATAAAGCGTGGGGAATTTCTGAATTTAAGTTAAAAAGTCGATTTTTTTTTTTATTTTTTTTTAGTGAGAAAATGTCACCTGCCTATAAATTAAAGGATGAGCTTGGGTGGGTGGGAAAGGGGTGAGAGGGAGGGAAAAACAAGCACATAAACTCCTGGTTTTTGCTTGCTTTCTGACTAGCTATTTAATGCAAACACACAAACTCCTGGTTTTTGCCTGCCCTCTGAATAGCTATTTAATACAGACACACAAACACACTAAAGAATATACCCCAAATAGTTAACTTCTCCCCAAAACTTTTAAGTTCTAAAATTTCCCCAAGCAGTACTTACCAATTCTTTTCAGCCACCTGCAAGGTGATCCTCTTCTCTCAGTGCTCCCATAGAAAGGACAGAAAAGGGAGTGGGGAAGTAGATCTTTATGTAAAAAACAATATCCAAGCAACTGAAATGCAAGAAGCGTGGAGTACGGAAGAAGCATTATGAACTATCCTATAAAAAGAAGATAGTGCTTCCATTTAAACTAGTATGGTCTACATGCCTCCGACTAAAAAAAAAAAAAGAACTGGACAGAGATCTGGTCAAAGACATCCATAAGGTGGGAAAGAAGGGAGAATTGTTGGTTGTTGATTTTAATCTGCAGAATCTGTTATGCATGTCATCTGCGGCAGACCCGTGGCGCGGGCCCCTCACCTTCTTAAACGGACTCCAGCTCCTGGTACCTACTCGCTAGCGATGGTGGGCTGCTGGCTGAGACCTTGGGCCGCCTCCGGTGCCTCTGGTTCTGCCATGGTCCCCAGTGTTGCCAGTCAAGATGCCATTGCTCGTCAGGCCTCTCCGCGTGGTCCGTGGAGAGACGCCGCCACCTGCTTTGCACCCCTTCCTAGGCAAGCATACGCGCATCGTTAATCCTTTTGAAGGATCTGTAGCGGGAACCTGGCCGTGGCCCCGGATGATGATGTCAGACTCTCCAGTTTATTTAAGCTCAGGCCTAACTCCATAGCGTTGCTTTGCAACAGGTCTCCGGTACTCCGAGTACTCGTTGCTGATAGAGAATCATCTCTATTCCTTGTTCCTGACCTTTGTTGTTCCCGGTTCCTGCCTTCTTCGTTCCTGCCCTGTCTATGTTTTAGACTGACTCTACGGATATCGACTTTGCTTTGTTTGACTACTCTACAGCCTATCTCCAGACCCAGACCTCTGCTATGCCTGACTACTCTATTGCCTATCTCCAGACCCAGACCTCTGCTACGCCCATCTACTCTATTGCTTATCTCCAGACCCGGACCTCTGCTATGCCTGACTATGCCAGAGTTTTCTGTGATCAGACCAGCGCCTTGATTGAATACGCTATTGACTTCTCCGTGTTCAGAACTCTACATTGCTTGCCACAACCTCCGCTTGCCGCTGCACTGATCCAAGTGTTACGGAAGGCCTTCCTGTTCGAGAAGGCCTTGCATTCTGTTACGAAAAGGCCTTCCTGTTCGAGAAGGCCTTGCATTATGTTACGAAGGGGGATTGTGTGCCCTTGGGCCTTGGCACGACCCCAGAGAACTCCAAGGCAGCACCGAGGGTAGGTGAGACGTGTTCCAGCATGGGCTGGACAGGAGCGAGGCTGGACTGAAGACAGATGACTGAAGATACTGACCCTCCTCCGGACCTGCACGCTTTGGGAAGACCATCAACGCAATGGTGGTCTTATGAACAGTCCTCTGACCGTTCCAAGCCCTTTCAGACCTGCCGCAGGGTACGGCAAGAAGCGACAGGCCGGATGGAGGCCAGGGCAGCGAAGACCGGAACATGGAGATTCAGACATAGACTCAAGAACGAGGTACTTGGGTGCACAGACGAAGACTCAGGAACAAGGTACTTGGGTGCACAGACAAAGTCTCAGAAACGAGGAACTTGGGTGCACAGACGAAGACTCAGGAACGAGGTACTGCAGGCAAGGTATTCAGAAGCAGGATCAAGGACTGGGTTGAGACTGTGACGCAGCGCGCCCTACACAGCCACTACCCATGGGCTGGTCACGCACCACGCTTGCAAGCGAAGCAGGCTCTAGATGAGGTGTGGAATAACTGAAGCTGGAATATGGCGAAGATTCGGTAGAAGATTGTACCAAGGCATGCCCTACACAGCCCCTCCTAGGCTGGTTGCGGGCCATGCTGGAATGGCACGGGTTCATTCAGAGTCTTAGGCATGGACGGACGCAGTGCAAGGAACTCCGAAGACCGGGACGGAAGCAAGCAAGGATTCTAAGACAACTCAGGACTGAAGCAGAAGTCTTCCGGAGGCTTGCACTTGTGCAGGTGAAGATGGCCTTGTACCATGAGCGCCCTACACAGCCACTACCCAAAAAGTGAGAGGCCTCCTGTGGCACAACTACAGGAGGAATCGTAACACCAAGCCTGTCATTGATGCCTCTCCTAGCCTATTCCCTGGACATGGACTTACCAGGCTTCGGCCTATCTTTGCTCGAGTGCCTCCAGCTACTCTCCGTTCCATTGGCACCCGAGTTCCAGTACCATATCCAGTCTAGGGTAGGACTATGCCATCTATCGACTGCTGTCTCTGGACTGAACCAACTTCTCTTGCAAACCAACCTCAAAGGCTCAACCCGCGGGGAACAAGGGCTGGTATAGGTGAAACTCCAGCGGCCTTACCTTCAGCCCACTCCACCTGTCAATGGTGGTGATCTGTAGGTTCTCACCTACGGGTTGCATCAACCCCACCTCGGCCCAAGGGTCCACCTCCGATGCAACAGGTTGCAAAGGCCATGGACTCTGTGGAGCCACCTGCCCTCCAGGCCATCTCAGGCCTGGCCTCCAAGGTACAAGAACAGCAGCAGTTTCTTGAAGCACTGGCCTCCTTCATGGATCGTCTTCACGCCCGGCTTGATGCTCATACCAATAATCCGTTTCCTCTTCTGGCTCCTCCTCATCTACAACCACCTACTTCGATGCCTCAAGCCTTGTTGGCACTTCCAGTGCCCCCACGCGTTAATGGTGACTCCAGACTCTGCAGAGGGTTTATTAACCATTGTTATATGAAATTCGTTCTGCAGCCCTCCGTCTTCCAGGAACAGTTGAAGATAAGGCGCTGGCTTGGGCTTCCCCCCTGTGGGAACGCTCGGATTCCTTGTTGAAAGAATTGGCTCAGTGTGTGACTGTATTCAGACGGAACTTCGATGATCCTGGGCGACATGCCATGGAAAGCACCAGCTTACTACATCTCCGTCAAGGTCAAAGAAATCTTTTCGACTATACCATTGAGTTTCGGACTTTGGCTACTGAGCTCACTTGGCAGGAAGACTACCTCCGAGCTATCTACCTGGATGCACTCTTCCCGCAGCTGAAAGATAAGCTGGCTGCATGAGAGCTCCCTCCCTCTCTGGAGGACCTTATAGACTTGGCAGGCCGAATTGACCATCGTCTCTAAGAGCGTCACTGGGAGAGTTGGATGCCCAAGAAGCCTTCGCGGGTTCATTCCCGTTCACCACCTTTTACCAACCCTGCTCTCAGCAGTGATACTAGGGTGGTGAAGACAGAAGAGCCTATGCAGTTGGGTCATGGGCAGCTGATACCAGAAGAGCGCCTCCAGCGGAGGCAAACTGGTCTGGCCACCATCTACAGACTTGTCCTATCCGTCTGGCAAACTTCTTGGCCCGAGTTCAGTAGGGGTCCTGAACTTGGGTGCAGATGACCTTAAGATCTGCAACAGAGTAGACCAGTGATAGTGAACTCAGTCCTCGATTGCCACAAACAGGCCAGGTTTTCAGGATATCCACATTGAATATGCATGAGATAGATTTGCATACAGTGGAGGCAGTGCATGCAAATCTTTCTCATGCATATTCATTGTAGATATCCTGAAAACCTGGCCTGTTTGTGGCACTTGAGGACTGGAGTTCACCATCACTGGAGTAGACACACCTGAAGGAGTAGAGAAAATGAGAAATGATGTAAGAAAGCTTGAGGAGTGATCAAAGGTTTGGCAGCTGAGATTCAATGCCAAGAAGTACAGAATCATGCATTTGGGGTGTAAAAATCCAAAGGAGCTGTAATGTGATGGTGGGTGAAAGACTGATGTGTATGGACCAGGAAAGAGACCTCATGTAGATAATCTCCGATGATCTGAAGTCAGCAAAGTGGCAAGGCGATGGCTAAAGCCAGAAGTATCCTGGGCTGTATAGAGAGAGGCATAACCAGCAGAAAAAGATGATGATGCCCCTGTACAAGTCTTTGGTGAGGCCTCATCTGGAGTACTGTGTTCAGTTCTGGAGACCGTATCGCAAAAAGAATAGAGACAGGATGGAAGTAGTCCAGAGAAGGGCAACCGAAATGGTGTGGGGTCTGTACCAGAAGACTTATGTTATGAGACTGAAGGACCTATTTATTTATTTATTTAGAAACTTTTATATACCGGTATTTGTGGGGACATCATACCGGTTCACATAATAACTGCAAGGTTGGAAAGTACATTTCAACAGGGATAGTAACTGGGCGCGGGGATAACCAATAGGCAGAATGAAGGATAGAAAACAAGAAGGTCATAACGAGAGAATAACAATTAACAATTTACAATTTACATTGAATATCTCCTTAATATAAGGAGAGGGCGGTCACCTGGAGGGGGGGGAAGGGAAAGCTATTCTGTGTAGGACCTAAATATATATATCCTGGAAGAAAGGAGGTGTAAGGGAGATATGATACAGACTTTTAAATATCTGAAAGGTATTAATAATGCACAGGGATTATGTCTTTTCCGATGGAAAGAAAGTTATAAAAGTAGGGGCCATGAAACAAAACTCCAAGGGAGTGGATTCAGGATCACCATCAAGAAATATTTCTTCTCAGAAAGGGTGGTAGGTCCATGGAATGTCCTCCCAGAAGAGGTGGTGAAGACAAGAATGATGTTGGAATTCAAAAGGAAATGGGAAAGAAACAGAGGATCCCTAGTGGCCAAGGGACCGAGTGGAGATGAAAAAAGGGGTAACCCACAGAACAGCAGTTGCTACCTTAAGGGAAAAAAAATAAACTTTCTGGGCAGACTGGATGGACCTCTTGGGTCTTTTACTACCATCACTTACCATGTTACTTTGGACACCAGGCAGTACTGCGACAGCGGTACCTTTAATTTAAGAGAAGTTATGAGGTCCATGTCTGAATTTGGACTTAGCCAAGAAAGGGCAGGGTTTGAAAATCCCGCCTTACTAATCAGCCTCCAAGATAACCGGATAACTTTAATTAGCAATTTCGGGGCAGGGTGGGGATATTCCAGGGTGGAGCTAGCTTAGTGCCTAACGGGCCGATACAGTACGGGGCGCACTGTTAACCTGCCATTGGACGCGCGTTTTCCCCTACCCCTTATTCAGTAAGGGGCGGAAAACGCGCATCCAACCCACTGAACCTAATAGGGCCTTCAACATGCAAATGCATGTTGAAGGCCCTATTAGTTATGCCCGCGCGATTCAGTAAGTAAAATGTGCAGCCAAGCCGCACATTTTACTTTCAGATATTAGCGCCTACCCAAAGGTAGGCGCTAATTTCTGCCGGCACCGGGAAAGTGCACAGAAAAGCAGTAAAAACTGCTTTTCTGTGCACCCTCCGACTTAATATCATGGCAATATTAAGTCGGAGGTCCCGAAGGGTAAAAAAAGTAATAAGAAAAAAAAAAAATTAAAATGGGCCGGCTGCTGTCGGGTCGAAAACCGGACGCTCAATTTTGCTGGCGTCCGGTTTCCGAGCCCGTGGCTGTCAGCGGGCTTGAGAACCGACGCCGGCAAAATTGAGCGTCGGCTGTCAAACCCGCTGACAGCCGCCGCTCCGGGCCAAAAGGAGGCGCTAGGGACGCACTGGTGTCCCTAGCGCCTCCTTTTGCCCGTTTCTACCGCCGGGCCTCATTTAAATACTGAATCGCGTGCACCGGGAGAGCGCTCTCCTGCGGACTTTACTGAATCGGCCCGTAAGTTAGCCGGATAAAGGCAGACTTTCAGCTAACATAGCCAGATAACTTTAAAAGTGCCAACGAGCAGTCCTGAAGTTAGCCGGATAAACCGAATATCCCTGCAAAGTTAACCAGATAATTTTGGGGGTCATTTACTAAGCCTTTTTTCCCATAGAGACAAATTGGGAGAATACCTTTAGTAAATAGGCTCCTTTGGTAGCTGGTTCATATGCATAAGTTTTCATTTTTCTAAAACAAGGCTGTTTCAGAAAGAAGCACCCCAGGAGGTTCTTAACCTTTTTCATTGTAAGGGTTATCCCTTCTCCTCACAGCAAATCTGAATTTTTGTGCCAAACGACAATGCAGCTGCCTTAAGGTCTGGAACTATAACTGTCTGATTGGAAAACTACTGTAAGGGATGCTTTGATCCCAAGTTACTACCAACTTTCCCTTGGTGATTTTTGACACGGCTTTAGACCATCCCTAATGGCATCGGGACTGGTCAGCGCTGCTCTATAAATCTGAGCTGAGCACGTGCAAAGGGAGGAGTTGCGGAGCGTAGTTGTATGGGGCTGGAAGAGCGAGGTGGAGATTTTTTAGAGAGGACCTTTTCTGAGCCCCTCTGGCCTAGGCAACAGGGAAAGGAGGAGAGAAAGAGAAAGAGAGCTGTGATTTTTTTTGAAGAGCGTTCTTAGTTGGGGAAGGCCCCTGCCTGAAAGGGATTTAGAGAGGGTGCTGCCCTGCTACCAGCTGAAGTGGGGAGCGAATCCGTCTCTGAGAGAGGAGTTTTTTGTATTGTGGAGGTGTTTTTTTGCCATCCAAGGCCCAGTGTTTTGATTATCATCACATAAAACTGAGACTTGGCCTAGTTGCCAAGAGCCCCACTTTTGGTTGCGGGTTCCATAGTGGTCCCTGCCCCATAGGGATAGTGGCTCTGAGGATAGTAGATTGAGCACAGGCACTGTGGACTTTTGTGTTGGAATTTTTAAGATTCTTGGACATTGATTTTATTTTTGAAATGGGCTTTCAAGTTTATTTTTCTAGCAGTAAAAGTTTTATTTTGAGCACCATTCAAGCTGACCCGTCTGTCTGACTGTTGGAAAATATCCAGCAGCTGAGCCAGCGAAGAGTGAGTATTACCTGAGTGAGAGTAAAAGGACTGAAAGTGATCCCCTACCCTCGCCCCATGCATTTTTGGCCCCACAGGTGTATGGACCTCGGCACCCCGGTAGCATGAGGAGAACTGTGTGGAAGAGAGCGTGGAGAGAAGCAGAGGTCCAGACAGAGAAGTGACCTCAGGAACTATTGTGTGCCTCTGCACAAAGCCTGAAAAGGTGAATTCAGTGCTCTCAAGACTTGAGAGCAGAGGTTAGTTTCTGTCACAGGCTTTGGGGCCGAGCAGTCTTTTTGGATTGATGTCATATTGCATGTTTAGGTTTCTTTAGTGTGAGACTAGCAGCATTACTTTCTGCAAATGATTGAATTTCAGGCTCCAGACAGTCCGAAAGGCAAAACCTGGGCAGATCAGAGACCCTCTCTGCACTCCTTCTGCCTTCCTATATGCATTCACTTTAGTGAAAATCATCCTTCTGCATGCATCACAATGGAGTCACAACACGGATCTTTGTTAGAGCATTTGGGCTGAAGTTCCACGAAAGTTATCTGGCAGATTCTCAGATTCAGGATAAAGCTCAAATTTGTTTTGTTGTTTTTCAAAGTGCTCTGATGGGAACTTGATATGAATTTGTATTTTCTTCTGCAGCTAGGGATGATAAATGTTATTTGTAATTGCTAGATCAATGAACAGTGGCTGTGTTGGGGGCTGCTCTGAAAGGTTTCCATCTCATTAAGATTATGAAGGATGAAGATACCCAGAAGGAAGGGGAAGACAGGGAGTGGGGTGGGAGTGGTGGATGGTGGCAGTGCATGCATTTATGCATCCTCTGACTCCAAGCCCATTAGGGAGATTAATCACTCCAAACCCTTGCTCCTATCTTGAGTGGTGAACAGCCTATGCTGGGCTGAAGCTATGAGATGAGAGCTGGGTGCAAATGTGCTGATTCAAAATAAAATACAAGCAGAATTCTCCACGCTGCCCCTTTTATTACCCCTCATAGGCTGTACATCACATGCTGGATTACTGCATAGGGATAGCTGTTGGGCAATTAGCTTAATGTAGCTCAGGTTGTCTTACAAACCTAAATATCCTAAAAAAATATACTGTCACCATACCAAAGAGAAAACAGTGCTTGAAAAAGAGAATTAATTTACTGATTCATTTACGTATATATATATATATATATATATATATATATATACATACACACACACACATATATATATATATATATATGTGTGTGTGTGTGTGTGTATATATATATATGTGTGTGTGTAAAATGTACTCTGGGAGATGAATATTCAGTACCACTTAGCTGGATAACTTTGGACTTATCTAGCTAAGTAGTGCTGTTTCAATATTCGACCTCATTCAGCATCAATCACTTAGCTGGATAACTTAGCTGAATAAAGACCGATATTCAGCCTTAAGACCGATATTCAGCCTTATCAGGCTAAGTTACCTGGATAGGTTAGACCTGTAATCTAATTTATTGAGGTTAGCTAATTAGATGAGGTTAACTAACTAGATGAATTTATCCAGTAAACTATTAGATAGCTGGGTATATTCAATGGCACAGCCATTGAATATCTTGGCCAAGTTAACTAGATATTCAATGGCACAGCCATTGAATATCTTGGCCAAGTTAACTAGATATGTTTATCCGACTAATTTCTTTCTCAGCAGGATAGCAGCAGAAGATGGACCTTTAAGGGAGTAGTTTTTAAAGGGATTTCCACAGATAAATGAGAGGTCAATATTCAAAAACCATTTAAATGGATAACTCACAAGTTATCTGTCTAAATGGCAAGTATTGATATATTCAGCCACTTATTTGGCTAAATGATAGCAAAATAAGTCATTATCTGGCTATAATTTAACCGGCTAAAAATTTAATTAGGTCTGCTTCAGAGCAGGCCTAAAGTTATCTGACTTTGTGTGGCCAGATAACTTGCTGCTTAACTGGATATTTTCAAAAGATATCCAAAATTTCATATGGCCCACATCAGGCCATGCATCTGCCACCCACAGCTAATGTGCAACTAATGTCCTGTGGCTCGCAGTTCGGGGGCCCCCTCCCCACCAACGACCCACCTGCCCTCAGTCCTTATGTGCTGAGCTGCCCACCTCCGAACCCTCCTCCTGACCCCCCTCCCAATACCTTATAATTCTCTGCAGGGAACGAGGTGCACACTTCCTCACCCCAGGTTCTTCCAGAACTGCTCTGTCAGAGGCTGCCCTGGAAACGTAAGCTACCCGTAGCTGTCCCAGTGCCTGCCTGGTATGCAGCAAGACAGTCACCTTCTTTGTTGAGAGAAATGGCAAGTATCCCAGACTCCTTTGGGACACAACTCCATGTTCAGGCGGCATACAAAAGTCTATGAGAATGTTTCTTTGTTCCTTACTCCTGCAGGTCCTGGTGGCCAACACCAGGGAGCTTTCTGTGGGCTAATGCAAGTCCTTTGCAAAGAACGCACCCAAGCGCACTCTTCTGAAAGCTCCACAGTTCCCAAGCAGTGCAGGTCCATGGAGGAAGGGGCCATGGTGCCCCTGAAAACACAGCCCCACTGGTGGGCAGTGTTGGTGTGAGTCTGGGCAAAGGGAGTGTGAGCAAAACATCCTCGGGCAAATTTCACAGGGATTGGGCTAGTCTAAAGCAGTGTTTCCCCGCCCTCTCCTGGAGGCAAATCTAACCGATCGGGTTTTCAGGATATCAGTAATGAATATACATGAAATAGATTTGCATACATTGAAGACCCAGGGTATGAAAATCCTGAAAACCCAACTGGCTAGATGTGCCTTCAGGAGAGGGTTGGCAAACACTAGTTTAAAGTAATGGAGTTGTTGCACCCACAGATTACCCACAGGAATTAGTAGCTTTTTGCCATTCTCTACTCTACTGCTATATCCCTCACCTTCTTTCTCAACCATTGTTGTTTAAGGGCTTGCCAGATTCTGCCCCTTAGTAATAATTTGCCCATTTCTAGTATGGCAGCACTATGGCCTCCAGCAGTAGAAATCTCAACCAGATCCTGCCCCAGTAGTGAAATTAGAGTAAGGAAGGGTGTTTTTCCAGTAGGTGGGGGGGGGGGTTTTTAAAATGCATACAATGACTGCAGGCATGTGAGGCATTAGGAGCTGTGAAGTTTCTCGAGGCACTCGTTTCTCCACAGAGAGGTGCCAGTGGGCCTTCGCCCTCCACAGGAGAGTTTCTGAAAGGAGGGACAGGGAAACTGTTCTTGCCCAAGGAAGGTAGCTGGGACCCGAGGGTGGGGTTCGCCAGGCCTTACTGGGAGGAATGAGTCTTGGGGTCCAGAAATGGGTGCAGATAAGAAGAGGCCCTGGGAGGAGAGGTGAAGGGAGAGAGAACATTGCAGAAGTGTGCTTCAGGGAGAGCTCGTTGTCTGCGGGGGTTCTTAGAACCCCGAGGTGCTTCAGGGACAGCTCGTAGTCTGCGGGAGTTCTTAGAACCCCGAGGTGCTTCAGGGAGAGCTCGTTGTCTGAGGGGTTCTTAGAACCCCGAGGTGCTTCAGGGAGAGCTCGTAGTCTGCGGGAGTTCTTAGAACCCCGAGGTGCTTCAGGGAGAGCTCGTTGTCTGCGGGAGTTCTTAGAACCCCGAGGTGCTTCAGGGAGAGCTCGTTGTCTGCGGGAGTTCTTAGAACCCCGAGGTGCTTCAGGGAGAGCTCGTTGTCTGCGGGAGTTCTTAGAACCCCGAGGTGCTTCAGGGAGAGCTCGTTGTCTGAGGGAGTTCTTAGAACCCCGAGGTGCTTCAGGGAGAGCTCGTTGTCTGAGGGGTTCTTAGAACCCCGAGGTGCTTCAGGGAGAGCTCGTTGTCTGAGGGAGTTCTTAGAACCCCGAGGTGCTTCAGGGAGAGCTCGTTGTCTGAGGGGTTCTTAGAACCCCGAGGTGCTTCAGGGAGAGCTCGTTGTCTGCGGGAGTTCTTAGAACCCCGAGGTGCTTCAGGGAGAGCTCGTTGTCTGCGGGAGTTCTTAGAACCCCGAGGTGCTTCAGGGAGAGCTCGTTGTCTGAGGGGTTCTTAGAACCCCGAGGTGCTTCAGGGAGAGCTCGTTGTCTGCGGGAGTTCTTAGAACCCCGAGGTGCTTCAGGGAGAGCTCGTTGTCTGAGGGGTTCTTAGAACCCCGAGGTGCTTCAGGGAGAGCTCGTAGTCTGCGGGAGTTCTTAGAACCCCGAGGTGCTTCAGGGAGAGCTCGTTGTCTGCGGGAGTTCTTAGAACCCCGAGGTGCTTCAGGGAGAGCTCGTTGTCTGCGGGGGTTCTTAGAACCCCGAGGTGCTTCAGGGAGAGCTCGTTGTCTGCGGGAGTTCTTAGAACCCCGAGGTGCTTCAGGGAGAGCTCGTAGTCTGCGGGAGTTCTTAGAACCCCGAGGTGCTTCAGGGAGAGCTCGTTGTCTGAGGGGTTCTTAGAACCCCGAGGTGCTTCAGGGAGAGCTCGTAGTCTGCGGGAGTTCTTAGAACCCCAAGGTGCTTCAGGGAGAGCTCGTTGTCTGAGGGGTTCTTAGAACCCCGAGGTGATTCAGGGAGAACTCATTGTCTGTGGGAGTTCTTAGAACCCCGAGGTACTTCAGGAAGAGCTCATTGTCTGTGGGAGTTCTTAGAACCCCGAGGCGCTTCAGGGAGAGCTCGTTGTCTGCGGGAGTTCTTAGAACCCCGAGGTGCTTCAGGGAGAGCTCGTTGTCTGCGGGAGTTCTTAGAACCCCGAGGTGCTTCAGGGAGAGCTCGTTGTCTGAGGGGTTCTTAGAACCCCGAGGTGCTTCAGGGAGAGCTCGTTGTCTGCGGGAGTTCTTAGAACCCCGAGGTGCTTCAGGGAGAGCTCGTTGTCTGCGGGGGTTCTTAGAACCCCGAGGTGCTTCAGGGACAGCTCGTTGTCTGCGGGAGTTCTTAGAACCCCGAGGTGCTTCAGGGAGAGCTCGTTGTCTGCGGGAGTTCTTAGAACCCCGAGGTGCTTCAGGGAGAGCTCGTTGTCTGCGGGAGTTCTTAGAACCCCGAGGTGCTTCAGGGAGAGCTCGTTGTCTGCGGGAGTTCTTAGAACCCCGAGGTGCTTCAGGGAGAGCTCGTTGTCTGCGGGAGTTCTTAGAACCCCGAGGTGCTTCAGGGAGAGCTCGTTGTCTGCGGGGGTTCTTAGAACCCCGAGGTGCTTCAGGGAGAGCTCGTTGTCTGCGGGAGTTCTTAGAACCCCGAGGTGCTTCAGGGAGAGCTCGTAGTCTGCGGGAGTTCTTAGAACCCCGAGGTGCTTCAGGGAGAGCTCGTTGTCTGAGGGGTTCTTAGAACCCCGAGGTGCTTCAGGGAGAGCTCGTAGTCTGCGGGAGTTCTTAGAACCCCAAGGTGCTTCAGGGAGAGCTCGTTGTCTGAGGGGTTCTTAGAACCCCGAGGTGATTCAGGGAGAACTCATTGTCTGTGGGAGTTCTTAGAACCCCGAGGTACTTCAGGAAGAGCTCATTGTCTGTGGGAGTTCTTAGAACCCCGAGGCGCTTCAGGGAGAGCTCGTTGTCTGCGGGAGTTCTTAGAACCCCGAGGCGCTTCAGGGAGAGCTCGTTGTCTGCGGGAGTTCTTAGAACCCCGAGGCGCTTCAGGGAGAGCTCGTTGTCTGCGGGAGTTCCTAGAATCCCGAGGTGCTTCAGGGAGAGCTCGTTGTCTGCGGGAGTTCTTAGAACCCCGAGGCACTTCAGGGAGAGCTCGTTGTCTGCGGGGGTTCTTAGAACCCCGAGGTGCTTCAGGGAGAGCTCGTTGTCTGCGGGAGTTCTTAGAACCCCGAGGAGCTTCAGGGAGAGCTCGTTGTCTGAGGGGTTCTTAGAACCCCGAGGTGCTTCAGGGAGAGCTCGTTGTCTGAGGGGTTCTTAGAACCCCGAGGTGCTTCAGGGAGAGCTCGTTGTCTGAGGGAGTTCTTAGAACCCTGAGGTGCTTCAGGGAGAGCTCGTTGTCTGAGGGGTTCTTAGAACCCCGAGGTGCTTCAGGTAGAGCTCGTTGTCTGCGGGAGTTCTTAGAACCCCGAGGTGCTTCAGGGAGAGCTCGTTGTCTGAGGGGTTCTTAGAACCCCGAGGTGCTTCAGGGAGAGCTCGTTGTCTGCGGGAGTTCTTAGAACCCCGAGGTGCTTCAGGGTGAGCACGTTGTCTGAGGGGTTCTTAGAACCCCGAGGTGCTTCAGGGAGAGCTCGTTGTCTGCGGGAGTTCTTAGAACCCCGAGGTGCTTCAGGGAGAGCTCGTTGTCTGCGGGAGTTCTTAGAACCCCGAGGTGCTTCAGGGAGAGCTCGTTGTCTGCGGGAGTTCTTAGAACCCCGAGGTGCTTCAGGGAGAGCTCGTTGTCTGCGGGAGTTCTTAGAACCCCGAGGTGCTTCAGGGAGAGCTCGTTGTCTGCGGGAGTTCTTAGAACCCCGAGGTGCTTCAGGGAGAGCTCGTTGTCTGCGGGAGTTCTTAGAACCCCGAGGTGCTTCAGGGAGAGCTCGTTGTCTGCGGGAGTTCTTAGAACCCCGAGGGTGCTTCAGGGAGAGCTCGTTGTCTGCGGGAGTTCTTAGAACCCCGAGGTGCTTCAGGGAGAGCTCGTTGTCTGCGGGAGTTCTTAGAACCCCGAGGTGCTTCAGGGAGAGCTCGTTGTCTGCGGGAGTTCTTAGACCCCCGAGGAGTTTCTGTCTGCCAGCCAGTACTAAGAAACAAGAAAAGGACTTATACGCACAAGCAAAAGTCACCTGAGAACATATGTGTGTTTTTATTTTTATTTTATCACACTTAAGTATTAAGTTAAAGAATTACAGTATACCGCATCTACGGTTAGCCCATAAAGGGAATTTTAATATACTTTACATATAGCTTATAATATTGAATCATGTATCTGAACAACTGCGGCACCCCCTGGTTAAAGTACAATCCATCTCGAATTTATGTATGTGCCTATTTGTAAACCGTTGTGATGGTATATCACTAAACGACGGTATAGAAAAAATTTTAAATAAATAAATAAAGGATCATCTAAGCGACAGAAGCTCTGGAAAGGAAAGAGGATTGCCTACCCCACCAAACAGGTGCTGGGGACAGAACCAGGGGAGGAAGGGTCTCTGCCCCATGGAGCAGCCCTAAAGGAGAGGGGAAGAGGCTGAAAGACACTTGAGTTAACTTCTTTTTTTTTTTTAATTGAAATTTGGATTTGTGTTACAGTGCGGTACATTCTTGGACTTCGTTTTACCTGCCTCATCTATGCCACGTAAAGACTTTTATTTTGAACAACTGTTTTGGAGTCAGAGTAGTGATTTTTTTTTTTTAACATAACCAAAGTGGTGTGCTTAAGGATCCCAGAGTGAGAAAAAAAACCTCTACAGGCCTTGAAAGACTGTTTCTTACCCTCCCGTGCAGGAACCCCGGGAGATCATAGGGCCAAGCCTGGTCTATGATGCTCCCAATGGGTCCCTGTGCCCAAGAGCTGACTGGGGGGGCGCGGGGAGGGCTACAGTTCTTACTGCAAAAGTTCGAATTAAACCCACCGTGATCCTCTAGAACTGTGTTCTGTTATTTAAGGAAATCTAAAGTCTCTTATAAAATTGAATTTGATACACAGTGAAGTCCAACACTGTTAGATCCAAAGCAGAAAAAGAGAGAGAGAGAGAGAGAGAGAGAGGGAGGGAGAGAGATGCACACCCACCCCCCACCATCCTACAGTCTTTGCTGTCACTGCTCAGACATATTCCAGGTTTCACCGCTGACACATTTCCCCATAGGATCTGACATTCTAATTATGGTTTTCATAGCCGTCTTTAGTGTTAGCTTTTATTTCGCTAATGAATTTATTCCGTGCAGGGACAGGCAAGGGATTGATGAAGATTAAATAATAATTAGTTCATGCTCCTAAACATAGAAGCACAAAAATGATGACGGCAGGTGATTATCTCAAGGCCTAGTCAGTCTGCTCATTTCCCCCCTCCTGTTGCAATACTGCAGAGCTCTCCCCCCCTCCTAGACCTTCTCCCTTCCCTACTAATCCAGGCTTTCTTGGAAGTCCGATACTGTCTTTGCTACTTCCACCTTCCCAGGGAGGCTGTGCCATCCATCCATCCACCTACCTCCAACTCTACCTCTTTCTAGTGACATAATAATACAGTAAATGACAGCAGATAAAAACCAAATTAACCATCCAGTCTGCCTAGCTGAGGTAATGCAACCTAACACCAGTTTTCCCTTCCCCATGTCTTTTACTTGACCTCTCTACTCTTTTCCTACCCATGCTATCCATACCTGTCCCTGGCATGCCCACAATCTTGTTACAGGGAGGGCCTCCACCACCTTCGCCGGTTGGCTGTTTCAGGCCTTGGCATCTTCAGCTCTGAGTGGAGGAGTAGCCTGGGGGTGAGGGCAGTGGGCTGTAAGCCAGGGTTCAGCTCCCACTGTTGCTCTTTGTGATCTCGGGCAAGTTACGCCATCCTCTGTTACCTCAGGTACCGATTTAGATTGTGAGCCCTCTGGAGATGAATACCTCCTGTACCTGAATGTAATCTGCCTTCAAAGGCAGAATATAAACAAATAACTGATTCTTATAAGATCAATACTTAAGGCAACACCCAGATCCCCTTTCCAGGTCTTATTACCAAGGTTTGTAATAATTCTCGTAGCCACCAAGACTAGTGACATGCTAACTGTAACCCTTTTTTTTTTCTGGATTTTACACTGTTTCCAAAGGGCACACAAAATAATTTATATCTGGGGCTGTCTCCATTAGTTCTCTTTCCCCTTCTGCTTGCCCCCAAGTTGTGGGTTCTTTCTGTGGGGGTGAAGGCAGACCTCTTCGCCCAGGCGGTGGTGTAAGTTTCCCTGTAGGTATGTGTATGTATTACTGTCGCTCTCTTTTGGTGTTCTGTGATGTTGTGCCGCAGGGAGGCAGTCAGACTGGACACGTTGGGGTAGATATTTTAAACCAAAAAGGCTTAAGTAACTTAGCCGGATAATAACACTTATCAGATCGGCTAAGTTACAAGGAAATTCAGTGGCACAGCTATGCCGCTGAATATCCGCGCACAAAACGTTACTTAAGCCAGATAAGTGTTATCCGGCTAAGTCTAGATGTACTCGATAGCAGGTCTACACTTAGCCAGTTAACTTATCTGGGTAAGTATCAATATCACTACTTAGCCAGATAAGTACCACCATCCTGATCCACCTATTGCCTGCCCACTTTTTCTACAGCTATAATATAGCCAGATAAGTGACTTATCCAGCGACTGCTAGACACTTGCCGGATTAAGTATTACTTATCCGGTTATCTGCCTTTTGAATATCAGGCCCAGATTGGGTGTTCAAAGTAATTTCACTGATTTTTCAAATTAAATAAATGTCCAACCAAGTTGTATGCTGTCCTTTTTACAATCTGTGCTGTTGCTAGGAAGTTACACTTGGAACTCTGTATCTTCTTCCTCTGGGGCAGATTTTATAAAACTAATCGCGCGCATACTTTTGTTCACGCGTAGCCGTTAAAATCTGGGGTCGGCGCGCAGAAAGCCGCCCAAAATCAACAGCCTGCGCACGCCAAGCCGCCCAAAATCGGCAGCCTGTGCACACCGAGCCACGTAGCCTGCCTCCGTTCCCTCCAAGGCCATTCCGCGTGCAGGGGGGGTTTGGGGTAGGTTTTCGGGGGTTGCAAGCGTAACCCTTTGAAAATCTACTCCACTGTGTAGTTGATTTTTAGCTCAAATTCTGAGATTTAATTCTGAGATTTAAATTTATCATTCCTGTGCTGAGTGTAAGTTGTCCCAGTCATGCAGGGAACTCCTATGTGTGAGGGGATCCCCGTATCACGGAAAAATTCTACCTTAGATCCAAATGTCCAGTTCTTTCATCGCCCCAACTTGTGTCCTGAGGGTGGAGATCCAGTTGTGGGTCTCCAAGATCTTTTCCTTCTTCTCTCTCAACCTCCTGATGTGACCCCCCCTAGTGGAATGGTCCAATGACTAAGAACAGGAACCAGGCTTCTGCAGCCCTGGCTCCAATATGAGGAGAGGAAAAAACCTCTTCACCAACTGAAAAAGAATAACACACTTCAAAAGTCCGAAATTTTACTCTGAGGTGAATGCTGCCTTTGCTGCCTCTTCCCGGCAGGGGATGAGACTTAACAGGTCTTCAGCCCCTGACATCTGGATTTTGAGCTTGTCCCCTCACCAAAAGGTCCAGGATTTCCACCCAGTCAAAAAATAAATCTAATTATTCAAACTTTTACCAAAATCTCTTTTCCAAAAGTGAGGTAGACCCTCTCAGGCAGGGAGTGCACTGATAAGGAATTTCCTCGGAGAGAAAAGAACAAGTTAGGTTAATGGGGCCTAACTCAGCCAGGGGGAAAAACAAAACAGCTCCTCACTTCTCGAGAGCTCAACTCAAAAGTCCAAACTGACTAAGCCCCTAGCCCCGCCAAATGGACTAAGGAGCTACCACTCGCAGCCAGCCCCAAGGGGATGTGCTGCACAGGAATGGTATTCCCCATTGAGCTGTTACCTATCAGGGCAGGGATGTAGGGCCATCTAGTGGACGAGCAAGGGGTCCTCACATAATATAGTAAAGGACAACAATGTACCGGTAACTGTCACTCTGTTTGGTTACCCCTGTAATTTTTGTTCTTTCTGGGACCTAGCCGGACAAACCTGGAGGTTTAAATATGTCCTCCCTCTGTCCGGATAAGTTTTAACTGGTTATGTCAATTTCCACCTAAAAGTTATCTGAATAAAAAAGAGGTATTTTAGGGGCGGAACTTACGTTTGGTCAGATAATACCAAATAGCAGTGCTAGGTTTAGCTGGCTAACTCTGTCCATGATTAAAATAGGTTTAAAGTTATTCGGGGTACCTGCACACGGAACCCTTTAGCCGTAATCGGCTATGTTTAAATTATAAAGCCGGTTAAGCAGCTGAAAAAGAAAATTATTTTTTTTCAAAATCCATGCAGGCCTGCTGTCACAGTGTTATTCTGACAGCAACTCTGGACACCGCCAGGAGCGCTACGATCACACCAGGCTCCCAGCAGCGTGGGGGGTTTAGGAGGTGCCAAAAGAGACGGGAGGATTCAGGTTGTGAGGGAGAGGGCGGGCATGAGGAAGGGGCCTACTGGACAAATTTATTTCCTGAATTTGGAGAAGGGGGGGAGGCTTCTTAGGCCAATAGTCCTGCAACGTTTTTGTAATATTTGTGGGGAGGGAGGATTCGGGTGCTATGCCTCACATAAGTTGGAATGATTTTTCAGAGTGGGAGGATCAGGCCGTGGGTACGCACAGATATTTTATGTTTAGTTTTCTTTCAGCTGTGTATTTAGATTATAACTAGTTCAGTGTGAACAGGTTAAAAAAAATTATTATTAAATAAAAGTTACCTGGGTTTGTGGAAGCAGGGCTGGAAAGAGACAGCATGCTGCTCTTTTGTTTTGGGTACTGTCTCTCCCCGGGTATTATCTATTAAAGCAGAGAGAAGGGCTGCCGCTGCCTGCCTTCACTAGCAGCCCAGAAATGATGATATCATAGCCTGGACTCTTAAAGGAGCCGAGGTTATACCAGCACCACAGGGGCAGGCAAAAAAGTAAAACAAAGCTAAGACAGAGTAAAATAAAAGCTGGGGGTGGGGAGGGGGAAGGCAAGCAACTGAGGGCACTTACCAAACAATTAAACTCTGGAATTTGTTGCCAGAGGATGTGGTTAGTGTAGCTGGGTTTAAAAAATGTTTGGATAAGTTCTTGAAGGAGAAGTCCATTAACTGCTATTAATCAAGTTTACTTAGGGAATAGCCACTGCTATTACTAGCAATGGTAACATGGAATAGACTTAGTTTTTGGGTACTTGCCCGGTTCTTATGGCCTGGATTGGCCACTGTTGGAGACAGGATGCTGGGCATGATGGACCCTTGGTCTGACCCAGTATGGCATGTTCGTATGTTCTTATGTTCCTGCAGCAGTGACAAGCTACCACAGCCCCCTCTCTGGGAGTTAGTCCTGGGAGAATTCTGCGCTACTGCGGAATGCAGAATTTGTGCAGAATTCCCTCCCCAATGCAGAATTGCCAAATTCTGCGCAGAAAATGGCAGAGGAGACCCAGGCATGCCATTTGCAGTGAAGATGAAGGCCCCCATGTGCCACGTGCTGTGCTTCGCTTGCGCTGAAGATGAAAATCCTGGTGAGAGTGAATGTGTAAAGAGAGGTGTGTGTGTGAGAGGAGGAGATGTGAGAGAGGGGAGGGGTGTGAGAGAGGGGGGAGGGGGTGTGAGAGGAGGGGGAGGGTGGTGTGAGAGAGGGGAGGGGGTATGAGAGAGGGGAGGGGAGGGAGAAAGGGAGGGGGTGTCAGGGAGGGGAGGGGGTGTGAGAGAGGGAAGGTGAGAGAGAAGAATGCGACGGGGAGGGGAGGGTGAGAGAGAGGAGGAGGAGGGGGTTAAAAGAGAGAGCAAAGGAGGTTAGAGAGCAGGGGGGTGTACAGGAGGGTGTGAGAGACAGCAGAGTTGGTGAGAGAGCGAGGGTGTGAAACAGACCAGGGAGAGTAAACAGGGGGGTGTGAGAGAGCAGGGGGGGATGCTTGAGTCTGGGTGCCAGAGAGAGGGAGCCTGTATGAGGAGACTGTGAAGGAGTGTGTATGTATGTGAGAGATTGGGAGCTGATGTGTATGAAAAAGGGATCGTGTGTATGAAAAAGGGATTGTGTGTATGTGAGGGTGCTAGCCTGTGTGAAAGGTTTGTGTATGTGTGAGAGAGAGCCTGTGTGAACGGGTGCGTGAGAGAGAAATGGAGCTTGTGTGGGTGTTAGAAAGCTCTGTTAAAGCTGGTATTTAGCAATCTGTAGTTATTTAAAGTAGTTGTGGGTGGATCCTTGGACCAGTGGCAGGTGACCACGCCCTCGGGGGAATTCCCGAGAGGGACCACTGGTCAGGCTTAGTGTAGGAGACAGACACACACTAGTTCTTTTAGCAGACAATATGGTAAACCACCAGAGGTGGCAGTAGTTTATTTATTTATTTATTTATTTATTAGCTTTTATATATCGACATTCGTGGGTACATCATGCCGGTTTACAATATAACTGAAGGAGGAAATTACAAAAAACCAGGGTGGGGGGAAGAGGGAGCAGATAGGAAGAGAGAAGGGGCGAGAGAAGAGAGGGAAAAAACAGGAAGAGGAGAAAAGGAACAGTACCTGATGAAAAACAACCAAGGAAACATAATAAATAGCATTGCAAATTATATACTCAATAAGGGATAGTGTGTAAAACTTATCCACGCCCGGCTGGGCTGTAGTCCCTCAGGTACTGGAACAGCGATCCCAGGATGGCTGAGCTGTAGAGAAACTAAGATAGTGAGTAGGCAGTATATGCAGAGTTCTGGAACAAGTCCTTGATGGTAACACTCACACAAAAGTCTCTTAAAGCAGCCCAGGAGTTGGAATAAACTAGGCCCTCGAGGAGCGAGTACCTGTACCCAGGGAAAGCTCCGAGAGATAGATGGAAACTCACAATATTATAAGCAGCGATGACTTCTTAGCAGAAGTAGCATGCAGGAGCGAGTACCGGTTCCGGACTGCAACCTGCAAAGAAAAAGAGAAAGCGAGGCCCCCGAGGAGTGGGTACCTCTAGTGAAGTCCGAGGATGCAGAGAGGCTAGGGTTGCGGAGAGCGAATCCCATCCACAGCAACCAGGAGGAAGTTAGGTAACCAATCCCCTTGCTAACTCGTCTTGTTAGCGAAAATTGAGACCTTAAATATCTGGAGCTGGTGACGTCATCTCAGGAGGACACCCCTGAGGTTCGCTCCAACGCTGGTACATCAGTCGGGCAGCACGGGCGCACGCACCCCTAGGCATCTGGTCAACATGGCAGCTTGCAGCGTCGAGCCGGTCCGTGAACGCCGGAGGAGGAGGGCCTGGAGATGCCGCAGCAGCTAACCTTCCATCAACCCCAAAGGGAGTTGCCAACGAGGTAAGGTGGGCGGAGCAGAGACGTCAGTCAGCGGCGGACATAACAGTGGGTGTGTATGCAAGAGAGAAGGGACCCTGTGTGAGGGGATGTCTGTGTGTGAGATAGTGAGGGAGCCTGTATAAGGGTGTATTATATGTGCACAAGAGAAGAGGGAGTATGTGTATGAGAGAGGGAGGGTCAGACAAAGCCTGTGTGAGGGGCAGTACTGAGAATGGGGTCAAACTTTGGGAGTGGCAATAATGTGGAAGGGGTTGAGTCTAGAATTGGAGGGGAGAGATACTGGAAGGTGGAGAAGTTGGGGCATGAGAGGGCAAAGTGGCCAGGGGAGTAGGGAGAACGAGTGGAAGGGACACTCTTACAGTGAATTTCTAGGGAAATTCTGCTCAAAATATTAAAAATTCTGCATCTTTAAGTAATAACTTTTTTCTGTATTAATTTAAAATGTAATTACTTAAAGACTGTCATGTAAATTGTATTATTTTGACCAATATAATGTTTTTGTGCACAGAATTCCCTCAGGAGTAGGGAGTGATAGAGGCACCACAGAGCACAGCTGGGACAGCAGCAGGGGATGCTGGGATGGTCTCTACTGCTCAGCTATATGAGAGAAGGTCCTGAGAGAAAGATGAATCCCGGTAAGCAAGTCCATGTAGACCCCAGGAAAAATAGTTTAAAAAATAAATGTTTGAACCAGATTGAGGTTGGGGTGACCAGTGCTAGCCCCCATCACTTGTGCAAGGCTGGTTTGGTGTGTTTATGTGGCCAAGGAAAGCCCTGTGCTGGGACTCCTGTCTAAGAAAGAATCCAGTTCAGGATTTCACTGTGACTTCATTGCTGAGTTTCAGTCTTGGCAGCTTGCCAAGTAATTAGAAATTGCACCTGAGAAAATTCAGTGAAGAGATCAGTGGGAGGATACCCTATTTCCTGCAGTGCTTCAGTTTAATTAAGGTTACTGAAAATTATTACAATGGTCTAGACCAGAGCTTCCCAAACCTGTCCTGGGGACTCCACAGCCAGTCGGGTGGAGTCCCCAGGACAGGTTTGGGAAGCACTGGTCTAGACTGTGCCAAAAATTAACATTCCTGATGGCTATTGTAAGCAGGAGGAAAAAATAAAGTTCTTTGTACTTGTAAATTTTACTCTTCAGTACTACTTTCTCTGTAATTATCAGCAGAGGATGGGTACCCCAGGTCAGAAAAAAAAGGGTCTGGCTTCATGTGTTTTGTCAGAATGAAGGTAGCATCTGAGAAAGAAGGTAGTATCTAAGAAGCAAGGCAGCAGTAAAAGCAGGCTGGAAAAAAAAAGCCAAGTTGAAAAAGAAAAGAGAGAAAAGAAACAGCATCAAAGAGAGAAAGAAAGCAAAGAAGTAAAAAACAACTGGAATCAGACAAAGGCAAAAGCATTGCTCCTGCCATTGTCCAGGACCTGGTCCGGTGACAAAAAAGAAGAAGATATTACAAAACAATAAGGGGCAGATGTTATAAATCTGCGCACACGCGTACTTTTGTTCGCCCACCAGGCGCGAACAAGAGTACGCAGGATTTCAATAGATACACGCGTAGCCACGCGTATCCATTAAAATCTGGGGTCGGCGTGCGCAAGGCTGCCCAAAATCGGCAGCCTGCGCGCGCCGAGTCGCGCAGCCTGCCTCCATTCCCTCCATTCCCTCCGCCCTCCCCCCACCTTCCCCTCCCTTCCCCTACCTAACCCACCCCCCAGCCCTATCTAAACCTCCCCCCTACCTCTATCCCGAAAGTTACGCCTGCTTCCAGCAGGCGTAACTTTGCGCACGCCGGGCCGGCTGCCGCGCTCCATGTTCCGATCCGGGGGCTGGTCCAGGGGCCGCTGTCACGCCCCCGGAACACCCCCAGGCTGGAACCACGCCCTCGGACACGCCCCCAAAATGCCGCGTCACTCCTGACACGCCCCCGAAATGCCGCGTCACTCCCGACACGCCCCCGACACGCCCCTCCATGCAAGCCCTGGGACTTGCGCGCGTCCCGGGGCTTGCGCGCACCACCAAGCTTATGCAAAATAGGCTCGACGCGCGCAGGGGTGGTTTGGGGTAGGTTTTCGGGGAGTACGCATGTATCTTACGCGCGTACCCCTTTGAAAATCTACCCCTTTGTATATTTGCTTTATTGCTTATGCTGAGTATAGAGGATAAAAATCAAGAGTTAGTTAATGGTAAGCGCCCAGCTGAAGATGTGTGTTTATTCAAATTCAGCTTATTAAGACAGAACATAAGATATGCTTTACTGGATCAGACCATGGGTCCATCAAGCCCAGCATCTTGTGTCCATCAGTGGCCAACCAAGTCACAAGTACTTGGCATGTATCCAAACAAATGAATAGATCCCAAGCTACTAATCCTTATTGATTAATAGCAGTTTATGGACGTCTGCTCTAGGATTTATCCAAACCTTTTTTAAACCCAGCTACACTAACTGCTGTAATCACATCCTCTGGCAATGAATTCCATAGCATAATTATGTGTTGAGTGAAAAAGAATTTTTTTCCAATTTGTTTTAAATGAGCTACTTGCTAACTTCATGGAGTGCCCCCTAGTCCTTGTAATATCCGAAAAAGTAAATAACCAATTCACATTTACGCGTTCAAGTCCTTTCATGATTTTGTAGACTGTATAATCTTTATTGTTGAAGAATTTGAAAGTGAACATTTATTTGATACCACCTGATCTGTTGAGAGATCTAAGTTTATCTGTGGGAATCCTTTACAGAAAGAATTCATTATTGTTGTTAATCCAGAATAATTTAAGAATTTATTTCTGAGATTGTGTGAGATTGAGTTTTACCACAGCCAGTCAGTGGTAAAAGCTGCAGCAACCTGCAACCTCAGAGATTGTTAAACTTTATCCAACTTTACTGTAGAAGTTGATAATGCTTAGCAAAGGAAATCCAAGTTAACAGGAGAACTAGCAAAGCTACCTTTGTTTCATAGTTATTGTGCAAGGGAAGGTAACTATTGCAGACATAAACAGTGTGAATGCTACAATCAGGGCAACTGCTGTAAAAGACACTAACCATCTTTTTATTTTCTCCACGCACAGAGAACAGGGGGAAAATTCTTATCCTTTTATTTTTCCCTTTAGCTAGAAATACAGTACCAACAAGTCTTCAGGACCACACAGAGTTAAAAACAGTGTCAAGTACATCTTTGGAAGATTGTTGTGGAGAGTGTAGAGAGTCCCTTCTCATTTTAATTAATTAAAGCATAGGTAACACATTGAAGAAAGAAGATCTACAGAGCATGGATCCAGCATCCACATCAACTGCAGGACCTAGAAAGAACCAAAATACAAGATCAAGATACAGGAACCAGCTACAAAGAAACCAAGCTACAGACTTTGAGCTAAGTATACTTGCACTACAGCCTACAGTCTAGCTAGATCAACTCACAGGAAAGACACACGCTCAAACAAAGAGTGTACACCTACAGAGACAAAGAAAGAGACAGATACAAGACAACTCTGAGCAGAAAAAGTTTAATAAAGGAAAACCCGAATAAAAAGACACAGCTACAGTCTTAAAGTAAAAGATAGCTACCTTGTTGCTACTGCCTGGCAGCAGGAACAGGGACACCTGCAAAAGGACAGGGAACACAAAGCATGAAATTCTTGAACCTACAGAATTCCTCTCTGACAGTTTTATTCTTGCACAGTCATTCTAGATTGAAGGACAGTGAACACACTGCCATCTCAGGAATAGCTGCATCTTTAGCGCATAGAAAAACATCTCGTATATAAAAGGAATTTTCAGCATTGTGATCAACATTGTCTATGCTTCTTTGCATTTTATCGCTGTTCTTGCTAATAAATCTTGTTTACCAGTCATTCAGTATCCTTCCCCCTTTTATCCCTGCTCTCCCTCCCTCCCTAGTTGCGGGAGACGATATAGGGTGGGGTCCAGTCCCCCCACTTGCAGTACCCAATTGGAGAGAGGGCTCCTGAGAGTGTCCCCTGCCAGCTCCATTGTATCTCTCCGCCTTATGTACCCTCGGCCCACATACAGGCACCATAGTGGAAGAGACCACCCCTGGCAGGGGGGTTTATATAAGGGTAAAGTTATTTGGGTAACTTGAATCCTAATCACGCCTATTCAAATGTGACGGGGGCTGTGCCCGTCACTGAATTAATACCCAGACGTCTTCCAGCTAGGGGCAGTGCGAGCGAGTTTGCATTTTTTAATCTTCCCCTTGCTTTCTCCCCACCTCTTTGTGGGTTGTGGCTCATGAGTATAAATGCCCTGTGAGCATGCTCAGAGTCAGAGAGTTTGGCATGGCTGAAGAAGCCAGGCGCAGGAACTAGAGATCCCTTCTGGAGTTCAAGACAGCCGCTGGGGTATTTTTTTGCGTAGAGAAGGGATGCAGGGGATCCCAACCTAGCAATTTTTGGATTTTGTGGGCTTTGAGAAGATTTTTGAAACTGTGGCCAGTCTGGAAGGACAGGCTACCCCGGGTATCCAGAAGGGTTGGGTCATTTTTTGTTCTTTCTGCTCAAGCGACCAGGAAAGCAAGGGTGAAGAGAATTGTATTTTGGACTTTTTGGTATTGGAGACAACAAAGCAGACAGGTTGGACTCTTGTATTGGACACCTCCGAACAAATCTGAATTTGGATTGCAAGCTGAGAAGTTGACCCACATTTTGGTGATTTTATCTTTTTCCTGGTGGATAATGGTACAAGAGAGATGGACGAGGAAACCATATTTTCCACTGGGGTGATTTAGTTGATGCCGGTTCTGATTTTTGTAATTGTGGCTCCGATACTTTAGTTTGAATTGCAGTAAAGATTTTATTTTGAACACCACTTTTGGCATCCTTGCTCTTATTTTGGTGCCAGGGGCCCTGGAGATTAACTTCACTCCCCCCGCCCCCATCTGGACCCAGAACCAGACCAGTGGCACCCCTGAATAGTGTTCCCAGCGCAAGACAGGGGTCAGCTACACAAACGTACCTGGTTACGTTCCAGAGGTATCTGGGTGAGGTTACACGGAGAACTTTAGGTAAGTATACTCCGCAGGAGACTTGTCCCATGGCAAGTTATCCGGCTATCTTTAGCCACATAACTTGTCCACTTGCCCCTTTTCTGAATATTGACCTTGTACCACGTATTGATCACCCGGGCAATGAAAGTCGTCCCATTCGTCCAACAAGAAATCCGGCACAAACTGTCTAAGCTTCCCTTATTTTGCTCTGACATTGTTATCGAACCCTGGAGTGTAGGACTCGGTTCATTTTATGGAGAGAAAGCGCAGCTTGGTCTGCAAAAGTCTGTTTAGTATCTGCTGAGACTACCAAAGGGCGCAAGTTAAGTGCACTTTTCAACATAGAATGCAAATTAACCGTAAACTGGTGCCACTTTATGCAAATGCATTTCAGCAGTTTTTATAGTGGAAATTCTGAAAGCAGACCTGTTTGCAGCATTCAAGGACCAGAATTTGTTTTCCTTTGAGGTGGATCTTGGCATATTGCACACAGGCCACAGAGCAAGTCCCAAACACTGATGACTTTTCCTACTGTTTCTACTGACAGGCTCCCTATTCTTATTCTAATCTTCCTTAAGGTTACGATATCAGTGAGAATATGCAATGTACATACAGCTGGCTCAGCCCAGCCTCGCTATATGTTGCACAAGTCTGCTGCCAGATGTTTTATGGTTTCATGTGAAAGTAATACGTTTCACGAGTTATTTGGAAAGAGCTTTTTATGGGGGAAAAATTGAATGTAAAATTAGAATTGTGGGACTTAAATCTTTGCCTATTGCATCTCAAATTCTCTCGGTGCTCCCTAGTGCTTCCTAAATTTATTCTGTCAGCCATGGATGGTGGCAGTGGTGATAAAGTCTCTCTGTCGTAACCGAGCAGCTCATTGCTTTGGAGGAGTTGGCTATGAATTACCTCATATTTATGGAGCTTTGGAAGCAGCAGAGGGAAATTGAGCAGATGCATTTATAACAATTACCATAAAGTGTTATGACTACACAGAGGGTGGCTCGTAAATGATCATTTCGGTTCTCACGCTCCCGTTGCTCACAGCACCCAAAGCATCAAAATGTTTGCTTATTCACAATTCCTCTCCTGTCCTTACATGATTTGTGCATCAGTCAGAAGAAAAGCTCTGGAGGAGGGAGAGGCCTCCTGGAAAGGTAAAGTAAAGTCTCGATCAGTAGTGCCCAAACCAGTCCTGAGCCACCTCCCCCAATCCATACACACACACACACACACACACACGCACTCACACACACACACACACACGCACACACACACACACGCACAAAACACTCCGAACCATTTGGGTTCTGAGGGTATCCCGAATGAATATACATGAGATATATCTCCATACATTGAAGAGAGTGTATGCAAATATATATCTCATACATATTCATTAAGGCTATCCTGAAAATCCAACTGTCTGGAGGTGAGGGGGGCCCAAGGAGTGGTGTAAGCATCCCTGTTCTGGGTAAGAGCTGGGAGAACCCAGAAAGATTCTGACTCATTTTGACTCATTCTGACTCCATAGCGGGTATCAAAATCTGGAACAACATGCCGTTGGACCTGCGTCTTGAATCCTGTCACAAAACCTTCAAACAAAACCTTCAAACATGGTTGTTTGAACAAGCATTCACTCTATGAATCTCATCTAACCTAAAAATTCAGCTATCCCTTATTATTCCTCACTGGCTCCAAGTTCTTTTCCTCGCATTTTGTATTTACATTCTGCTATTCCATACCCCCCCACTGTTACTCAATTTAGGCTATTGTATGCAATGTGACATTGGTCTCGCTGCTGACAGTTAATTTGCTCCTGCGAATACATGGTTATATTTTATTGTTTGATATTTAATGATGTATGCATATTATCTTTAAAACCCTTGTTTCTGTAAAGCCTGTTGCTGTCAAATGTTTTACTGTTTTTTAAACTGTTACATGTAAAGCCTGTTGCTAATTTATTGTTTCACTGTAAACCGAGGTGATGTATGTCTATACGTACCGCGGTATAAAAGAATCTATAAATAAATAAATAAAATAAATAAATAAATAAGGAGGCAGTACATGCTGGGGCTGATTGATCTCAATTGGTTCTGAAGCATTTGAAATGCAATGGCATGTCAAAAATGACCAAGAAACAAGTCAAATATGCAGCATGTGACCTTTCAAGGAAACCATAAAAGGCCTATGTAGATATATCTATCTCTACCTAAAGATAGAGATAGATATATTATTGATGTATATAATACCCTGCAGTATCAAGTGACAGCAAGCATGCTAGAAAGATTATGAATCCTGGTGTCAATGCAATTAATTTGCTGGACATGGAAATATTAACTGGGAGAAAATATTTGCATAACCGCGCCCTTTTTATTTTATTTATTTATTTATTTATTTATTTATTTAAAAACTTTTCTATACCGTCGTTAAGTTAGATAACCATCACAACGGTTTACAGCAAGGCACGCTAATGAAAATGTGAGTGGTATAGATTACAAATTAATCATGTGCCATCATAGTGCGGTAACAATTCATTTAAAAAAAAAAATTATGTGTGTAAATTAGGCTTGTCTGTTGGGATCATATTAGGCGGTTTGAATTTAACATTAATGTGCATTTGTAGCTTACAAGTAACTATTTTTAGTTTGGTGCGTCCTTATCAGTCAACTGTTTTTTTTCCTTCTCTCTATCTTTATAAAAAGCTTGTTTAAAAAGCCAGGTTTTCAGATTGGTTTTGAATATTTTGAAATTACTCTGCAGCCTTAGTTCGAGTGGCATGGTGTTCCATAGCACGGGGCCTGCCAGTGAAAGTGCTCTCTCCCTTACTTGCGTGAGGCGTGCTGTTTTGACAGAGGGGACAGTTAGTAGAGCCTTATTAGCAGATCTTAGGTTTCTTTGCGGAACATGTACGCACAGTGCTGTGTTGAGCCATTCAACTTTTTCATTGTGGATTAGTTTGTGTATTATGCATAATGCCTTATATTGAATCCTTTGTTCAATTGGGAGCCAGTGTAAAATCAGCGAGCGTTCCTGTAATGTGTTCATTCTTTTTTTTACCAGTCAAAATTCTAGCAGCCGAGTTTTTTGGAATGTGAAAGCTTATTTATTTCCTTGCATTTTATGCTACCTTATTTAGTGTGGCTCAAAGCAGTGAACAACAAAAACATTGAAGTATAGCATTAAAATAAACATAATGACATAACAAAATACAAGACAAACAATCCATGAAATAAATGATAGCTTAAAATTTCATAGTACTATCCTATATACAACTTATCACAGCATTAAAACCATAAATGTCAATAAAATCAATCAATTCCTAAATTGGTGACAGACCAAAAATTAGAGAGTACTACTCCTTATGCAAGTGATCAAGGCTGAAAACCATAAATATCAATAAATAATCATTACCAATGAGTCACCCACCCACTCAATCCAACTCAGCTTTAACAGGAAGCGTAAATCAGGCACTATAGGCCAACCTTAATATCCAGCATTAATCTGGCTTTAAAAGTCAGTGAAAACAATGTTGTTTCTGCCTTACTTTGGAATAGCATTAGATTTCCAGGCAGCTGGATAACCCTAGGGAGTGAGTTACTCAAAGCTGGTGCAGTGCATTAAAAAGTGCACTTCTTGATAGACTGTAATCCTGCTTCCCTCACCGGCAGGGACTGTAGAGAAATTTCACCTTGGAACATATCTAACTAGCCTTTCCCTCTGATAGGCAGACCCCAGATTGGGTAGTGCTTTGAATGTAAGTAATAAAAATTGTAATTTCAACTCTAAAATCTATCGGGAGCCAGGGAAGGCCTTTTAGCACTGGTGCCGTATGCTCTCGAAAATTCCTACTATAAACCAGACGGGTCACTGGGTTTTGAATAATTTGAAACTTGTATAAGGAATGGTCCTAGTCCTATGCCAGAAGTGGACCCTTTTGGTGGACTAGGGAGCTCATGGCCTTGCAAATTAGATTTTAATCTACTGTAACCTCCAATGTGCAGCAGAGTGTGAAGGAAGGCATGCTTGTCACGGTTTACTAAACACAGAAGTGATGGCAAGGTCTTTTAATTAGTTGCTAAAGCCTCTGCCAGCATATACATACACAACAGAGAGGGTGGCCATATTTGTTGTTTGGTAAACTTTTACATTATGCAACCAACCACGTGGCAGTGGATAGTGCAGAAGAAACAGGCATGTAACATTGGCAGATCTCAAGGTGAGCGTGTGGCTGTGCATGAGACTAATCAACCAGAGCCCTTACGAACTGATTAACTGATTACTGGCTTGATTTGGAAACTGACTACATAATCAAGAGGCTGATTTGCAGTGAAGCCTAAAGGTTAATGTGCAAGACAGGAATCACATCACTCCAGGATCTTTTCCCATCTCCACTGCTAAGATGTTAAGGAGAGCTGCCTTCAGTTCCCTGTATTGTGGAAAGTAATGGTAGCATCACGGCACCCAGAAGGGAAGCTAATTTTCTCCTTTTCTCAAACGCTTTAGCCAGACAACATGGGATAGAGGACAAATCTCAGAGCCATTGATGTGGGTAAATTGGCCTGTTGGGAGATTGCCCTACTCAGAACAGCTCAAAAGGACGTGTGGGGTTAATAACGTGAGCACTTCTCTACTCCATTAAAAGGAGCATTCCTCTGAGCATGTTAAGGGTGGGAAAGGAAAATTGGGTAAGTGCTTGACATTTTCAAAAGTCCATGCACTATTTCCCCCCCTTCTCGGCCACCTGCTGAAACAAGCAGGTGCAAACTAGGCGGGTCATTTTAACGCATGAATTTTACCTGAATTAAGAACATAAGAAATTACCATGCTGGGTCAGACTAAGGGTCCATCAATCCCAGCATCCTGTTTCCAACAGAGGTCAAACCAGGCCACAAGAACCTGGCAAGTACCCAAACACAAAGAAGATCCCATGCTACTGATGCAATTAATAGCAGTGGCTATTCCCTAAGTAAACTTGATTAATAGCCGTTAATGGACTTCTCCAAGAAATTATCCAAACCCTTTTTGAACCCAGCTACACTAACTGCACTAACCACATCCTCTGGCAACAAATTCCAGAGCTTTATTGTGCGTTGAGTGAAAAAGAATTTTCTCCGATTAGTCTTAAATGTGCTACTTGCTAACTTCATGGAATGCCCCCTAGTCCTTCTATTATTCAAAAGTGTAAATAACTGAGTCACATCTACTCGTTCAAGACCTCTCATGATCTTAAAGACCTCTATCATATCCCCCCTCAGCCATCTCTTCTCCAAGCTGAACAGCCCTAATCTCTTCAGCCTTTCCTCACAGGGGAGCTGTTCCATCCCCTTTATCATTTTGGTTGCCCTTCTCTGTACCTTCTCCATCGCAACTACATCTTTTTTGAGATGCGGCGACCAGAATTGTACACAGTATTCAAGGTGCGGTCTCACCATGGAGCGATACAGAGGCATTATGACATTTTCCGTTCTATTAACCATTCCCTTACTACTAATTCCTAACATTCTGTTTGCTTTTTTGACTGCTGCAGCACACTGAGCCGACGATTTTTAAAGTATTATCCACTATGATGCCTAGATCTCTTTCTTGGGTGGTAGCTCCTAATATGGAACCCAACATTGTGTAACTACAGCAAGGGTTATTTTTCCCTTTATGCATCACCTTGCACTTGTCCACATTAAATTTCATCTGCCATTTGGATGCCCAATCTTCCAGTCTTGCAAGGTCCTCCTGTAATGTATCACAGTCTGCTTGTGATTTAACTACTCTGAATAATTTTTTATCATCTGCAAATTTGATAACCTCACTCGTATTCCTTTCCAGATCATTTACATATATATTGAAAAGCACCGATCCAAGTACAGATCCCTGAGGCACTCCACTGTTTACCCTTTTCCACTGGAAAATTGACCATTTAATCCTACTCTCTGTTTCCTGTCTTTTAACCAGTTTGTAATCCACGAAAGGACATCGCCTCCTATCCCATGACTTTTTAGTTTTCGAAGAAGCCTCTCATGAGGGACTTTGTCAAACGTCTTCTGAAAATCCAAATACACTACATCCACTGGTTCACCTTTATCCACATGTTTATTAACCCCTTCAAAAAAAATGAAGCAGATTTGTTAGGCAAGACTTCCCTTGGGTAAATCCATGTTGACTGTGTTCCATTAAATCATGTCTTTCTATATGCTCTACAATTTTGATCTTGAGAATAGTTTCCACTATTTTTCCTGGTACTGAAGTCAGGCTCACTGGTCTATATTTACCCGGATCGCCCCTGGAGCTTTTTTTAAATATTGGAGTTACATTGGCCATCCTCCAGTCTTCAGGTACAATGGATGATTTTAATGATAGGTTACAAATTTTAACTAATAGATCAGAAATTTCATTTTTTAGTTCCTTCAGAACCCTAGGATGCATACCATCTGGTCCAGGTGATCTGCTACTCTTTAGTTTGTCAATCTGGCCTACTACATCTTCCAGGTTCACAGTGATTTCGTTCAGTTCGTCTGACTCATCACCGCTGAAAACCATCTCCAGAACTGGTATCTCCCCAACATCCTCAGTAGTAAACACGGAAGCAAAGAATTCATTTAGTCTTTCTGCAATGGCCTTATCTTCCCTAAGAGCCCCTTTAACCCCTCGGTCATCTAATGGTCCAACCGACTCCCTCACAGGTTTCTTGCTTTCGATATATTTAAAAAAGTTTTTATTATGAGTTTTTGCCTCTATGGCCAACTTCATTTCAAATTCTCTCTTCGCCTGTCTTATCAATGTTTTACACTTAACGTCACAATGCTTTCACTTCACCTTTTAACCATGAGGTAATCGTTTTGCCTTCCTTCCACCTTTCTTAATGCGTGGAATACATATGGACTGCGCCTCTAGGATTGTATTTTTAAACAATGTCCAAGCCTGCTGAACGCTTTTAACCTTTGCAGCTGCACCTTTCAGTTTTTTTCTATTTTCCTCATTTTATCAAAGTTTCCCTTTTGAAAGTTTAGTGTTAGAGCTGCAGATTTACTTATGGTCCCCCTTCCAGTTATTAGTTTAAATTCGATCATGTTATGATCACTGTTGCCAAGTGGCCCCACCACCATTACCTCTCTCACCAAATCCTGCATTCCATTAAGAATTAAATCTAAAATAGCTTCCTCTCTTGTTGGTTCCTGAACCAATTGCTCCATGAAATAATCATTTATTACATCCAGGAACTTTATGTCTCTAGCAAGTCCTGATGTTACATTTACCCAGTCAATATTGGGATAATTGAAATCCAATCGTGGGGTTTCCCATTAAGAGAATCTTTGTGTTTGATAATTGAAATCTCCCATTATTATTGCACTGCCAAATTGGTTTGCTTCCCTGCCATGCTGGGTCAGACCAAGAGTCCATGAAGCCCAGCATCCTGTTTCCAACGGAGGCCAAACCAGGCCACAAGAACCTGACAAGTACCCAAACACCAAAAGCAAAGTACCTGCCTGGTTTCCCTTTGAAAATTAGCTCTGAGGAAAGAAGTAATTGATAAAGGAGGTTCCTTCTTACTTAAATACCCCTGTAGGTGTGCCATTGATTATAAAGGAAAAAAACATCTTTTTACTGATCCAGACCACCTTAAGAGTCTTCTAGTAGAGTAGAACACCGGTTACATAGTAAAACAGGAGTAAACTGTACATTTTTCCTTATAAATAATTTCCTCATATAAGTATAAATCGCTCTATATTTGAGGTTATCACTTAGATTTATCTTCTGTTTTAGTAAAAGACTTGCATATGAGATATTATTATTCAAATACCTATAAGAGGCGATTGTATGTATTTATTACCTATACTTGTTTTCATAATATTACGTATGACAAGATCTGTTATTTCCTGTAATGCATATTGAAAATTCATAAATTAAAAATTAAAAAAAAGAATATCTGCGTAAACTTGTACATGATAAAAACTCCAGCGTAGTTTGCAACTTTGTAGACTGGTTGAAAATTACCCCCTTTGTTTAAAAGTGGCACTGCACCCTGCTATTCATAGGACCTGTGTTTGATTCCTGAGCCCGGCTTCTGTTCCTTGGGGTGGCCGAGGGAAGAGGTCCCAGCTATTATACAACTGTGACACATAATGGCTTGCTCAAAGCCATAGCTGTGCCAGGTTCCAGAAAAAAAAACATTTGACATAGACCAGGAGAGAATTTGAGAAGAAGCTTGCCATAGAGACAAAAACTAACAATAAAAGCTTTTGCAAGTGCATTTGAAGTAAAAAGCTTGTGAGGGAGTCAGTTGGGCCATTAGATAACCAAGGGGTAAAAGAGATGCTAAGGGAAATAGCAGAAAAACTAAATTAATTCTTTGCCTCAGCATTTAATAAGGAGAATGCTGGGGGCACACCCACACTGGAAGCATTATTTGATGGTGATGACTCTTAGCTACTAAAGCAAATCTCTGTATTAATGGAAGATGTAATAGTCAAATTAACAAACAAAAGAGAAACAAATCATCAGGGCCAAATGGCATCCACCGTAGAGTCCTAAAAGAACTCAAACATGAAATTGCAAACCTATTATTAGTAACCCAACCCAATCTTTAAAACAACCACTATACCTAATACTAGAGGGTGGCCAATGCAATGCTTATTTTTAAAAGGGTTCCAGTGGTGATCCTGGAAACTATAGACCGGTATGCCAGATTTCGGCACCAGGCAAAATAGTAGAAGCTATTCTTAAATACAAAATTACTGGCCATATAGCTAACATAGCTTTATGGGGAAGAGCCAACACAGTTTTAGCAAAAGGAAGTCTTACCAATCTATTAAATTTTTCTGAAGGTGTAAATAAATATATGGATAATGGTAAGCCAGTTGATGTAATGTATTTGAATTTTTAGAAGGCATTTGACACATTCCCCCATGAAAGACACCTTAGGAAATTAAAAAGACATGGGTTAGGAGGCAGTGTCCTATTGTGGATTGGTAATTGGTTATGACAGGTGATTAGTGGAGTACTACAGAGATCTGTACTGGGACCTGTGCTGATTAATGTATTTATAAGTGATCTGGACAAGGGAACAATGAGTGAGGTGATCAAATATGCAGATGATACAAAATTATTCAAAGTTGTTAAAACAGTAGTCGATTGTGAGGAACTGCAGAAGGATCTTGCAAAACTGGAAGACTGGACATCTGAATAGTAGATGAAATTTAATGTGAAAAAGTGCAAAATGATGCACATAGGGACAAATAGTACCAACTACAAATACACAATGCTGGGTTCCATATTAGGAGTCACCATCCAAGAAAAGGATCTTGGAGTCCTTGTGGATCTTACATTGAAATCCTCAGCTCAGTCTGCGGCAGCAACACTCAATAAATAGAATGTTAGGAATAATCCAAAAAAGGAATGGTGAATAAAACAAATAATATCATATTGCTTCTCTATTTCTCCATGGTGTGATTGCACCTTGAGTATGGTGTGCAGTTTTTGTTGCCCCATCTTAAAAACGATATAGCAGAACTAGAAAAGGTGCAGAGGAGGGTAAAAAAAATGATTAAGGGGATGGAATGAATCCTTTGATGAGAAGTTACACAGGTTAGAGCGCTACAGCTTGGAAAAAAAATAGCTGAGAAGGGGACATGACAGAAGTTTATAAAAGCATGAGTGAGGTGGAATGGGTAAACAAAGGATGGTTATTTACCCTTTCAAATAATACTAAATCAAGGGGACACTCCATTAGGGATGTGCATTTATTTGAAACAAATAGGCAAAATAAAACAAATTAGACTATTTTTGTTTAATTCCTGGAGACCAAAAATGAATGGAGGGTGCCCATGAATTTAAACAAAAAAATTTGTTACATAGAAACATAGAAATGATGGCACAAAAGGACTAAATGGTCCATCCAGTCTGCCCAGTAAGCTTATGGCAATATCTGCTGTGCCATGTAGGTTACCCCATGCTTATCTATTTCCCAGACCATAAACGTCAGGGCCCTCAGTTGCTGTTTGAATCCAATTCCGGATTACCACCGTGCTTCTCATTTTCCCACCTAGCCCTCGTTGATTGCTGTTGAATCCAGTTCCATGTTATACCTTGCTGTTGAAGCAGAGAGCAATGTTGGAGTTACATCTAAGTATCAGTCTTATTAGTTAAGGATAGTAACCACCGCATCAGCAAGTTACCCCCATACTTTTTTCCCCAGACCAAAAAAGTCGGGGCCCTCGGTTGCTGAACGAATCCAATTCCTCTTTCCCCCTGCCGTTGAAGCAGAGAGCAATGATGGAGTTACATCAACAGTATCATGGGTAATAACCCCCGCACCATCAAGTTTCATTTGTTTATGTTTCCCATTTAAGTCTATAGCACATTCAAGTCTATGGCTATGCTGAGCAAGCAACAGCTGCAGATAGGGACTAACTGGTAACTATAGCAATCAATTTTTCCTATGTGACATAGCAGCCTCATCAGAGCCAAGGCAGGAGAAGTTGGCAAGGAGACCATGGTGAAACATCTTTTTAACTAGACTTTTAGATCAAGCGATCCTGACGTCCTCCCACTGAAAGGTCTGAGCATTTGCAAAGAAACTCCATTTGCTTTGTTGAATTTTAAAGTTAAAAAAGACTTAGCCATAGAAAGTCAGGAGTAGAAGCCAGTTCAAGCCATAAGAAATTGAAATTGGGAGATCATGTGCCCCCACTGCCTGTTCCTCTCCCTCTTGTTTTGGAGCTGAGGCAAAAGGCAGGAGAGCCATCCAAGACTGGCATTAGCAGGGTAGGAGCAAGGACAGCAGATGTACAGCACCCAAAGCCAGCAACACACTCCTCCATGATTATTGCTTCTAAGGTAATGGAGGCAGTATTTTCCACAACTGATTCTGAACAAGAATCTTGTCTGGGATTCCCTGAATCAGAAGGTACTGGAGAGCTAATAGCTGAAGAAAATGTGGGAGATCTAGTCAGTAGCATCTTAGCCTTTAGTGAGGTGAGATGATACTGACGGTGTTGAAAGGAACCCCCAGGAAGTGCAGGCAGTGTAGTACAACTCCATAGGCTGAATGTATGCGCACTTGCCACGGCCAGGTGCCATGTGCACGTATGTGTTTCTCGGAACAACATACACTTCATATTTATTTATTTATTTTTATTTTAAAAGTATTTATTTACCAAGCCCTCCAAAGTTCAGGGTGGGTTACATAAAAAGACATACATAAAAATAATAGTAAATAAATTAGAAATCAGAGTAAAGCTGCGGATTAGAGGTCGGGGAATTAAAAGGGGGCCATCAATTACACTATGAAGGAAATGCCTTTTTAAGCAAGTTTTTAGGCCCTTCCTGAGCTCCTTAGTGTTTGTAATAAAACAAATCATAAGAGGGAGCGAGTTCCACACGTTAGGCCCGGCAATGGAAAATGCTCGTCCACTAGTAGTTGTTAATCAGACATGACTTACGGCTGGAAAATCAAGGAGACATTGGCTGGCAGACCTAAGGTTTCTGGTGGGAACACAAAAGTGCAAGATGGAACTGATCCATGGTGCGGGGAGATATTGTGTGGTAACAGCTCTCTTGTATTATATGTACCATTGGATAGGCAGCCAATGTAATTATTGTAATATGGGTGACATACGATCATGTAGTCTGGTACTAGTAAGGAGATGAGCAGCAGAGTTTTCAACTAGTTGTAATGATCTAAGTATTCAATGGAGAAGGCCTATGTAAAGAGAACTGCAGTAATCTAAGCCTGTAATGCAAGACGGAAATCTGATGGTTCTAAAAGAGGTTTGATGTGATGGAGTAGACTAAGTTTCCCATATGAGATTTCATAGTTAGTGTGGGATGAAGGATAACGCCTAAATTTCATACAGTATGTAAAATAGGAAATGTGTAGTTGTCAGAAGTAAAGGTTGTGGGAATATGATAAGATAATGAATGGCCAAGAATTATTCTGTTTTTTGGAGGTTAAGGGTTAAGTTTATTATGTGCAAGCAAAGCTCTGATTGTGGAGATGCATAAAGTAGCAAAATGAACAGTGGCAGACTATGAGGATATGAGAGGACAATAAAACTGAGTATCAACAGCATAAGGTCTATATATAACACCAAGAGTTGACCACATCAAGCAGAGGGGCATTAGATATATATTAAATAAAGCCGCTAATAATGCGGAGGCCTGAGGAACACCTGTAGTGATTAGAAAGGCTGGATAAATTGGAAAGATAATATTAGTAGGGTTTTTATTCTTATTGTGTGAGGAGTTGGGGATAGTTTTCAATGTTTTGACTTGTGATTGGCTGAAATAATTTTTTATACTATATAAATCCTGATAATTAGAATGAAGATAGATAATATGGGGTAGATTTTCAAAAGTACGTGCGGGCATACATATATATCTATTGCCCCTCTGCTTGATGTGGTCAACTCTTGGTGTTATATATAGACCTTATGCTGTTGATACTCAGTTTTATTTTCCTCTCATATCCTCACAGTCTGCCACTGTTCATTTTGCTACTTTATGCATCTCCACAATCAGAGCTTGGCTTGCACATAATAAACTTAACCCTTAACCTCCAAAAAACAGAAATAATAATTCTTGGCCATTCATTAATTCTAGAAATCCTGTTCCATATTTTCTATACAAAAACATTTTTAGTAGCTGAAGTTTTATAGTGCTAAAAATAACTTTGCCTTGTTTTTCTGAGTCCTGGTCCAGTTATCACATCTTAGTCATCTGGGTAAGCTATGGTACAGTCAGTATGTGTATTACTGCCTTGTAAGACTGCACTCTGGCACTTGTATTTGTTCAGTAACATGCAGAAACAGCTGGAGTGCTGAGCACATCTTTCACGTCTGACTGACTTCATTTTATCTTTTGTCCTACAGGTGTTGATGTGCAACAGCTACAAGACTGAATATTAAGATTTGCAGTGTGGTCGTTCATTTAGTCCCCTGTGTTACTGGAGCTTTCTGTAACACACAGCAATGCTAATTACTCCAGAGAACAGAGGGAAGGGAGGCCTTTCTAGGATGACCTTGTCAATGTCAGTCCTTTTCCATGACCAAGAAATGTGCAGTTGTTGTCCCCTCCTCAGAGTCCAGATGTTTCATCACATTTGTCAAACATCAGAACTTCACCAACCCAGACCTCGGAGTGATTTTGACTTACAATATGCCCATTTACGTTTCTTGCTTTCTGAAGGTTTTGATAAATTGTATTGAGCTATGTCCAACCAAATGCCATGGCTTATGCATTAAAAGGGAGCAGATATATGTGCTGACTTATGACTCTGCTTTTACTGTCAAATCTAATTAACTTATGCTTGCTTTATCCAGATGCCTCTTATAAGAAAATAAAAATTACCATACTAGGTCAGACGGAGAATCCATCAAGCCCAGTATCTGGTTTCCAACAGTGGCCAATCAGGCCAGATACTTGGCAGGATTCCAAATAGTAGGCAGTTTGCTTTCCCATGCTGCTAATGACCAGGGCTAAGTCCTGGCTTTCCCCAAGTCTACCTGGTTAATAACAGTTGATGTATTTCTTATCTATGAGCTTGTCCAAACTTGGTTTGCTCTAACTACTAGGCTAACCTTTTTTTTTTTTTTTTAAACCCAGCTATGCTAAATGCCTTTACCATATCTTCCAGCAATGAGTTACAAAAATTGTGTGTTGAGTGAAAAAATAATTTCTCTGATTTGTGTTACGTTTGTTTTACTACCTTTATGGAGTGTTCTTGAGTGTTCTTTGTATTTTTTTTTGAAAGAGAAAACAGGATAAATATGAATCAGTTTTCTGCTCTACTCATGATTTTATAGACCTCTATCATATCCCCCCCTCAGCATTCTCTTCTCCAAGCTGAACAGCCTCAACCTCTTTAGCCTTTCCTCATAGGGGAGCTGTTCCATCCCCTTTATCATGTTGGAAGCCCTTTTCTGTATCTTTTCCAGTTCAGCCTTATCTTTTTTTGAGGTGCATTGACCAGAATTATACACAGTACTCCAGGTGTGGTCTCACCCTGGAGCAATGACCTTCTCCATTTTATTCTCCCTTCCTTTCCTAATAATTCCTAACATTCTGTTTGCTTTTTTGACCACTGCCACACACTGAGCCACACATAGAATATGAAGGCACACAAAGACACACAGCCCATCAGTCTGCCCATCTACATCTCCTGCTCAGCTTTATAGTCCTTTAAAATGTCACTGGCTACTTTTCTCCTGTCTTGACAACAAGTCATTATACTACTTAGGAATAGTCCTGTATGAAGGGATGTATAGACTAGAACCCCAGACCACCTTAAAGAACCGGGACCAGCTACCTGGCCTGGTCCACCTCAAATGCCCAGTGTGGGAATTCAGGCCACAGGGCATTTCCCAGAGGAGGGGGATAAAATGACAAACTCAGGAAGGAGAAATGTGCTCAGAAGTGGAGAAAGAAGCTCCAGGAATTATGCCAGAACTCTGTAAATGTGAATGTTTGACTTTTGATGTAACACTGCTGAGGTAAGCAGGCTTTTTGGCTGTCTTTCTGTTTATAGGAAGAGTAAAAGTGATTTTCTGTTGAAAGCTGGAGTCCAGCTGGTTTACTGTCCTCCTGTACTCCTCCCTAAAGCCAAAGAACACTCCACACTATCACATATGGAGGTAGCTGTGAGATTTACTGGTCTAAGCCAAGCACAGACCAGGGACCCATGCTATCAATTTTTTATTTTTTGCTTCTGGGCCTAACTCCTAGGCAGCAGTCAGTCTGTGTTCCAGAGCAAAAATCCAGGTGGAGGGGTCACCTATGTGGAGGTTAAAGTAGCAGGTTATACCTAGGGTTGCCAAATCGATCCGGATTTTAAGGACAGATTGAGCCCATCCTGGGTTTACTCCATTGAATGCAGGGACTTGTAGTTCTGACTTCCCTATTTCAGTTCCTTAGAAAATCAAGACTACAAGTACCTGCATGCAATTGGTTAAAATGAAGACTAGATCAATATGCCCTGAAAATCTGGAGGCAACTCTAAGTAACCTCCAGAAGTGTATCAAAAACAGTTCCAGTGCAGAGCCCTTCGGCCAGCAGAAAATCCACATAATCTTATCTATTTATTGAAGGATGTAGGAGGGAAATGGTTACAACCTGAAGGGAAGACTGGTACAGAAGTGGCCAACTTTATTCTCCTGGAGCAGTTTTTAGATGACTTAACATACAGAAACATAGAAATATAAAAATGCTGGCAGAAAAGGATCAAAAGGTGCATCCAGGTCTGCCCAACAAGTTTATGTAGTATCTGCTGTGCTGTGCAGGTTACTCCCATACTTATCTGTTTCCCAGACCGTAAAAGTCTGGGCCCTTGTTGGTTGCTATCTGAATCCAATTGCAATGTTGGAGTTGCATCAAAAGTATCAGGCTTATTGGTTAAGGGTAGTAAAAGTCAATTCAGCAAGTTAGCCCCATGTTTATTTGTTTTCCCAACCGTAAAAGTCAGGACCCTTGTTGGTTGCTGTCTGACCCCTTTTCCTCTTTTCCCCCTGCTGTTAAAGCAGAGAGCAATGCTGGAGTTCCATCGACAGTATGAAGGCTTATTGGTTAAGGGTAGTAACCGCCGCACCAGCAAGGTACCCCCCATGCACTCTTTTCTTTATTCCCATCCTCTAGCCTTGAGAGATCCTCAGTGTTTATCCTATGCCTCTTTGTTTTTGTCTTCACCATTTCCTCTAGAAGGGCGTTCCAGGCATCCACCACTCTCTCCATGAAGAAATACTTCTTGATGTTGGTTCTCAGTCATCCCCCCTGGAGTTTCATTTTGTGAGCCCTAGTTCTACTGATTTTTTTCCAACAACAAAAGTTTTTTTGTGCATCATTAAAACCTTTCAGGTATCTGAAGGTCTGTATCATATCTCCTCTGCTCCTCCTGTTGCAGATCTTTGTATCATCTGCAAATAGACAAACTTGACCTTCTATCCCTTCCGCAGTGTCACAATGTACCCCTCTCTGTGACAGCAGGTATGCCAGCATTCGAAGCTTACCCTTGAAACTGTCCTAGAAGTTGGTGGTGTTTTATACAAGCCCAATCAATAAAAAGAACCTGATCACCTGTGGAAATCTATATCATTCATAAAAAAAAACCCCACAGGTAAATTCACAATCTGTGAACCGACTTATCAGAATGATCAATTTGAGACCCTCATAGTACATGCTAGTTTTATCTTATTTATTAGCGGTTTTACAATGCTGTGTAAACCACCCAGATGAAATACTGCTCAAATATTTTAATCATAGGTCTCGTTCGATTTTTTTTAACACTTTTTTTTTTTGCAAATAAAAAAGAGCCTTTGAGTTAAAGAAGCACTTATCTGTGTCTCCTGATATAATAGGAGTCTGGAGGTAGAAAATCCCAGCTCGACACAAGTTTTGATACTTCTTCAGAGGCTCTGTTTAGCACTTTTCCATCTGCTTAAAAGCTTTTCAGCTTCAAGCATTTAAGATGAACCTCAACAGGTAGCTTTTCACTTTGCTTCTCTATTGCTTGTTTTTTGTTGTTTTTTTTTTTATTTTTAATAACCAAGCTATGCTACAGGCTCTGAGTTTAACTATGTCTCAAACTTTTTGATTCCCTTCATGAATTCCACTCAGCAGGAAAGGCTTTTATTCATTGATGGTGCCCAAGAGCTTCACTCCAGCTCCCTTTTTTTTTTTTCTGCTCCCACTTTCTATTTTTCCTGCAATTGCAGCTTCCTGGAACCTTGCCTTGGCAGCAATTCTACCAAGCCCATTCAACGCCGGAGCGCAGCAGGGTACAAGAGAGACGGTTACCACCATATCCTGGAGTCTACAGTCGGAGAGCAAGGCATCCTCTACAGAGCCCAGAGAAGGACTAGGCTGGGACCTTATATCGGCCACAGGACTTATATCTACCACCATGCTTCAGTTGTGGAGAGAATGCCAGGGAATGTCCCCCTACAAGGAAAGAAACCATGGATGTCAACTTACTGACACCCCACGTTTGTAGCTTTGTTAATACTCCTCTCCCATGACTTAGTACTTTCATGGTGCCAGTTGAGCTTAGATGGAGACCCAACTCAGGTCCTGGATGATTTTGGGAATGTAAAAGCCCTCATGTAAAGGGAGCTAATTAAGTGAATCCAGATTGACTATGAACATACAGTGATTTTGTCCGTACTCTACCACACAAGTCTTGCTGAAGACAACTACTAGACAGACCAGCCTTGAAGTGGGGGAACTTCCATGGCTCTTAAATCCTGCAACCCTGGACTTTGGGATCCTTGTGCCCATCTTAACTTTAGAACAACCAACTCTGTATATGAAGAAGAGTCATTTCTGGCGATCTTCCCTTGGGGGGAGTGATACTAAGGCACCCAAACTCCAATGGCAATGCTGCGAAGGGAAAGTTGGTATTGCAAATACCTAGAGGACACAATAGATAGGCTTACTGAGACAAATGATTCCTCTAAGATTGCCTGAAGGCAGGGACAGGTGGTAGAGGGGAAATCAATCCCTGGCTTACAGGTCTGCATCCCAGCTCTACCTTCCTTTAGATGAAGGAAGGGACGAGGTCCAGCGCAGGATAGGAAAGTAAAATAGGAATGATGGTTTTCTTTTCTGGGAGTTATCTCTAGAAGGGGCAGGCTGTCAACCTAAGAAGGTTGTGCTGAGTGGGAGGGTATCTGACAGTGGCGTAGCCAGAACTGAAGTTTTGGGGGGGTCCCAGGTTAATATGAGTGAGCAGGAGGCATACAGGTCTGAGCCCTATTAGTTGTATTCTTATAGTTAAATAATGCCTTAGGTTCACCCGAGAATGGACTTCTAAATAGTCTGCGACATGCATCATGAGTGATACTTAAAAATATTTTAACTCAGTTATTTCAAGCACTTACCAACAGTCAACATTTTTAATTAGTCTGTGTTAATTTATTTTATATTTATTGCAGTTTATAAATATTCAAGAAGAATATAATGTAAAAAGCAAAGAATACATACCAGAAACATCACATCCAATTACCAGGTAATACATTTAAAACTAATAAGAGAGAATATTTTTTTACTTGATGCATAATTAAGCTCTGGAATTCATTGCCAGAGGATGTGGTGAAAGGTATTGGTATAGCTGCATTTTAAAAAAGGTATGGACAAGTTCCTGGAGCAAAAGTGCACAGACCATTAGGTGGACTTGGAGAAATCCACTGCTTATTCTTGGTATAAGCAGTTTGTAATCTATCGACCCCCTTGGGATCCTGCCATGGTCACTGTTGAAAACAGGATACTGGGCTTGACAGATCCTTGGTCTGACCCAATATGCAAGCATTATTTTCTTATGTAATCATGTAATAAAACAAATATCAATGTATTCTTTTATGAATCTTCTTTCCAGAAAGGCAGAGAAGATCATAACTACAATAAAATAGCAATAATCATAAGAACTTAAGATGTGCAATGGGTGCAGAGCAGAACTAGGACCGTTCACATTATAACCCAACATGCAAAAACAGATATATTCCAATTCTGGTGTCCCCTCAGTAATAGCAAAACAAACTTTCTTCACTGCCAAACACTTTTGTTCGCGCACCAGGCGCAAACAAAAGTACGCAGGATTTTATAAGATACGCGCGTATTTTATAAAATCTGGGTTCGGCGCGTGCAAAGGGGTGCACATTTGTGCACCTTGTGCGCGCCGAGCCCTGCGCACGCTGCCCGTTCCCTCCACGCCCCCGATTGGACACTACGCCACCTGGCCACGCCCCCACCGCCCCTTTTTGCAAGCCCCGGGACTTACGCGCGTCCCGGGGCTTGTGCGCCCCGCCGAGCCTATGCAAAATAGGCTTGGCGCGCGCAGGTTTTTTTTTTAAGGGTTATGCACTTAACTTAAGCGCGTAACTCTTTTAAAATCCGGCCCACAGGCTCTTACTCTCACAAGCTCCTTCTCACATACACACACAGGCACTCACCCTCACATGCTTTCTCACAGTGCTTTCTTACAAGCTCCCTCCTTCGCGCACACACACACACAAACTCTCACAGGTTCACATACATCCTCTCACACTCACAGTCTCTTCCCTCACTCATACAGGCACTCACTCTCACAGGCACCCACACATACACATGCACAGGCTCCCTCCCTCACACATACACCCAGGCTCTCATTCTCATAGGATCCCTCCCTCACATACACGCACATACAGACTCCCACTCCCCCTCCCCCTCCCCAAACATACCCTCCCCCCAATAAAACTCTCTCAGGGACTCCTCTTCTCTTTTGGGCCTTTTCTTCAGCTACTGCCTGCCCTTTCTTCAACCACCATGGGATGGGGTCCACAGTAGCTCTGCTACAAGCCTTCTCTTTCAGCTGCCACGAGATGGAGTCTGCGGCGGCCCTGCTGCAGACCCTCTTCTTCTTTGGCCACTACAGAATGGGTCACTACAAAATGGAGTCCACAGTGGCCTTTCTGCTGGCCCTCTCCTTTGCCACCTCGGAATGTGATATGCAACGCCAAGCTACAGGCCTCTTTGGCCACTGCAGGATGGGGTTCGCAGTAGTCCTGCTGCAGGTCTTCACCTTCTTCAGCCACCATGGGATGATATCCACAGCAGCCGTGCTGCAGACCTCTTTGGCTGCTGTGGGATGGGGTCCATGTTGGTCCTGCTGCAGGCTCTCTCCTTCTTCAGCTACCACAGGATGGGATCCATGAAAGCCCTGCTGCAGAGCCTCTTCTTCCACTGTTGGGTAGCCCTGACTGGGTGGGCTTGAGCCCAAAGTGGGTGGACCATACCCACCCTGGTCCATCTATGGCTATGCCACTGGCATCTGAAGGGGTAGGTGGACTAGAATCCCAGAACATTTTAAAGGACCAGGACCAGTTATCTGGTCCGGTCCACCTTAAATACCCAGAGTGGGAATTCAGACCATAGGATGTTTCCCAGGGGAGGGGAATAAAAGCCCAGACTCAGGAAGGAGCAAATATGTCCAGAAGGAGCGGAGTAAGATCCAGGAATTATGCCAGGAACCTGGTATGTTTGACTTTTGATGTTACACTGCTGAGGTAAGCAGGGTTTTTTGGCTGTCTTTCTATTTATGTGAAGAAAAATGTTCTTTTCTGTTCAAAGCCAGAGTCCAACTGGTTTTCTGTCCTCCTGCTCACCTCCCTGAAGTCAAATACCCCTCCGCATTATCACATCCTGTTATAAGGCTTAGGTTTAACAAATATGTGAAATAAATCCCCTTCTGGTGCTATACCAGAACAGAAATAATAAGTTGGATGTACACAGATCCCAGGGCCATAAGATAGCATTCTGAGACCCTGAGCTAGGTCACATGCAAAAATCCCCCTATCATTAAAAATAAGAATTTTGTTATTTTCAAAGAAAAGACATTAAATAGATAAATATAAAAGCTTTATATTTCCAAATATACAAAAGCAAGTTGTAAAAATATAATAATAATCTATCTAAAACACATCTTGCATTATGCCTATTTACGTAATAAAATAGTTTACAATTTACATTTTTTCTATGATTATTTAATTAGTACATATGAAAATTTTCAGCAATGGCAACACAAAACCTGCAGCATGTTTGCACCTCATATTCATGTTAACCTTGACATTTAGAGGCTAAAAGGTGGCAGGAGAGGATTTTGCATATGATATGTGATTTATAACTCTACATATCATACCACCTGCAATGCAATATTGTCTAGACATGCAGGGGAGAAAGAGAGACAAAACTAGCCTGTATTCAAGTGAATATTACAGCAAGGCTTTCAGAGCCTATAAAATCTTAAGATAATCGCTAGTAAACTCAATTATGTGAAGTGTGGATAGAGCATGAAGCAGAGAGCAGCCTTGCACCCTAAATACACAATTGAACGTACTTATAGATCAAAGGAAGAGAGAAAACACAACTACTTAAGAAAACGATGAAAAACAGGTGGGAAGACACATAGGTGCTCTTTGAATGAGCGTGCAGGGCCACAGACAAGAGATAGGAGCTTTAAGTTCCAGGTTTTGGCTAGTACCAGCCAAGAGGATTGCTGTACATTGATTTCACTCCTAGAACGAGTCCTGTAGGAGTATAAGCCTGGTAGGATTGCTTCAAGGGCCGGCCGGCTCCGATCTCACAATTTGCCCAGTTTTATCAGCAGTGAGATTATTTATTTAGTTAAACAAGTTGTGAAGGCACACTCAGAATTTTACCAGTTGCAGCTGGGCAACAAAACGCCACCTTAAAAGACTGAGAGCCAGACTTCCCCAGAGAAATACTCAATTTACAAGTGTGCAATTATCATTTATTTTCTCAACCTTGACCTGCTGCCTACCAGGAATGAACAATTAGTGAAGGGGAAAGGGGAGGGAAGATAAATGAAAGAAAAGATTCTGTTCACAAACAGGAGGCAAAAAACCCCCAACTTTCTGGAGACTTGTACCTCTTCCAAAATTCCTAAGGAAAGCATAGGATGTCTTGGGCCCTCACCATATTCCTGAGGTGCGCAGCTCTAGTGCCCACCCACCCACTCATTCCAGGATGCTTGGGGAGAAGGGGACAATCCTGGCTTTTATCTCCCATCTCAAGGCAGACTGGGACATTCTAAGCCTGGGGACCCCACAGCCAGTCGGGTTTTCAGGATATCCGGAATGAATATGCATGAGATAAATTTGCATACCATGGAGACTCAGTATATGAACATTTATCTCGTGCATATTCGTTGTGGATATCCTAAAAACCTGACTGGCTATGGGATCACCGGGAAAGGCCCTGTTCTAAGCACTTGCAAAACAGGAATAATAAGACTGCAGGACCAGCTCATTGAGACGCAGGATTGGCATCCACCACTATCAGCCTTCATTCACAGCTGCCTGGGACTTTTTTTTTCCCCTATTTTTTATTTCCCCTCCCAGCTTACTTATTGCAGTCATTGCTGTAACAGCCCTTTGCCGAGGGCCATGCAGCAAGTCCTCCTTAAGGAGCCTCCTTAAAGTCCCTCATGAGAGACTCTTAGGAAATGTAAAAATCATAGGATAGGTGGCAGTGTCCTAGTGTGGACTGCAAACTGGTTAAAAGGTAGGGCTCGATGGTAAATTTTCCCAATGGAAAAAGATGAATAGTGGAGTGCCCCAGGGATCTGTTCTGGGACCACTGCTTTTTAACATATTTAGAAATGACCTGGAAATGGGAACAAGAAGTGAGGTGACAAAATTATTTAAAGTTGTTAAATCACAAGAGGATTGGGAGAAATTGCAAGAGGACCTTGCAAAACTGGGAGACTGGGCATTCAAATGGCAAATTAAATTTAATGTGGACAAGTGCAAAGTGATGCACTTAGGGAAGAGTAACTCAAATTATAGCCACACAATGCAAGGTTCATATTAGGAGTCACCATTCAGGAAAAGGATTTAGGAATTATCATTGATATCTACTGCTCAGTGTGCAGCAGCAGCTAAGAAAGCACATTTTTTTTTTTTATTTAGATTATGCTTTTTGCACTTTAAAGTGGATTACATTCAGGTACTGTAGGTATTTCTCTATCCCCAGAGGGCTTATAATCTAAGTTTGTACCTGAGGCAATGGAGGGTAAAGTGACTTGCCCAAGGTCACAAGGAGTGATAGTGGGACTTGAACCCTGGTCTCCTGGTTCATAGTCCACTGTTCTAACCACCAGGTTACTCCTCCACTCCTAGAATGCTAGGGATTATTAGGAAAGGAATGGAGAATAAAAGAGAGAATATCAGAATGCTCTGTATCGCTATATGGTGCCACCTCATCTTGAGTATTGTGTGCTGTTCTGGTTACCACGTCTCATAAAAGATATAGCAGAATTAGAAAAGGTACAGAGAAGGGTGAGTGACCAAAATGATAAAGGGGATGGAACGATTCCCCTATGAGGAAAGGCTAAAGAGGTTAGGCCTCTTCAGCTTGGAGAAGAGATGGCTGAGGGGAGATATGATAGAGGTCTATAAAAGAATGAGTGGAATGGAACCAGTAAATGTTAATCAGTTGTTTACTCTTTGAAAAACTACAAAAACTCGAGAACACACAACGAAGTTACTAGGTAATACATTTAAAACTAATACGAGAAAATATTTTTTTACTCAATGTATAATTAAGCTCTGGAATTAATTGTCAGAGAATGTGGTGAAAGCTATTACTGTAGCTGCGTTTAAAAACAAAGGTTTGGACAAGTTCATGGAGGAAAAGTCCATAAACCATTATTAAGGTAGAGTTGCAGAAATCTACTGCTTATTCTTGGGATAAGCAGCTTGGAATCTATCTACCTCTTGGGATCCTGCCTGGTGTTTGTGACCCAGATTGGCCACTGTTGGAAACAGGATACTGGGCTTGATGGGCCCTTATTGTGACCCACTATGGCAAGTCTTATGTTTCTATGGGCCCTAAATCTGGCTACTTGATGTTACCATTGGGTAATGCCTCTGCAGCATTCCCAGCTAGCCCAGGGAATGGAAGACCAGAGCCAGGGCTTGACCCCAGGTCCTTCCACATGTCAGGGCACAGTACTGCCACTGAACTGCCAGGCAGCCCACATTTAATTGTCTTTAGATACTCAATTTAATTACAATTTGTTTAGCTGTATTCTGTTATTTTTCTTTAAAAGCTTTACATTTTAGCTGTTTTCATTTTTCTTTAGTATTTGCTAATAAATGTCCCCTAAAAGCAGGGAGAACAGCAGAAAACGTTTATGAATACTGCAGCTCCTTGGAATCTACTACAGTAGAGGTGAGGACGCCGGTGGTGCCTTCGTTCTATTTATACCTCTAGCTGGGATGTTCTCCTCCCAGGTTGGATGGTTGCCAGAATTCCCGAGTTGGCTGTAAGCCAGTTCGTTTCAACATTCAGATTCTGACACACACACCACTGGGTTCCGTTACTGTCTTTGTAGGTATTTGCTTGGTTTTCCACATATGGGGTAGACTGCTTGTATCTCTGCAGTTCTTCTTCTTAGTTTGTGGTTTTATAATCTCATTCTCACAGCTGTTACGCATCAAGCGATTATCTCAGCTATAGTTGGCTTGATGAGTCTGTGATGAGTCTCCTGCAGCATCTTCAGATTCTCGGGAATCAAGTCACGGTTTGGATTCAGTCCGAGCTGAAATTGATCTGAGCTTCAGATTGGATCCTGATTGACTCACCCATTTCTGAATCTATAGCTCAGAAATCCAAGCCCTGCATTCTTTTCTCTTTAAATGTGGAGCGTACCGTGTGTACCCATCCCAGGCCTAGAGGGAGTGAGAACAGTTCATGACTTGTACGGTACCGTTGTCTAACCAGATAATAAATTCAGAGCACATGGGCAAAAGATCAATTAATAATTACAAAATATTCACCCCAAAGGCTTTAGCTAACCAAGCAAAGGCATAGCCGCAGGGGTCCTTAAGGGACCTCTGCCCGCTCACTTTTGGCTGAGGCCCCCACCCTAGCAGCAGGGTCTTTTCCCATTTGAGTCAGCCTCTTAAAGGTGCAGGAGGTAGAGGGCCTAGGGTCACTGGAATCACTGCCAATCTATAATCCCCTGTGCCTTTAACGATGTATTTATTTTAAAGTTTTCTATTCTGCCACATTAAGGGGGATAATTTGAATGGGAAACACTAGTGCCCTTGGCCTAGCCATGTAAAAGTTGAAGCTATCAAAAACCTTCTGTTTACTTTTGGCAGGCAATTATCTCACCTTTTCTCAGCCCCTTTAAAGCTCAGGAATGCCTTGCAGAGCAGCTACTTGTGCTCTCTTCCTGGCTCCAACTTATTCTATGATCTCCAGCTCCATCTTACCGCCATTCCCCTCTCCCAACACATTTATCAGCACCGATGTTTACTGAAAATTGTATTTACAGCTGTCCCACCCCAGGGTAATTAATGGATGTCTCAGGGTTACAATACAGCAAAAGCAGGAGCGGTTCTGTAATGAGGCAGGGTGAGGCAGTCGCCTCAGATGGCAAAATTTTGGAGTGACAAAAACATGGCCCTCAAAACACTCCTGCAGCCGCCTCACCTTGCCACCAAATTTACCGATATGCCTGCGGGATTCCCAATTCCCACAGGCCGGAAAAAGAACCTTGCGGCGATGCAGGAAAATGATGCACCCATGAGGACAAAAAAAAAAAGAGAAAAGTCCCCATGTGCCACCAGGGTGCCGTCGGCGGAGTGTAAGCCACTGACAGCAAAGAACAGAAGTGGCCCAGCAGGCCGGTGGCAGGCAAAGATTGGAGAAGGCCAGGTTGGCCACCGGCTGGGCCAAACCTGCCAGTGGCGAAAAAGGAAGGAACGCTAGCGGGCCATCGGTGGAGCCCAACTTGCCAGCAGCTGGTATATGTGGAAACTCTGTGGATTTGACCTGAAGACTCCAGAAGACCAAAGGAATTGCTGCTTCTCAAAGCTCCTGCTTCGGGCCCACACCAGACGGAGCAAGGAGAGCATCAGGCGCACGAAGGATCAGAGTAACACATCGGTGGGCCCTCACCTGAAGAAGGAGCAGGGGGTGTGTCAAGGCCTGCTGAGGTGGAAGCGGCTACATAGAGGAAGATAGAGCAGTCCTGTAGGCCACACGAGAGAGGTGTTAAAGTTATTGCATATGTTTGGACATATTTGTATGAGGGAGTAAGTGTGAGAAGGGGCATGTGTATGTGGAAGTATTAGGGTGAGCTAAGTGGGTTTGTGTGTGTGGAAGAGAGAAAGTATGAGTGGGCATGTACATGAGAGCATGTATGTGTGAGTGTGAGAATGAGCATGTATGTGTGTGAGTGTTAGTGTGTGCCCTATCCTCCCCAGTCCCCTTGCCTCCCCTCCAATCCACAACAATCTCAGGGCGGCTACAAATCAAAAGTTCCCAGGTATGCTGGCAGGCTGCCAGCAGAGTCCAACCTGCCACCGGAGAAAAATGGAGGCGGCCCAGTGGCTACCTGCAACAGAAGACAAGGAAGCCGCCAGCTGCCTGCTGAGCTCATCGACCCACAGCCGAAAGGTATAATGTGAGTGAGGGAGAATGTGTGTGTGTTTTTGTAAGACAGCGCATGTGTATATATGTGAGTGCATGTGGTTGAGAGAGCATGTGTGTGTGTGAGAGCATGTTTGAGAGCATGTATATGAAAGAATGTGTGAGCTTGTGTGTGAAAAAGCATTATGTAAGAGCATCTATGTGTGTGAGAGCATACATATATGACAGCATCTATGTATGTGTGTGAAAGAATGTGTGAGCATGTAAAAACATGCATGTGTGTGGAAGAGTATATGAAAGCATCTATGTGTGAGAGCACGCATGTGTGGGTGTGTGTGTGTGTGTGAAAGCATCTGTGAGTGAAAGCATGAGAGCATCTGTGAGTGTGTGAAAGAGCATGTGTGAGAGCATCTGTGTGTGCATAAGAGAGAGAGAATGAACATGTGTATAAAAGAGGAGAAAAATCCCCATTCTTGCCCCCCCCCCCAACACTAATCCAGGGCAATTTCAGGATGACTGGGAATCAAAGGTTCCCAGGTATGGAAAGTAGGGATTTTTTAAAATCTTTCTTAGTTTTAATTATTGGGTGTTATTTGATGTATTTGAAATTTTTAAATATTTGATGTTTGGGAAATTTTGTATACTTTTTGTATGAGCTTTTAATAGCTGTTATTCTACTCATCAGCTATTTTTTTTAAATATTTATTCTTATTAGTACATTTTTAGTATTATGATATTTTATATTCTTTGATTTTATTATTTTGAGGAACAGAATTTCTGTTTTTCCATTTTTGCACTGCAAGGTGTTTGGCTTGTTGCGGTTTCCAGTTCAGTTTTTGTTTACATGTTTCCATTTATATTTTATGGTCTCTTTATTCCGTATTTGGTGAGGATCTGCCTGTGTTCTGCATGTGCGACCGAGAAGAGGTATTCTGCTGGCATGCAGCTTCTGTGCAGGGCTCTATAGCAGTCTGGCTTATTCTGTTTTCCTAATAGGAGGTGTATTGGTGTCTTAAGACCTGGTGTGATATTTGCATCGTTGCCTGGCTTGCTCTGTCTTTCTATTAGGAGGTGTATTGGTGTCTTAAGACCTGGTGTGATATTTGCATCGTTGCCTGGCTTGCTCTGTCTTTCTATTAGGAGGTGTATTGGTGTCTTAAGACCTGGTGTGATATTTGCATCGTTGCCTGGCTTGCTCTGTCTTTCTATTAGGAGGTGTATTGCTATTTAGGGCCTGGTGTAATATTTGCATTGTTGCTTTTTCATATTTAGGATTTTTACTGTTTGAGTGCTGGCAGTTAGTTTTCTTTTTAGCATGGGAGATTTACTGTAATGTAATTGTAATTCATTTTACTCTGGGCTTTCTGCAGGCGAAGCCCACATCTGCATTACAATAGGCCTAATACCATATGCACTTCAGGTGGGTTTATTGCAGGGTTGTGATTTTTTTTTTAATCTCAGAAGATTATACTTTCAATGTCCTTTTTCTTGTAAAATTGGTTATTCTAAATGCGGCATTTATAATTGTGTGTGGGGGGAGGGGAGAGCAGGCACAAGGCTGTAAAGTTCACCTATGTATTTAGTTTATTTATTTACTTAAATGTTTTATTTATCATTCCACGTGAAGTTCACAAGATCATAACGGTTTACATAAAAAACATTCATAGATAAAAATAACACACAAGGTAAACTCGCATATAAAATAAAGGATTATTAATAGCATATAAACCATTTCAGAGGGATGTTTTCCAGAGCATCTTATTTATCAGTTGGGTAATCTGAATGCTAAGGCTATGTGCCAAATGCCCCCGCAGAGGCTTGGAGAGAGTGTGCCACACATAGACCTCCCACCATTCACCCATCTCCCACTTCTGCAGGGGGAAAGGGTGGGAGGCAGGTTTTAGGGATCCTGGGAGGGTGGCAGGGTTGCCAGCTTCCTAGAAATATTATCACTGACACTATCTGCCAATCTGCCACTCCCCTGGGAACTCCGACCCCCTGCTTTCCCCCTTCCCCAGCCTTTGAAATAACTGAAAGGGTGCCATGTCCTGAGAAGGGAGGGGTGCTGTCTCATCCCTCACCTCAGGCAGCAGATTGCCTGGAGCCACCCCTGAGCAGAAGTATTCCTTACACAGTATTAGTAACATTTGCTGAATCAAGTATCTAGTGTACCATAAAAAGAATAATCAGTTACAATAAAGAGGTCTGTCTGCATGCACATTAATTATAAGTGAAAGCAATTTCAGCAAAACAAGAACAGAGCAGGCAAACGCCAAGAGACAAAGATAAAACTCTTCTCAGTCTTGGTTTTCCCAACCAGGTGTAATCTTAATTGTGGTTTGTCTCAAAAATCAGTAGCTGTAGCAGGTCTCTCTCTTACGACCCGTGCCACAGGCAAAAAAAAAAAAAATCCTTTAGGTCAGGTTTCCTTCAGACATAATGCATGTGACCCTCACTATAATCTTTAATGGATCAATATTTTAAGTAACCCATAACCTTAAGTCAGATCAAAGTCCAGAGGCTGAACTTAAACATTTCCACCCCATTACTCATGGCCCATAAGAAGGTTTATCCTTTGCTCCAGACGTAGGTTGCCCTGCACTGGAAATGTTTTTTGGTGTGTTATCTGAAATGACCAAACAAATATAGTATTGTTTGCAGTACTGAGGGAATTCCCATGAATGGTAATGGTTTTAGAAATAGTCAATATGTCTTTTAAATAACAAGACACTTGAGGCATGCAGTGAAATTTCAAGAAATGTAGAGGGTTCCTAGAAATCTTTATTAAATATTGGTTATTCAGAGCAAATTCCTTGTGACACAAGCACTATAATAAATGAAACAAATATTACAGGAAGTAAAAAATGTACCAAGCAATCCTACAGAAACTGTAAGGTAGTTCTGAGGAATAATGAATTTCTACTACTTGTACTGCCATCCATCAAGATACAGGGCAGACCAGCAAAATGTTTTTTTTGTCTCCTTGCTTATTCCCATCCGGTACTTGTCAGAGAGCCATCAAGAATAGGACCCAGCCTTTTCCCCGATTTTCTTCCACATTCCCTTCTATACGGGCCGGTGGAGCGCACTGTTAGCCCAAATTTGGACGCGTATTTTCGATGCGCTAGCTTTACCCCTTATCCAGTAAGGGGTAATAGGACGTCAAAAACGTGCATCCAACCCCTCCGAAACTAATAGCACCCGCAACACGCAAATGCATGTTGATGGCCCTATTAGCTATTCCCGCGCGATCCAGAAAGCAAAATGTGCAGCCAAGCCACACATTTTACTTTAAAAAATTAACGCCTGCCCAAAGGCTGGCATTAATTTCTGCCGGCGCCGGGGAAGTGTACAGAAAAGCAGAAAAAACTGCTTTTCTGTACAGCCTCCGACTTAATATCATAGCGATATTAAGTCGGAGGCCCCAAAATTTAAAAAAAAAATAAATTTAAAAGCAGCCCGCGGGTCGGAAGACAGCGCTTAATTATGCCGGCGTCCGTTTTCCGAACCCATGGCTGTCAGTGGGTTTGAGAGCCGAGGCGGGCAAAATTGAGCGGCGGCTGTCAAACCCGCTGACACTAGCGTGTCCCTAGCGCCTCTTTTTACCTCGGACCCTCATTTGCATACTAAATCGCACAACCAGGAGAGTGGCCTGTACACGTGTTGGGAGAGCGGGCGCTCGCCTCAGAGCGCCGGCTCTCCTGCGAGTTTTACTGTATCGGACTGATAATTAGGCCAAGAATAGCAGCAGCTTCCTGTGGCCATGAAAGAAGAACATAAGAAATTGCCATGCTGGGTCAGACCAAGGGTCCATCAAGCCCAGCATCCTGTTTCCAACAGAGGCCAAACCAGGCCACAAGAACCTGGCAAGTACCCAAACACTAAGAAGATCCCATGCTACTGCTGCAATTAATAGCAGTGGCTATTCCCTAAGTAAATTTGATTAATAGCCGTTAATGGACTTCTCCTCCAAGAACTTATCCAAACCTTTTTTGAATCCAGCTACACTAACTGCACTAACCACATACTCTGGCAACAAATTCCAGAGCTTTATTGTGTATTGAGTGAAAAATAATTTTCTCCAATTAGTCTTAAATGTGCTACTTGCTAACTTCATGGAATGCCCCCTAGTCCTTCTATTATTCGAAAGTGTAAATAACCGAGTCACATCTACTTGTTCAAGACCTCTCATGATCTTAAAGACCTCTATAATATCCCCTCTCAGCCGTCTCTTCTCCAAGCTGAACAGCCTCTTCAGCCTTTCCTCATAGGGAAGCTGTTCCATCCCCTTTATCATTTTGGTTGCCCTTCTTTGTACCTTCTCCATTGCAACTATATCTTTTTTGAGATGCAGCGACCAGAATTGTACACAGAATTCAAGGTGCGGTCTCACCATGGAGTGATATAGAAGTATTATGACATTTTCCATTTTATTAACTATTCCCTTCCTAATAATTCCTAACATTCTGTTTGCTTTTTTGACTGCTGCAGCACACTGAGCTGACTATTTCAATGTGTTATCCACTATGATGCCTAGATCTTTTTCCTGGGTGGTAGCTCCTAATATGGAACCTAACATCGTGTAACTACAGCAAGGGTTATTTTTCCCTACATGCAGCACCTTGCACTTGTCCACGTTAAATTTCATCTGCCATTTGGATGCCCAATCTTCCAGTCTTGCAAGGTCCTCCTGTAATGTATCACAGTCCGCTTGTGATTTAACTACTCTAAATAATTTTGTATCATCTGCAAATTTGATAACCTCACTTGTCATATTCCTTTCCAGATCATTTATATATATATATATATATATATATATATATATATATATATATTGAAAAGCACCGGTCCAAGTACAGATCCCTGAGTAACTCCACTGTTTACCCTTTTCCACTGAGAAAATTGACCATTTAATCCTACTCTCTGTTCTGTCCAGCTACGTTCTGTCCAGCCAAGGCTACAGAAACAATACACGCTTGACTTGTCCCCAGGTGCTAAAAGTACTAATTCAGTAGTGTGGCACAGGGAGCATTACTCTAATCCAGGCATGAAACCCAAGGCACCAATCCAAGAGCCACTGGCTTGGTGCAAAAGTCATCATCATCATGTGCCACCTTTGATATGAAGGTTGACAATCTATGATGCACCCATTCTTTTTGTGTTCATCTTTCCTCTTCTTCTTCTCTCTCTCTCTTGTCCTCCAGTGCTAGATTAGCTAAATACCCTTTTTAAAATTTTAAATGAAAACCTCATACATTATGTTGTCTGCCATGTTCATTGCTTCCTTCTCTCTCCTAGCTCCACTTCTTAAGAAACCCAAGAGAACGAGCTGCTCTGTGACTTGAGTTACTGCATATTAAGCGAGCATTGAGCAAGTTCCTAGGACGGTAAAGAAAGATGATTAACGGACAGAGAATGTGATAGGGCTGGAATTAATGTTCAATAACTTGCATTAAAACCTTTTTTTAAATAATATAGTCAAACTATCACTGTTCAATTTATTTGAGATTTACTATTCTGCCTTTCCAAGGTAGTGTGCCGTTCCAAAGTGGATTACTTTGAACATTTATTTATTTATCGAGTTTTATATACCGTCATTCGGTTTCGCCATCATAACGGTTTACAAAAATACGAAGGATTACAAGGTTAAGGAGGATAACGTTTTCAAAAAGGTTCAAAATATTGTTAACATAGGGAAGTCATATGCATTATAATACATACTTGTGTTGATTGCATATAAGTAGCACAGAAAGTTATACATCTGGATTGACCGTAACATACTCAGTTTACATTGGGGTTAGTAGTATAGGTGAGGTTTGTTTGGTCTGCGGATCTACTGACCGCTAAGCCGCATTTTCAGTCTGTGCTGGCCTTCTGGCCCAAGAGCCATGTTTTCAGTTGGTGCTGGAAGTCCAAGTAATCCAAGTTCTGAATACACTGGAATCTTTGCTGTTCTCCTATTTGGTTTACAATATGTGAATGTTTCATTTCCTAAACATTAGTAAGAATACTGGCTCTGAGAAGGAAAGAGGCACAGTGCCTACTTTGCAGCCCACTCACTCTGCTCCTCACCCATCCATCCAATTTCCTGCTTTTCTTATATAGATTGTCCGATTCTTGCAGCTTTAACGCATTAGATAATTGACCCTATCAACCCACCTTGTCAGGCTATTTTAAATGTTATCCCAGGGCTCTAATAGAATTAATATCAAGCCTAACCGCATATAACCAGTTGGCTGAGTTCCTGCCAATTATGGCCTCAAAGTTACAACTTAATGCCTCCTATCTGTTTCATACTTGAACCTTTAACCTTCTTGCTCATACAAACTCTTCATTTTTCTGAGCTCCAGATTGAATCCATTTCTCAGTTTCTTACATAGAAGTGGAGTAAAGTATTTTTTTTGGGGGGGGGGAGGGGTCAGTTTTCAAAAACTTATGTGGGAGTTGTGCACGGAAGATTGGGATATGTGTGCATATGTAGCCCTTGTGCATGGTAAGCAAATTTTCAGGTCAGAGGTAAGCGCGTACTTACCATTTCCTGTATACCCTTATGTGCGTAGAAAAGAAGGCATTTCATAGATATTCCAGGGTGGGGTTCGGAAGGATGTGCACAGGTAAGTAATTTGTAAGCAGTGTAAGCACAACTTACATGTACACTTTTGTAGCTGCTATTCAAGTCATGGAAATGAAATCGTACTTGTCTTTTGGTCTACAGTTTTTAGATGCGAGGTCTGGGTTAAATATTAATGGGTCAGGGTGAAGTGGTGGATGACCCGGTGAAGGCCTGGATGAACTGATGGAAGTGAACTGGTGATTATCTATTTATTTATTTATTTATTTATTTATTTATTTGGGTGTTTTATATACCGTCATTCCAAGATAAGATCACAACGGTTTACAAAGTCATCATTCGGTTTCAGGTTCAACATTCCCAGTCTAGGTCATCATTTGTGTTCTGGATTAATACAAATAGCTAATACATGGTCTAGGTTAGATTCATGCATTATTTAGTTTCTTACAATTATAAATACCTATTCTAGGTCAACACAACAGCAACAAGTATGAGTTAAGTTGCTATTTCATTCTATTATCCTGTATGTCATACCAGAATGTCATCTCATTTTTACTTTACATGGTTGAAATATTTTTTCTCAATTTAATACAATTGTTTAAAGATCTGATGGTGACGTTATCAGTTTATTGGCTATTACATCAGATTGTAAGCTTTTCTAAAGAGACATTTTTTCAGTTCCTGTTTGAAGCTCTTTCTTTCTGTTATCAGATGTAGTGACTCTGGGAGAGAGTGCCATAACTTGGAGCCCGCTATGGAAAACATGTGATCTCTTATTTGCGGTAAGTGTGTGTTCCGTGTTGTAGGTATTTTTAGAAGTCCTTTATCTTGCGATCTTAGGGCTCTCTGTGGTGTGTATGGTTGAAGAGTTACTCCTAATAGCATGGGTTAATGTTGTTGATGATATTAAAAATTAGAGTCAATACTTTATAATGAATTCTGGATTGTACAGGAAGTCAGTGCAATGCTATCAGTGAGGGGGTGCTGTGGTCAAAGTTCCTTGTCCCTAACAGTAGGCTGGCTGAGGCATTTTGTAGTAGTTGTAGTGTTTTTATGAGTCCAGATGGTAGGCCTAGTAGTAGAGAATTGCAGCAATCTAAGTTGGAGAATATTAGTGTTTGTAGAATGGTGAAGTCCTGTATTGTTAGTAAAGGGTTCGGTCAATGTAATATTCTAAGCTTGGAATATCCTGTTTTAATTAGTTTGCTTATATGCTTTTTCATTAACCTGTATTCCTAGGTCTCTTACCTGATCTGAGGGGGTAATATTAAAGTTTCCTAGGTCTATAATTGGCAGTTTGATTGTTATGGAATTTCTCCTTAATCATACAATTTCAGTTTTTTTTAAAGGTACGCACACAAATATTTTCATGAGCAGAGTACACAGATACATTATAAAATACCTTCCCCCATGTATAAATTGAAGGTTATTACACGCAGGGAATTACGATTATTTTCCATATAAAATATGCATACTTTTATAAGATAGGTATACAAACTATGTAGATCCCTGTAAAACAGGGTGTCAAATGCCCCTGCTATTCTGCCTCACTGTGCCCCGATCCTGTTTGTTATGATACCTCACTACCAGAGAGGCCTCCAGTGAGCTCTGTTCTGAGCTGCCCGAGCCAATTCCTCACTGGCCTCCTGTCTCAGCCTGTGGTACAACCTCCTCTCTGCCAGGGGTCTTCAGTGAGCTTCACCTCCAGCCTTGTCAAGCTCCACCTTGCTGCTTGCATCACACCTAAGCTCCAGCCCCATTTAACCCTGCTTTGCCAGTACCTAGATGCCATTTCATGGAGTAACCTTTGGCTCTCTGACCTGGCCACTTACTTTGCTCAATGCCTTGTGGCCTCTGGGCCTTCTGACTCTTATACTTTGCTCTGTGGCCTACTATCAGACCACTCCAAATATTGGAAAATTCCACATCCAGAGTATTAACCGGTTCACAGAAACAGGATCATATTGTTAGAGACAGAGCCCTATCTCTAGCTGGGCCTAAGCTCTGGAACTCCCTTCCAGAACAAATACGATTAGAGCCTAATTTAAAAGCATTTAGAAAAATACTGAAAACCTGGCTCTTCAATCAGGTGTTCTCTGATAGTACAAGCTAAGTACCCGCAGAGAATATATTCTGAGATATCTCAGTGCAGAAGCTGTAAGTGTCAATTAGAGTTAGATATTTATGTATGTTACTTTGATTTTATTTACTTTGTAAATTGAAAGTTTTATATAGGATATTATTTATCGTATCGATGTATGTAGTATGAATTTTAAATTGTACAAATTGTAAACCGATGTGATGGAACTCCAACTAAACACCAGTATATAAAAACCGCGCAAATAAAATAAATAAATAAATACCTAGCCTCATGGCCTTTTCAGTGTATATAGTGCCTTTTTTTCTTGTTTTCTGGTGCATATATTTTACATAGTGTATATATTTTACATAATGTATGAGTTCTTCAATTTGTATAAAGTTGAGCACAGTGCCTTCCCCAGAAAATACAGTTTACCACGTTATATTGTAACTCTCTCGGTGGCTCCCTTTCAGTCACTGGTCCTTTTCCTTCCCTGCCTACATTTCCTCCTTTTCCTCGTCCCTCCTTTTCCAGCTGCTCTCTCTTCCCTCCCCCTGGTTTTATGTATTTTCCTCCTTCCTATTACATTGTAAACCGACATGATGTACCCACAAATGTCAGTATATTAAAAGCCAATAAATAAATTAAATAAATAAATAAATGGCCTCTGGGCCTGCTCCTACCTTAGGTGTTTTTCTGTGGCTTACTCAGGTCTCTCCTTGCTTAGTGGCCTCTAGGCCTTATTCATAGCGGTCTATGGTCCTTCTGTGTTGCTCTGTTCTGTGTTGTCCTTGTCTGCTCCTACCCTTATCTGCCTTGCTTAGTCCTGTCCTTGTCTAGTCGTGTCGTGCCCTGCCCAGATAAGTCCCTAGATCCATTCCCTGTTTTGTCTAAGCCTGTGTCTGTATCCAGTTCCAGTCCCTGCTCAGTGTTCTACATTTGTACCCAGTTCCTGCCCTTGTTCAGTTTCCTGCTACCCTCCTGTCCCCAGTATCCAATCCTTAGCTCCTTGCCTGGTCCAGTATCCAGTCTTCATCTCCTTGCCTGTTCTAGTATCCAGTCAGCCTGTTCCAGTATCCATTCCTCAGCTTCTTCCTTGTTCCAATACCCAGACCTCTGCTTCCGGTCTGTCTCTGCCCACTATGTCCAGCCTGTGCCTGACCTCAAGTTCCTTCTTGTGTCTATCCTGCCTTGTCCAGTTTGTCCAGCCTGTTCCATCTTGTCCAGCTTCTTCTAGTTAAGCCCTACAGGCTCCCAGAACCCAAGGGCTCAACCTGTGGGGGAGGGGACTGCTTAGGCAGAAGATAAACCCAGCTCCTGCCCTGTGGTCCTGCCCTGCTCCTGAGGAGGTGTTTGCAGATCCCAGTCCACATGACATTGCCTCCTGTAAGCAGCGTTACCCATCATGCATGCATCTGTGGCTTCATCTGGTCTGAATGCCCTTAGTGTATGTCAGGTGTCTTATCCAGACCATACCCTGAAAGGGGAGGATAAAAGAGAGGATTCCAAGACCTGAAGTTCTGCTTGGGTGCTATCTCTTTACAGAGTGGTTCCAGGGGGTCCATCCTTTCAAGAGAAGATTTGGATAGAAAGAGAAGAAGGGAATAGTTCCTGCTCAGTGAAGATGGCTGAGATCTGGGGGAGAGGTTGGCCAGGCCTTACTGGGAGGAAAGATTCCAGGAGAGAGACGTCCTGGAAATCTAGAGCAGAGCTGTAGCCAGGCAATTTGGCGCCTATGGCCAAGTGAAAAGCTGCACCTTCACCCATTCAACAAAACACGACACTACAAGTTAGGAGACTCTCGAATGTTTGTGCAACAATGCCCAAGGCTGGTACAGCCTTGCAACCCCCATCCCAGCTTGTCACATCCTCCCTACACACAATTATAAATTATACCTTTATAATAACAGATTTTACTTGAAAAAGGATATTCAGTCTTCTGAGAGAAAATATCACTTACACCTTGTATGTTATATTGACATGCAACACTGTGATGCCAATCAGAAAACCCTGCAAAAAATCAAAACAGACACTTGGAACCCATATGATATTAGGCCTCCTGTAACACACCATGGGCATGGGCTTGGCCCTCTGAAAGCCACAAGAAAACAGAATTACAATACAATACACTTTGGGCCAGATTTTAAGACGTACGCACGGGCATAGATTTGTGTGCGCAACCCGGTGCACACAAATCTACGCCCGATTTTATAACATGTGCACGCAGCTATGCGCATGTTATAAAATCCAGGGTCGGCGCACGCAAAGGGGTGCACACTTGTGCACCTTGCGTGCACCGAGCCTTAGGGGAGCCCCGATAGCTTTCCCTATTCCCTCTGAGGTACAGCCACTGTGCTGGAGGCCTCGGTCCCGGTCCCGCCCCTGCCCCTTTTTTTTCAAGCCTAGGGACATATGCACATCCCGGGGCTTGCGCGTGTGGCTGGGCTTTTGCAAAATAGGCTCGGTACGCGCAGGAGCAGGTTTAAAAGGGTTACGCGCATAATATGCGTGTGTAACTCTTTTAAAATCCTCCCATTTCTATAATTAAACAGTGCTAACTGCCAGCACTCAAACAGCAACAACCCTACAAACATGCTCTCTCATTCTCTCACACATACATGCATTCACACACATACTCTCATTCACCCACATTCTCAGACATACACACATGCTGACTCACTCATACATACACACATGCTCTCCTTCTCTCTCTCTCTCACACACACATACATACTCTAACTTCCCCCCCCCCCTCTTGAAAATAGCAGCAGCAGTCTCCTTCATCTCTTGCAACCACAGAAGAGGACTACTTCTTGGGGTCAACCCAGCCCTGGCCTAGAGCTCCTTCCTGCAGAGCAGGTCATGCAAATCCTCCTCCTCCTCCTCAGGCCCCACCAGTGATTCCGGCAGGGCCGTGGCATTGTTCCTCCTCTCCAGGCTCCGCTGGCGATTCTGGCAGGGCCACAGTGTTCTTCCTCAGGGTGACATCACCAGCAGTACTATGACGCTCTTCAGATAGCGGTGCCTATGGGCGAGGCCATATTGGTCATAGGCATGTTACGGCTCTGATGTAGAGTGTGCTGAATGAGAAGTTCCATGAGACAAGAAGAGATCCAAGGAAGAAAGGGATTTTTCAAAGACTTGGATGAGAGTATCAGAGAGGAGTCAACCTCAATGGGCAAATCCACAGAATGAAAGACTAACCCTACAAATCAGTCAGAGGCTCTTCAGAGGAGAAGAGTTGAAAGAGAAAGGAATACAGAAAGAGATCTTCACACCCAAAAGGTTCTGGGAGGGCCCAGGGAGAAGTCTTTCCTAAGAGCCTACTTTTGTGGGAAGGAGTGTGTGGAGAAAGACGTGATTAAGCTGTGCCCTGTCTTTGGACTTTGTTTTGCCTGCCATCAGCTTGCAGTAAGACTTTTATTTTGAACAACAGAACCAGAGTAAAGAGTGATTTGGGATGTGACTGCTGAACTGTTTTGCAGAAGAAACCCAGAGAGAATAAAACTCTAAGGGCCTTTAAAAGCCTTTCTTCTCCCCCCCCCCCCCCCTTTTGCAGGAAATCCTGGAGGTCATGGGGTCTTGCGTGGTCCATGGCCATCCCCGTGAGTCCTGTGCTCAAGAGCTGACTAGGATGGGAGCTACACCTGTATTTGAAAAAACTGTGTGTGTACTGCCACATAAGTGTGTGCTTTTGGAGCAGAGATACATAGCATTTTATAAACTGCTATTGCCGCCACACAGTTTATATAATACAGCCTTAACGTTAGATGCACTGACTTGCATGCATGTGGGCTGACATGTACACTATTGACAATTATGCTACCTCAGCCAGTTTCCACTAAATAAGAAAAGGCTAACTTGTAAAAATGTTATTTCTAAATATCTGCTGTCTTATTATGTATTGCTGTTAATCAATAGAATACTAGAAGTGTAAATATTATTCAATCATCTGATCAAACTATGAATAAAGACGTTGGAAAACATCATTCTTCTCCTGTATGTTTATTTTATGCAAAGACAGTGTAAATTGGCAGTGTTGTGAACCAAAGGACAGAGACAGGGCTTGATTGCAAAGAAGCAGGGTATAGGAGCTATTGTTCCTCCCCACAACTTGGAGCCTAGCCTCAGAAACTAAAGCTATCCGTGGAGCAAGGGAGAGGAATTAAGCAGAAAGGGTCCATCTTTTATTCTTTCTATGTGTCCCTGGCTGCCAAATAACGAATCTGTCCTTCCCAGGGGTTACAGTTGTTCCTTGTTGTGTTTGATCTGTTTGTGTTGACCAGATTGCAAGTTCCTAGAAGTAGGGAGCCTGTTATTTGTGTTTCCGCAGTGCTGGGTGTATCTGGTATACACTATAGAGATGATGATGATGATAGTAATACTCAGAAGAGTACCCCATGATGCAATGAGATGACTGTGCCACACATCAAAGGCCCGGCAAACAATGGTAAAGGAATCTCTTGAGAGTGCCGAAAATAAAACAGAAGGCCTTTTTTGCTGAAGAAAAATAAGCTAGTGACATCTCTTTAAGGTACGTGAGATCTCCATCTTAAGGAAAATGCAGTTTTTAAACCTTTCTTTAATTTATGAGTGGCTATGAAAGTAGCAGTTTTGTAGCTGTTGAAAGACCGTGTGTGTGCCAATGACATCAGACTCTCACCTTTGAGCAGAACTCTGCGCCCCATCTATTGAGTCATATTTCTCTTCTGCGGCTGTTCATATAGAAAACAATTTTATCATCGCAAAAGGTCAAACAGAGCTCGTTCCGTGCTTCTGTTTCTGGAATGTTTCATTTTTCTGCTTGCTGCTTGGGGCTTTTTTTCTCACTGGTTCATTCTATTCCTGTTTCCAGATTATAGGCATTGCAGAAGAAAAATGGATTTACTATAACAGCTCTATGTTTAATTTAAGGCATTCTGTTTGTTATTGGAACTACATGATCAAGATGAATTTCAGTATTTGATGGGGCAAAGATTTTTTTTTATGGTCTAGTTTCCACTTGCATGGCTTCGTAAGGTACCTTCCGATTGGAACAGCTCCTTGTAAAATGAGTGTCTTTGGTTGGCTATTGACATGTGCACCGAATAGGAATGAGTAAGCAAGGTAAACTAATTACTTGCTACAGGTTACCTGGTGACTGCAGCAATAACACTGAATATCAGCAATTTGCCAGATTGCCAGAAATATCCAAGCTGTTCTCTAAAGAGGCAGATATTAAACATTATTTTGCATTGCTATAAGAACTGGAGGCAATTTATTGGTTCATTATGGGACAATTGACCGACAGACTTTTCATTCATTCTCTGGCTATTATTTCATATTCTTATTTTTCTCTGCTCTTGTCCCCACTCATTTAGGTATGTTATCTATACATATATTATATATCATGGAATAGACTTAGTTTTTGGGTACTTGCCAGGTTCTTATGGCCTGGATTGGCCACTGTTGGAGACAGGATGCTGGGCTTGATGGACCCTTGGTCTGACCCAGTATGGCATTTTCTTATGTTCTTATATATATTATATATATACACACACACTATATATGTGTGCGTCTCAAATGGGGTCCTAAATTAGATCCTGAGTCACTAGAAATTTGCCCTTGGAAAAATTCTGTGGGGAATGTCAGTTAACCTCTATGTCTGACTGGTGATGATATGAATTACGACAAAGGTTTATTAAGGGGATTTTGTATGTCTCTTTAAATAAGGGGGTGAGGCACAGCCATTAGGGGGAGTCTCCTTAGGTCAAAATAAGGGGATTCTTGCTACAGTGTTTCTGAGAGATTGACTGAGACGTGCTCCTAGAAGCGCAGTTGGTCTTCTCCGTCCAGCAAGGCCAAGTCATGAGAGGTCAGCAAACATTTACTGGGTTCTTGGATAGTGCCTAGAGACAGCCTGGGAGGGTTAGGGACCACAACAGCCTTGTGGCAATCTTTGAACCTTAGTACGGAGTGGACTATGACAGAAGAATTCTGTGTGGGGAAGCACCAGATCTTGACTGCTTGGAGGAGAGAAGAGCATTTTTAATGCCATGCTATCCCACTAAAGACTTGGAGGAAGAGTGTTTTATTGTTATTGAGCATATTGTTGCATTATTAGAACTGTAAACCTGTGAACCCTGATTTAATAGTGAATTTTAAGATTTGTTTGATTGCTGGAAACCCCAGATTTAGAAAAATCAAAGTTTCTTGTTTGAAGATACCTTTGGAGTAGGACCCTCTATTAAGCTATGGGTTCATGAGAGGCATTTTCCAATGGCAAGAGAGTTGAATATTTTCGGGTTTAATTGGGTGCAGTCGGAGGGGGTCACAAACGGAAAAAAAAGTATTTTGGTTTTAGTTCCCTATTCAGCTTGATCAATACAGTCCTTGCCTTTGGGCTGGGCCCACTACTCATGAATTTTGAATCCATGGAGCTTGGTGCTTAGCTCCCAAACAAGCATCAGATCTTCTCTCATTGTATATGCCCCAAAAGGGAGTTACGTATATACATTGGTTATAGACAGTCTGAACCCCTTGAACATTTTTCATATTTTCTCTTATGAGTGCATTAGACTTGCATGCATTTAAATTAGGATTTTTTTTTCCATACCTTTTGGGGCCAAAAAATGTTTTATTAGGGGACAGAGCCAAAAATCAAAACTGAAATCCAATTAAATAAGTCTTCACCCCCCGAGCCAGTACTTGGTGGAGGTACCTTTGGCAACAATTAGAGCAGTGAGTCTGTTGGGATTGATCTCCACCAACTCTGCACACCTAAATTTGTCAATATGAGACCTTTCTTTACAAAACTGATCAAGTTCTGTCAAGTTCCTTGGAGGAGCATTGATGGACAATAATCTTCAGGACATGCCACAGATTTTTGGTTGGATTGAAGTCAGGCTCTTACTTGGCCACTCCAGGAATTTGCCTTTTGGTTCCTTAGCCACTCCAGTGCATGGGCGTAGCCTCCGTAGTGCACAGGCACCACCAACTTGAAAACCCAGTGTGCCGTGCACCACCAACTGCATGCACATTCAGGAGAGTGGTGATAGAGATAAGAAAGAGGCCCACAAGGCCGCCTGCAGACCCCATCTCACCAGCGGCCGAAGAGAGAGAGAGAGATCTGGGAGGCCATCTGCAACCAAGAAGAGGCGCAGGCCCAGGAGGCCGCCAGCAGCCGAGAAGAGGAAGAGTTTCCATAAGTGTGCTAGCTTTCAGACCACATGTGGCCAATGTGCTCTATACTGATATTGTGCATCGTAAGATCAGCACAGAGGAAGTGCCAGCCCAGTGAGTCTTGAATAATGTGGGGCAGGCATACGAGGAGTAGCAGGAGCAAGGGTTCCTTCCTCTTCTTGGCCACTGGTGGCCTCCCAGGCCTGTGCTTCTTCTTGGCCGCAGGCGGGATCGGGTTTGCCAGCGGCTTTTCGGACCTGATGGGGAGCCTGCCTGTGTTTTTGTTTTTATGTATGTGAGTGAATGGGAGCCTGCCTGGCTGTGAATGTGTGTGTGAGAGAGAATGGTAAACTACCTGGGTGTGTGTGAATGAGAGCATGCCTGGTGGTGTGTGTATATGAATGGGAGCCTGCCTGGCTGTGAATGTGTGTGTGAGAGAGAATGGTAAACTACCTGGGTATGTGTGAATGAGAGCATGCCTGGTGATGTGTGTATATGAATGGGAGCCTGCCTGAATAGCAGTGTGTGTTTGTGGGGGGGTGGGGTGTGAATGGGGGCTTGCCTGTGTGTGCGTATGAGAGAGAGAGAGCATGTGGGCATGAGAGCCTTTGTGTGGGTATGAGGGAGTAAATGTAACATCAGGACATGCTAGAGATTTAAAGTTTCTGAAAGGAATTAATGACTGCTTCATGGAACAATTGGTTCAGCAACCAACGAGAGAGGGAGCTATTTTAGATTTAATTCTTAGTGGAACGCAGGATTTGGTGAGAGAGTTAACGGTGGTTGGACCACTTGGCAATAGTGATCAAAACATGATCAAATTTGAAATAATGACTGGAAGGGGAACAATATGTAAACCTAAAGCATGTGGAACCTGAAGCGATTCTTTGTAAGATTCCCTGATGGGTCTGGCGGACGTGTGTTTTTTGAAAGGAATTAGTAAGTTGAGCTGGGCATGTTGATGGATGACTTTGTAAATGGTGGTGATAGATTTGTAGATGATTCTGTAGTGGACATGATAACCTGAAACATTATTTACAATCATAGAGGTCAATATGACCTGAGAAGGATACTTATGTTCGGAGTAGATCACTGGCTGCATTGACGGATAATTATATACAAATCTGGAGCAAAGAAGAATGTACGTATGGTGAAGGGGGGTGTGTGTGTGTTCAGAAACCGTATATTATGGAGAGAACGTATTTGCTGTGCAGGGGGGGGGGGGGGGAGGAAGAATAGCAATCAACAGGTGTGTGCCTGTTTAAATAGCCAGGTCTCGAGGATCTGTTTAAATTTCTTTGGGCAGGTTTCCTGGCGAAGACTGGTGGGCATAGTATTCCAAAGCAGTGGACCTGCAATGGAGAGGGCGCGGTCTTTGGTGCACAATTTTGGCAACACCCTTATCATTTTAAAGCACACGTACTTTTCATTAGCCCCTAATTATAAATAATGCTTCCTTTCCTTGACACTTGCTCATGTCCTCTTGATCATCATAACCACAGGGTTTTCTAGTACCAGATACACGACATGGCCTGATCTGTAGCTCTAGCAGGAGCCAAAAGGACAATAAATGTTCCAAGGGCTGTGTTTTATTGCCTTCCCAGGTGTCTGGCTCACTGGAGTACCGCCTGCATGTTGTCTTATGACCTGCCAGCTCTTGGTGAAAAAGCAATTCAAAGATCTATGCAAGAGAGATTCCTTGGCGCCTGCAGGATGGCATCCAGCAGAATGGCTGTGAAGTTTCCAGCTCGCACATTTAGGCTTATTCACAGTTGGAATGGCAGCTGTCATTCAGCGTCATTGCGTGGACCGATCTTTACTATCCCAGGCATGTGGAGTAATGAAATGTAAGTGCAGTAGTTCTTAGCAGTACTAGGTTCGCTTGCTTCCTGGCACTAATATTGTCTTTAGTCTTCCCTTGAAGGAAAGTGTGTGATCCAGGGTCACTCAATGGGCAAGTGATACCCATTCCACAGAAACACAGAGACAAAGACCACAACCTATCCTAGCTGCCCACTTTCTTTCCTGGTACATGCCCTAGACCCCAGCTGACCTCTGGCTTTTCCTTCACTTTTTTTTTTTTTTTTTGCAACTAGGGATCCCCTGTCCTTATCCCATGATTCCTTGAATTATGTTACTGTGTCTGCCTCCACCACTTCCATTGGAAGACATGCTATGACTTCACCATCCTTTCCATGAAAACGTATTTCCTGTTACTCCCGAGTCTAACCATTGGAGCCTCTTCTTCTAGAAATTCCTTTCCACTAAGAAAATGTTTTATTCTTGTGCATTATTTACATCTTTTGAGGTATTTGACTGTCTCTATCATATCCTCCTTCCCCAACTCTCCCCACTGCCATATCTCCTCTCTTCTCTGGCTCTAGAAGTAGAAGAATAGCCTATTGGTAAGAGCAACAGGCTGTTAATCACTGGAAGCCAGCATTCAAGTCATGCTGGCACTTCTTGTGACCTTGGGTAAGTCATGTCACCCTCAAGTTCAAACATAGCTCCTCATGTACCAAGCATGTTTCCCATAGACACAGAATGGGAGAAAAACCTTAGTAAATCAGGCCCTTAGACTATGAGCCCTCTGGGGACAGGGAAATATCTGTGGTACCTGAATGTAATTCACTTTGAAATGTCATAAAAGGTGGCGTATAAATTTAAAAAAATGCATATTTAGGCTTTAGGTGTAGACCTTGTACCATTTTTGTAGCCTTTTTCTGGACTGCTTCTATATTCTTTCAAAAAGGTACAATACTCCAGATGAAGTGTCACCAATGGGCTGTATGAGGGCAGGGCTGGTGCAAGGGGATGAGGCACCCTAGGCGAGCCTTCTCCCTTGCGCCCCCCGGTCTCGGCCCCGACTCCTACCTCACTCTCGATCACGCCCACCGACTGGGTGGTTTTCTGGGTCACGAGCAGGTTGGGCACTGCTTGCGGCCCGCCAAATCTCCACTCCTCTTTGACACCATTTGCGGCCCCATATGGCTCGCACCCAGTGGCGCACCAAGGGTCTCCGGCGCCCGAGGGCCAATGCATTTGTGAGCCTCTCCAGCATCCCCCCCGTAATCCTTCTTGTACTAATGCTTAAGGTCACAGAAAATCAGTGGTGTCTCTAGACAGAAGAATTTTTTTTGGGGGGGAGGGGAGCCAAAATGACATTTCTTCATCACACCCACCTCTATAGCATGGATCCTGCTTTAAAATTGGTTATAAAAAAAAAAAGTATTAATAAAAAAGTCCAAAGGGTCTTCTGTGTAATTTTAAAAAGCTGGCCAGTTTCACACTATAAAATTATTTGATAGCCTCATTCAACTAATTCTCTATGGCTGTGAGAGTGAAGTCTGGAATTTATAGGAAGGGACAGAATGTCAATATAAATCCTGCACCTCCAGTTCTGTAACTCTCTGCATCCACTGAAATTCCCCCAAACAATGGAGCTTGGATGTTTCCCTTACAGCTCATCATACTAAAAGATGTTTTCAAATTCTGGTGTCACCTCCCAGTAACAGCAGCACAAACACCTTCCACTGCCAGGCACATTGGGGTAGATTTTAAAAATTTACGCGCGCGCATACTTTTGTTCGTGCACCAGGCGCGAACAAAAGTCCGCTGGATTTTATAAGATACATGCGTAGCCGCGCGTATCTTATAAAATCCGGGGTTGGCGCGCGCAAGGGGGTGCACATTTGTGCAAACTGCGCGCGCCGGGCCTGTTCCCTCCACCTCCCCTCCCCTTCCCTTCCCCTACCTAACCCACCTCCCCGGCCCTATCTAAACCCCCCCCTACCTTTGTTGGCAGATTTACGCCTGCCGAAAGCAGGCGTAAATCTGCGCGCGCCAGCGGGCTGCTGGCGCGCCATCACCCGACCCGGGGGCTAGTCCGGAGGCCTCAACCATGCCCCCGGGCCGGCATCACGCCCCCGACACGCCTCCTGCCCCACCCCGAAATTAGTCCCGCCCACCCGACACCCCCCCTTTGCAAAGCCCAGGGATTTACGCGCACTGCCGAGCCTATGCAAAATAAGCTCGGCGCGCGCAGGGGGAGTTTGGGGTAGGTTTTCGGGGGGTACGCGCGTACCCCTTTGAAAATCTACCCCAAAGTGAACTAACACAAAACCCCGCAAAAAAAAAGACACTCAAAATCTATACTGCAATCCCATGGTAACATATTATCTCAAAGAGATAGTAACACAATAATATACCTGGACTTGACCAACATTACTCAAATAATGATTTTATTTATGAAATTGTAACCAAACTTTATTGGCACCTGTTAGAATGTACGATATCCTACATTTACTTACCTTAGTCTATGTGCCTATTTGTAAACCGTTGCGATGGTATATAACTTAGCGACGGTATAGAAAAGTTTTTAAATAAAAATAAATAAAAAATAATACTAAGGACTCAAACAACAATAACCCTACCTGGGAAAAAGCAAGAGTAAATATTACACTGGGTCCTAGAATACCAATACACCACCTACTGAGGAAACAAAACAAACCTGATTGCTATAGATCCCTATACAGACAATACATGCTAGCAGAATCTCTCATCACGGTCACACACACAGAGCAGAGACAGACCCTCACCAAATACAGAATACAAAATAAAGGAGCACAAATTAGAAAAAACTGAAATGGAAACCCCCAAGAAGCCAGACTCTGTGTATTAACAATGGAAAAAACAGAACCATCATTCCTCATAAAACAAATAAAATCAAGAAACATAAAGCATCAGTTATAATAGTAAAACCATACTAATAAAAGAATATTTTAAAACTACTGATAAATATAATTTCTATTAATTAAAATCATATACATTTTTTACAATTTCCCAAACACCAATAAAATATTTCAAAACAGCACATATATCAAATAACATTCAATAATTAAAACTAATAAGGATTTTAAAAAGCCCCTGCTGTCCCCTTCTGTGGGAGCTCTTGATTTCCAGTCACCCTGATATTGTCAAGGATTAGGAGGTTATCCTCTCTCTCTCACACATACTCACATGTCCATTCTCTCTCACACATACTGTCACATACATACACATTCATGCTCTTATATCCACCATAACCTCTCGCTCTCACTGACACTGACAGGCTGTAAGACACTCTCTACCCCCCCCCCCCTCCCACACACACAAACTCTTACTCCCTTGGATTTTCTCATACACACTCATGCTCTCACACTCACTGGCTCCCTCACATACACACAAACACACACACCCAGGCAAGCTCCCAGTCATTCTCACACACACACACACACACTGACCCCCAGGTAGGCTCCCATTCATTTTCACACCAAGCCCTCCCAATCCCCCAGGCATGCACACATTCATTCTCACACACACAGACCCCCAGGCAGGCACCCATGCATTCACACACATACACCCCCAGGCAGTCTCCCATTCTTACACATGCACACACTAAAGGCAGATCCCCCTCTCTTTCTTTTGCCAGCAACCTCAGAGCCTCTCTCATTCCTCTGCTGCCACATGGCTATTGGGAGGTGCCGATTGCTGCTACTGACACTGAAGCCCATTCTGCTGCCTCCTCTGTGCAGGCCCCGTGGGCTTCCACTTTCTCCCCGCTGATCTCGTACATTGTGAGATCCGCATAGAGAAAGTGCTACTCTTGCACATTACCAAAGATTACATGTGTCAATCACTAAAAAGTAATCTATTTTTTTTTTTACCTTTGCTGTCTGATCTTAGTTTTCTAATCGGTTGATCATAGGCCTTTTTTTTCCACCTTCCCTTTCTTATTTTTTTGCCAATTCCTTTTAAAGTGTCTTTTTTTCTATTTCTTTTCTCTCCATCTTCTTCCCTCAAACACACAGTCAGGTTCTCGTTCTCACATGCATTTCTCTCTCTCACACACACACAGGCTCTCACTGTCACATGCTCTCTCTCTCTCATACAATCATTCATACACACAGGCTCTCCCTGTCACATGCTCTCTCTCATACAATCATTCATACACACAGGCTCTCACTCTCACATGCTCTCTCTCATACAATCATTCATACACACAGGCTCTCACTCTCACATGCTCTCTCTCATACAATCATTCATACACACAGGCTCTCACTCTCACATGCTATCTCTGCAAACATTCAGGTCCTCACTCTCACACACAGTCTCTCAACTCATCTCATACACGCAAACACACATACTCTACAGACCCTCAGCCTCTATCTCACCTCTGGGCCTCCTCTTCGCGAGTCGCCGCAGCCCTGCTACCGGGCCTCTTCCTCTTCTCGGGCCGCTGCAACTTGGGATTCGCAGCGGCCCGCGGCGGCTGCTCCTCTTCTGCACACGCTGATGCTCCTCCTCCTTCCTGCCAGTGCGGCTCTGGCAACGTTTACTTCCGGGGCCGCGCAGGCAGGAAGGGGGAGGAGCATCAACACGTTTAAACTCGATCTTTTTCTTCGGGCCATGACGATGTGAGCTCCACCAGGCCCTGCCGATCTGCCTACTATATGCGTGTCGCTGCTCAGCCGCCAGTGGGATGAGGTCCACTGGCGGCCGCATGAGCCTCCCTGTGCCCGGGGGCATTGGCTCCCCTCAGGATACCACTGCTCGCGGCGCCCCCTAATACTCGGTGCCCTAGGCCCAGGCCTAGTTCGCCTAGTGCTTCCACCGGCCCTGCATAGGGGGCTTGAGAGGCATGGGGAAGGGTGTCTGGCTGGCACTGCTGGAGCGCAGAGTCCCAGCGTGAGGCGGTGAGCTGATGAGTCCAGAAGTGGCCATTCAAGAACAACTCTCCATGTGGGGGCGCTCTATTGAATCACAACTCTCTGGCAGGCAAAGCCTCTCCGTCCCAGATTTATGAAGGATAAAGGGAGGAAAGGGAAGAGGTGAGATTTTATAGGGAGAAAACTTTCAAATACGTTTCTGCATGCACTGGTAGGAGGCTTGGGAAGCAGGAGAGAGATTTATTACAATGTGATAAAAAAAAATAAAATCTCCCACTCGCCGGTTGGCTCCATCTTGGCAGCTCTGGGTGGAACACATGAGGTGAAGCCCTTAGTGGCTTCTCCCAGTCAACCAAAAAAAAAAAATGGTTGAACCAAGACGATGCAATCTTGCTGCGATAACCTTAGTCTGAAAAATGTCATTGAGCAGATGGAAAAATAATGCTCATGACTCAGACGAAACAATATTATTTATTTGCATTTTTATATCACATTACCCGAAAAGTCATAAAAGCCTTCTACTTCTCTCCTTCTCCGCCCCCCTTCCCTCTGGGCCTCGCCCTCCCGCCAACTCATACAGCCACTAGCTGCCCTTTCCCCTTTCTCTAGCGCCAGCTCTTCCTTTCCCGCCTCCTTTTCCTTGATGTCTCTCCCCATTTGCTTTCTAGACCCACCCGTCCCTCTTCTTCACCTCCAACGCATCATCTGGAAGAGCCAAATTGTGCTTCCCCCCGCCACGTCCCATTCATGTTCATCGCCAGCCCTGCTTACTTGTCTTCCAGCCCTTGGCCAGCAAAGACCAATAAAACGTGCGTCTCCCCTTTCCTTTCTGTTGTATTCATCTGGAGCGGCCTTTCCCACAGGCAGCAAACAGCTACGGTAGTAGTTAGTCACTAGGGGTATGGCTGATTGATTTGCCCCTTGTGCCCCTTCTCCCTTTCTCATGGAATGAACTCTTATTTGCCATTCGCCGGCCCCCATGTTTCAGGTGAAGCCTGTTGTTCGTCACACAGGCGCTGATGGATTTTTTTTTTAAGACAGAGCAGAACAGATGGAAAAAACTGCAGAGCTGAAATCAGATCAAAGACTTTAGTAGTGAAATGATAAACCTCCTCTTCCCCCCCTTTCCGTCTCTGCAGAAAAGGCTCTTGCATCTATAATTTAACACCTTGAGAGCTAGCAGTTTGCCCCAAATTACTGTACAGCCTCAGGGGTTCATTCTAAACTGGACACGTTGGCAGGTCAGCTGAGGATTGTCATAGCTTTTCAGCTCTGGGACTGCTACACAACTCTAAGCTGCGATGGTTAAATGAATCCTAACATGTTGAGCACCATCGGCTCAATCCAGATTAGAAAACTGCTGCATGATTTCAGCCGAACCAGGTGGAAATGTAAGATCAAAGACATTGTGGTGGCCTCAGGAAGTGGTGACTTCAAGCTCAGGCAGTACGAGTCAGTCTCCCGTACTCGCTACTTATCCCGTTCCTCTGCCACATACAACCAGGCTGGAAAACAAAAATGATAAAAGATCTCCAAGTACCTTGTGGTGGTGGTGGAGGAAGGCACTTTAAAAACAGAATTCTGTTCAGCCCTGTAAATGGATGGGGCACTCAGAGATAAAAAGCCATCTTATAGTATCAAAGACAGCATCATTTGCTGGTTAGGGAATTGGTTAGGTCTGCCGATTCTAACCAATGTGACAGGATCCCTCTTATGGCAGCACCGATGAATTTGTCATACACTACAATTTAGAAGTAAATTATGGAGACTTTGTAGACTGCTCTACTTTAATTGGATCTGCAAAAAACTACTGCTTAGGCTACATGCTGTAGTACATGACCTTTGAGATTACAAAGGTGTCTTTTTCATTTATTTATCAAATTATGATTATCTGCCTTTTGTTAACCTACAAGGTGGATTACATTTAAAATAAAATAAATATCAAAACATTCATTGTCCCCAAAAACCCACCCTACATATTTCTCACCCTACCATCACCGCACATCCGCCAGCTTCCTGCCCACCTACAGATCTCAGCCCCTTAACCCTGAATGGGTTTATTGTTGTGTTTCAGAAGTTCACGGGCTAATCCCACGAACCACCACCCTCACCTCTCGCGCTGGGCCCTGGTCACAGCTGGCCTCACGGCAGGGCGCTTCAGACTCCTTGCCAGACTCTGCTCTCCTTCGCGGCAAAGCGTCGCCAGCTTGCCTCGAGGCACAATGCCGCCAACTCCAGACCTCCACTTCCTTGCCTCTGCAACAGGTCTCCCTACTCTTCTGTAGTGCGTGTTGCCCCAGCTTTCCTCGGCCTCAGTTCCTTTGGTCCTTGTCTTCAGGTCTTGTGGTCTTTTTCTACAGGTCCAGTGATCCTCGTTTTTGTTGTTCAGTTTTTCAGCTCTTCAGCTTTATTTCCACAGCTTCAGTTCTTCGGTATACCTTTGCCCCCTTGCCTGTTCTTCTCCATGCTTTCCTGCCCTGCCTATCCATCCCACCTTTCCCTTCAGACGGATACCCAATATTGACCACAACTTGACTCCTGGATATTCTGGACTGCCGCCTGCCATGAACCTCTGCCTGCCATCATACAAGCTACATCTTCATGCATACAATGGCATGAAATCAGGACTGGGCTTGTCTTGTCTGTTATGACGTGGAACTACATGGTCAGCCTGTGCAAAACGGATGCCACTAGTAACAGTGAGAAGCATCCTCAGGAGTCACTGGAATCTAAAAGTTATTGCCCAGCTGCGAGTGCACTTCTACCATTTTCAGCCTACAAAGAAATGACAGTGCATAATCCAGTCCTTTTGAAAATGTTACGCGCGCATACCCGTTTCCTCTTCTGACCCGAACACGTCGCTGCTAGTCCCTCCTCACAGGTCAGATGAAAGGGCACGCACTATGGAAGACTGCGCACACTAACTCAGAAAAATGCACTTGTCAGACGAGCCATTACTTGGAAAATTGTCCTCTTAATTTAGTGGTGTGGCTGGGCGCTTCCATTTGAGGAGGGGGACGGGAAGGATGACTGGAACAGAGAGTGGGCAAATAAAGGCCAGAATAGCCCATCCCATCTGACCAGTTGAGATCAGGAATTTTACTGCTTAGGCTACAAGCATCTGTGCTCACTGCTTTCCAGCTCTTCCTCCTTGACAGATCTGTATAGCCTCATACCTGCTTCCCTCGTTTACTCTGTTACTGTTACTCAAAAGCAGACCAGTACTCGTCTTGTTTTTGTGATTTTCTGCACAATCCTCATTTGTTCGTCGGAAGTGCCAGCCTGAATTAATTTACTTCCATCTGCTAACTGCCCCCCATCTGTCAATGAATGATGTGAATTTCTCACTTTGGATCTTTTTTTTTCCTCTCACAGAAAGATGTAGGCCATCACTACAGTAAAGCCTTTTATTGTTCCATATGTTCTTTATATGTAAGTGAAGTGCAATTAACGGAAGGCAAGATCACACAAATTTGGGGCTGCAACTTGTTCTTACTCTAAAGCTACACATTTCTTTCTAAAAACTCATTCTGAAGCATCAGCAGGGAGTGAGCCAAGCAGACTACACATTTCCACACTTTTCAGTAACGCGTTGTTGTAGCAATAAAGTGTAATGTTGTGCGAGACCAGGGAAAATGGCTTTGCTTCACCAGCTACATTTTAATTTATTTTTTAACATATTCAGTGTTGGGGCTTCCGCAAACTGTTATGGCTAGCGTCAGTCTCAAGCAAGCACTCGAGGTTTGGCATACCTAGGCTCTCTCGGTGGAAGAGACGTGAGGTGTGCCCTTGCGGTGGTGAAGACAGTCCAAGTCCCGGCCACTCCGCCAACCTACACGCCCCGGGAGACCACACTATTATGGTGGTCTCTGAACAGTCCTCCAACTGTTCCCAGCCCTTTCGGACCTGCCGCAGGGAGCAGCAGAGGCGGCAGGCCGGACGGAGGTCAGGCTGGCACAGGACTGAAGCAGATAAGGCAAGGCCTTGGAACTTGGAGCAAGGCACAGAAGAATTCAGGACGAAGACAGGAACAAGAGGGATGAGCAGGACCCTCAGGCGCCCTACCATTCCATTGCCAACGGGCGGCCCCAATGGACGGTCGCGGACCACACTGTCTCCTTCGCGCCCTACACAGCCCAGAGGCTGGTCACGGACCACGAGAAAAGCGGGAGAAGCTTGGGAAGTCACTCAGCACAGGGTAGTGGAAACCCCTCGGGTCCTCCAGAGTCAGAACTAGGAATCAGAAGCAAGAGTCTAGGAACTCGGAACACAAGCAGGAACGCTCGGAGGCATGGGTCCCACATCCTGGAACATCAGGACTGGAACATCAGGAACATCAGGACTGGAACATCAGGCAGTCCAAGGGAGACATAGCCTAGGTAGATGTTATGGATTTGCTCCCCCTGAGGGGAGGGGTTAGCAATCTGTAGCTCTGATGTCCATAACAAAAGCAGCAGGGGCTGCCAGTGCATGGGATGATCACCTGGTTCTTCTTGACATGGGACTCTGTGGTCCCCCTGATTTGATGCTACAGGAGCCAGTAGCAGAGCAATAATGTCAATCTCTTTCTTCCCTTTCTAAGACACTACAACTGCTGTTGACTCAATCTGGAAAAGGGTACAACGAGTGAAGTGATCAAATTTGCAGATGACACAAAATTTCTACAATGTTCTCTCGCCCTAGCATGATAGTATCCTGGGAGAGAATCCATCAAGCTAGGGCGAGAGAACATTGTAGAAATCTCATCTTTGTGTGACTTTCCTCCCTCCAAATGATGCCAAATCTTCACTGAGGTGTACTTTGCTGTTCGTACATCTCACTGTGCATGTAAAATTGGCCCCAAAACCCTAGACCACCACCAAAACCTCACCTTGAGTTACTGGCTGGCCCTCCTGTAGTGGTATGAAGAGTTGACTATGATGAGCACCTTATAAAGAGGCTCTCGCTCCCTCTCTCTTTCTCTCCAGCCCACAAGTAAGAAATGCCTGTCTGGGCATTTCACAACTTGCAAAGTACAAATACCACAGGTGCAATAACTTTAACACACAGTACAATAACATATCTACGCATAGCACATGGTGCAGTTAACTCTTAAATTATCATAGCCACGTACCCCTTTCCTTATCACAGGCGTTATTCATGCAAAAATTATCACATTTTGATGAATCTAGGCCTAAGTTACTTAACCTGTAATTTTTGAAAGTGTAAACAATGAATTCACTTTTACCCATTTCAATCCACTCATTATTTTATAGATCTCTATCATATCTCCCCTCAGTCATCTCTTCTCCAAACTGAAGAGCCATAACCTCTTTAGCCTTTCCTCATAGGGGAATCGTTCCATCCCCTTTATCATTTTGGTCACTCACCCATCTCTGTACCTTTTCTAATTCAGCTATATCTTTTTTTAGATGCGGTGACCAGAACTGCAAGCAATACTCAAGATGAGGTCGCACTATGGAGCAATACAGAGACATTATGATATTCTCCGTTTTATTCTCTATTCCTTTTCTAATAATTTTTAGTTTTCTATTTGCTTTCTTGGCCTCCGCTGCACACTGGGCAAAGGATTTCAACATATCCACAATGATGCCTAGATCTTTCTCTTGGGTGGTAATTGCCGATCGTGTAGTTATAGTGTGGGTTCCTTTTCCCTATGTGTTTTCCTTTGCACGTATTTACATTAAATTTAATTTGCCATTTTCATGCCCAGTCTCCCAGTCTTGCAAGGTCCTCTTGCGATTTCTCACAATCCTCTTGTACTTTAACAACTTTGAATAATTTTGTGTCATTGGCAGATTTGATTGCTTCACTCATTGATTCCATTTCCAGGTCATTTATAAATATGTTAAAAAAGCAGTGGTCCCAGAACAGATCCCTAGGACACCTCCACTATTCACCATTCTCCTATGAGAAAATTGACCATTTAGCCCTATTCTCCGTTTTCTATCTTTTAACCAGTTCTCAATCCTTAATAGAACATTGCCTCCTATCCCTTGACTTTTTAATTTCCTCAAGTCTCTCAAATGCTTTCTGAAAGTTCAGATATACTATATCAACTGGCTCACCCTTCATCCACATTTTATTTATTTATTTAGTTACACTGGGCAACAATGAAAGTGTTACTGACCTAAAAAGGTCCTACTCTGTAGTATCTTGATGTGCTGAACACGAATATGACCATGAAAAGTTTTTATTGGCTCTCGTTTTGAAGATATTTAATATAGTTCACTTTCTATGTTTAGTCATGTAAATTTATCCAGTAGGACTGTAAATAAGCCTAGAATGATGTAATATTGCATCATATTGCATAATACCATCATGCACACATCATCCAGAGTTTATTACATCATTTTCTGATGCAATGCAGTTCTACTGCCATGCTGCTGCTGAGTAAGCTGACGTCTGCAGTGTACTATATGAAGCCCAGTCAGAAAGGGTGAGCATTTGAAATATTCATGCTGGCTGACTACTGCTGGACACTCCGCAGAGATGCTCCCGAACAGGTGTACAAGAGACAAGCAAAGAAATCTAAGACATAGTCTATGACTTCATTTTTCAAACGGTATTTACCGTAGGTCTCCTACTATTGGCATACATTCAAGATGTAATTATATTATTGCATATTACAAAAAAACTAGAGCCAATTTTGCAGTTTCACAGTCACATTCGTGTTTAGCACATGGAAATGTATAAGAATTGACCAATCTCATTTCCGTAACATGACTTTTGTGAAAATTTGTTGCCCAGTGTTATTTTATTTTATATACAAGCGAAGATCACAACGGTTTACAAAATTAACATTCAGCCTTTAGGTCTTACATACTTTGGTGTAACATATTTTGGTATGACAAATACTTTGGTAAGACAAACTTTGGTATAACACAAGGGGGTCAAATGAATCTAGGGTGATGTTCTTATATGTAGGGGAGTTGTCATGAGATTCTTTGTTCTCTCGTTACTTAATATTGTCTTTGTTCTTGATGTTTTTGACTCTGCATTCTAATAGATTTAAATTAGATTATAGGCGTTCTTAAATAGCCAAGTTTTTAGTTCACATTTGAATATCTTTCTTTCTGGGATCAGTCGTATTGTCTCAGGTAGTGAGTTCCACAGTTTGGGGCCTCCTATGGAGAACACTCAATCTCTTATTTGTGTCAGGTGTGTACTTCGGATTGTTGGTACATTTAATAGTCCTTTGTTTTGGGACCTTAGGGTTCATTGCGGTGTGTACAATTGTAGCATCACACCTATAAGTCTGGGGTTATCAGTGTGGATGAATTTAAAAATTAAGGTTAATACTTTGAAATGTTTATGCATGCCTTCAAAAAAATGTACCAGATTAGTGAGGCGAGATTTACCTTGGCTAAACCCATGTCGGGCTTGTCCCATTAAACGGTATGTTCAACAACTTGGTTCTTTATAATAGTTTTAATCATATTTCCCAGCCCTGATGTCAGGCTCAATCACCTCTGTAACTCTTTTTAAAAACTGGCATTACATTGTCCACCCTTCAATCTTTAGGAGGCATAGCTGATTTTAGTAATAATTAAAGATTAATAATAATAGGTCTGCAATTTCATTTTTCAGTTCTTTCAGTACTCTTGGGATATATACCATCTGGTCCAGGTGATTTGATACACTTTAGTTTGTCAATTTGCCCTATTACATCTTCCAGGTTCACTAAGTTTTGTTTAACTATCACTTCTGCCTTACATTCTCCTCCGTAAAAACTGAAGCAAAGAAATCATTTAATCTCTTTGCTATAGTTTTGTCCTCTGTTAGTGCACCTTTTACATCCAGATCTAGATAGTCCAGCTGACTCCCTTGCAGGATATTTGCATCAAATATACCTGAAAAAAATTGTATTATGAATTTTTGCTTCCTTTCAAATTCTGATTTAGCCTTCCTTATCAATATTTTGCATCTAACTTGCCAATGCTTATGTTATTTCCTGTTTTCTTCATTTGGATCCCTTTTCCATTTTTTTTCATTGCAATTAGAAGGAAGCCTCATACATTTTACTAACAGCAAACCTTGGAAGGAATGCTTAGATCAGTGTTATCAACCCCATCCTGGAGGATCACTGAGACAGTCTGGTTTTCATGATACCCACAATGAATATGCATGACATGGATTTGTATATAGTGGGCCTTCAACGTATGTAAATATACCATGCCTATTTACTTTATAGATATCCTGAAAGGCAGACTGGTTAGATGTGCCTCTAGGATGTGGTTCCTTAGATCCTCATTTTGTTCTATACCAGCCAGAGCTTGTACAGGCTTTATTGCACACTGGCGCTGATGTAATAAACCTATGAGTTAGGCCACTTCAGAGAAATTATTTTATTTTTACAAATGCACATTTCAAGTCCCAGATTAAACATGCAGTTATAAAACAGACCACTGCAAAGAAACAACCCTTCCCCCCCCCCAAAAAAAAAAATCACAATGAATTGCAATCCCAGTTATATAGATGAAAGTATATGCAATTCTCATTCACTTTTCCTCAGTTCCTGAAGGGAATGCTACTTGCCTTCCCCCATAATTTAGACAAACCCTATATTTATTGGCACTCTAAACCAGTTTACAGAACACATATGTACATCACAAGAAGTGAAAACTCAGAATAAGCTACAGTTAACCCGAAATGAGAAAAACAAACTCCACCAAAAGTCTAATCCTCAATCAAAGCAGAAACGAAGCCCACAGTGAAGAGAAGCTGTGGGAAATAAGAGATCAGTGTATAAAGAGTCAAACAAAAAACACACTTTGAAATGTCTGTATGCCAATGCCAGAAGTCTAAGAAGTAAGCTGGGAGAGTTAGAGTGTATAGCAGTGAATGGTGAGATAGATATAATTGGCATCTCAGAGACTGGAAGGAGGATAACCAATGGGACAGTGCTATATCAGGGTACAAAGTATATCGCAACTTGGATCAACTTGGTGAGGGTCTGGGAGGGTATAGAGTCCAACAGGTTAAAGCTCATACAAGAGACTAAATGCTCAGTAGAATCTATAAGGCAGATTTTCAAACCTCCATGCGGGCATCCATGGGATTGGAGGTGATGTCCTTTCATGGATTACAAACTGGTTAAAAGACAGGAAACAGAGAGTAGGATTAAATGGTCAATTTTCTCCTACAAAAAGGGTAAACAGTGGAGTTCCTCAGGGATCTGTATTTGGACTGGTGCTTTTCAATATATTTATAAATGATCTGGAAAGGAATACAACAAGTGAGGTAATCAAATTTGCAGATACAAAATTATTCAGAGTAGTTAAATCACAAGTGGATTGTGATAAATTGCAGAAGGACCTCTGGAGTCCTCTCTTGTGGGCTGCTGGGAACAGTATGCAGTTGAGACTGGAAGATTGGGCATCCAAATGGCAGATGAAATTTAATGTGGACAAGTGCAAGGTGTTGCATATAGGGAAAAATAACCCATGCTATAGTTACACGATGTTAGGTTCCATATTAGGAGCTACCACATAGGAAAAAGATCTAGGCATCATAGTGGATAATACATTGAAATCGTCAGCTCAGTGTGCTGCAGTAGTCTAAAAAGTTAGGAATTATTAGGAAGGGAATGGTGAATAAAATGGAAAATGTTATCATGCCTCTGTTTCGCTCCATGGTGAGTGTGCACATTGAGTACTGTGTACAATTCTGGTCGCCGCATCTCAAAAAAGATATAGTTGCAGTGGAGAAGGTACAGAGAAGGGCTACCAAAATGATAAAGGGGATGGAACAGCTCCCTTATGAGGAAAGGCTGAAGAGGTTAGGGCTGTTCAGCTTGGAGAAGAGACGGCTGAGGAGGGATAAGATAGAGGTGTTTAAAATCATGAGAGGTCTAGAATGGGTTAATGAGAATCAGTTATTTATTCTTTCGGATAATAGAAAGACTAGAGGGCACTCCATGAAGTTAGCATGTGGCACATTTAAAACTAATCTGAGAAATTTATTTTTCACTCAACACACAATTAAGCTCTGGAATTTGTTGCCAGAGGATGTGGTTAGTGCAGTTAGTGTAGCTGGGTTCAAAAAAGGTTTGGATAATTTCTTGGAGGAGAAGTCCATTAACTGCTATTAATCAAGTTGACTTAGGGAATAGCCACTGATATTACTGGCATCAGTAGCATGGGATCTACTTTGGGTACTTGCCAGGTACTTGTAGCCTGGTTTGGCCTCTGCTGGAAACAGGATGCTGGGCTTGATGGACCCTTGGTCTGACCCAGAATGGCATGTTCTTATGAACAATAATTGTTTTATGCTTCTCCCATGTGAGTTCTCAATCAATACATAAAGTCTTTATTGTCAGCTCCAGCTCTGTTGATCAGTTAAAAGATTTACTCCACTAGTTGTCCTGTGGTACGCTAATCAGAAATGCAACCAGCATACAGCTTCATACAGCTTTAATCCTAATCTGCATGGCTGTACATCACTCTTTAATGTTGTCCTTAACAATTACTGTGGGCACTGCCATTCTCACTTTTCCCAGTTTCGCTTCTCTCTCCACTTAGCTTTCATCCGAAGGTTAGCTCAAGGCTCACTGATGTCCACTTCTTAAACACCATTCTCACTCTCACATACTAGCTTGCGGCCACATTTTTTCGGCACCTGTGCCATATACAGCGATAACACACATTCTCAGCACCTAATACACTCCATTTCCCCCACCAAAGGTTCTCGCCCATAAATTACCAGTTACTTTAAGACGGAGTAAAAATTTGAAAAGCCTTGTATTAGGCACTATCACAAAATGAACAAAAGGCAGCAGGAGAGGACTGGAAGGCTCATCTGCATACTGTCCCCAGCAGCCCACAGGAAAGGACTCCAGAGGTCACAGCGAGCAATCCAGGCTTTAAAATCTACAGCCCCAGCTTCCAGAGGACCCGCAACCCTTGCACAGAACAGGACTGGAAGCGCACCTCAAACTTCCTTGCTATACCTTATCTATTAGAGCTTTTCTGGTTTTATATGTTTTGATTTTATATATTTGTGTTTGGTAGGAGTAATTTGTGACAGATTTTATGTAGAAGGAATTTAATTTAAAACAAGAGTCCATAAGATGGGTAAGTAGGTAGATTAGTTGTAGTGTTATTGAGGGTCATTGCCAAGACAAATAGAATATAAATCTATAGACTAAAAGAACTTTAGGTTAGATTTATATCCCTGCTCCCTTAGAAATTTTAACTTGATAACAAATCAAAATTATGATGCAGGAAGTAGTTCAGCAGCAAGAGGGGGGCTTTCCAGTCTTTTGCACTGAGTGCCACATGTACGATTATCTCCCAGCCCGCGAGAGCTCGTGTGTGTGTGTGCACTAAGGGGTAGATCTTAAAAAAATACGCGATCGCGTACTTTTGTTCGCGCACCAGGTGCGAACAAAAGTCCGCTGGATTTTATAAGATACGCGCGTAGCTGAGCATATCTTATAAAATCCGGGATCGGCGCGCGCAAGGGGGGTGCACATTTGTGCAACCTGCACGCGCCGAGCCCAGCGCGTGCTGCCTGTTCACTCCAAGGCCGCTCCAATTTTGGAGCAGCCTTGGAGAGAACTTTCCTTCGCCCCCCCCCCGATCTAACCCCCCTCCACCTCTGTTGGCAAAGTTACGCTTTCAGCAGGCGTAACTTTGCGTGCGCCGGCCGGCAGCCCCGCTCCAGGTTCCGGTCCTGGGGGCTGGTCCGGAGGCCTCGACCACGCCCTTGGGCCAGCGCCACGCCCCCAGGCCCGCCCCCCTCCCCTTTTCCAAAGCCCCGGGACTTACGTGCGTCCCGGGGCTTTATGCGCACTGGCGGCCTATGCAAAATAGGTGCACCGGCGCGCAGGCCTTTTAAAATCCGCCCCTAAGTGCAAAGAGCGCCTAGCACTCAGAGAATGAGTCTGATCGCTGGAGGCTGGAGTGGCAGCCCTGGAGGAGCTAGGAGAGACGGAGAGGTATCCAGAGGAGACCTTCAGGGACATAGGGGAGAAGTCCCACCTCCAATCTGGTATCCCCTGTGCTTCATTGGAGGAGAAAGGTCACCTGGAAGGAGAGGATCAGCCTGATGAGGCAGGAAAATCCTGTAGCTAGGACCTGCCCTCAAAGTGATGTAGCATCCTCTCACACTGAGGATAGGGCTCCAGGGGCACGTGCCCAGGAGGGAAGGGTCAGGAGAGCCGTCATAGTTGGTGATTCAATTATTAGGAAGATTGATAGCTGCATGGCTGGTGGATGTGAGGATCACTTGGTAACTTGCCTGCCTGATGCAAAGGTGGTGGATCTCATGCATCACATAGATAGTATTTTAGACTGTGCTGGGGAGGACCTAGCTGTCTTGGTACTTGGGGATACCAATAACATAGGAAAGTGCAGGAGGGAGGTTCTGGAAGCCAAATTTAGGGTTTTAGATAGATAGTTGAAATCTAAACCCTCCAGGTTAGCATTCTCAGAAATGCTCCCCATTCCATGTGCAGGACCCCAGAGGCAGGCAGAGCTCCAGAGTCTCAATGCATGGATGAAACAATGGTGCAGGGAAGAGGGTTTCAGAATGGGCTTCAGTTTGGGGAAGGGGGAGGAGGCCTTTTCCGAAAGGATGGGCTCCACCTTAACCAGAGTGGAACCAGGCTGCTGGCACTAACCTTTAAAAAGGAGATAGCGCAGCTTTTAAAGTAGATGATGGGGGAAACCCGACAGGTGCTCAGAAGTGTGTGTTTCGGAGTGATATATCTTTGAAAGATACTAAGAGAACAGGGAAAATAGGGCATCCCAGTAGCGAGATTGCCATAAATGCCAAAGTGGACCAGGTGTCTTTAAGTAATGTGCAGAGATTCCAAACTCCCCCTTTTAACCTGATGAGCAGGTTGTTAATACAAACCAAAAACAAACTTTGAAATGTCCGTACAGGCCTGGCACCACCGGGTGTGCAAACCGTGCATCTGCACAGGGTGGGATCAGGAGCAGGGAGAAGCCTGTGCTGCCACCAGTGGATCTGATCCCACTGGCAGCAGAAGAGGAGGAGACCGGTGGTGCCACTGCTAGACCCGATCCCACCAGCGGCAGAAGCAGGCCACAGCAGAGGAAGCCTGTTTGGCAGCTCCTCCTCCGGTGCTGGCCCCATGCTATTAAACACTCATGGTGCTAGAACTTCCTGTGTTCTTGCAAGATGAGAATACAGGAAGTGCTAGCACTGCAAGGGTCGAATTACCTCGGGGCCAGCACAGGAAGAAGAGCTGCAGAACAGCTGGTCTCCACAGGTCAGCAGCAACAGCAGCGGAGGAGTGACCCATGGACCCTGACTTCCTGTTTTGCATGTGTGTGAGTTAATAGGAAGCTGCCTGTGATGGGGGTGTTTGTATGTGAGTGTATGTATGTGTGAATGGAAGGCTGCCTGGGATACATTTGTGTATATATGTGTGTGTGACTGGGAGCCTGCCTGGGGTGCATGTGTGCACACATGCATGCACGGGAGCCTTCCTGGGATTAGCATGGGGTGTGTGTTAGAATGAAAACCTGCCTAGGGTTTGTGGATGTACATGGGAGCTTGGCTGGGAGGTGCAATTCTCATGTGTTTCTAGTGTTGAAAGCACAAAATCATGGCTAAATTGTAGTCATGTGCTGACCAGCAAGCCACAATCTCCACATCTTCTCTATGGACAGTGTGCCACTGTCAGTCATTTCCTAGCAGAACCTTAAAATGAAAGCAGATGTTTAAGATGCTTCTTACGGGGTGTATGTGCTTACAGAATCATTTCTAGTCTTTGCAACTGTTTTGGATATTCTTTACCTCATGAGGGGAACTTCAGTAGATATATCATCCCTTTTTTCTCTCTCTGAATACAAATGCTTGTTCCCCTGATCATGCTGAGTATATGCAAAATAATTTCTTTTTTTCTCATACTTAAGTCTTAACTTAAAGAAAAGTACAGTACCATGTATCTCATGTGTGGATTTCTATTAATCATATAAATAGAATTTCCAATCCAAGTTCCACATAATGTATATTATTTGAATCATGTAACTGAAAAGTTTTTGGCACCTTCTAGATAATTATAAACCTATCCAAACTTATTTACGTGCCTATCTGTAAACCGTTGTGATGTATTATCACTAAATGACTGTATAGAAAAGTTTTAAAATAAATAAATAACATACCAGCTGTAATATATGACCACAACAAAAGGTCGTGATTTAAAGATGAGTATTAGATGCAATACTTTGACAATTCAATAAAACATTTAATCAATGTGTGTGTGCACTCTCTAAATACCTGCATCCACATATGTATTGCTATAAGATTATTTATAGGCACAAGGGCTGGAGTGAAATGAAACCACTAAGAAACTCAACATTCCAAACCTACCTGTTGTCAGGTAGCTGGTGCTCAAACGGCAAGCTGCAGATAGTATGTGCATCTCACCGGGAAAACCATGCTAAGCTTGCACCCAGGATCTGCCTGCCTCAAAAGGCCAACCTTTTCCAGGCAATGGGCAGCGACAGGATAAAACTCACTAAATGTAGAAAGGTGTCTGCACAAGTCAAAGTAACCTGTGTTAATGTGAGCATGTTCTCTTTTCTAGTAACCTGGGAACCTTTTTTAGCACACGCTGGGGATGTATAGTAAAGCAGTATTTTCTTTTCTTTTTTTTTAAACACTTTTTTGGGCTGCTCAGAAATGTGTGTCGGGCGCACATTTTTTTTTTTTTTACATCTAGTGTGAATAACTAATAGCCTTATCAACATGCATTTGCATAAGGGGTTGTGGACACGCACTGTTTTGCATCGGCCCCTCTATAATTATGAGCATAATGCCCAAAGAGCAATTACTCAAGATCGCTGTTCATTTGGATAAAAATTTGTCATCATTTAAAAAAGTTTTGGTTCTTTCAAGAATATATGTCCCTGTCACGTGACATATGTTGCCTGCACTAAACGTGCAGATAAAACTAGGTTGATAGAGCCATCGGAGCTGCATTAACATCACTTTTCAGATTGGCATTGGACTACAATTGATCAGATTAAGCCCAAATGGTGTGGTGGCAATACAGTAGCATGACTGAATTTTTGTGAACAATCATGGATGTTTAGATTAAACACAATACAGCCCATGGGTCTTTACGAAGAACTGGAATGGTCTTCTTTATTACAAATTTCAATTGGCTGAAGAAAGTTTGTGAATGTTCTGACTCCTCCGTTTTTTTTTAGTGCAGATGTCATTTTTAAAACAGCGTGAGCACGTTCCGTCAGTCAGCGTTCCAGAATACAGAGGCAATGGACCCTCCCCTCCCAAACCAGATGCATTCAAAATACGACTGGGTCAGGCAGAATGAAAATTGGAAGATCATGATCTGCTATTTCTGGAAGCCTGCAATTTTTTGCAAGGTAAGTATTTTTGAAATTTAAAACCTGACAGATGCAGAAAAAAAAAAAAACCAGCCAAGTTCCAAAGCAAAGAACGTCAAGCACTATTGTCTGAATTATCAAGAAGACTTAAGGGAAAAAGCACAGGACGGCCAAGTCCCAAAGCCAAGAACGTCAAGCAGTATTGTCTGAAGTCTCCTCACCCAGTAAAATTGTTGCTAGCAGTAATTGATGGGTTTGGCAGCTGCTTGGTTTTGACTGATTGTAAATATTACTATCCTTATCTTAAGGCTTGGGGGTAACTGCATGGAGCAGCAGTTACTACCATAAGGAGCTTGCTGGACAGACTGGATGGGCCATCTGGTCCTTTTCTGCCATCAATGCTGTGTTACTATAGTCCTGTTTTTGGGAAAGAAGGGATGGTTTCAAAGAATTTGCTGTTTTTCAGTAAATGCTTCACAGATTGATTCTTTTCATATGCAAAAATAATATACTTAGGAGGACTTTCTCTCATACGAACCTATGATTCCAACTCTGAACTCTTATGGACAAGTTGTGAGAGAGTCCTCTGTGTAAGAAGGTCCTTTCACTTCACTAACAACAGACTGGGAGCTATTGAGTTATAACAGTGTCTATATGGAGTTAAGAGAAGTCTAAGCAGTGTAGGGTGTACATCTTTTGCTCTTCTCCGAGTTTGGCGTATGTGTGTGTGTGGCTCTTCTCTAGTAAGCCAGCTTGCTGGCTACTTCATTAAACAGAAAACAAACTAGCAATTTAAAACACCCTCAAAACAAATACTTATATTGTGTAATAACAGTGAGAACTTGTTCCTTTTTTCCCCTGGGGTTTTGCACTTCTGGAACAGGATGATGCAACATTCAGCGTAATTTAAATTTGTAGGCTTACGCTCTGAGATTTCTAGGTTTGTAGGCATATCAAAACTTTCATTGCCAACAAAAAAAAAAAGGGATTATGGATGCAGAAAGATAAAAAAAAAAAACCAGTTCTTCTGGTAAACTTCCACTTAAAATTGTTTTTCTAGTTCAAAAAGAGAGGCTGGGACCAGTGAGAAAGATCCCAGATTTGGAGTGAAAGTTGCCTTACATTGCCTGTAGGGTATTACCGGAGGTGCAGGGGTTAAAATAATTAACAGATGGCAAAATCAGACCTCTGCAGGTAAGAAAAGCCCTGGGATCTTCCTCTGCCAAGGCTCTGCCAATAGGGTTGCCACCTGTGCGGATTTTCTCCAGACGGTCCTGATTCGGGCTTTTGGGTCCGGAAGCCAGGGGCAACGCTGAAAAAATGGAAATTGTCCAGAATTTTATCCTCCAAGTAGTCCCACTCTGACTGAAGCCTGCAGCATGCGCTTAACCAATCTCCCCCCCCCCATGGCTTTTCCTTCCTTCCTGAAGCTGCTGCTATGGGTGAAGTGCAGATAGGTTGGCACAGCACTGCGCACCCCGCCCTTGGTTCTGCACAGCAGTCTGGGCTCAGTTGCTCGCTCCATGCACGAGTTAGTTTCTGCCACTCTCCTCCACCCTCCCCAGCTCTGTTGCCTGGACGTGACCGTCTCATGGAAGCTGGACTGGCTCCCGAGCAAAGCAGCTTCTGCAGGAGACTCCTTGCCTGCCCTACCACTGCTGCCTGCAAACATCCACTTTCTTGATGAGCAAAGTAGCACAGCTCCTGTCCTATCTTGCTCCTGAAAGGGTTAGACACCAGGAAACGTCCAAACTGTTCTTTATTTGAGTGGAGACAAGTTTGATACAAACGCCTGACTCAGGCCGAGTTTCGCCCCACTTGGGGCTGCCTCAGGGGCTAGAACAATAAATACAACATAAAATTAAACATTTTTTTCACTTCTGGTTTTAAAAAGGTATCAATAAAAACTGAGAGTGGCTCAAGGAGAGATCCATTGGCAGAAATAATTGGTCTGCCTGGAGGGTTGGAGAGGGATTTGTGTATCTTTGGTAAAATATAAATAGTTGGTAGTACTGGGAATTTCACCCTTAAAAAATCATGCTCTTTGCTTGTTAAAAAACCTTGATTATTAGCAATTAAAAGTAAATTATCAATGTCCGATTTAAGAACTTCGGTAGGGTTATCTAATTTTTTGTAAAAATTTGAATCTGACAATTGGCGTTCTATCTCCATGATGTAATTGACTTTATCCATAATCACGACACCACCTCCTTTGTCAGCGGGCTTTATAACGATATCCTGATCTTTGCCTAGAGTGGTTAATGCGCCTCTTTCTTTGCGGGTCATATTATGGGATTTTTTCTTTGGATCCATCTTAATCTCTAGTTCATCTAGGTCTCTTAAAATTAGGTCCTCAAATGTCTGGATAACAGGATTCGGATTGCCATCAGGAAGCCATTTACTTGACCTCTTAACAATGGAGATATCATTGGTGCTACTCAATTTGTCTGAAAAAATGTCCATGATTTTAAGTTTACGGGTGAATTTAAATAATTCAGTGCGTGTTTTAAATGCATTGTAGGTAGGAGTGGGGACGAACGAGAAGCCTTTATTAAGTGCACTCGTTTCATGTTGTGTAAGGGTACGTGCAGATAAATTAATTATAGTATTATTTGACTGTGTTAATACTGGTTGTATTGTGGTTGATGTTGATTGTAACCTCTCCCTCTCCCCCTCCCTCTCCCACACCATGTCCCTCGCCATGTTCCTCGTCCTCTTAAAAAAGGACTATCAGATTTTTTCTGTGGTTGATCTTCTCTGAGTCTTTCCTCCATAGTTTATTTATCTCATATGCTCTGGTCATTGGTCTATTTGCAACTGTCTGTCTACTATCGGTATCAGATTCAGAAAATAATGGTGCTGATGGGTCAAAGTCACCCTCAGTATGACTGCGACTACGTTTGGCATTTCTACCATGTTCTGGACTAGAATTTGTTCTTTTCTCTTTGTTTTCTAATGTCGCTACACATTCAAGCAGCCTACACGGCTGTTTAGAAGAAGTCAAAATTTAAAATTTAAATCGGTACGCAAATAATTATGTTATTTTTTTTATATAATAAAACAGCAAGCCGTTAAATTAAAGTTATCTGTTCAGATCATTACATTTCGTTATAGTAGCTTCATTAGATGACTATTAATATTAAATAGGTTTTCCATAGGCACGTTTGCACATCCGGATTGTTTTTGTTGAAGAATCCCGGAGAAATAACAAAAATGGCGCTGTAGCTTCACGCGGCAGCTCCGTTTTGATTTAAGTAACTCAAAATGATCTGTTGTAAAGTATATTTCTGCAAGTCCCAATATATATTTTTTAATGAATTTGTATAACTAGTGACATTAGATATATACACCGAATTTTTATATTTGACTCGGCATGTAAGTAACTTTCTGTTACCCTTTAATAATTGTTTCGACAGCATGAAATCACAAGCCGTCAAGTCTAAGTCACTACACTAAGTTACATGTGCTCCGTTTGAGTATAACGATCAATGAATAATAATTCCATAAGCCCCTTTGCATATTTAAATTATTTTTGATGAAAACTCCATATAATTTAGTTGTGGTTTCTTTTAAAATATGGCAAATAATCATATAAATACAGTATTCAGAAATAAATAATTTTTGTTTTGCAATAACTCTATTTCAATAAAATTAGAATAAAGTATGTTCTTATCTATTTTACAGTATGTATGTAAATTGACGACTCTGTACTGTAACATGGTAACTTGTACATGAACATGGCATATGAATTTCTGGCTGCATGACTATAATAGTCATTTTTAAAGTTTTTTTCTTCATATATGTAAACATTACTAGATGTTTATTATGTTGCCCATATTTCATAGATATAACGCCTTGTGTTAATACATATTTATTATTTTTTCATCTTTCACACTTTTTTCATCTTTTTCATCTTTTTTATTTTTTTCATTTCATTTATTTAATTGATTTTCTTTCAGGCATATCAATTGCATTTGACATGTTAAAATATTATTACATTATTCACAGATTTTGAGACATCTGAAGTGTATGTAAGAATACGACTTAATTTAGAGAAAATCTGCATACAGGTATAAATTCATTTTTTCCAAAATTCTAACAATTTGATTGTTTTGCATATATCCTCTGTGGTCACCGCAAAAATAATATTTATTTAATCATTTAATATGTGTGTTTAATTTTATGTTGTATTTATTGTTCTAGCCCCTGAGGCAGCCCCAAGTGGGGCGAAACTCGGCCTGAGTCGGGCATTTGTATCAAACTTGTCTCCACTCAAATAAAGAACAGTTTGGACGTTTCCTGGTGTCTAACCCTTTCTTTGTTGCCCACACGGCTTTCTTAGACAACCTACCCTCTTGCTTCATCAGTCCTATCTTGCTCCTGTCCTGCTGAGTCTGACCTGCAGCTGCTGCACTGCCACCAGTGCCAGGGCCAGCCAGGGCTGCTCGATCGTTTTTCACGCATTAGACAATTTCAACAAATTTGTCTAATTTGTCATGGGTCGGGGATGCTGAAAAATGAACTGAATTTTTCTGAAATTTTGGAAAAATTCACAGTTTGGGTTAGGGCGCGCTAACACAAAAATCAGGACCCACGGAAAAAAAAAATGAACTGAAGGAAAACCAAAATGTCCCACGGGGGCCTCGAAAACAAAGCCAAAACTGATAAAACAAAGCAATGCACACCTCTATTAAGGAATAAACACTGCACAAAAAGGTAAATAAATAATAAATTGTTGGTATTTTTATTTGCATTTTTTTTTAATTTCATGCATAATGGGAACTAAAATGCCACCTGGGCCAGTGTGAAAAGAAAATGGAAGTATGCCATCGCGTCGGACCATATGCCGGAGAAGGCACAGCAGGGGCATCCTTAGCCTGTGCACATGGGACCTCTGGAAGCTATTGGACTGAGAAGAAGGAATGGTCCATCAAGGCCTCCATGGACCCCATCCTGCAGTGGCCAAAAGAGAGGATTCTTGGGCATCTAGCGTACCACAAACCACTGATGGCTGAAATCAAGAAGAGGACGTGGGACCCTCCCCCCTTCCTCCTTAGATTCCATGAGAAGGAGAGGCCTGTGAAAGAGATAGAAGGAGTGTTTGTGCGAGTATTATGTATGAGATAGAAGGAGCATGTGCCGTGTGTATAAGAGAGAGTACATTTATGTGAGAGACTGTATGACAGAGAGGGAGAGTGCATGTGTATGAGAGCCCATGCATATGAGAGGAAGCATGTGTGTAGGTGGGCTTGTGCATATGAGACACAAGGAGTGTGCATGTTTATGAGAGCCTGTGTGTGAGAGAGAGAGCCTGAGTGTATGAGAGAGAGGGAGCATTTGTGTGAGCATGCATACATGAGAGAGAGCGAGCTAGGCACAAATGAGGACTTGCTGCTTGCCGGCAGGCTTTCTGCACCTGGCCAATAGGAAGAAGAAGATGATGAAGACCACCATGAGCGGGCGGGGGGGGGGAGGGGGGAGTCATATGGAGGGTTGTGACAGAGGGAAGGGATACGAGGGAAGAAAAGGGGGTAAGAGTGAGTGATGGAAGAGGGGTGAGTGACAGAGAGGGAGCATGCATGTGTATGAGAGTCCATGCATATGAGAGGAAGCATGAGTGTATGTGGGCTTGTGCATATGAGAGGAGTGTGCATGTGTATGAGAGAGGGAGCATTTGTGTGAGCATGCATACATGAGAGAGGGAGCTAGGTACAGATGCCTAGCGGCAAGCCAAATGAGGACCTGCTGCTTGCCAGCGGGCTTTCTGCACCAGGCCAACAGGAGGAAGAAGACAAAGACCACCATGAGCGGGCAGGGGGGAGGAGGGGGAGTCATATGGAGGGTTGTGACAGAGGGAAAGGATAAGAGGGAAGAAAAGAGAAGAGTGAGTGATGGGAAGGAGGGAGAGGGATGGGGAGCAAGTGTATTGAGTGACAGGGGAGGGAAGGGAGTTGGGGAGAGGGTGAATGAGGATGGAATGAGTGACTGGCAGGGAAAGGGAGGCGAGTGACTGATAAGTGAGTGAAAGGGGAGTGAGAAGGAGAGGGTAGAAAAGGTGCTTATGTGGGAAAATATATATATATATAGAGAGAGACAGAGAGAGAGATTGATTTTGTGTGTCCCCACCTCCCCTTCTGTAATCCAGAACAATCTCAGGATGACTGAAAATCAAAAGGTCCCAGGTATGGAGATGGGATTTTTTTTTATCCTTAGTTTTACTTATTGGGTGTTATTTGATATGTCTGCCATTTTGAAATATATACTTGCTTTTGGGAAATGTTTAAAGTTGTTTTTATCTTTATTATTTATCAGATGCTCTATTAGTGGTCTGTTTTGAAATAATGGGTTTTTTTTTTTATTAGTAGGGCTATTATGATGGAATTATATTTCTTGATTTTATTAGGAATGGTGATGTTTCTATTTTTGCATTATTGCACTGCACAGGAGTCTGCTGAGGACTGGGAGGGTAGGAGACAGACGGCTATTACTTCTGTTTCTCTAAGATAGAAAATGGGAAGAATTTGTTTTTCACAATCATTTTTGGGAAATGTACCTCTGAATATTTCTATATTTTTACAGCACAGGGACAATATTTTTATTTCTCTGGTGTTATACTGCAGGCAGAGTCTGGCTATTTTTTGTCCAGGTTAGCTTTTGTCTCTGTTTCTCTTTCTAATTTGAGGTTAGTTATTCTGTTCTTGGTGAGCGAATATTGTTTGTTTGTTTGCTTTTTTTTTTATTAGTATGGTTAGCTATTATGGAATTATATTTCTTGAATTTGTTGAACAGGAAACATTTTCCCCAATCTCAGCTAGAGACTCGCGTAGTTATTTTAAAGTAATCTTAGGTCTCAAGTAGCCTTTTGCAACGGTTTCCTTAACCCAGGGCTTGATCCAGCTAAAGATGTCTGCAAGCTCAGCACGGTATATGCATGCATACAAAAATGTTTAGGACTAATGCTTAAAATATGGACTAAATGAAGGAAAAGAGAAAAATTATCTTTAGCCATTGAGACCTGTCAAATAAGCAATAAGCTACGAGAGGTCCAGTCTCATATATGCACATTCAGTTAACATTTTGGTGTGGCAAGGCTATACATGAGATTTTATTGACAGTGTTTTTGTGATGCCAAGTTGTTTCCTCTTTACGATGGTGAACCTAACGATGCCACAAAGGATATTCAAACACTTTGAGGTTTTCTTTTAGACAGCAGAATGTGGGGGAAAAAAACCAAACACACACACACACAAGGCTGTGCAGACTTTTGCAAATAAATTTTGTAAAACTCTTTTTCAGAACATGTTCTGTATTTGCACACAGTTTGAAAGTTCAATAAATAAAGAGAGAACACCCCTCCAGACTAAAAAAAAAACAAAAAAAATCTGTTTTAAAATCGCCACGCTTACATGGGAGTTATTATAAAATGTGTGGCTTGATGAATGATTAATATTTTTCATTGCCCTTTAAACAAATGCATGTTTTCCAAAATGGGGCATGGGGAGAGAATAATAATTATGTGTGGAAGTGGAAGGACACCATCGGCAAAAATTTCACTCCACGCATCCAAGTGTTCGAACTTTTCACGAGTGAAAGTTGGCAACGTATCTGCCAACCCCCCTCCAGTGCGGGTCACACGGAGTCCTGTGCTGCAAAGCGGGGGAAGGGCCTGTGGCTCAGGAGCAAGCAGTGTGTCCTGCGACGTGGAGGTCCCAGATCGGTTACCCGTGTCTCTAGGGCTGGGAATGCTGCAAGACAGCCAAGCCAGCGCCTAATGAGGGAGTTGCTGTTCAGAGCAGGGCTTGGCACGGACTGCATACAAGCTGAGATCTGCCTTAAGTTGCTAAACTAGTGTTTGCGGAGGAAAGTTTGAGGGTGCTTAGAAGTAAGGGGTGGGAGCATGATAGAGCTTCTGCCTTGTTTGTTTTTCCCACCCACTCACCCCATCTTACATTAAGGAGAATATTGGCAAAGAAAAGAGGGCAGAGAGACAATTTTCAGAATAGGAAGCAACTAGTGCTATGGACTAATAAATGCAAAATAAAAACTTGCTCAAACTTGGTATATAAGCTATTGAGCATTTGAGGGGTAGGGAAAGTAACTGCGCACAACAGAAGTGAATTAATAGCCTGACACTAATAAGTGCAAAACTAATCCTGAGTAAAAGAAATAGCAAGTCTATTTATAGACCACTGTAAAACAAATTTAGGTCATTGGTTGGAGAAAATGGTTTGTATTCGGAAAGGGAGTGTAAGAAAGTGACTTAGGTCGAATTTTGGTCATCTACAAACAGAACAAAAAGAATGTTCAAGAGGCACTTGATTGGGAGCATCATATTAGACCTTTCTGGTAATTATTTCAAAGCTGGTTTGGTTTACTTTTATATCCTAAGCAACAAGATTCTACAAAGGGAGCCACACTAAACTACACACCTCATAGATACATAAATATATAGTATAAGCAACAAGTGAGCAAGCAAACAAGACTAACGGGCCGATGCAATAATTATGCACAGAAAGCACCCCCCCCCCCCCCACCTTGTCAGTTGAGCATCCATTTCCTGCACCCGACTGCGGGTGGTTTTTTTTAAACTTTTTTTTTTTTTTTAAGTTTATTTAGTTTTGGTTTTCCTCCTACTTAATATCTCAAGAATATTAAGTAGGAGGCAGTACAGAAAAGCATTTTTTTTCTTTTCTATAGTAGATTTAAGAGCGCTCAGCTATTAACGCCTTCTCCAGGCAAGCATTAATTTCTGATCGCTTAATGTGCATCCTAGACACGCATTTTTTTTCCCCATGGGGCGTGAATACCTAATAGCCTCATTCACATGCATTTGCATAAGGGGATTAGTTAGCGCCTATACCACGTGTGTATCAGATTGGGTGGGAGGTTAAAGAGGGAATGCAAGGGAGAACAGGACTGGAGTATAGTAGGGACATTTCTCCTCTTCCTCCTCCCCCACCCAGCCAAGAGTGTAGAATCCTCCTCTCCCCTCCACACATACATACATCTGGCACCAATCCCTTCTTACACACACACCCAAACACACCCCTCCTTGCCCCTATTCTCCTCTCCTCTCTCATCTCCTCATTCCCCTATGGTCTCCCACTCAGCAACTCCTAAAGTCCCGAAAATGATCCCCTATGGGTCTGCTCCAGGCTCTACCCACCCTCCCTCCACCAGCCATCCCTTTCTGTTCCTGCAGCTGGATAAGGAAGCAGAGAGTAGGAACATAGCAAATCTTCAGCCAGCCTGTTGTCCGGACACATGTCTACTGTGCCTAGTGACAAATCCAGGCCTACTCTGTTACAGCTTTTAATGACATCCGCAAAAAGCAATCACCCCTCTCTCCTCAGAATGAATTCCATTTACTTTTACCCTCTGTCTGGTTTCTAATCCAGATTGTGCTTTGGGACTCACCCCAGGCTCTTCAGTTTATTATTAATTAGCCTCCTTTGTGGAACAGTATCAAAAGCCTTGCTGAAGTCCAAGTAAACCACATCCAATCCCATGTCCTTTGTCTAATTCCCAAATCACCCAGGCAAAGAAATCAATGAGATTTGTCTGACATGATCTGCCTGTGGTAAAAACATGCTGCCTCGTCTCTTACAAATCACTGGCTGGTAGATACTCCACTATGCTTTTCTTCAGAAGAATCTCCATCAATTTTCCCACCACCGAAGCAAGACCTATAGTTTGCAGCCTTCTCTCTGTTACCACTTTTTTTTTGAAGACAGACCACATCTGTCCTTCTTCAGTCCTGCGGGACTATGAACAGATCCTTCAGCAGACCTGCCAGGACATCTCGGTGCTCCCTTAGGGTTCTAGGGTGCATCCCATCCAGCACCATGGCTTTATGCACTTTCAGTTTTGCCATTGAATGGTCAAAAATGGAAACCTCCAGCAAAGGGAAGGTGAAACTGGACCACAGGATGACAGCTTGACCCAGATTATGACATCCACCAGACCATACATCCCCACTCCAATATCCCTCAAGCTGGAGAGCTAGTAGGTAATCCTGGAAGTGGAGGAGGAGAAACCATCCCAGGAAGAAGAGGAACCAGAACTCATAAATCCCAAAGCTGCAGCTCAGTAATCACTGCATCTAGGAGGGTAATGATGGTTGGTGACTCAGTTCTGAAGGACCCAAAGGCAACTATTTGCCAAGTAGATGTGTTATCCCGGGAGGTGTGCTGTCTAGGTGCAGAGATCGGAGACATTATGGAGAGACTGCTGAGAATCATGAAGCCCGAGTACTAGTCAATGTTTCTTATCCACACTGACATGAATATTACCGCTAGGTACCATACAGTGTGTATGAAAAGTGGCTTCGTGGATCTGGGTCAGAGGGTTAAGCAGATAGGTGCACAGGTGTTATTCCCCTCAGTCCCAGATAAAGGCCCCAGCAGGAAAGCTGGCATTTGGGAAGTGAAGGGTTGCATGGATGGTTTCAACAATGTATTCCAAAACAGACTGACAAACCTATGGAGGGGGGCTTTCAACTTGGCCCACTCATCCCTAGTGAAACAAGTTCTAAGCTAAGTGAAAGCGTGGAGGGGACCTATTACTTTTCCACTTTTTAAAGTGGGTGACTGACTTTTTTTTTTTTTAATGGGAGGGGCAATGTGGGAGGTTTTCTTGTAAGAAATGCATAAGCCTGTGTACGTCTCACCCCGTGTCCCGTCCTCCCCCTTTGTAACTTTGAAACAGGTGGATCCAGTTGTACCAGATGTTGTGACTGGAGGAGCAGCCAAGGGGTTAGATGCGAACTAGGGGACCCTCCAATGCCTCGGGTACAGACTGACCGTAAGCCTTCTGGCGACAGGGAAAATACCTACCTATGGTACCTGCGAGGCTGACAGGAAATTATAGTGTTAGGGGTGAGAGCGCGCCCTGGGTACCGGAATGTAATCCGTCTTGAAGCGATTTGGTGCAGCTAGGCTCAGCTATTCCAAAGTTAATGGCGGGGAGGCGGACACTCACAAAAACCCAAAACAATACACAGGCATTTTACCATTTGATTTAAAAAAAAAAAAAAAAAAAAAAGTGGTCGAGGTGAGGAGCAGGGTGAATTGAATTGCAGCTGTTTGACATGTCAAAGTAAAATTAAACACAAGCCAGAAAGGCAGTCTTACTTAGACTGACATCTGATGGATCAAATGAAAACACAACGCCAAGAATACAAACTGCTATTTATACTCAAATCAATAATAATAGGGCAAGATACTGTATGTTACAATACTTTATGAAACTCACCCGGCGGCACCATGAGCATCTCAGTCACAGTTATCTATCACTGACAATGTATTGCTAGAAATGGTAATGTCTCACTAGAAGCCATGCAGAAAACTGCCAGCCCAGGTAACGTCTGCCATAATCACAGAATTAAAAAACAACAGGAGATTTCAAAACCAAAAATCAGAGACTACAAGCTTCGGACTTAAAAAGAAAAAAAAATAAATAAAAAGGCTCTTGTTTTCAAGTCCCAAAGGATATCTTACATTTAGAGGGATGTAGCACACCCCCAGCTGAAAAATGAACAACTGACGTGACCAAAATATTAAAACCTGATCCAATGTTGCAAAAAAGACCAAAAAAGCTTAACAAGTTGTGGGTTTCATAAACGATATTATCCTATGCCAGTTTCTCTTCAAAATACACCATTGACAGGGATGAAAATGGGGTGTCTTATTGGTGGCCTGTGGTTTCTCAACTACTGCTGGGTATAGGAAAATGTAACCCAGGAAGTCTAGGGGAAAGGCAGCTAACCAGCATCTACCCCTCTCAAACATGCATGGACCTTCAAACGCAGAAAGCAACCAGGCCTGGGACCGCCAGGTTTGGAGCCATCATCCAATCTGTTTGTCCGTTCTGTTTTTTTTATTTTTGAATGAATTTAAAACTCAGTGCGAGATAAAAAGCACACCCTATTTTGGTACATTACTCAAACAATTGAGTTTCAGAAACCACATCAATTATTCCATCAACGTGTTCTCTTTCCGTACTCCTCGCCTTCGGTCAAAACGGCAAGGGTCACGAACTAATTCATTTTCCTGTTATTACGTGTCAGTTTGATTAATCGTTAGCAACGTCTTGATCTGAAAAATCTAATCTTAATTTGGCTCTCTGGGCTAATCATTTAGAGTTAACTTAAAGGAAAACATACATGGAGCTACACGCTGGTGCAAAACACCCAAGACCTGAAAATGGGTTTTTTCTTGCAATAAAAATACATTCATGTTAAGGAAGATGACGAGTACATTTCCAGGGGATTACTGGACATGTTGGCTGAACTCTGCGCAGTACAGAAAGTAGATCTAATGATCGATTTGATGTCTCACTGGTGTCGACCAGCCTAGTCCTCACAGAATTCTGTTATCAAAGTCAGTAATGGGCGCTGACATTACTACATAGTGCCGCAGACAATGATTTTCAGATCTTTTAGAAACACTCTTCAAAAATCTCTCTGGTTGATTAAAAAAAAAAAAGTAAAATAAAGCTGGCTAGATTAGTCTTCTTTTATTAAATATCCTGATAGAAATTCTCAGATGGTGAAACCATCCCCTACCCACGCCAAAGCTGGTAGAAAAGATCTTTTCTTGGTTATTTGCATACACGTATCCCAAATCTAATAGAGTAAGTCTTTTTTTCTTTTCTTAATTGATGTTTCCTAATTGCGGGACTATGAATTTTGGTTTCAAGTGGCAACGTTGCCATCTACCATGGCCTTCTGTAAGCAGATTATTGTTCACGTAAGCAGCTGTATAAACATCAGGAGCCCCTAGTCACCAAAAAAATCAAACTGGAAACCTTAAAATAATTGTAATCCAAGGTACCTGGTTCATAAGCAATTGTAAAACAGAAAAAAAATAAATCTATCATCTGTTCATGTAGGCCTTTGAAATGATAAAACCACAGGCTTTCAGAAAACTTCTTCTAAATGGCAGCAAAGTTATTGGAAATAAAATGCTGATTTTGCTATAAATGAAGCACCAGAGGGACTCTCTGCCCCTGTGAAAAGGCACATCCCCTCCTGGGTCACCAGGAGCATAGATTCTTTAGCCCTGTATTAAGCCAGGAGGCCTTCATGGTTTTGGGGGGTTTTTTAAGCGCTTTTTAACTCAGGGCGCACACAGGCTGTAGCGTCGATTCCCTCTGTCCAGAAGCATGATCATTTTCGCTAAACCGTACTCATCAGCTCAAAATGTTAAGGAGGCGGGGAGAAGGTTCACCAGGCTGATTCCAGCTTTACTGAAAATGACTGGACCCAGAGAAGGTTTCTCTCACTTTCAAGGGGGGTAATGTTGAAAAACGCTTGAAGACTCGGACAGATGTAGAAGCTTTTTACATCGTGCCGTATTCTCTCTCTCACTCTCTGTAACTTGCGCATTTGCTTTTGGCCGCTGGCTTACTGGACAGCTGGAGCAGAAGCCCCACGGAGCGAGGCACCGAGAAAGGTATTACAAAAAGGGCTGCCTGAACTGACACGGGATTCATTATGTCACCATAAACGGCAGCTCATTAAGTCTCCGCCGCCACTGAGAATGGACCACGGTTAATTATTCACAAGACAACCAAAAGGTGGGATAAGAGCCGACTGGTTAACATGAGGTTCACCGTTTATCACCGTTTTCTGCCGTTTCCACGACAGGCTTCTTTAGCTGTACCGTGTTGTCTTCTTTCACTTTCTTCAGCCTGCTTTTCCCCTTGGTGGAGGAAAAGGTGAGAGAGGCTTTGTTGAATTCCAGGGGGAAAACACCTACATCTCCATCAAACCTGTTCTTTGCCACCTGCAAATACCTCTTGCCTGGGCCCGTGACGAGCTTTCTGTCCTGCAGGATCAGCACATTATCAGCTTCCTGGCTGGCCTGGAAAGAGAAGAGAGAGAGGGGAGGTAAGGCACATGTGGTATATCCGGGTGCCATTCCAGACCGTCACAATCTAACCCGGAAGCACCCCGAGCACGCCTCACACAGGGAGCGAAACTGGGCACAGCCATCTCCCAGCAGGCCACAGAGAAAGAAGAGAGCGGCCCCCTGCCACCCCGCCACTCGCTCTCCATACTGCCCCAGCTCAATATAGACCGCTTTCCGCCTTCCTAACTAGATCAGAGCTAGGAAAGGGGTCAGGTGATGCTACTTTCTGAGCTTGACAGACGACTTCCTGCCAGGTCAGCGTGTCCTCGGATCCCTAGGCACTGCTCACATGAAAAGTATGGTCTTAAAGTCCTTCTGCAGGCGATGCCATCAGGCCTTGCCATTCAATTCTCACCTTCTTGTTATGATTCCAGTCTACACCATGTACATTTATATCCTGCTCTCTTTCGGGCAGATACAGTAAAACCCGCGGGAGAGTTGGCGCTCCGAGGCGAGCGCCCGTTCTCCTGGGCGCGCGATCAAGTATTTAAATGAGGGCCCGCAGTAAAAGGAGGCGCTAGGGACACTAGCGCATCCCTAGCGCCTCCTTTTTAACAGGAGCGGCGGCTGTCAGCGGGTTTGACAGCCGACGCTCAATTTTACCGGCATCGGTTCTCAAACCTGCTGACAGCCACAGGTTCGGAAAACGGACATCGGCATAATTGAGCGTCCGTCTTCCGACCTGCGGGCACATTTAAATTTTTTTTTTTGGGGGGGGGGGCCTCCGACTTAATATCGCTATGATATTAAGTCAGAGGGTGTACAGAAAAGCTTTTCTGTACACTTCCCTGGTGCCGGCCGAAATTATGTGCGGCTTGGCTGCACATTTTGCTTTCTGTATCGCCCGGGAATGACTAATAGCGCCCGCAACATGCATTTGCATGTTGCGGGCGCTATTAATTTCGGAGGGGGGCTGGCCATGTGTTTGACGCGCTATTACCCCTTACTGTATAAGGGGTAAAGCTAGCACGTTGAAAACGCGCGGCCAAACCCGGGCTAATACTGTATCGGCTCGTCTGTAAGAAAAAAAAGTCTGTTTCTCTGCTGAAAAGAAAATTTCTACCTCTTGTGGTGAAATTATTCCATTCCACCAAGTTGTTTGCCTCTCATGCATCAGAGATATTGGATAAGTTGCCACCATCTGCCAAGTTTATCTAATTGCAACCAGGTACCGAGAAGACCAGCATGGCTCCTTTCTGTTTACTAACCAACGGCCAAGGGTGAAAGAACCTAGAAATGATGGCACCTGTGCTTTAGGAGCCCTGTCTCAGCCAGAAAGGACAAGACGAATAAAGAACTCCTCCTCCGTGCATGTACCGACAGGACATTTTAAAAATGCAAGTCAACTCCCCAGCCGAGTACTGGATCAGGTAATACAGGGGGGACTAGATATTCAGAAAACTTGAGTGCCAGCCAACAATTTTTTTCCTGTTTACTTTTTTATGATTTTTTTTTTTGGCCATCTATTTTTTGGATTTTTGCTTCTTCGTTGCTCTCATCTATATTTCAGATTTTTTTTTATTTGACCTCTCTTTTTTGCTTTTGTGCCTGGTTTGTTTTCTCCTCTTTTTTTGGCTTACGTTGCTTTGTTTTTTCTCACTCCTCCAGCCTCTCCCTCTGTGCTGGCAAGGAGCAGCAGAAGCAGCTCTCTTCCAGCCCGGTGCAGGCCCCAGACATTTAGGTACCCAGGTGACCTGGCGCCTGGGAATTTTCCACTCCTATTTGGAAGGTCAATCTCCAGCCAGCATCAAGAAAAAGGCAGTGCACTTAACCAAAAACACTCCTGTCTGGATTTACTTACAGAAATCTTAAACTACTGAAAACATTTAAAATTTCCATCCACGGTGCACGGATCAACTCCGGCAGTCCCCATATTTATTTATGCTCAAATCTTTTTTGCATCACCATAAACAATCACTATATACAGAAATTCAACAGAACAGGTCGTAACACAACGTCAACCAAACAAGAACAGATAGATCTAACCACAGGGGGCATTGTCCCTTTACCCCTCCTCAAATTGTGCTCTCTAACGAAACCTGAACACTTTTATCCTCCTGAAGAAACAAACAAACAATGTGTGCAGGTCACCAGAAGCCATAAGCACAAGTTATAATCTATGACAGTACATAATATTTGTTTAAAATATTTATTTCCCCACCTATCATCCATTCTAGGTGGCTTACACAATAAAACATTCCTAAACGTTACACAGTAAAAACAAACAGCCAGCTGCACCTAATAATGACTGCACAGCAGTCAGAACACCCTAACCTGCATAAAACATACAACTAATAAAACAGCTTGAGGCCAGACAAACAATAATAACCCCTAGCAAATACCAGTAGGAATAAGGGGGCGGAAATGGAGAGGTGGCATGACCGAGTGTGCTAGAGCACCCATACTCCCAAAAGCAGGGACAAACAGAGCCTTGAGCTTCTGCCTAAAACAGACTTCAAACAATGCTCTGCCCTTACACCAGCTGGCAAAGCATGCCAAAATCCTGGGTCTCCCGCCCTTTCGTAATGTAAATGTGAACAGAGAGAATCTTTAAAGGACCTTACTTGCAGATCATAACTAACGAGACAAGATAAACCTTCAAAGCCGAGGCAATGCAAGCTGGACTATCATTCAATGCCCTATACACCATAAACAGGAAAAACTAAATATAGCTGAGAAAACAGGCACAGAGAGATAAAGGGACCTAATAAGAACATGCCAAGGGTCCATCAAGCCCAGCATCCTATCTCCAACAGTGGCCAATCCAGGCCATAAGAACCTGGCAAGTACCCAAAACTAAGTCTATCCCATGCTTCTGATGCTAGTAATAGCAGTGGCTATTTTCTAAGTCAATTTAATTAATAGCAGGTAATGGACTTCTCCTCCAATAACTTACCCAATCCTTTTTTAAACACAGCTATACTAACTGCACTAACCACATCCTCTGGCAACAAATTCCAGAGTTTAATTGTGCGTTGAGTAAAAAAGAATTTTCTCCAATTAGTTTTAAATGTGCCACATGATAACTTCATGGAGTGCCCCCTAGTCTTTCTATTATCTGAAAGACTAAATAACCGATTCACATCTACCCATTCTAGACCTCTCATGATTTTAAACATCTCTATCATATCCCCCCTCAGCCGTCTCTTCTCCAAGCTGAAAAGTCCTAACCTCTTCAGCCTTTCCTCATAGGGGAGCTGTTCCATCCCCTTTATCATTTTGGTTGCCCTTCTCTGTACCTTCTCCATTGCAACTATATCTTTTTTGAGATGCGGCGACCAGAATTGTAAGCAGTATTCAAGGTGCGGTCTCACTATAGAGCGATAGAGAGGCATTATGACATTTTCCGTTTTATTAACCATTCCCTTCCTAATAATTCCTAACATTCTTTTTGCTTTTTTTTTGACTGCCGCAGCACACTGAACCGACGATTTGAAGGTGTTATCCACTATGATGCCTAGATCTCTTTCTTGGGTGGAAGCTAATATGGCACCTAATATGGAACCTAACATTGTGTAACTATAGCATGGGTTATTTTTCCCTATATGCATCACCTTGCACTTATCCACATTAAATTTCATCTGCCATTTGGATGCCCAATTTTCCTGTCTCACAAGGTCTTCCTGCAATTTATCACAATCTGCTTGTGATTTAACTACTCTGAAAAATTTTGTATCATCTGCAAATTTGATTACCTCAAACTGAGAAAATTGTCCATTTAATCCTACTTTGTTTCCTGTCTTTTAACCAGTTTGTAATCCACGAAAGGACATAGCCACCTATCCCATGACTTTTGACTTTTCCTAGAAGCCTCTCATGAGGAACCTTCTGAAAATCCAATATTTGACATCTACCAGTTCACCTTTATCCACATGTTTATTAACTCCTTCAAAAAGGTGAAGCAGATTTGTGAGGCAAGACTTGCTCTGGGTAAAGCCATGCTGACTTTGTTCCATTAAACCATGTCTTTCTATATGTTCTGTGATTTTGATATTTAGAACACTTTCCACTATTTTTCCTGGCACTGAAGTCAGGCTAACCGGTCTGTAGTTTCCCGGATAATCCCTGGAGCCCTTTTTAAATATTGGGGTTACATTTGCTATCCTCCAGTGTTCAGGTATAATGGATGATTTTAATAATAGGTCACAAATTTTTACTAATAAGTCTGAAATTTCATTATTGAGTTCCTTCAAAAACTCTGGGGTGTATACCATCCGGTCCAAGTGCATTTACTATTCTTCAGTTTGTCAATCAGGCCTACCACATCTTCTTGGTTCAGTCCATCTGAATCATTACCCATGAAAACCTTCTCCGGAACAGGTATCTCCCAAAAACATCCTCTTCAGTAAACACCAAAGCAAAGAAATTGTTTAATCTTTCCGCGATGACCTTATCTTTTCTAAGTGCCCCTTTAACCCCTCGATCATCTAATGGTCCAACTGACTCCCTCGCAGGCTTTCTGCTTCGGATATATTTAAAAAAGTTTTACTGTGAGTTTTTGCCTCTACAGCCAACTTCTTTTCAAATTCTCTCTTAGCCTGTCTTATCAATGTCTTACATTTAACTTGCCAACGTTTATGCATTACCCTATTTTCTTCTGTTGGATCCTTCTTCCAATTTTTGAATGAAGATGTTTTGGCTAAAATAGCTTCTTTCACCTCCCCTTTTAACCATGCCGGTAATCGTTTTGCCTTCCTTCTAACTTTCTTAATGTGTGGAATACATCTGGACTGTGCTTCTAGGATGATATATATATTTTTTTTTTTTAACAATGACCACGCCTCTTGCACACTTTTTACCTTTGTAGCTGCTCCTTTCAATTTTTTTCTAACAATTTTTCTCATTTTATCAAAGTTTCCCTTTTGAAAGTTTAGCACGAGAGTCGTGGATTTGCTTACTGTCTCCCTTTCCAGTCAATTCAAATTTGATCATATTATGATCACTATTTCCAAGTGGCCACACCACTGTTACTTCTCTCACCAAATCCTGTGCTCTACTGAGAATTAGATCTAAAATTGTTCCCTCTCTCGTCTGCTACTGAACCAATTGCACCATAAATCTGTCTTTTATTCCATCCAGGAACATTATCTTGCTAATGTGTCCGAATGATACATTTACCCAGTCAATATTCGGGTAGTTGAAATCTTTAGCAAGAAAAGGGGCCAAACAATTGCTTTTTACCACAAGCCTAAATGACGGTGTCAGCAAGCCTGCCGTTGTAGTTTTGACGAAAAACCCAACCGGTCATCTCAATCATTCACCATCATTTTTTTTATTGAATTTCAGAAAAAAAATTTTGGTTATGTATTTTTTCAATTTTCTTAAAAAGTACTCAACTCTCAAAAGAGACTGCCATTTATATATATCTCTCATGAATGAGAGTTGAGTACTTTTTAAGAAAATTGAAAAAATACATAATCTGAAATTCAATAAAGAAAATAATGATGGTGAATGATTGAGAAGACCAGTTGGGTTTTTCGTCAAAACTACAGCGACAGGCTTGCTGACACAGTCATGTAGTAAAAAGCAATTTTTTGGCCCCTTTTCTTGCTAAAGTTTATACTTGGGTTGCCATATTGACTCTCTTTGATATTAAATTGGTAATTGAAACCTCCCATTATTACCGCACTACCAAATTGGTTAGCTTCCCTAATTTCTCTTAGCATTTCACTGTCCATCTCACCATCTTGACCAGGTGGATGGTAGTATATTCCTATCACTATAGTCTTCCCCAACACACAAGGGATTTCTACCCATAAAGATTCAATTGTGATTTAATCTCATGCAGGATGTTTATCCTGTTGGACTCTATGCCATCCCGGACATAAAGCGCTATACCGCCTCCCGGGTGCTCCTCTCTGTCATTGCGATATAATTTGTACCCTGGTATAGCACTGTCCCATTGGTTATCCTCTTTCCACCATGTCTCTGAGGTGCCCATTAAGTCTATGTCATCATTCACTGCTATACATTCTAATTCTCCTATCTTACTTCTTAGACTCCTGGCATTAGCATACAAACATTTCAAAGTGTGTTTTTTGCTTGTATTTTCATTCTGCTTTTTAATTGATAGGAATAAGTTAGAATTTTTATTAGCTCAGGTGAGTTTTTAGTTACAGGCACTTGGACTACTTTTCTTATTATTGGAAACTCAATGTCAGGATGCCCTAATTCTAATGCATCATTAGCAATCTTTGAAGATACCTCCCTCCGAACCATGCACTGCTGAGCGACTGTCGGCTTTCCCCTTTATTCTAGTTTAAAAGCTGCTCTGTCTCCTTTTTAAAGGTTAGCGCCAGCAGTCTGGTTCCACCCTGGTTAAGGTGGAGCTCATCACTTCAGAAGAGACTCCCCGTTCCCCAAAAGATTCCCAGTTCCTAACAAAACTGAATCCCTCTTCCTTGCACCATAGACTCATCCACGCATTGAGATTCCGGAGCTCTGCCTGCTTCTGGGGACCTGTGCGTGTTACTGGGAGCATTTCAGAGAACGTTACCCTGGAGGTTCTGGATTTAAGCTTTCTACCTAAGAACCTAAATTTGGCTTCCAGAACCTCCCTCCCACATTTTCCTATGTCGTTGGTGCCCACATGTACCATGACAGCCGGCTCCTCCCCAGCACTGTCTAAAATCCTATTTAGGTGACGCGTGAGGTCCGCCACTTTCGTACCAGGTAGGCATGTTACCAGGCGATCCTCACGCCCACCAGCCACCGAGCTGTCCACATTCCCAATAACTGAATCACCAACTATGACAGCCGACCTAACCCTTCCCGCCTGGGCAGTAGGCCTTGGAGACACATCCTCGGTGCGAAAGGACAATGCACCACCTGGAGAGCAGGTCCTTGCTACAGGATCCTTTCCTGCTGCACCAGGTTAATGCTCTCCAATCATGAGACCTTCTTCCTCCAAGGCAGCACCAGGGCTGCCAGTCTGAAGTTGGGACTTGGCTACTATGTCCCTGAAAGTCTCATCTATATACCTCTCTGTCTGCCTCAGCAACTCCAGGTCTGCCACTCTAGCCTCCAGAGATCGGACTCATTCTCTGAGAATCAGGAGCTCTTTGCACTGCATGCACAATTTCTCACCGGCGGGTAAAAAATCCTGCATGTGACACTCGATGCAAAAGACTGGGAAGCCCCCCTCTTGCTGCTGGACTGATGCCTTCATATCAAATTTGTTCAGTTCCTACTTAAGTTTTAGGTTGCTATGGGAGTAGGAATGTGTCTAATTAATGTCCTTTAAATGTATTAGTGAATTCAATATATACATATATATGTGTGTGTGTATGTATATATATATATATACATACATATACACACACACACACACACACATAATTATATACATATACACACACACAAACACTCAGTTCTGCTTACTAGCTGCCTTACTGACTGACTATTTAAAAATGGTCTAACTTCTGTTTATTCGCTGCCTTACTGACTATTAAAAGCACAAAGACACTAAATAATATTCCCCAATAGTTAACTTCACCCCAATCCTTTTAAAAAAAAGAAAATTTCCCAAGCAAAAAGCTTACCGATTCCTTTCAGCCACCAGCAAGGTGATCCTCTCCTCTCAGTGCTCCCACTCAAGATCAAACAGCATCAGTAATTAAGGAACTCTTCTAACCTATGGCTCAATGGACTACACTCCAACCTGCACCTCCTTTATATAGGATTAACCCAACTAAACAATAGGGTTTACTCTTAGTAGATTCCATGTCAAGCTTCTTACCTTTGCAGATCCAAAAATTGAAGCTGTTTGGAGCTCCTTGTCATCCTCCTCCTTCCTTGGATGAATGACCAGGGTCACGTGACAACTATTATCTGTGGCAAACTTCCTGAAGGTACCAACAATATAATCTTGGACAGCAAGCCTACAAGAAGATGGAAAGCAAGCTTACAATTGTTTCTGTGCAGGCTAAGGAAAATACCACGCCCCTGTTAAAGAATACAAAGAGTAAACAACTAATATCTACACAAACACTAAAAAGATGTTTCCTCCATTATCTTGGGTTAAGAGTCTGTTGACAAAACCCACAGAAACTGCACCACTCCCCTAGTACACCAAAGAACCTCAGTCTGGAAGCACGTACCTTCAGACTTTACAAACCCTAAAAGGGCTTCCTGCTTTCATCTCCTTTCCTGTTACCTTCGCTATATCCTTTTTTTTTTTTTTTTTTTAAATTAACTGAGAACATTAAATAGTTTTACAGAAAAGTGTGAGGGTCCTGAACAGGTCTGACTGAAGCTATCTGGTTTACCAGAAAGCTTCTCTGATCCAGTTCCTGCATCAAATCCTATCCAGATCAGAGATATTGTCACCACTTTAAGTGTTAGCTTGGGCTCACTTTGAAGACATTTTTTCTGGTGGCGATTTATTCGGTCAGATGAGGCCTGCAATTCTGAAATCCATCTGACCAAATAAATCGCCACCAGAAAAATGTCTTCAAAGCGAGAAGTTTCAGAGAAATCCTCTTTATAGGTTCAAACTGGGAATCTGCCAAGGACAAAACAGAGTTCAGATCCCAAAGAGGAAATGGATCCCTTAGTAGAGGTCTAATCTGTTTGATTCCTCTAAAGAAACGAGATGAGATGACAGAGGTTTCCCCAACACACAGCCTCTATAACAACATGAACATAAGAAAATGCCATACTGGGTCAGGCCAAGGGTCCATCAAGCCCAGCATCCTGTTTCCAACAGTGGCCAATCCAGGCAATAAGAACCTAGCAAGTACCCAAAAACTAAGTCTATTCCATGTTACCATTGCTAATGGCAGTGGCTATTCTCTAAGTGAACTTAATAGCAGGTAATGGACTTCTCCTCCAAGAACTTATCCAATCCTTTTTTAAACACAGCTATACTAACTGCACTAACCACATCCTCTGGCAACAAATTCCAGAGTTTAATTGTGCGTTGAGTAAAAAAGAACTTTCTCCGATTAGTTTTAAATGTGCCCCATGCTAACTTCATGGAGTGCCCCCTAGTCTTTCTACTATCCGAAAGAGTAAATAACCGATTCACATCTACCCATTCTAGACCTCTGATGATTTTAAACATCTCTATCATATCCCCCCTCAGTCGTCTCTTCTCCAAGCTGAAGAGTCCTAACCTCTTTAGCCTTTCCTCATAGGGGAGTTGTTCCATTCCCCTTATCATTTTGGTAGCCCTTCTCTGTACCTTCTCCATCGCAATTATATCTTTTTTGAGATGCGGCGACTAGAATTGTACACGGTATTCAAGGTGCGGTCTCACCATGGAGCGATACAGAGGCATTATGACATTTTCCGTTTTATTCACCATTCCCTTTCTAATAATTCCCAACATTCTGTTTGCTTTTTTGACTGCCGCAGCACACTGTACCGACGATTTCAATGTGTTATCCACTATGACACCTAGATCTCTTTCTTGGGTTGTAGCACCTAATATGGAACCCAACATGCAACAGCTACAACTTGTACCTTCAAAGAATTAAGAGCTAATCCCTTAATCAATCCTTCTTGTAGGAACTCTAGAATACCAGGAATTGAAGCATTTCTGGGAACCGTCTGTCTATTATTGCATCACCGCTCAAATACTCTCCAAATTCAGACATGTGCCAAGGAAGTAGAAGTCTTCATTGCCTTCAGAAGAGAATTCACCACCTCTTTGAGAGTATACTTTCTTCAACAAATGAGACCTCTCAAAGACCAAGCCATAAGTCAAAAATTGATCTGGATCTTTGTGGAGAATAGGACCCAGTCTGAATAGATTCCTGTCCTAGGGAAGGTGCAATGGAGTGCCGACCAACAATCTGAGTAGGTCCACATACCAAGGGCACCTTGGCCAATTTGGAGCTACTAAAATCACCAGAACTCAATAAACAGAAATTCATTGCAGAATCCTTCCTTTTCAGGGGCCATGAAGGAAAGACGTATAGAATCACCTGTCTGAATCAAAGCATCCACACCTGAAGATTTTCTTTTCTTCCTGCGACTGAAGAACTTCTGCATTTTTGCATTTCTGGAGGTTGCCATCAAATCTATCAACGGGTTTCCCCACCTGTCCACTATCTAGTCAAAAGCCATCCGAGACAGCGACCACTCCCCAGGGCCAATCATGTTGCAGCTGAGAAAAACTGCTTGAATGTTTTCTGCTCCCATTATGTGCAAGGTAGTTAAAGCTTTCAGGCTGTTCTTTGCCCACTGAAGCAACAGATCCATCGCCTCTGATACCTAAGGACTCTTTATGCCTCCCTGATGATTCACATATGCCACTGCTGCCGCATTGTCCGACATTATTTTTACTGCATGAACTCTGCGAAGGAGACACAAAACTCAAGTGCACCATCCAAGCGCCTTGGTTGCCAGACTATTGATGGACCATGCCGCTTCCTCCATGGACCACAGACCCAGTGTAATCTGACCTAAACGGTGAGCTCCTCAGCCTGAGAAGCTGAGATCCACCTCAGGGGCTCCAGATCTACTCCTTTCTCCAAGTTCTTGGATTCTAGCCACCAAGTCAAACTTGCCTTTAAGTGACTTGGAGGTTTCACAGAGTAATGCTGAGATTGAGGGTCCCATCTGGATAACAAGGCCCTCTGGGGAGGTTGCATATGCACTCTTGCTCAGGGGACTAGATCCAAGGCACCTGCCATGAATCCCAACAGCTGCAAATAACTTCATACAGTTGGACTCCTGCCCACAATCAACGAGAGAACTTGGTGCCTCAGCTTCTGAATCCTTTGCTCCAGACAACCATGACCTAATTCTGTGTTGAAAAGAACTCCCAGATATTGCAGCATCTTGAGATTGGATTAGATTGTTTTTGGAGAAGTTCAACACTCATCCCAAATCCTGCAAAACCCCTACCACCCTCTTGGTAGCCCATGCTCTCTCTTGTTTACTTCACCCTGATTAGTCAATCGTCCAAGTAAGGATGAACCAAAATCCCTTGCTTCCATAGGGCCACTGTCACTACTACCATCACTTTCAAGAAGGTCCTTAGGGTGGTGGCTAGCCCAAAGAGAAGGCCTGAAACTGAAAATGACCCGAGTATCGCAAACTGCAAATACTGTTGATGCACTTCCCTTATTGGAATATGCAGATAAGCTTCCATGAGATCCAAGGAGATCAGGAATTCCCCATTTCACTGCCACTGCCACCATAATTGATTTTGATATTTCCATTCTGAAATGAGAAATCTTAAGAAACCTGTACACACATCGATATACACACAAAAGGTATCGCCAAGTAAAGTAATTTGTAATAAACACCGTCTGCCCAAAAATTTTTTTTTGAGAAAACAGGACTGCATCAGCAAGCCATTGTCGGCGTGCTCAATGTAACCACATTGAGCCGTCCGGTCTTATCTATCATTTGCAGCCTGTATTTGTTCCGATCACACTCTCCGGTGTTGCTACTTCAATTTATGTTGGTATATATAACTTAGTATATTCACAATATGTAGATTCAAATGCAATATAATTCGAAAATCCCACGGTGCAATTGCCTCAAACACTCATCTCTAGCAGGATGGATCAACATTCATCTTTAAATATCACACACTCTGGTCCGTTCTATTTGTATGCTTAACAGTGTATGAACTTGTATTCAAAATATAGGGTGCTGACTCGACAGCGGCCGTGTTTCGCAGCCTTACAGCTGCTTCTTCAGGAGTCAAGAACTCTTGATATATGATCTGTGAAATACAAAACAAACCATTGGTGCTTAATGTAATAGCAAAGTTAAACATGTACTTAACTGACAACGGTGTGGCCACCTCTTTCAAACAGGACATGAAGTCTCGATGTCATCTATACAGCAACGCCGGGCTAGAGACCGCATTCAACTGGTTTGCATGATTAAATAGCCCGCTCTTTTGCGGACGTCATGACGTCAAAAAGACGTGTTCAGTTGTCATGGATACAAGACGCGAACTCTAAGTCTCATATCTAGACGAAGTGAAAGCAGAAAACCATCAAGGAAAATTGTGTGCTATATTCAAAAATTGGAAATTTAGATTCTTCATAAAAAGACATTGTATTCTAGAGTGTTGTTAAGACCCTGCGGGTGAACTGTATCCAATCGATGAATCCATCTTTGTTCCGCCTGAAGAAGTCTTTTATCAAAATCGCCACCCCGCCATGATGGAATCAGCTGATCAAGTACGCAGACTCTCAATTCTTTGAAAGTGTGCGAACAATCTAAACAGTGGGTCACTAGAGGAGCAGTGATTCTATGCATGTTGATGCAAGAACGATGTTCAATCAGTCGTGTTTTTAAAGTCCTCTTCGTTTTGCCCACATAGCATAGTTGACAGGGACATTGTATAATATATATGACCCCTGATGATAGACAATTTGTGGTGTGATGTAAAATTACATTTATATTCAGTCTAGAAAAATATAGAACTGAAGTCACAATCATAATGTGGCAAACAGTGCAAGAGCCACATTTCGAATGCAAACCTGAATGATGGGTCATATCACGTACTGTGGAGTCGGAGTGTACCAACTGATCCTTTAAGTTAGCACCACGTGTATATGCAAATCTTGGAATCTGTTGAAATTCGGTGTGTAATTGCAAAATATTCCAATTATGAGAGATAATGGACTTCATTTTTGATGCCATTGATGAAAAGGGCAAAATACAAGTGAGGGTATCATCTTTGTCGTCAGGTCGGGGTAAGAATAGCCATTCTCGATGAGTGTATTTCGCTCTCATGTATGCCTTCTTAATACATTTGGATGGATATCCTCTTTGGAGAAATCTCGTCCACAGATCTTGCGCTTGGTGTTGGAATTCAGATAATGTGGTACATAAACGCCTCAGCCTAAAAACCTGACTGGTGGGCAGACTCTCTTTTAATGATCTGGGATGGGCACTTGAGAAGTGTAACAAAGTGTTACTTGCTACTGATTTCCTGAATAAAGTAGTTTCAAAACCTGTTGCTGTTTTCGAGATATGAATATCTAGAAAATCAATCTGTGTTTTGTGTATATTAGCTGTGAATTTCAAATGTTTATTACAATTGTTGAGCCATGTCAGAAAATCTTGGAAAGTCTCAACTGTTCCAGTCCAAAACAAAAGAATATCATCAATATACCTTCTCCATGTCGGGATGTACTGAGAAAAAGGATTGTTCGCATATATCCATTCATCTTCAAAATGGCCCATAAACAAATTGGCTATATCGGGGGCCATTGTTGCCCCCATAGCCGTACCACAGATTTGTTGATAGAAGATTCCCTCCCATGCAAAAAAAATTTTTGTCAAGACTAGGCGTGTCAATGCTTCCAGAAAAAAGGAAGGGATCCTGTGTGGTTGCAATCTTTTTTCAAAAAAAGACTTTGCAATCTCAATCGCTTGTTCCTGGGGAATGTTCGTGTACAGTGCTTCCACATCGAGAGTGACCAAATGTATTGATGAGATATCCACACAATCATCATGATAATCATCGAGAAATTGTATAAGGTGTTGAGAGTCTCTTATATATGATTTCAATTGAGAAACAAAAAGGTGCCAGAAAAAAATCCACGAATTGGGACAGAGGTTCTAACAATGAGCCTTTACTCGAGACAATTGGTCTTCCTGGGGGGTTAGTAATGTCCTTGTGAATCTTTTAAATCCAGAATGGGATGAAAGGAACCTTCTTTCTCAGGGTCCATGAAGTAAAATGAATACCAGCCTAGCCCCCATTAAGATTTTGGAACCAGTACCCCTGCTCCCAAAAAAGACGACACTGTAGAGATGTCTTTAATGTGACTCTCTTTTTGGCAGAGTGACACAGAGAAACGCGCTTAAAACAGGGCGGGAGAATTCTAGTGCATAATCTTCTAAGACCCATTGGTCTGCCACAATTTGGACCAGACTCCGATAAAAACGTAATAGGCAGCCACCTACCTCGTGAACCAGCAGTTCGGTCCTCTCCCATTCATGGGGAATTATGCGAGACACCTGCTGCCCCAGAGGATCCTATTTTACCACCTCTCTTGTTGGAATAAAAGGAATGAAATCTGCCACATGGCCATTATCTCTGATCACCGGAGGAACAGCCCGGCTTCAAACTCCTGCTGTCTCGAAACCTGTGAGCCCGAGCTGAAGGTATACAACTTCTAGGCCTGTCTTCTGGCAACCTTGGAATCTCCCCATACCTTGACCATCTTCTCAATATCCTCTCTCTGAATAAAAGTTTCTCTTGAAAGGGAAGTTTTATCAAAATTGGTCTGGGAAATGAAGTCTGCTAACCCATTTCATAGCCACAGGAGATGCCTATGCACACCATGCTCCTAGCAAATGTTCTAACCAGATCAAAGTAAGCATCATCTAAAGTCACCGCCCTTGACTCCAAATGGGAGATTCCCTCAACTACCTCCTCTCTAAGACCCAACATGTCCTTCTGGATATGCTGAGGCAAACGCATATCCATAGTGCAGTTATCTGCAGTGCCATGCTAGACACCTCAAAGGCTTGCTTCAAGGGGGCTCCACCTTCCACTGGAATAGCTGTCTTTTTAGTCACCGAGCAAGCCAGTGTTCATCTTCAGCAAGCCAAACATTTCCTGTTGCTGCACTACCAAGGCATACAACTTAGCTAAAGTACATCCTCCTCTAAAATTTGCCTCCACACCACCCATTCAAGATCAACCAAATCCTGCACCACCTGATGCAAAGAAAAAGATTTAGGAGGCTTTCTGATATTAACCATAATGAGGTTCTCCGCAGAAGAAGAAACCTCTTCTTTCTGCTCTTCTGCAATATTCGTCTGCAAAGACAGAGTAATTAAGGAAGGAAACTCTTCCTTATGAAAAAGGCGCACTACAGCAGATCCATCCTCCCTCTCTGGAGGAAATTCACCTTCCTCCATTTAACCTTCACTGCCAGCAGCTTTCGGAATCTTAAAGCCATCCAAGGAATCCTCACAGCCCGGGTCAATAGCCTCCTCTATCTCCCAGTTCTCTTCTTTCCACCTGAAGCTTCCACACAAAGAAGAATCCCTGGAACAGACTTAGGACTGAATGCCATCCCATGGTAAAAGCCTGGTGCAGACACTTGAGAAACTCCTTGGACACCGACGCCCAGGCTCCTAAGGGAGGAGCTGGTGCTGCAGTAGTGTTACCATTTGTAGGCACTGAACTGCCAAATACACGACCCACGGGAGAGAGGGAAGGGAGCTCTCCTCATCACCTACTTGGCATGCTTAACCTAGCCCCTTTCCCACTGCAGCGCTCCAGAAAAAGGCTGTCCAGTTTGCTCCGCCAGCGTGGTCCCCGTTCCCCGCCCCAGACTGCCAAAATCGTCGTCATGCTGCTTTCCCCCCCCCCCCGATGATCAGCACAGAGCCGGCACAACTGTTCCACACCCCAACTCTGCGGCTGGCGACTGCCACATCTACTGAAGTGCGTGGTCTTCTTCCTGCTCTCCGTTGAAGCTACATCCCCTGTGGCACCGAGAGAACTCACCACCGTGGCAGGGAAAGATGTAAAAAACAACCTCCAGAGCACTCAGTCACCCTGCAGCTCTGTGAACCTCTCTGCTGGGGGATGTCCTCATCTGCTCCTTTTCTTTTAACTTTGTCTTCAGCACAGCTCTCTTGCTAAAGCCTTTTTTTTTTTTTTTTTAAATAAACGAGGAAGGAGCCGGAGGGGGGGGGTGGGGGGGGGGGGGGGGGGGGGGAGGAGAGAGCAGATAAAGATTAAGATCAGCCCCAAGCCAAACTCAACTGTAGGAGGGAGCACCAGGCTTCCACTGAAGAACCTAAATAATTTCTCGAATCAAAAGAGCTCCTGGGTTAAGCTCAGCTGAGGGAAGGAGTGCTACACTTCCACCTCAGGAGCAGGCCTTGAACAATTCCTCTTATCCAGCCTAACTAGACCTTAGGCTACAGCACGGGATGCTCACCTACCATCTGCTGGAGACAGATAATACTGGCAGGCTGAGGTCAGCAAGGATGCCCATAAGAGGTAACATCAGTGAACCCGTTTATCTCTGTCGCCATCTGCTGACGGAGGAACATAACCAACTTATCTGGACCGATCTGACCGAATGAAGGGGACATTCATTTTTTGCCCAGGACTAAATTACCAGCAGTGGAAAGAAAAAAAAAAGGGCTGACCTGCTGGTTTTGTGATAAATGCAGTGCATTGCTATGTGGAAGTACCAGATTTGATTTCTGGTCCTGGTTTTTGCTGCCTGTGTTGGCCAAAGGTTGAAATGCTGTGGATGCAGCTTTCACAGTCCCTGATTGTGTGGAAACTCAACAGTGACATCTACTGGCCAGACTTAGCAGACACATGTACCAGGTTCGGGAGGATGTCAAGGATCGTTACTGCATCGCTTGAGCTGGACGAGGGCTTAGAAGAAAGTTGGGTGGGGGGTGGGAGGAACAGGGTAACTGCAAATTATGACTCACATATGCTGTAGCCAATAGAGGCTGATTCTGACTGGGCTGGAAGCCCGGAGGAGGAAACTGCTGGCCCAAAAAAAAAAAAAAAAATTACTAAAACATAAGCAAATTTATGATTCCATGCAAAGTGTCACACAAGCCCAGAGGAGCAAGAGGAAAGTGCTAAGCCAAAAATAATAATAATAAAAAGGAACACAAATATATGACCCCATGCTAGAGTTGGTTAGTGAAAAGTAAGCATGCCAACATGAGTTTTAGAAGGAAGGAGAATCATGTCAGTCTTGCAAAGCCCCCTTGACCTATTACTAGTGAGGAGAGAGGCCATGAGTATCCGTCCTCTGAAAGGGTGATGAAGGGAGAAAGCACGGAAAACGGGAGGGACCAGGAAAGGGTAAGGAATGATTCCAGAGGCGTAAGGCTAGAAAGAAAGCAAGTTCTAGAAAAGACTTACTTGTCCGTGGACAGCTGCTCCTGTCCCATCATGAACTGGAGGTTATCGATGACCACATGGCAGATATCGTACATGTAGACAGCGTGCTGCATGGCATCCATCACCGTCCTGCCAGAAATGAGAAAGGAAAAAAAACCCCAAAGTCATGTCTTGCCGAGGAAGGATACATGACACACAAAGCTCACAGTACTGGAATTCTAGAATATCATATGGAATAAGAACTTGGATTTATATACGTTGTCTTCCATTCAGACAGGATTCTAATACAATCTTCACTGTTTTTATAAACCGCCTTCTCAGCCCAATTACAAGATTGCCCAAAAGCGGTGTACAGAAAAAATATAATAAAATACAATGCTAGGAAAAACATGCATCCCGTTTTGGGATGAAAGGCTCAACATGGCATATCTGACCACCGGACTGTACAAAAGCTTCAAAAGGGAATAAAGAAAAAGGACAATTTCATTTCTGCTGGGACAGAGGAGTAAAAGGAGGCATAGGATGAGCAAACAGGAGGCCTGTAAACAAGCTGAGCAGCCTAGGGGGCAGATCCTAATGCGGCTAACTGGGATAGAAACTGGTCGAGTGCTAGACAGCAGAGGGAAGCTGTAATCCGAGTGCATGCCAAGGAAAGTAGGGGTTATCAGATGAGCATCACATGGACTGGCCTTGGGTCCATTCTTTTCAATGTTTTTAAAAGCGATATTCCAAATGGAATAGCAGTAAGGGTCTGTGCTCTTGCAGATGACATTTGCAAGAGGTTAGACCTGCCAGAGTGGAAAAAGTGAGGGGGGTGATCTAAGAAAGCTTGAAGAGGGGTTTGGTAACTATGGTCATGCATTGGAGGTGCAGTCCATGACAAGATGGAGGGGTAAGGTACTAATGTGCAAGAAACCGGAGAAGGATTTGGGAATGATCTCAAAGTCACAAAACAGTAGGATAAGACAATGGTGAAAACTCCTGGAAGGCTAGGATGCACAGATTTATAACCAGGAAGGGGCGGGGGGGGAACAGGTGATGGCACCTTGGTAAAAAGAAAAAACTCTGGTGAGAGCTGAACTGGAGCGTTTACTCTTAGGGGAATCCTATTTAAAAATAAAATTCTGCACACAATATTAAAACATCTGCATACTTTTACTTCTCAAAAAACAACACACAATCACCCTTGGAGTGTTAACTTAAAATACAATACAGAAAATAAATTACTCAAAAATGCAACATTTTTTTAATACACTGTGCAACATTCCTGCAGGAGTACGGTAAAAGTACATCCCAAGACCCACTCCCAGTTCTCTCTCCTCCTCCCCCTGCACCGACCCCACCCAGCTCCCCCCAGGTTCTCTCTTTCCTCAAAGATACAGTGGACCGATGCGCAGATATCACACCAATAAGAGAATCAAAACGCAAGGTGTGTGCTGCAATGACACTTGTTGAGTGGATTGCAACTAGAGACAAATGAAACAAATCTAGTTATAAACAATAAAGACACAGAACAGCATTCGTTCCAAATGAAAAATATGCTTTTAATTAACAAAGGTTGTTATAGATATAATAAATTATACACCGGTCGCCTAAAGAGATGTTAATATGTTCCGTCCCCTGACACGGGACCAGGTTTCGCAGAGCTGCGTCAGGAGGGACAAAGGCAGCAGGATCGCAGAGTGAAAGGAACGATTAAATCACAAGCTTCCCCGCTTAGCTTCACACATTCAGCGCTTCCAAGGCACTTAGAGGTGCTGAATCAGATACATCTTAAGCTTGTGATTTATTCTCTCTTCTCGCTCTGTGATCCTGCTGCCAGGACAGCAGTGCCGGGCTTCAAGGTTTTCAAGATGTTTAGGTAATGTTGAATATCTGGGCCCACTTGTTCAGTGGTTTTTGCCATGGCCATCTGACTTGCACTTTAGCGGTTCGAGACACTGCGGGGACCCTACGTTTCAATTCCACAAATATCTTTCAAAACATTTGAAGCAGGACATCTGGATACATTTTGCTTACATTTAGGTTCTTCATAAATCATTGATACCCTCTCAGCCAAGACAGATTGTCTACTATATTTTTAGCCTTTGTCCCTCCTGATGCAGCTCTGCGAAACACAGTCCCGTGTCGGGGGACTGAACATATTCACATCTATTTAGGTGACCAGTGTATGTATCTATAACAACCTTTGTTAATTAAAAGCATATTTTTCATTTGGAACGAATGCTGTTCTATGTTTTCATTTGTCTCTAGTTGCAATCCACTTACAAATGTCTCTCTTTCCTCAGCCAGAACCTCCCTCAAGTTCTATCTCCAGCTCTCTCTTTCAACACTACTGCACCCCCAACCTGTCATGCTCATCCCCCCCCAACTGCACTCACACCCTCTCCCCCGCCCCCAAAGCTTGACCCCCCCCCCAGCTCTCTCCCCACATCCAGGATTGATCCCCATTAGTTCTTTTGCTCTCAACCCCCTCCAGGCTCTCATCCCCTCCAGGCTTGACCCTCACTATTGCTCACTCCTTCCCCCTTCAGTTTCCATCCCACCGGCACTCTCCCTCCTGGCATGCTCAACCTGATCCCACCATACTGATGCTCTCTCTCCTAGCATGCTCAAACCTACCATGCTACCTTCTATACGTAAGCCTGCCTCTTACCTCTGGTGATACTGCTGTGTCTTGTGGGCCCATATAGACAATCTGCTTGCCGTGCACTTGCACACAATTCCCCTAGGAGTAAGTACTATATGCAATTCTAGAAGATAACTCCAGAATAGAGGTACTGCAGAGAGGGGCTATCAAAATAGTGCATACAGTATACTGTAAGGTTTAAGGCCCTAACTGTATAACTTAGAGGACAGAGAGTAGGGTGATACAAAATAGACACTAAAATGCCTCAAAGTATAAATGCACAAAACCAAGCATTTTTTCGGTTGAAAGTAAGTTCTAGAAGAAAGGGTCATAGCATACAGCTGAAAAAGTGGGCAGCCACAAAAATAATTTGAAGAAATGTTTCTTGACAGAAAAGGGTGGTGCATACCTGGATCAGTCTCTCCCAGCGAGAGCATAGAGAGGAAAAATGTACACTGGAAGTGAAGAAAGTGTAGGCCAGCACAGAAGATTCTTACCAGCAATGAGATAAAGCCAAATGCATTTACCCAGTCAGGACCTAATCTGGCCCACAACAGTCCAACATTAAAAACATTACGACTATTACCAATATAGCAATTAGAGTCAGTTTTTGGGATGGCAAACTGGGCAGTTGCCCGAGAGGATGAGAGGCACACTGAGCACTGTGGTGAAGCAAGAGAGGCCGCAGCTGATCCCATAACATCACAGCCAAAGAAAGGACCGGCATGGCATGGCTGAGGCAGATCCCATCCCACCATGGCCTTCAGAGAGGCCTGGCATGGCCACAGTAGATCCCATCCCAGTACAGTCAAAGAGAGGACTGGTGTGGCTGGGAAAGATCCCATCCCGTCATTGTCAACAAGACGACTGGTGTGGCTGTGGTAGATCCCATCCTGCCATGAACAAAGAGGACGGGGGACTCTTTTCGCCCAGGGTGCCATTTACCCTAGAACCAGCCCTACAATATCTTCTATGCTTACTATAATCCTGATGATCACCTACCTACAAGCCACAATAATAGCAACAGAACTGAGACAAGGTCCCAACTAAGATAATGCCACTTTGAAGATCACTACAGTGAACCTCCCTTTAGGGATATAATCTAATACAACTCAAACATTTTTAAATGCCCAAGAAGCTCTTTTACCAGATATTCATACGACAATCTCTAAAAGTCCACTAAAAAACAGAGGGGACCTGTGTTTATTTCTACACTACTCCAACTCAGAAAATAGCAAATTAGAAAGATCGACAGAAATCCTTTACTTGTTATTTTGCTGTCCATGGAAAGTCATAAAATAGAGCGGGAGCTCCTCAAACTTGTCTGCCCAGGCTTCATACGTCTCTAGCTGTTCTTCCAATCGCTGCATTGCAAACTGGGTCAGCATAACTTTGGCCAAGCGCACGTTGCTGATCTCAAAGCTTCCCCACAGGGTGTTAGTTCCCTGGATGCAGAGGTCCAGAGCATATTCGCTGATGAATGTGGTCTTCCCACTGCCTGTTGGACCTATATCCATAATAAATAAGAACACAAGCATGGTCAGTCTGACAAACTTATAGTTTGATATAACTCCCTTCCCAAAGCAAACCTGGTTTGGAGAATAGAGAGAGTCTCTTATGTCTCAAGAGACCTCAAGCTGCAGAGACTGCAATATAAAGCCATATTACAAACCAGGGATTGTGCTTATGGGCTTATTCTCACTGCACCTAACTAGAAACTTAAGCATGTTTTAGTCCTTGCTATGAATAAAAAACACAAACAGAAAAATCAATACTGAGGATGAAGAAAGACAATAATAATTTCACACAAGCAAGACAGAAAAAAAAAACCAAAACACTGGGACAAATATTTAAATTATTGGAAAACAGAAAGTGCCCCATGACCATCCTACCTGTAAAAATAGTCAGTTCTCCTTTCCGATGTCCTTTAAGGAGCTTGTTCAAGTCAGGAAACCTAGCCCATTTAACACCTGCAACCTGTTCTACATTGGCCAGCTCCCCAAAAACATCCTCCCGCAATTGGCGGAAAGAAACAATGGATTTATGGGCAGCAGGGATCGCAGATTTAAGGATTTTACTCAGATTGAACCCTTGGGAAAAAGCATCCAGTGGACAGGGCTGTTTCTCCCCTGGTCGGACAAGAGAACAGCGCTTCAGATTCAATTTCCGAGCAAAGAGCTTGGAGGCTTCCCAGGAGCGTAGGTCATCTCCCAGCCATAGGACGATTCGTTTAAACTGTTCCAGGTAAGGTAGGAGGACAGGGGGTAAACAGCTCACCCCACGAGGCAAAGCTATAGTCGGCAACCCAGTAGCTTGATTCAAAGCCAGGCTATCAACCTCCCTGCTGGTTATGATTACCTCAGTGTCTTTCTTTCCCATCAGATGGAGGCCAAAGAGATTGTAATAACTCCCAGGTTTAGGGAGGGTTGTTTCAATGTACTTCACTAGTTGCTGGTCACACTGAGCAGAGAGCAGTTTCAGGCCTTTTAACAGGGAGTCTCTGGAACCGAACCAAGGGAAGACCAAGCTCTTGGTAGGTTTGAAATATTTCACACCAAACTTCTTCAGCGTGGTGTTGGAGATCTTAGTGAGGTTGAAGATGACTTTGGCAAGCTGGGCTTCCTGCTCATCTAGGTCCGAGAACCACAGGGCTTTGTCCCAGATCCTCTGTACTTCCCGGCTGTCCAGCTCCAGCTCCTCCTGCTCGGAGTCGCTCTGCAGGAGGTTGGCGAAGATCTTGGGACTGAGGGCAGCCAAACCTTCCTTTTGCAGCAACTCGATGCCATCCTGGAAGTCCTCCCAGCTGCCTTCCAGCAGGGTGGCTTTGCACAGGAAGCGCCCCGTGGTCTTGTCGATGAAGAGGTTAAAGTGCTCCTTCTCGGAGAGATCCGAGTCCCGCGCCACGAATAGGCTTGGTGTGTGCAAGCAGCTGTAACCATCATGGAAAGAGATGTTCTTGGAGCGCAAGTACTGGCGGATTTCGGTCACAGACACGGGCTGCAGCAGGTAATCCGGGGAGGACAGCAGGTCCTTCTTGAAGTGTCTGCGGATGGGGTCCCGGGAGCAGCGAGTGGACACCGGTGGGCGAGCGCATGGCAGGCCGGCCTGTTTCCCCAAGTAGGGAGAGCGCCAGTAACCTCGTCCAGAAACACCCGCAGACATCCAGGCTAAATCCAGGAGCTGCTTGCCCGCCGAGGCCCCCAGGGCCAAAAGCAGGCGCAAAGATTGCCCGCGGGAGACCGAAGTCTGCATCGTCCTCGGGCGCCGCTCAACATCCTCTGCAACCTCGGAGGGCTACCATGAGCCTCAGTGGTCGGGGCACCTCTGATCCAGTCCCGAGTCCATCCGCCGCTCGATCGGCGCTCGCCCGAGGCGGCGGTGATTTTTCTTTCATGTTAAACTAAATCCGTTGCTGATATCAAGTTGTAGCGAAGGGACATCGCAACTGGGCCGTTAAGGACATAAACTGCAAGGAGTCCGCTAGCCTCTTACTATCACGCGAGCAATCGCCCGTGACTGCAAGCGGGCGGGAGACTGGATACAGAGTTCCCGCCGCTTGCCTCACGTGTGGCTCAGGGCGCCCCCATGATAGGCACCCTTTGACCTCCCGCCCCGGAACCAAAACACCACGCTGTCCCGTCATCTGGCAAGATAAGAGGCTCTGATAGGTCATCAGAGCCGGCTCTTGTTTTCTAAGTGCATTCCTCTTCCAGTTACTGCACATTAATCTCAACGGTTACAAGAGATCCGACAGCTTTGCGTGCGTGACCTGAACCGCCACAATGAAGGGCATGGGGATGGCCTTCGAGGGCATGTTTTGGAGAGCACTTCCGGTGAGTTAAAGACTTCCGTGCCGTTTCTAGGACTAAGGAGTTCTTTTCCGGTGCGTTGCTAGGAAGGGACAGCAGAGTTCCGGTGCGTTGCTAAGGGCCGGGAGGTGATTTCCGGCAGCGGGTGGTGGCGTGACTCCATCCTTCTCCCCCTGTCATGGAGTCGCGTGGTGTTTTCTGAGTTCAGTCTTAGTCTGCTGCCGCCGCCGCCATGACCTCGCGGGGCACCCCCAGCCGCTTTCTGCAGAGCGTTTTACAGAACGGCGTGGGCCGATACGTCTGCCAGCTCAAGCGCCTGACCCTTATCTTCAGTAAGGACGCGCAGCCCTCGCGCGGAGCCAGGTGAGACCCGGCCGGGCGAGGAGCAAGGAACCCGCAGGTTGCTGACTCCCATGGCGCTGTCCGAAAATCCCAGAAATTAGCTTGGGCCTCTAAAGGGTTTTCCCTACAAAACGAGTTTTTAAATTAATGTTACCGTATGTTGTAAGAACTTGTCAAATCTAAATACTGCTACACTTGTTTTTTACTTTTAAAATTGGATCCATGACCAACCAGGGTTTCCCTCCCCTCATCTTTGCTAGCCTATGAGACCTTGGTGTGCCTGGACTCTATGCATGAAAGGACAAAAACGGGTTAATGTGACTCGGTTATTTACTCTTTCAGGGGCACTCCATGGAGTTAGCAAGTAGCACATTTAAAACTAATCGCAGAAAGTTCTTGTTCACTCAAGGCACAATTAAGCTCTGAAATTCGTTGTCAGAGGATATGGTTAAGGCAATCAGTAGCAGGGTTTAAAAAAGATTTGAATAAGTTCCTGGGGGAGAAGTCCCTCAAGTTGACTTAAGGAAAAAGCCACTGCTATTACTGGTGTTAGTAGCATGGGATCTATTTAATGTTTGGGTACTTGTAACCTGGATTGGCCACTGTTGGATACAGAATTATGTGCTTGATGGACCCTTGGTCTGACCTAGTAAGGCAATTTCTTATTTTTTTATGTTCTTAAATGGGAATATTGTGCAGAGACTGTATAGTAGATTTTTGGCCAGCTGGAAGGGGGTTTTCCATCCCAGCAAGGATATCCCTGCTTACTTGGGGACCTCATTGATTCAATCCCTGGATATTGAGTGTTTCCCTTGCACTGATAAAGAAAATAAAAAGAACTGTAACAGCTACCTGTGGAAACCAAAGAAATTAAGTTGAATTGTGCCATTAAAGCTTTGATTTTGGACACTCAACCCAAAGTCTTCTGTGTATTTTTCTTTTTTTTTAATTTATAACTTTTTATTGGCCACGTATCCACAGCCTATATTCTGTGTATTTTTCTGGCACCCATAGGTTGGGTAGACATGTACTTGTCACAGGGAATACAAATTGGGCCCTCAAAGTAAATCTCCTCTCCTCCAGCCCCCCCCCCCCCCCCTGAGGAAAGAGGGACAGTGAGAGAATTGGCCAGTGACTGGGACCAGCCGCCCAAGAGGCTTAAAATCTTTTATTCCCATTGGTGTGGAGTCTGCATCTGGGGATGGGGTTACCTATGATTTACAATAAACTACATTTTAAGGGCCCTATTTGCTAAACATCTGAACCATAAAGAAAAAATGGAGAAAAACTTCAGTAAATAGGCCCCTAAATCTGCAGGATTTTGGGAGCCAGAGAGTCCCCAAAGTTGTCTGTAGTTTTGTAGAATTCCTGGTAATGTCATAACACATGACATGTTTTGTGACAAAAAGGGTAAAACTATGCTGACCTCTGAATAATTAGATAGAACCCAAATCAGTTTCAAACCTGTTTATCCAGGGTTTTTAATACAAGCATATAATGCAAGAATGCTGATTATTTATGCTGTCTGTTTTTGCCCTTCAGTGTATATCAGATTTTGACATTTTTTTAATTTTTACATTACATTTTGTATATTATCAGCTTATTTTCATTTTGCTTTCAGAGATTTTATAGAAGAAAAAGTGGTTGACTTTGCCAAACAGAATCCCAGCATTGTGGTGTATGTGACACCAAAGAGATGCAGAGTTCCCAAATTGATAGCAGAATATTGTGAGTACTTAGTCTGTCTTATGTTTTTCAAACTGCTTGTTTCTGAACATAAACATACCAAAATATGATTATACATTTGAAGCTCTAGTGACTAGTTAATAATCTTAAGCAAAGGTAAATAACCTCCAGGCCCCATGGACACCAGTCCACTTTGGTTTTTAGGCTAATACTAATGAAAATACATGCTACCACCTGGAGATAATACCCATATTCAATAAACATACCCAGGGTTAATGGCAACTCCAACATTGCTCTAAGCTTCAACGGCAAGAGGAATTGTGGAAAATGGGATTTGCATTCACAAAAAAGCGGGGAGTAGCTTGCTTGTTATAGCGGTTACTACCGAAAACCAAATAAGCCTGTTACTTCACTTGAAATACATATGCAGCGCAGTTCACTGCTTCAATGGCAGGGGGGAATAAGAAAAGTGGATTTATATTCAGACAACTAACAAGGACTGAATTGCACAGGCTGGGTAAACAAATAAGCATGGGTGTAGCTTGCTTATTGCAGCGGTTACTACCCCTAACTAATTAAGCTAGATATTTCACTTAGATGCAGTTCCAACACTGCTCTCTACATTAATGGTGGAGGTGGAAGGGAAATAGAACCAAAAGGTTACTAAGGGCCAAGAGTAACAGATAAGTATGAGGGAAAAAACAAGTGCGAAAGCTTGCTGGGCAGACTGGATGGGCCGTTTGGTCTTCTTCTGCCTTCATTTCTATGTTTCTATGAGGTAGATTTGCATGCACACTGCTTCACTTGTATGCAAATCTATCTCATGCATATTTATTAGAGAGAGCCTGAAAACCTGAGTATATTCGTGTCCACAAGAACTGGAGATTGCCTAACTCTGGTCCTAAACAGAGTAATACAATGCAGGCATATGGTATTTGAGATCGAATATGGGGTGAAATATGAATATATGAGTTCAGTTAGGCTAATATCAACAAAGGTTAAAACAGGAGTCCAAGAATTATCTTACCAAATTAAAATGTCTTATCTTATACAAGGTATATCATTCCAAACAAAAAAAGACTAGCACATGTGAAAAGGTATGTTTTTATATATTGGCGAGCAAACACCATAGGTATGTTAACTATCCTTTTTAATCATTACATAGAAAAAAAAACTTGTCTTCTCAAAATAGCACCTTTTAAGTGTCCAAAAGTTATTGTGAAAAAACAACTAATTCAAATTGCTTAACAAATATTCAGATGATTGTAAAATTTGCAGCAGCTTTCTCATGAATCCACAGTTGTTCATCAAGCAGCAGCTTTTATGTTTGACCCACAGCTTTTTCCACAACCTCCAGGTACAGCTTTCTTCTACACCTTTCCTCCTACATGGTTACAATGTTTTGCCTTATTCGGCTTCATGAGGGAGGTATTATCCGGATAGTCTTACTGGATCAGTTCTGAATGTTAACTTCCTCTACGTCCTGCCAGACCAGACTGTCATTACCAGTGGGATTTTCCCCACTACCAGCAGATTCTTTTCTGTCATATTCCAGTATAAGCTGGTGCAGCAGGACCTTAGTCTCTTCCTCCAGCAGATGATAGGAGCAGTACAGCAGGAAGCTAGAGTGGCTTGGGGCAACAACCTTCACTAAGATTGATTTCCCCAGAGGAACTAGGGCTGGGTCAGGGAGTGTTAGGACGACAGCCCTCCTCAGGACTGATCTTCCCTTTCCCAGGGCAAGTAGGAGGGACGAACGCCTGAGTTCCCCGATGCACAGAAGCCATGAGCTTTAAAAAAAAAAAAAAAAAAAGAAGAGAAACAAAGTTTGCTGTGGGAGACCGGATTAGTAGGAGGCCTTTACCCAGGAACCCGGCCCGAACACGCATCTGCTGCCCCAGAAGCAGGTATAGAGAGGAGTAGTAAGTGTGTGGTGCACCGCATTCCCACCATGTCGGGCTTGTTTTGCAAAAACTGATGGCTCACATAAGGAGGAGTGTAGTGAAGAAGGCAGACGGGCCCAACTCCATGGATCAGCCTCATTTTCCCTCTGCTACATTACCAGCTGTGTTTGAGCAGGGAGACATGGCAGACAAACACTCAATAGCATCAGAAGCAGCAGGGGTGCTGCTGGCCCAGGAGGTAGCAGAAGAGGAATTCTCTTCAGAATTCATCCTAGCAAAGCATAAGGCCTACTGCCAGCTGAAAGGTAGGTCAGTTTCTGAGGAGAGCACCACTAAGGAATGCTTGGAATTGCTAATGGAAAAGACGTCCAAAAGGGCTGGTCCCAGGCGGATTTACAAAGAGATTTCCTCGCAGGAGGAAAAGGGGTCTTCACAGAGACTCATTGGAGGAGAGTGAAGGAGACCCCAATCATCCTCAGGACTATTCCGCTCTGAGGCTGTTCAGAGCAGAAGGACTCTGAGCTTTAGTAGCAAAGGTCACTTGGTACTACACCTGAATGAAGATCAGCCTAGGGGAACCAGGTACAAAGGGAACCTTATTTTAACAGGCATTATGAAGCCTGCTAGGGCATTCCCAATACACGTAGCCATTCAGGATATGATGACACAGGAATGGGAGGTTCCGGAATCGAGACTGAGGAGTAGATCTATGCAGAAGTTCTTCAGAGGGATCTGTGTTAGTCTGGTGTAGCAGCATGATCATATCTGCAGGTGCTGGGTTCAATAGCAGCTTCAATAGAGATGGTACCATGGGCAAAGGCCCTCCTATCCAGTTGGTCTTGACTAGAAAATAGCCGTAACAGAGCATGTCATGAGAAGCTTGGGCTGGTGGTTATCCAGCACCAATCTGTCCAGAGGGTCCAGCATGGAGCCCCGCAATGGATAATGGTGATGACCAGTGCAAGCCGGGTGGGGGTGGGAACCTGGCCACAGCAAGAAAAATCATACACAATAAACCTGCTAGAAATCGGAGCAATCAGACAAGCACTAAACAACTTCTTGCCAAGGCTGGTTGGAAAACCAGTAAGGTTATTGTCAGACAACACCACAACAGTGGCATATATAAAGAGGCAGGGAGGGACGAGGAGCCTGCAGCTAGCACAGGAAAGAATCAGGATAATGAAGTTATCAGAAGGAAACTTTCAGGGCATAGCAGCAGCCCACAAGGCGCAGGCAGACTTGATACTCAGACCAATTTCCTCAGCCATTAGACACTAGATCCAGCAGACTGAGGAGACCTTTGAGCAGGTAGTATAAATTTGCGGGGCTCCTCTATGGGAACTAATGGTGACACGAAGGAATGCCAAGGTAGGGCAATTCTTCAATCGAAGGAGAGATAAGGAATCCAGAGGTGTACATGCTCTGTCCCAGAGGTAGCCCACAGATGTCCTACTGTACATTTTCCCATCATGGTCAGTGATGAGGAGAGTACTCGGCAGAATAGCTCAAAATCCCGGATTAATAATACTAATTGCTCCAGATTGGCCAAGGTGACCATGGTATGAGGATCCTAGTTAGGCTGACAGTAGCAGACCCCATCAGTTTCGGAGAGATAAAGGGCTATCTAAAGCAGGGCCCAGTAGTCATGGGGAACACAGAGAGGTTCTCGCTTACGGCCTGGCTATTGAGAGAGATAGGTCAACAAGGAGAGGATATTCAACTCAGGTGGCTGAGATGCTCTTGAGGTCAAAGAAGATCTCCATGTGTAAGTCATATAGTAGGATTTGGAGAGTTTCTGAAGGATGATGCTCTCAGAGGAAGCTAACACCCCGGAGGGCAGACATAGCCACAGTCTTGCAGTTTTTAAAGAGAGTCTAGAGAGGAGCTTGGCCCTGAATTCACTTAAGATCCAGGTATTAGCAATTGCCAGTTACAGGGGCTGGCTGAGATGCAGGTCGATAGCAGCCCTTCTGTATAATGTTCTCTCACCCTTTCTTGATGGACTACAAATACTTTAACTTCTGTTTATTAGCTGCCTTACTGACTATAAAAATCACAAACCCACCAAATAATATACCCCAATAGTTTACTTCTCCACAATACTTAAAAAAAAATAAAATTTCCCAAGCAAAACTTACTGATTCCTTTCAGCCACCAGCAAAGTGATCCTCTCCTCTCAGTGCTCCCACTGATTGGTCCTCTGTGGAAAGGGATAAGGTGCTCCACTGATTGGACAAGCATATCATTCTTTTGCAGTATCCAAAAGCAACTAATTCCTTTAGAAGATCAGACCATTTGTTTGTTTTCTGTGGTTAACAAAAAGGGGAAGTGGCTTTGAAGGCCTTGATAGCCTAAAGCTATTGGTTCAACATATCTGACTAAATGGATAATTCTTCCCAAGAGCCTGAGAATGCATTTTACAAGGGCTCTGGCTTTCTCATGGGTAGAGCTCTGGTTGATATCTCCAGTGGAGAATTGCAGGGCAGTGATTTGGTTATCCTTGCACTCATTCACAAAGCATTACCATCTGGATGTGCAAATAAGAGGGGATGCTGTCTTTGGTGTAAGCATGTTAAGAGTTGCCAGTTTTCCGCCCAGTCTGAAGGATGGCTTGGACAAATTTCTTGTGTCTGGACTGGTCTGACTGAATGAAGAGGAAGATGAAATTAAGTATTACCTGCTAATTTTTTTTTCTTTAAGACCTGTCAGACCACTCCAGGGCCCTCTCAAACTGCTGTGTGCTGCTAGTTTTTCTATGTACTGGATTGGTTATAGAATACTGTATGTTATGGATGACCTTCAAGTACTTATATTTATTTTTGCCTCTTTAGGCCACTCTGGTTTTCCAGGCTCTGAGGTTGAAGGAGCTTTGTTTTATTTCCTTAAAATCCACCATTACCGGGGAGAAGTGAGGAGAGATGTTCTGATGTTACATGAATACTGGAAAGCTGATAGCCACATAGAACCGTATATGGGATGACGATAAATCTGTTGTTCACTATCTTCATCTGCTTGTAGGAGAGCATAAACCCATGCATCTAGACTGGTCTGGCAGGACTCAAGGAAAGGAAATTCTTTTTATGGCTTATTATTCTTTTTGCTGAGTTTGCATTTTTCTTGCTTTTTATTTAACAGTTTTATATACCGACAGTCATTGTGAACATCCCATCGGAACAACCCATCTTTGCTCTCCCTTTCCTCTCTTATTTTGCTTTTATTCCCTTCAGCTGCTCACCCTTTTCTCCTGCAGCATCTTTCTCTTCCCATCCAACTTGTTCCCTCCCTCCAGCTATTCCTCCATCTTTCCCTTCCTTCAGCTGTTCCACCCACCCTTAGTATCTTTTATCCAGGCTCCAGCCTCTTCCTAGTCCCTCCTCAGCCTGGGCTTGGCCTAGCTACTGCAGTAACCCTGCTTGGTTAGCTCCAGCCACATTGGCTCCTCTGTCCAGACCAGCAGCAGGCACTGAATTTTAGGCACCTGGGAAATCTGGCATCCATGTTTTTCCAGTCCTGCTATCACTTGACTAATGTTACGTTATTTTTATTTATATGCCACTTATGTAAAAAAAAACAACCCTAAGTGGCTAACAAGATATATATAAAAATTGTGACATACAATTAAAATCAAATGTAAGATACTAAATTAAAACTAGCAAAATATAAGATCAAACTATTGAAGATTAGATTAAGCATAAGCCTTAGTAAAAAGGAAAGTTTTTAATTGCTTTTTATAAATAAAAGAAAGAATCACCTCTGTGACTTAGGAAGATTTAAGAGGGAACTGAGCGAGTAGTTTCTTCCTCTGCTTTGCCTCTTCCTGCCACAGGCCATCAGCTAGGTACTGTTCAATTGGCACCTAATTTAATGCCTGTCCTTGTATGATTGTTTGAAACTGTTAACTTTTGTTTTACAGTCTGTTCATTTATTTTAAATATGTATGTTAATCATGTGCCCTCCCCCAAACTATGGAGGGGCGAGCAATACATACTTTAAATAAATAAATGGTGAAATAAAGATCCTGCTGGTCATCAGTTCCCTTTAAAGCACATTAAACACTACAAATTGCTTTAGCAAGAGGCCTCAGCATTGGTTTTATGCTTGTAGAAGATTTGCAACTGGTTTTAATGACAGTCAGTAATATTAAGCTTTCTTTCTGTTAGCAAATGTTTGCTTAGAAAATGATTTACAGTATTAGCACCGTGTAGTGCAGTGCACACTTAGAATAGTAGATGGAGCTGTTCACCTGTGATTGATTTTAACTCAGCTTTACAACTTAAAACAGCAATTGTATGCTAAACAATAGCTGCATGACTTCAACAAAGCCCAGATCCGAAGCTTTCTGTAAATTGAGTTTAACCTGTGTTTGTTAAAGGAAGAGACATGAGGCTGGGGAGGTTTTCATATAAAATAAAGTGGCATGGTTGCAGTATTAGGCCACTTTAATGCACAGAAGTAAACGTCAATAAATATATAAGGTGGTACCTTGTATATTGGTCTAACTTAATACATTTTTTGACTTGCCTTCGAGAGCTACACTCTCTTTATCGGGACAAAAGAAAATGAGCCAAGCAAAACAAATGAGAGCATTGGCTGAACATACAGCTGAGTTGTAGTGGTGGTGGAAAAAGGGATGGCAATGTTAGTGATGAGGTGTGCTAGGCTGAGCACACATTTACTTCTGTTTGCAGGCACATTGTTCTATGTGTAACTTTAGTTATGATTTTTTTAATTTTGTGTTTATTGCATTTCAAAATACATTCAAGCAAATCCTGATTAAGAAAACAATTGGCATACAAATACATGGAAAAAATAACCTGTTCAGGCCAGAGACTATCAAGATAGGAAAAAGAAGAATTAATAATGCCAAAAAAATATCCAAGTCCTCAAGTTGAGGATCCAAGCACAATTCCAGAGAAATTACAAATAAGGAAAAAACTAGCTTAAGAAGGGGTTTTAAATCTATAGAAAAGGACACACATTCCCAACTATTGGGAGGTCAGCTAGTATTCGAAGGTATATTTCCTACCACATTTAACACTTTGTCAACAAGAAAATTAGATAACTGAGATGGTTGAAAGAAAATATAAGAAACTTTGTTATATTTTATAAGAAATATGCATGGTTATTTCAAAATAAAAAGAGCACCCAATTGCAAAACTTTAGATGTCATTTTTTGTGTGTTCTTAGCCAAGTCCGGGAAAACTCGAACTTTAAAATTAAGAAAAAGCTCCAAATGATGTCTAAAAAAACACCTTAAGAGTACAATCCCTATCTGATTCTAGAAGGAAGGAAACAATTAAAGACGCTGGTTGAGCAATTTCATTATCAGAAGCCTTTAGAACCGCAGATATATTTAAATTATCAGAAACCACTGGAGTTGAGGACTGCAAGTTTTTGTTTTTTTTGTCCCTCATCAGATTTTTTTCTTAAAAGGTGGTAGATAAATAAATCTTCACAGTTGGTGGAATTGCGTGATCAGGTATCTTTAATATTTCTATCATATAACGTATCTTTTGCCGAAGTATAGGGAACTTAGTTATGATTTAATACGGATTTTAGTACAGAAGAATGTGTATACAAACAAGCAGAAACTTAGCATTCCTTCATGTAAATCCCATATTGATGAAGACATTGGGTATTACTTCCCTATACAGGGAAGTACAGTAAAGTCCTGAAGGCTTACCTCGGGTTTTCTTAATGATGGCAATGTAACTCATGGGTCAGAGGTCACGTTTCTAGGGCTAGTGCTAGTTTATGGTGCTGTGCCAGACCAGTTCCTAGCATGGATCCTGAACTTTGGTCTCTTGGATCCAGGGTCTATCACTGTATCTGGGAACCCCAGGTCTGGGACCACACTAACACAACACGGCAGACTGAATTCACATTTCCTTGGCTAATGTTAACTTTTACTCCACCTCTAATGCAGGTGTTAAATCTCAAAGCCATTAAAAAAAAAAATGGACCAAAGAATGGGGTACCTGAATCTGGGATCCCTGAATTAGACTCTCTTCCCCTGTGACCCCTGATCCAGCTCTTTGGGGCAGGCACTTGTAGTAGCACAATTATTGCACAGCACTTGCTGCTGATGCCTTGTCTTTTTTTGGTTTGCTGGATAAAGTCTGCTAATCCCTGTCACGCTGTTGTCACGCAGCTCTTGCCTAGCCAACAGTTCAGCTGTCAGCTTCTCTCCCAGGTATTATGCAGATCTGAAGAAGCTTGAAGCAACAGCAATAGACAGTTGCACATATGCAGGGGAATTTTAAAAGCCCTGCATGCACTAAAGCCGGGACATGCGTGCAAAAGTCAGGCCGCACGCCACACGGATTTTAAAAAGCACGCAAGCACTCGCATATCTCCTGGTACATGCACATTTTTTTTGCAAAAAAAAAAAGGGGGGCGGGGAATGGGCATTGCTAGATATCTCAATGCAATCTGTGCGTGCTTATGTGCACAAGTGCACTCCGGGTCCCCTGCTGCGTAACTTTACTTCTGCTGTGGATGGCGTGTAATTCCTGAAAACAAAAAAAAAAATAGAGGTTAGTGGGATTTTAAGGGATGGGGCTAACACAGTAAAAGGTATGCTAGTTAATTAGGGGGTAGGAAGTACTCTCCTTTACCTGGGTGAACTGGGAATGAACTGGAGAAACTGGTAATTGTGTTGGTGTGCATGTCTACTAAAATCTCTCCACTTTTGTGGTAGAGGCAGCATTAGTGCAAACGCCCTTTTCCTAGGCCTCCCAGCCTCTACTACTAAACCTCTTCAAATCCTCCAAAATGCCATGGCACGTATCCTAACAAACACAAGAAAATCCGATCATATCACTCCCATACTACAAAATCTCCACTGGCTCCCCATTGCATTCCGTTCCCAATACAAACACTTACCATCCTACATAACACTCTATACAAAAACAGCTCCCCCTGGCTTGAAGATATGCCTCAATTCCGACAATCGAACCGCCCCACCAGAAACGCCCTCGCCGGCACCCTCCAAACCCCCTCACTCAAAATTGGGCACCTCACCGCCACCAGGGAAAGAGCCTTCTCTATCGCAGGCCCCTCCCTCTGGAACTCCCTCCCGGCCAAACTCCGACTAGAACCATCCCTGAGCCACTTCAAAAAAGGAATAAAAACATGGCTGTTTAAACAGGCCTACCCCAACTCCTCTCAACCCTAGGCCTCCCACGCATACAGGAACCTGCATTCTCCATACAGCCCTTCCCACCTTTCCCACCCTGGTAACCCTTCCAACACACCCCATGCTCCCCCTAACTCCCCCCCCCCCCCCCCCCCCCCCCCCCCCGCCTCTTAGCCTCTTCAGCCCCCCCCCCCGCCTTCTTTACCATATCAATCTCTCCATTACTTTTACCTCCCCTCTCGCATATTTTCTCCCCCCCTTTCCCTCTCCCCTCACCCCTCCCCCCAACTTTGTAAATAAGTTCACATATGTAATATGTAATTTTAAACCCATATTTTTCCAATTAAGTTATCCATGCTTGCTTTCTCTTTTCTCTCGTTCTTCGCTTTTTACCTTGTTCCTTTTATCCAATTATTATCCAATTCTCCCAGTTAAACCCCCCTTGTTCAATGTAATTTCCTTTCTCAGTTAATTGTGAACCGACATGATGTGTCCTACGAATGCCGGTATATAAAAATGTTAAATAAATAAAAAAAATAAATAAAAAAATAGTGCGCATGCATGTAAAATTGTGCACACGAACACACACACACACACAGTCTATTTTATACCACGCTTTTGATATACAATTCTTCATTCCTTACAGTGTTTCTTGGGGAAAAAAAACATATCCTTGGTCAGTCTTTGTATAAAATCTGTGAACATGGCTATCTCGTAATAGTTTAAAACTGAAGTCATACCTTTAACAGCTACTCCAAATTCATCACATTGTGCGCCTGGCATTTTGAAAGTTGATGGTCACTCAATTTTAATTCCACAAAAGGCCTGAAATCTTTGTGTAACCCTTGATGCTCAATTGCTGATGAATCACCAGTTATCTGAAGGTGTTAAATCTTTCTTTGAAATTCAGTTTCTGAAGCAGCTAAAACCACTACTTGACAAAGAACTTTCGCTAGATTCTGTAAGTACTGATTCTTACTGGTTTAGACTACTGCAATGCTCTTTACATTGGTCTCTCAACTAATTCAGAATTTAGCTGCCGTATACTAATAAATTCTACCAGTCATGAGCCTATGCTCTTTACACTGGTTACCTATATCTTTTTGTTTTCAATACAAAATTATCTCCATGATTTACAACCTAATTTATAACCGTTCTATCTGGTTATGCTCATCACTACACATTTATAAACCTGACAGACATCTAAGCTCAGCAAAACCTCTTGGATGTCCCTACCATTAAAATTGCCAAACTTGACCTCACCAGAAAGCGCGCAAACTCAATCGCTGGCCTAACCCTCTGGAATATTTTACTCTACTCCCTCCAACTAACATCAGATAACAAAGAGTTTAAGAAAAATCTGAAAACCTACCTATTCAAAAAAGCATTTGATGACTCAGGTTAATATCTTTTTCATCACATTAGTATCATTGATATAGAGGCATGTCTTTACTGAAATCAAGGCTCTATCTATTGTTTGTTACTTATTTTAATTTGTTACTGTACGATGTATGTTATGCTGTCTTGGTATATGTAATATGAATGTAATATTGTATCCCACTCTAGCCAATACTAATTGAAAGTGCGACTATACAAGAATTTTAAATAAAACAAAATGCACACATATATATATATGTGAATATTATAAAATGGCTGCATCCATTGGTGTGAGCTGACATACATGTGCACCCGCATGGCTATTTAAAAGTTATCGTCCCCATGAGCACTGCACCATTGGCACAACTGTGCCTGACCCAAAGAGAAGCATTTTAACTTTGTCTTTCTGGTGCACTTTTTCAGTTTTTTTACACAGAAATTGTTTGGGTTTTTTTTTTTGTGCATAATGATTTTATGCGCATAAACCTGCATAAAAAACATTTGCATACAAATCATTTTATGTATGCTTTGCATATTTTTTGTGCGCACATTTTTGGGTTAGCTTGTAAATTTTTTATTTTTTTTAACTCCTCTTGCATTTGTATATCATTAAATTCAGGAGTTATTGTGTGTGCAAAGAAAATTTAAGCTAAAATTTAGCTTGCATTTTATTATATGAAGCCCCAAGGCAGCAGAATTATGTCTGGTAGTGAGTTAAGAGACCCATGTCTCTGCTAAGCCCTTTCATGGCAGTTCCGATGCATTTGATAACGTCAAAGTTCCAGGATGGCTCTGAATTTTTCCCTTTCAATATCCTCCTCATAAAGTCATTGAAGCTATGGTCTGGTTCTGTAAAATGTTCCTCCACGGAGATGTTGCCTTGTTCTTCTTCAGTGTGGTTGTAAGAAGTCTTCAGGTGTTTTATATATTGCTGGATTTATTCTCCCATCTAGATACCAGATTTCTTCAAGGAAGTTAGCCCTTTTAATTGCCTTTTGTTGGTTTCATTCTCATCCTCTTTACATCTCTTTAAATTTTGCTATCATACATTTTGCTTTGCTGGATTTTTAATTGCAGGTGTCTTTGGGAAAACTGTATTTTAAATAAGGTTTTTTTGGCTGTAAACAGTCTGTTCCTGTGCACAGTGCAAGGTTGCAGTTAACAAAGGGGTAGATTTTATAAATGTACGCGCGGGCGTACTTTTGTTCGTGCATCAGACGCGAACAAAAGTACGCTGGATTTTATAAGATACGCGCGTATCTTATAAAATCAGGGGTTGGCGCGCGCAAGGGGGTGTGCACATTTGTGCAACCTGCGCGCGTCGAGCCCAGCGCGTGCTGCCTGTTCCCTCGGCCTCGGAGGGAACTTTCCTTCCGCCTTCCCCTACCTTTGTTGGCAGATTTACGCCTGCGCACTGCTGGCGCGCCATCACCCGACCTGGGGGCTGGTCCGGAGGCCTCGACCACGCCTCCGTACCAGCGCAGGGGGGGGCTTGGGGTAGGTTTTCGGGGGGTACGCGCGTATCCCTTTAGGGTAGATTTTCAAAGTGTTTAGTCCTCTTATCTTAATAACCAGAATCCGATGCAATAAGATGTGAGCAGATAATGGGTGCTCATATTGAGTGCCCGTTTTCCTAACATGCATGCAACCACATCCCCAAGGTGCCTGATGCAGTATTTAAATGAGGGGCTAAGTAAAAAAGGGTGTATTAAGGGGAAAATGGTGCATCCACAGCACTCAATTTCATCGGGCACCCACAATCGCTCAATACGAGGGTGCGTTTTTATCCCGCTTCTTCAGGCCATTTTTTTTTTTTTTTTTTTTTTGCTGAGGTTGCTGAAATGTCTTATATTAAGAACCCCTTGCTATGGGCGTCTAAATTGTGCGACCATAAGAAAATCTTTTTTTTTTTTTTTTCTCAAACCTATATTTATTTTTCGCCACTGCAAGCACTAAATTAAGGTGTTACAATGATGCAAAATAGGACAACACAGAGGACCGTATTTTTTTTTTAAATTTCTCATGAGCCCTTGAATTGCAAATTTACTTTTCTCCACCTCCGGGGCTAAAGTTAAATTAAAAACATAAGAAATTGCCATGCTGTGTCAGACCAGGGGTCCATCAAGCCCAGCATCCATTGGGCAGAGTCAGCCAATGTATCCCTCCAGGCCACTTACTTACCGGGTCTGGACAACATTACAGCGAATCGCCTAAGCAGGGTTTTTCACCCACATGAATGGACGTTGTACCGGGGAGTAGCCCTGACCATTTTTTTCAAAAGTGGGGCTTCCCAGCGATCGATCTTCTTGCCACGGAGGACAACCAGCAAACTCAAATCTTTTGCTCCATTTACCCCAGCAGAATCCGATGCGCCCCGGATGCCTTCCTCATACCATAGATGGAGGGTTTGCTCTACGCCTATCCTCCCATCCCTCTCATATCCAGAACCATTCAGAAATGTATTCAGGACACAGCAAACTTGATTCTCATAGCTCCAGCTTGGCCGAGGCAACCATGGGTCACTTATCTCATCTGGCTTTCCAGATGAGATAAGCCAAAATCTTCTCACTCAGGAAGGGGGATCACTCCTCCATCAATCCCTGCACCTGATGGCGTGGAGATCGAAAGGGTGGTATTAACACACCTCTGCCTTCCTTATTGCCTCCAGAAAGCCTTCCACCAAGCTCAACTACAAAGGAAAGTGGCATCGCTACTCCAAGTGGTGCAAATCAAGGAGACTCTATCCATTCTCATCTATCGCTACAGACCTACTGGAATACCTCCACACTCTCTACCAGACTGGTCTCGCTACGACATTGGTCAGAGTACACATCAGTGCCATTGCAGCTTTTCATCATCCCCACAGTGGCCTACCCATTTCCAATCACCCACTCGTCTCCAGGTTTATGCGAGGCATGCTTCGCCTCCGACCACCACTGAAGAATCCACCGGTATACTGGGACCTTAATATTGTTTGTTTTAGAGCAACTCATGATGCCTCCATTTGAGCCTTTAGACACCGGCCATGTGAAATACCTCACCTGGAAAGTAGTTTTTCTGGTGGCGGTCACTTCAGCTAGAAGAGTCAGTGAACTTCAAGCCTTGGTTCACTACCCACCTTACTTAGAATTCTACCACAACAAGGTTACCCTTCGCCTGTACCCCACCTTCCTGCCCAAGGTGGTGTTCGCTTTCCATCTCAATCAAACAATAACCTTGCCGACCTTCGTGCCAAAGCCCCATCACAATGAACGGGACCACCTCCTTCATTCACTGGACTATAAACAGAGGACTCAAACACCCTCTAGACCCTCTAAGCTCTTCCTCTTTTAACCCCAGTGCTCCTGGTCAACCCATCTCCAAGAGAACTATTGCCAGCTGCCTGCCATAGTGCATTCACTTCTGCTATGAGAAACGTGCAATTACATAATGCTCACCAAATATGGGCCACAGCAACCTCCGTCGCCCATCTCAGGAAGGTACCACTGCTTGACATCTGCAAAGCAGCCACATGGTCCTCCATGCACACTTTCATGTCTCATTATTGTGACCTCCGATGCGGCAGTGGGCTCCGCAGTCTTATCCAACTTCCAACAACACTGAGACTGTCTACCTTCCATCCTGGTTTGTGTGCTGGACTTCTAACACATACCCTGAAAGGACACAACCCAGAGGCTTGGGACTCCCAGACAGCATGGCTAATTCAGCCCTGCTATCGGAGAAAAAGCAAGTTTGCTTACTGTAAACGGTGTTTCCATAGCAGGATGAATTTAGTCATGCAAACCCGCCCACCTCCCTAGACAGTCTTGCAATCCTTCTATTTTTGGGCAATATGGTTGGCTACAAAGAGACTGAGGAGAGAAGGGCACCGAATCACGCGGGAAGATAACTGTGCAGCCGCACAGAGTTCAAAACTCTGACTGCTGAGGAAAAACTCCGCCTACAAGGTCACGTGGACGCCTCCCAGACAGCATAGCTATCTACGGAAACACCGTTTACGGTAAGCAGACTTGCTTTTTGAGTTTAAAGCAGACTTTCAGCAGATGGGTCAGTGTTTGGTGTCTGTGAAAGGTTTCTACTCTATACTGGGGGTAACTTGCTGGTGTGGCATTTGCTACCCTTAACAAATAAAACTCCATCATTGCTCTCTGCTTCAATGGTATTGAGAAAAGTGGAATTTGATTCAGACAGCAACCAACAAGGGCCCTGACTTTTCCGATTTGGGGAACAAATAAACATGGGGGTAACTAGCTGATGCAGCTTTCATGGCAACGGTTAAGGGAAATTGGGAGCTCGGAGATGTGCTGGCGGGTCCGCTGAAGGGCCTGTTCAATAGATCCCTGGAAACGGGAGTGGTGCTGCGGGATTGGAGAAGAGCGGTGGTGGTGGTCCTGCTTCACAAGAGTGGGAGCAGAGAGGAGGCTGGAAACTATAGGCCGGTTAGCCTCAACTCTATGGTGGGAAAATTAATGGAGACTCTGCTGAAGGAAAGGATAGTTCACTATCTACAATCCAGTGGGTTCCTCAGTCCGAGGCAGCATGGATTCACCAGGGGAAGCTCCTGTCAGACAAATCTGATTGATTGATTGTTTTTTGATTGCGAGACTAGAGAATTGGATCAGGGAAGAAGGCTAGATGTGACTGACTTTGATATTAGTAATGTTTTTGACACTGTCCCATATAGAAGACTCATAAACAAAATGCGAAGCTTGGGGGTGGGAGTCAAGGTAGTGGTGTGGATTACAAACTGGTTGACTGATGAGAAACACTGTGTAATGGTAAATGGAACCTACTCTGAAGAAAGAGCAGTGTTGAATGGAGTGCTACAGGAGTCTGTTTTGGGACCGGTTCTGTTCAATATCTTTATGAGCGACCTGGCGGAAGTGATAGAAGGTTAAGTTTGTCTTTTTGTGGATGATACTAAGATCTGCAATACAGTGTCTGAAGGAGTAGAAAGAATAAAACGTGATTTAAGGAAGCTTGAACAGTGGTTGAAGATTTAGCAGCTGGGATTCACTGCCAAGAAGTGCAGAGTCATGCATCTGGGGTGCGGCAATCCAAAAGAGCTTTGTGATGGGCGGTGTGGCAGTTGTTACCCTTAACAAGTAACAGTATCAAGGCTTAATGCAATTCCTTTAATGTTCTCTGCTTCAGTGACAGTTAGTGAAAAAAGGGGAATTGGATTCAGACAGCAGCCAACAAGTGTCCCAACTTTTACTGTTTGGGGAACAAACATGGGGGTAACTTGCCGATGCGGCGCTTTCACGGCAACGATTAAGGGAAATTGGATTCAAACAGCATCCGAGGGCCCTGACTTTTATGGTCTAGGAATCTGATAACATGGGGGTAACCTGCACAGTGCAGCAGATACAGGCATAAGCTTGCTGGGCAGTCTGGGTGGATCATTTGGTCCTTTTCTGCTGTCATTTCTACTTAAAGCTTTGGTATATATTCAGTATTTTTCAGCACACCCACACTATCCAGTTTTGTCTATAACAGAAAAAGCAAATAGAGTTTTGTGGGCACTGTCTGGGACCTATTTCTGTGTACATTTTGTATGCATGACTTGTGGCCCCACTGGCATTTTGTTTATAGACCATTGAAGAGTGCCAGGGCCAAAATCTGCCTCATAATGCCATTTGGCAATTTTCTGCAGAGTTCTACATGGCAGCCTGTTTTAGAAATACACTTTAGAGGGCCAGCCTGGTGGCTGAGTGGCAGTCTAGTGCGCTGCCATGCAGAGGGGTCTGAGTTAGATTCCTGGACCATTACTCTGCTTCCTGGGCTGGGCTAGCCTGGACTATGGAGGCAGTGTTCCCAGCCATGGCTCTAAAGCAACATCTAGTGACCAGACCTGGGATATGGAGGGAGTTGGGGGTTTGTGGCTTTTGACTGAAGACCGTTGCTGCAGTGGCTGGGCTAGGGTGAGATGAGAGAGGATAGAAAAAAGGGGGGATGCCTCCCAGGTAATTGCAAATGAAGGGTGTTAGCGTCGTGCCCTTTAAAGGCCAGGTCTTATTGTGCTGATAGCCCAAGTGAACAAGAGGAAACTGCTGAACCAAAAACATACACTTAGTATAATAGTAGCTATGAATATGATTGAAATATTTACCTGTACATTACTCTCTTTGCAAGTAAGCAACTCCCCTGTGATATGACCATGGTGCAATATTGTGATTTGGAGTTGAGGCAAGATAGAGGTAGGATAACAATTCTGAAAGCCGAACTGCTAAAACTTAAGTCCTGAATATTTTAAAAGCCATAAGGTAACACTGAATATTAACCTTGAGGACTTTTTTTTTTTAAGTTAGACTGTTTTAACTTTTTAAAAATTTCAATAGTGCTGCATTTTGTTTACTGGCATTTTCAGTACATATGTAAATGAAAGTATTTTTTTCTTTGAAAGCTATCTTGTGATGTTTGTAATGGCACTGCTCCTCTTAAATCTGATTTTACAATCAATTTTGCAAAAATGGATATTTCATTTTTACAATCACACGTCAGCTTTTCCTTTTATGCAATGCTTTTATTTGTTATTTTGTTTCAGTGAATGGAGCTGTGAAGGAAGAGGATATTAACAGCAAAACTGCAGATGAAATTATGCAGCTTATTCAGAAAATGGCGACTCAATCTGGTCTCGACATTATCCGTATTCGTAAACCATATCACACAGACAGTCCCAGCATCCAGGGCCAGTGGCATCCATTCACCAATAAGCCAACATCTCTGACTCTGACAAGCTTTGAAAGAATTAAGCAAAAGAATGAGATAATACCTTAAATAAAACAGAATGAAAACAGTTGTACAGAAGTGTCTTGTTTGGTAATAAAAGAAAGAAAAGCAATTTTATTACTTTTCATCTCTCTTCATTTTTGTGTTAAACCCCAAAGCATCAACGTTCATTAACTTGCCCTTCTAGAAAGTGCTTAGTTTTGGTATCAAAAAATGTTGAGTTTTCTCTGTTTTGCTTAGAAGGATTCAGACTATAACTAATTACAGCAGTGTGTCTGGCGTGCCTTAAAGTTGTAGATAATGGCAGATAAGGGACCAAGTGTGCCCTGTTGGATCTCCTATTGCTTTGGGTAGAGGAGCATACAACTTCCCTTACTTTAACATAAGCTTTAAATAATATTACCACCCTCTCAAGCCTGGTTTTACCACTGCCCTCTACCAGTCCCAAGCATGTTTAGATTCCATTAGAGTGCCGGCAGGACATTCCAGAAATTGTCTTTTTTTCAGATTTTTAAGTTCTGTACTTAATGCAACACCCAGGCCCCTTCCTCATCTTAATGCCACATTTTATAATAAAGAGGAAGGCGGTCTAGAAAAGTCGTGAGGAACAAATTAAAGAGTAGCCGGAAGTCCTTCGAAAATTCTTTATTGTTTGCCCGACTCTAGGCCTGAGTTTCGCCCTCAAAAGGGCTGCTTCAGGGGCTGAAAGGCATTAAAATGACACGTTCTGCGGTAAGCTCGATTAGTTGGAATACATCACAGGCTCATTTAGGTATTATCAATGGGCTTGGATATATAATATCTGTGTACAACAACAGATAGGGCAAACCTGCAAGCCCATTGATGATACCTAAATGAGCCTGTGATGTATTCCAACTAATCGAGCTTACCGCAGAATGTGTCATTTTAATGCCTTGCAGCCCTTTTGAGGGTGAAACTCAGGCCTAGAGTCGGGCAAACAATAAAGAATTTTCGAAGGACTTCCGGCTACTCTTTAATCTGTTCCTCACAACATTTTATAATAATCCAGACAGCCACCGAAACTAGTGAATGGTTATCAGAAGCCAAGGCTGTAAAGAACCGTGCATCAGAACACACTGCCATCTGTAAGGCACGCTACAGAATACTGAAGCAGCAGATGGAGATAATGACGGAAACAGGGGCAGATCCCAGAGACTGGAGAAGAAAAGATGAGGAGTGGGAGGGAAAAACAGTTGAAAGTGGAGAACTACACCCTTGTTAGTCTGACAAAGTAATGGAACTGCTTACTAAAGAAAAGAATAGTGTATTTACCTTCAAGCCGGTGGCTTATAGTTTCCTAGACCATATTTCACAAGAGGAAGATTTTTCCAAACATGACTGAATTATTTTCTGCGGTGACCAGATTTCAGTAAGGCCCATGGATAAAGTAGTGATGTGCTTTTATTTATTTAACATCAACAAACAAAAAACTAAATGTGTTTAAGGTGTATCTTTCTATCAGACTAACATAACATTTCTTGTCTAGCTTTCAGGTTCTAACATTCCTTGCCTTGGCTCAAACTTAAAGGCTCTGACCTCATTTTGTTTTGACCTGAGGAAGGGCCTATTACGTTTCGTGGCCAGCTTCAAATACTATTAAGTTAGTTCAACAAAAAGGTGGTAGTTTGTTATTTTTTTAATTGGCCTTTATTTGTTTGCACTAAGGGTTAGACTGCTGAGCGTGCTAGCCTGCATGGAAGTGAAAACAAACATGAAGTGGGTGGTGTTAGATAAGCACCGGGTGTTCAGCAGGCAATTCCACAGTGGTGAAGGGAAGGAAGCCAGCAGGTTAACACACAGATCAGCACTAGGGTCTGGTGCTCTTAAGTGTCTTAGGGATAACATTGTGGAAGACCTCAAAGGGAAAATATGCAGCAGAGCAGGCACATTGAGGAGAGATTGGTGGTAGATAAAATGAAAGGTGGCTTACCATTTGGAGGACCAGTCAATGATTTGACAACTGTGCTTTTAAGCCAATGAATGGAAAATCAATCACAATCGTGTAGAAATCCAAGAACCACAGACTACTTGAGAGGGGAAGAATGAGTGGTCACCAACCAGGTAAAGGGTCTGGATGGAATAAGCTCTGATGGCCTGAACTTGGCCAATCAGTGTAACAAAGCAGCTGAGAAGGCTAATAGTATGTTCAGGTGCCTGAAGAGAGAGATTAAGTGTGAACAGAGGGTAATCGCTCTGTATAGATGTTAGGGAGATGTTCACCTTTGAGCATTGTAGCCAGTTTTGGAGACTAGGTCTACAAGAAGACGGTGATAAAGTGGAAGCATAGTACTCCTGGAGGAATTCTGCACACAAAAAAAAATTGAAAGGTCTGGGCACAAAAATTGAAAATTTTGCATACTTTATAGTTGTCAAAATAACAGTATACATGGCAATCTTTAAATAATCTAAAGAGGCAGAGTTTTAAATATTTTGAGCAGAATTTTCCTAGAAGTACATTGTAAGATTGACCCTTCCACCCTCTCTCCCTGTTCCCCTGGTCAGTCTCCTTTCATGTTGCCTTCTCAGGCCCCCCAACTCCTCCACCCTTCACTATCTCTCCCCTGCTAAGCTCAACTCCTTCCACTCTATCTCCACTCCCAGAGTTTGACCCCTCTCTCAGTACTGCCCCTCACATAGGCTCCCTCTCGTGCACATAAACACCCCCTCATACAGGCTTCATTTTTACTCTCATGCATACACCCTTGTGCAGGCTATCTATCTCTCATACACACACACACACACACACACACACAGGCTCTCCTCACACAAGCTCCCTCTCCCACACACTCATAAACAAACACCCTCACATACAATCGCTTTTTCATGCACACCAGCTCCCATTCTCTCTCCCATCTACACATTTCTTCACAATCTCCTCACGAAGATTCTCTCTCTTTGGCACTCACACACCCTCACTCATGCTGTCTCATACATACACCCCTACACACCGAGACTCTCAAGGGGGTCTGCTCTGCTCGCAGCATGCCGGACCTTGCACTTCTATCTTCGCCACACAAGAGAAGGGCTTCACTCACAGCAGGCCAGGACCTGCACAATCTTTACTGCGAGTGGGATGTGCATTGCTCGTGGCACATTGGTGCCTTCTCCATCTTCGCCTATGATGCAACACGCCAGGGCCTTCTCCCTCGTCCTGTGACGTGGCACGCTGGGGGCCTTCTCCCTCGTCCTGTGACGTGGCACGCTGGGGGCCTTCTCCCTCGTCCTGTGACGTGGCACGCTGGGGACCTTCTCCCTCGTCCTGTGACGTGGCAAGCCGCAGCCTTCTTTGCTGCAATGCGGCTTGCTGGGGCCTGTTCTTTCTTTGCCTCAAGCAGGATGGGCTCCCCTCATGCCATGCTGGGGGGTCTGCTCCATCTTCACTGCAGCGGGATGGGGTCTGCTCAGAATTCCCCCAGCAGTAGGGAGGGTAATTTTCAGCAATCCAGCAGTGTTTGCAGGTCTATGGGGGTCTGCAGTTCTAATTTTCAAAAGGGACCTCTCTTTAGAGTTTTACCTTTAAAAATCCCTTCCCCAGCGATGGCTGCAGGCACAAAATTGCTGCTGGAAAGTGTGCATGGGGAATTAAAAATAAAATCCTGCTAAATTAATATTTGGGCACTTAACCTGCTAAAATGTAGCCAGATAACTTAGGGGTGTTTCAAAGAAGAGTTAGGCAGATAAGATTTTCCATATTCAAACTTGGCTGGATAACTTATCCAGCTAAGTCTAGTCCTGATGAAGAGCTGTCCTAAAGTTGGCCAGATAAAGTTATCCAGTTAACTTATCTAGCTGCATGCAGTAGTGCAGCTACACTATAGCATATCAGGCTCAGGCTAACTTTCCTAACTGGGCAGTGACTGAATATGGACATCCCTGAGTGTGGATCTTTCAAGGCTGCCCCTGCCCCCAGCACTGCCCTTTTTCCCTGCAGAGAGGGGAGGGCAGGTTTTAAAGGGACCTTCGGCAGGGGTAAAAACTTCCAAAACTGCACCCTATAAGCATTACATGGAGAGATCTAGGGAACTGCAGAAGAAAGGGAGATATGACAGAATCATTCAAATTGGTAGAACACTTCAGTAATGTATTGGATGGTAGCATTTTTCATACAATGCGAAGCTTCACCGATAAGGGATCATCATGTGGAGCTGGAGGAAGACTGCATAAGAATGAAACATATTTTGTACTGAAAGGGTGGTGGTGAGGACACCTAGGATAGACTTTCAGTAGAGGTGTTAGGAGGCAGAATTGTGATAGTACTGAAGCATGCTTGGGATAGATACGAGGACCTTAGCAGAAGGGCACTGGTGGGAGACAGAGATTTAGTATTCAAGCACAAATGGACAGACTGGATGGACTAAATGATTTTATCTGTTGACTTGTGCTTCTGCTTTAGTTTTATTTACTGGGAAAGGACAAATAGGTGTTTTTAGACAAAGCAAAGGAAATGGTTTATGGTGGCTACGTCCTCGGAGAGTTTATGCTTGACATGGTTAGAGAGTGATGACATTTTTGCCGTGGATACCACATATCTCCTCAGATATGCTGATTAGTTTACAATGAATGGATTCCGCTCATGACAACTCGATTTTGTGGCGTTCACCTGAACGTCAGCTGCAGCACTGTGCATTGCAACTGGGTTGTGATGGATTGTCCTAAAAACCATCATTCTTGTGTCTATTTTCACAGGAGGTAAAACTAAGGGGGGCATATTTCAAGCAGCCTGTATAGCTGTGAAGTACACAGGCACTTTTAGCCTGCATACTTTACGCTAGGCTTCCAAGAGGACCTAGCCACAATTTCTCTTTGAAAATCAGCGATTAGCGCACACAGAAATGGCTGCAAACTGCACCTGATCTTTTGCGTGGGGAGCGGAGAGGGATAGAGTCCAACGTGCATGTCTGCGGTTTATCTTCCCAACCTAAACGCGTCCCTGGGAACTCCTGCCAGCCTGGTGAGGCCTTCGTGCTTTTTAGCGGGCTGGAGGCTGGCAATTTTTAGACAAGAGGTTGCGCAGTCCGGTTCTGCCCGGCTTTGCCTGCGTTTCTTCCTCCCAAGGTAATTCAGTAGCAAAACCTGCAAAATAATAGTGCGGGTGCCAGAAGACATTCGGAAAAGATGTGGGCACGTTCACGATGATAACTGTAATAATTTCATGCAGGTCCAACCTGTTATGTTAAAACGAAGTCCTGGCTGAGAAAGGTCGACCAAGCCTTTTCCAAACTCGGTGGCATGCTCTTGGCCTAACTGAGACTTCTTTGAGCTCTCTGCCTGTTCAGGATCCAGTCTCCTGGCAGACAGGTGACTCTGGCTTTGATGGATTCTCCTCCTCCTTCATTTTTTTCCGTTGTGAACCTCTCCAGCGTTACAGAATGGATGGAAGAGCGTCTTCTGGCATGGAAGGCAGGCTAGGCTGAGGCGTTTGGTCTTGTGCGAGACAGCAGCAGCAGCTGCATCCATCAGGACTGCTAGCTTGCTGGGGCCCTGCAGGTTTAACAGTGTTGCACATCCCTCACTGCAACAATACTGTTTGAATGTTGCACAACCTGCAGAAAGAGGAAAGATGAGTGCCCTGGCTACGCGGGGTAAGCAAGAAATACTACATAGCAGTAACTGGGGTCTCGTTTCCTTTAGCATGTGGAACTCCCGTACCGCCCCTCCCCCCTTTATATTAAATATTTTGGGGGTAAGATTGGAACATCACACCTACATTACGCTGGCAAGTACGCACAGGCATCGCACCAATTTTCAAAGCTGACTTAGTGCACATAAGTCCACTTCTGAAAATTATCCCAGCAAAGTTCCACACCCACAGTTGTTCCGGTGATTTGGTGCGCATGGTTTTTGCTGAGAGAACGTAGACGTACACTTCTTAAAATAAGAGGGTGGGGACAGTAGGGATGTGAATCGTTTTTTGACGATTTAAAATATCGTCCGATATATTTTAAATCGTCAAAAATCGTTAGGGCCACGATACAATACCAATTCCCCCGATTTATCGTCAAAAAATCGTAAATCGGGGGAAGGGGAAGGGCAGGAAAACCGGCACACTAAAACCCCCTAAAACCCACCCCGACCCTTTAAATTAAATCCCCCACCCTCCTGAAACCCCCCCCCCCCAATGCCTTAAATTACCTGGGGGTCCAGCGGCGGTCCGGAACGGCAGCGGTCCGGCCTCCTGCAATTGAATCGTGTTGTCTTCAGCCGGCGCCATTTTTCAAAATGGCGGCGCAAAATGGCGGCGGCCATAGACCAACACGATTCGACTGCAGGAGGTCATTCCGGACCCCCGCTGGACTTTTGGCAAGTCTTGTGGGGGTCAGGAGGCCCCTCCAAGCTGGCCAAAAGTCCCTGGGGGTCCGGAAAACGATCTCCTGCCGCGAATCGTTTTCCGTACGGAGAGCGACTGCAGGAGGTCGTTCAGCGGGGGTCCGGAACCCCCGCTGAACGACCTCCTGCAGTCGATCTCCTGCCGGTGCCATTTTCCGTACGGAAAACGATTCGCGGCAGGAGATCGTTTTCCGGACCCCCGCTGGACCTCCAGGGACTTTTGGCCAGCTTGGGGGGGCCTCCTGACCCCCACAAGACTTGCCAAAAGTCCAGCGGGGGTCCGGAACGACCTCCTGCAGTCGAATCGTGTTGGTCTATGGCCGCCGCCATTTTGCGCCGCCATTTTGAAAAATGGCGCCGGCTGAAGACAACACGATTCAATTGCAGGAGGCCGTTCCGGACCACTACCGTTCCGGACCGCCGCTGGACCCCCAGGTAATTTAAGGCATTTGGGGGGGGTTCGGGAGGGTGGGGGATTTAATTTAAAGGGTCAGGGGTGGGTTTTAGGGGGTTTTAGTGTGCCAGCTCACGATTTTCACGATACTTTAAACACCCAAACGGCAACAATACGATTCCCTCCCCCTCCCAGCCGAAATCGATCGTTAAGACGATCGAGGACACGATTCACATCTCTAGGGGACAGGCACCTGACTCCACTCCCTGGAATTCCTCTATGCAGGCAACCGCGCGTGCAATGTGTATACGCGCAACTTTGCACGCATATCGGACATGCGGGATTCTAAAGGGTGAGGGGCTGCTTTACTCAGACATTCCTTTGAGAGTTACGCTCTATATAATCCACTGTCTCGTGTTCTTAGTTCTGCCTCCCTAAGAAACAATTTATCAGAGACCATTTTATCCAGCTTCCCCGCAGTGCTGTAGCTTGTAATAAAAGCATTTATTGGCGGCTGGCAGGAGGCGTTCAGTTGCATATTAAACATGTAATGGGGAGGAAATCTTGCCCTAACAGGCACGTGGGACTGATGCTCTATGAGCCATGAAGATTGGCCGACAGGATAAGGCTGAAGGCTCATAGGATTGGCGATCCTTGGGCAAAAAACTGTTTTAATGGTAAAAATCCCTGCATTTGCTCATGAAGGGATAGATTAACCAAAGCAAAGAAAAGTGAGAACCAGACAGCAGGCAGGAATTTTTAAGGTGTTTTACATCTCGATCTTAAGCAGCGAGGCCAGAGAGACTGAGAACATAAAAGGGGGCTGGAGGGGGGAGAAAACGCTTAAACCTTGCCATGCACATCAGATGGCATCCTGGGATTATTTCAAAATAATTAGCAATTTCAGAGAGAAACTTGTTTTTCTTGTTGAGACAGGGTGAGACTTTTTTTTTTTTTTTTTAAATATTCTGAGCAAAATGTACATTTTATCTTTATTAGACAGAAAAGGCATAAACAGGATGTTTGCTACAAACAGAGCTTACATGCTAAGAGCCCAGAGCATGCCATGTTCTGCCTTTAAATCTGAAACCAATAGTCATTAGATGCAGCAGTTACTAAAAATAAAAGAACAAGCGTCCTTCCAAAGTCTGGCCTTATTTGGTTTGTCTGTCTTGCTGCAGTGAATTGTCAAGAAAGAAACTCAAATTACCCCCGAGCCGATATTCTAGCCAGTGATGTAGCAAGAGAATATTAAAAGAAACGAGTTGAACGTTTAATTAGCTCTGGGAGCCGGTGCATGTAGTCAGCCCACTGGCAAACGGAAGAATACTTTTGTTTGGAAAAAGTACATTGCTGGTAGCAACGCTTTCTGAACGCCTTCGAAGACGTGCGTTCACGTTTGCCTATGTCCTTACTGCAGGGTTAACTTTAGCACAAGGAGCGCTGTGTTATTCTCATGCACCTCGCTGGGTATGCGGAAAGTGCTTTCTGCCAGGAGAGCCTCCTAGAGGGGAAAACAATCTTGGCATTTCCTCTAAGAGGAGCAGAAACCTTCTGTCCCAGCACTTTGAAAGGAGAGGTGTTGCATCAGCAGGTCTGGGGACACCAAAAGTTGCTATGCATGCCCCCCCCCCCCCCCCCCCGACTGAGTTCAACAAACAGCTTGATTTGTCCAGTTCAGGACGCGTAAATAAACCTCAGGTGAGAAGCAGATGTGCTTGGAAGGCAGTAAAGACCCCATAGTGTTCCAGCGGGGGGATAGAGGCCAATCTACTACTGGAAGAAACAGACTGGGTAGATCATGGTAGAGGAAGGGAAGGACTTTCTCATTCAACCAGTGTCTTGTTCTTCATTGCAAACCCCTGCCCTCTGACTTGTTTGAGCAGAGCAGCCGTGTGCTAATTCCAATTCTGTTCATTTGTATTTATTTTCTGCCTTCAGATGATTACATTCAGATACTGAAGGTATTTCCCTATTCCCCAGAGGGCTCACAGTCTAAGGGTCTCATTCATTAAGCCACATTCGCCCATTTACCACCCAAGAAAAATGCTGTTTCTGCGTGGTAAGTGGCCTAACGGGATACGGGCGAGGTATCTGAGCCCCAGCATTGCACATATTTAAATGAGATCATTACTGCCCTAAACTAAGCTAATCAAATAACCTGGCTTGCTGAAAAATGTGCAGGTTGTGTTATTTGAATTGAAATTAGCTGCCCCTTAGGAGTCGTTTTCATGGCATTGATTTTACTTATTGTAAGGATTTGATAAACTAATTTCCTGCGGGTGCATCGGGACAACCAACCCATGTCCCAGTGAACCCACAGCCGAGCCTTAAAAGGGCCACTCAGCCTCGAGAATCTCTCCCCCCACCCCCCACAAGTAGCAAAACCCTCCAGGGACTCTGCTGAGATCCCCTATCCCACCCCCACCCCCGCTGCCCTACAGGCAGCCCGGAGTAGTGAAAATATTTTTAAAAACATTTTTTTTAAGACAGGTAAAAGCCTCGCCCCCAACCCCTTCCCCCTCACTGAAAAAAATCTGATCACTGGAGGCCAGGACCCTTCTCCCCACCCTAGCCCACCCCCAGATGCCCTCTTTTGTATAAAATTGCCCTGGTGGTCCAGTGGACTGCCCCACCCCCATCCCCTGAACCCTCTCCTTGCACAGAAGAAAAAGCTCCCCGGTGGTCCAGTGGCTCCCTGACTACCATCCCCAACTCCCCCCTTACCAGATAGGCATTGATGGTTCAGTAGGGGCCCAGAGCACTCGCAGACTCCAGGCCTGGGTGGTGGCCATTTTCTAAAATGGCATTGCCTCACCTTTTGCCCCTACAGATACTGTCCTTGTCTTCATCACGTCCATGGATTCAGTACCCTCTCTGTAAAAAAATATTTCCGAGTCTATCCCTTTTCACCCTCATCCTATTAGCTTTCTCTGTCCCACCTCTTCTCCGCCAGTCCACACTCTCTGCCTCCTCCACCACCACCAACTTTCTTTCCCTTCCTTCCTCCCTGACCCCAGCAGTCGCTTTGCTTCTATCCCTCTCTTAAGTCACAGCTCACAAATATGTGCACCACCCTTACTCTATCCTCAGCTGAGTCCCGCCCTGGAATAAAAGCTGCACTTTCTCCCCAAACGCCTCCTGCAGCCACGCCTCTCCCCTACATGGAGCCTTGCTGAAGAGGAGTGGCTGGCGCACTAAACAGAGAGGCCTTCAGCTTTTCAGTGTTTCCCTGGAGACCCGGCAGGTGATGCCGACTTCCTGAATCTCAGGCTTGGGCAGTGAGACCTGAACCCTGGCTTCCTTAGTTCTCAGCCTGCTGCTGCTGCTGCTGCTCTAAACCTCAGCTTTACTCCTCCACTCCCCCAGGAGGAGCAAGAAGAAAAGTGCTGGCAACAAAGCGAAAGGAAAAGTCTCCCAGGCCGACACAATAAAGAGGCACTTTCCTAACGCGCGACCAGCCGCCTCTCCTGGGCACGCGATGCAATATGTAAATGAGGGGGTCGCGCTATGAAGGAGTCGCACGGCCCCTAGTGCCTCCTCGGCAGCGGGCGCCCAGGAGAGGTGGCTGTCAGGGCGGGTTAGGAAAACGGACGCTCAATTTTACGAGTGTCAAGAAAGTGGCGAAAAAGGGGCAGAGTTGGGGCGAGGCATGGGGGTTCCTAGGCAGGGCCAACTGTTACGTACGTAACTCTGTGTTTTAAAACCGGAGGCCGCGGCACTTGGTGGCTTGTTAGCCACATCACTTTAGTGCTGCTCCTGATGAGGAACAAGGCTGCCGATCCCGCGTTTTCAGGCTTGCGTGGCAGGGTGAGGGATCCAGGTCAGACACGGGGGGGGCAGGATGAAGGACCAGAGGGGCCTGGATGACCTCGAGATTGACTGGGCAAACTGGTGGGCTAATTGGAAAAACTGGGAATGACTCGCAGGCGAGCTTGTTTTAAAATCCACTTACATAACGCGCGTTACAGCCGGCCATGTCCTATGGGAGATACGCAAAGTAGTTTTGCTCGAGCACCCTCTTAAAATTAGGAGCGTTCTTATGCGCGGTAGGCATATTTTTTAATCATGCGTGTGCAAGTGCATGCATGATTTAAAATTCAAGCGTATCCCCGCTCATACACCGATACACGTGTGAACGGGCGCACGTGCGCTCGTTTTAAAATTAGCCTGCTAGACGAGACGGCGAGGCAAGAACGATAACAGAATAATTCAAAGGGGTTTGAGGTGAACCCAGAAGATCCCTATGGGCTAGAAGAAAGAAATTAAGAAACAGGATAACCTGCACAGAGCTGTGGTTACGACTCTAAACAGAAGGCACGGGATTAACCTGCATGGGGCAGCAGTTACAGCCCGAAACGCCTTGCTGGGCAGGCTGGATGGGCCATTTTGCTCATTTTCTGCCATCATTTACTGTGTTAGTCATCCTTTTATTTATTTATTTATTTATTTATTGTTTTTGTTATACCGAGTTTCATGATAGGCATCACATCAACCCGGTTTACAAATAACAAGGAGTGTAAAGCATAACGTAACGTAAAAAACAATATTTTCAATAAGAACCTTGAACTTTAAATACAGTGAATCAGAAAAAGGGAGAGGGAAAGTTACAAAAAACAAGGAAAATAAACTTGGGATGGAAGGGGAGAAATTGAACAGCACAATATTTACATTTCAGCCTATTGATACATTAGAATAGCAAGTGAAAAAATAAGACTATGAAACGGTACATAGGTAATCAAATGAATAAATATGACAGTTGTGAATGGTAATAGTATGATAAATATTCAGCAGGAATTAGTGAGAGAGGGTTTGAGGTTGGTTGATTCGTGTTTACATTCCATTATTGCATACGAGTTAGTGCTAGTGAGAGGAGGTTTTATTCAAGGGTTGGAAATGCTTTTTTGAAAAGCCAAGTTTTTAGTCTTTTCCTAAATGTTAAAGAGCATGGCTCTTGTCTCAAATCAGGTGGGATCGAGTTCCAGAGAGCTGGACCTGCTGATGAGAAGGCTCTGAGACTCAAGGATTTATGTTGGTAGGTTTTGGCCTTTGGAATTTGGAGTGACTCTTTGTAGTGTTCCCTGATAGGCCTGGCGGAGGTGAATTTTTTAAGTGGTATTTGTAGGTCAAGTTGCGTGTGTTGGTTGATAGTTTTGTATATGATGTTAATGGTTTTGTACATGATTCTATAGTGGATCGGAAGCCAATGGAGGTTTTTGAGAATAGGTGAAATGTGGTCAATTTTCCTGGAATTTGTAAGGACTCTGGCTGCAGAGTTCTGAACCATTTGTAAAGGTTTGGTGTAAGAAGCTGGGAGGCCTAATAGTAATGAGTTGCAATAATCTAGTTTGGAAAAGATTATTGCTTGCAAGATTGTTCTGAAGTCCTGAGTGTGAAACAGCGGTTTTATTCTTTTCAGGATATGTAATTTGTAGAAGCAATCTTTGGTGGTTTGGTTAATGAATGTTTTGAGGTTGAGACGATTGTCTAGGATGGCTCCTAAGTCTCTTACGTGGGTTGTTTGAAGGAGTGTGGGTGGTTTAGGAAGTGTGTTATTGTTTTCCGGTGATATGAGCAGGAATTCTGTTTTCGAAGCATTGAGTACAAGGTTTAGACTGTTGAGGAGAAGTTTAATTTCTAATAGGCAACTGTCCCAGTATTCCATTGTTTTTGAGATTGATTCTTTTATAGGGATTACGATCTGTACGTCGTCTGCAAAAAGGAAATGTTTCAGGCTTAATTTTGTTAGTAGTTGGCAGAGTGGTAGCAGGTAGACATTGAAAAGGGTGGGTGAAAGTGATGATCCTTGCGGCACTCCTCTATTAGAAGGGTGGTATTGGGATTCTTTATTATGAATTTTGACTCTGTATCCTCTGTTTTCTAGAAATGTTTTGAACCAGTTTAGTGTGGCACCTGTTAAACCAATGTTTGCCAGCTGTTTTAGAAGAAGGGCGTGGTTGACGGTGTCAAAGGCCGCCGAGAAGTCAAGGAGGATTAGAAAATATGCTTGGCCTTTATCAATACCAGAGAGTAGGTAGTCCATGAGTGAAATTAGTAGCGTTTCGGTGCTTGCGGCTTTGCGAAAACCATATTGGTTTGGGGACAGAATACTGTGGTCCTCTAGGTAGTTGGATAGTTGGGTGTTTACCAGTTTTTCCATGATTTTAGCTATAAATGGTAGGTTGGAAATAGGGCGGAAGTTGTTGGGATCACATGCATTTAGATTTGGTTTTTTTAGCAGTGGCTTGATTGAGGCAGTTTTTAGGTCATCTGGGTAGATGCCATGTGATAAGGAGCAGTTTATAATATCTGCTAGGGTTTTTGCTATTGTGTCCGGGATAAGAAGAAGCATTTTGGTAGGGATTTGATCAAATGGGTGTGATGACGGTTTCATTCTTTTTAATACATTTTGTATCTCTGTGATTGTGATGGGTTCAAAGGCATTAAGCTGGATGTCTTTATTTTGGGGAAGATATGTGTTATCTGGAGACGTAGTGTTTGGAATCAGCTGATTAAGGAGATCCGATATTTTTTTGTTAAAATGAAGAGCCAATTCGTCTGCTTTAGTCTGGGCTTGTTCGGGTGGTATATCTGGAGTGATAGGTTTAGTGAGGCTGGAAACGAAGGCGAATAGAGCTTTTGAGTCAAAGCTGAGATGATGAACCTTTCGGGCATAGTAGTCTCTTTTGATTTTCAACGTGGTACTTTTGTAAAGATGGAGTAATCGTTTGTAATCAGAGAGTGAGGCTGGTGAAGGGGCTTTGCGCCATTTTCTTTCTTTTTGCCGAAGTAATTGTTTGAGTTTTCGTAGTTCATCATTATACCAGGGTTGACGTTTGGATGTATTAGCAGACCTTGTTTTGGTTGTCAGTGGGCAGAGAGTGTTTGCTATAGATTTTGTTATTTTGGACCAGGATTGGAGGGCAGCGTTAGGGGTAGATACTTCAATGAGTGGTAGATCCGAGGTTAGAGCTTTACTTAGATGTTCCGAGTTGCAAGGTTTTCTGTATAGGAAAGAGGGTCTTGAGTTGAGTTTGGAGTCTGATCGAGGTAAGGAAAAACTGGTGGAGATTAGAGAATGATCTGACCATGGGACTTTTTTGCAATTTGGTTGTTTTGTAAGAGAAATACCAGTGTTTGTAAAGAGTAGATCGAGCGTGTGGCCTGCTTTGTGGGTGGGTTTATTGATTTGTTGTCTGAATCCCATCGCTGACAGTGCGGTGAGGAGGGCTTCACAGTTTGTAGAGAGGGGAACTTTGTCAACATGTAAATTGAAGTCACCCAGGATTATAGCAGGGGAGTCAAGATTGAGATGCAGAGTTATGGTTTCGATGATAGGAGAGGAGTCTGACTCTAGTAAGCCTGGCGGGGCGTAGACTAGCAGGATTTGGAGTTGTTCTGATTTGAACAATCCTAGTTCTAGTTTAGTTACTGTACTGATGGGGTTATCCTATTATACTCTCTCCAATCGCTTGTCTTTTAACGATCTTCTTACATAATCCCTTTTTCTTTCCTTGTTTTGCTTCCTTTTATCCATCTTCCCATTTTCTGTCTAGTTCCCCCTTTTTTTTTTTTTTAATTGTCACTTGGCCCCCCCCCTGAAGTTACAGCGCCAAGGCACAGGAGTTCAAGTCTTCGCCAAACCCAGCAGTCCTTGAGTGCGCGCCGGAGCCAAAGTGCTCAAGCGCCAACAGCTGCTGCCCCTGCGCAGGCGCTCCTGCAGGTGAAAGGAGGCGTCCCTCAATGCCAGCAATGAGTCCAGTGCTGCTCGAGGATGTCCGCTGGGGTTGGGGGTGAGGGAAATAAAAGTTACAACTAATTCTACCACCATTGAGGACTGGCGGAAGATACCGGAACTGGAAATTACTGGTCAGAGGACGCCGGCAGTCATGGCTCTGGCTCATCAAAGGTTTTCCGCCACAGGCACACAGCATGGAAAGAAAATCTTAAAGAAGTAAAGTGGTTTGATCCGGGAACGGAAGTCCTCTATCTCAGCTGCACGGTATATACACTATAGGAACTGTATCCTAAGAATGACAGCAACTTTGTGAACCAACACAGTATATCTTCCCCATGGAATTCATTCTTCGATTTACCAAGGGATGGAAAAGGACTTCTTAGCTTTTGCTGCAATGGAAACCTGAGATAGCAGCTATTTTAATAGAAATATTGTTCTGAAGTGGAAAGCCAACTAATGAACCTGTTGTTTTGACCAGTTAAGTTGACCTACTACGACTTGCCAAACACATAGACCAACATTTATAACACAGGCTACAGGTGTCACTAGAAATTAATAATTGTGTGACTTTTCCTTTTATTTTTAAGGATGAGATGACTAATCCACCCACACATAGCACGGATTACAAAAAAGTAATTGTACGTGTGGCAATCTCGCCACCACTGGCCAGTTTAATGATGCAATGGCAATATGTTATAATGCCATATAGGTGATCCATTCGTGAACCTGGTGGTTGCCTTTCAGGCCAAGGATAAAAATTCTGCAGAGGCAGCGTTCACAATCATTGTCAGGGAAGGACTCCCAGGTATTGTTCTAGGAACCAGTTTTGGAGCATGTATGCTGGGTTCTGACGGGAGCGCTGATTTGTTGCCCCCTAGCCAATGATTGTCACTATGGGCCTCATTTTCTAAAGTATTGCAGGCCTGCGATACTTTAGGTAATGAGGGGTGGGGGGCCGAAATGGGGGGGGGGGCAGTCCTGTGCTAGCCGGCAGCGATTGCTGCCGGTTTCGCACCCAATAGCACCACCATAGAAGGTGTAGCTATTGGGCGCGAAATAGGAAGTGAAAAGGCCCTTACCTTTTCGCTGGCGGCGCCGTCTTTGCGGAGTCGGCCCCGGTGACGCCCCGACTCCTCCTCTTCCGGGGCCGACTCCGCCCCCATCTTGGTATCACACGCGATCTGTCTGGAAAATGACCCCCTATGTTAGCAGGGCTCGATGGGAACCCTTGGGTAGCTGAGAACAAAGGCTGATTCTGATGGAACTGGAAGCCTAAAGCAGCAGGCACAAGTCACCCACTCAAGAAAAATAAAACAAAACGTCTTTCAATCATGCAGATGAACTTGTGGTTAGAGCGTTTGAGCTTTCAGGGTTGAAGAGGAAAAAGGGAGTAGTGCCTTGGTAATCTAGAAAAGGAACAAAAAAACTCCCTATATAATCCATAGCATTCCTGCTCAGTTTATTTGAACTTCTTTTCCTAGCAAAGACATTCAAGCAGTTGCTGAAAAACTAAGAAAAGAAATCCTTTCAGTTAATAGAGTAACTGGAACAGAAATAAAAACACTTTTTGCTAGGAACTCTCAAGGCCAGGAACAGAAATCCTAAAGTCCAATTTTCCAAAAGTGTTAAAACCAGGTAAGTTCTATGGGGTATGAAGAACATATAGCTACAATAATTTAAGAACCAGGGAGAGAGTTGGATTCGGTCATAAAAGACATCATAAGGATGATGCATAAAGGGGGCGGAAGTGCTGAAAGTAGATGATTTCAGTTTAGGTGAACTGAAAAACAAAAAAGCAGGCACCTCTTAAAAATCAAACAACAAAAGAAAAGAGGTGCAACAAAAATTTCAAACCTTTGCTTGAAAATGTCTTAAACTAATAATCCATTTACTTAATTTGCTATGAACACAGGATCAGATTTAAACGTGGTGCACAGAGGTGTAATCCACTGCCTCTTGCCTTGCAATGGGCTGCAAGCAATATCAGGTAGCAGCACAAAATTTCATTCATTTCCTGATTCAGATACCCTTAAATTCTTAAAAAATGCATACATAATGCTGTAAAAATGAATTTTAAAATGATCTCGATATTCTTTGTCCTTGGTTATCACTAAGGCCAAGGGAAGCCATGATGTCGTTCAACACAACGCTTCAAAGCACTGCTGCATCCATAGTATGTCCAACTGCTGCGTTCAAATGGTAACCCGACAAAGGCCAATGTTACAGCAGCACCAATCCACCTGCTTGAGGAGTCACAAAATCTATCGATGTGGAATGTTTTCAAAAGTGTTGTACTAGAACCAGTTCTTTTCAATGTTAATTATCAACATTGCAAAAGGAGCTGAGGGGAAACTGACTGTTTACAAATGGCACAGATATATGTAACAGAGGGAGGAGTGGAAAAAATGAAATGAAATTTGAAAAACTGGAAGAATAATTAAACGTTTGGAAACTATGTGTCAGTGTGAAAAGTATAAAATCCATTATTCACTTATCACTTAGGTGGACAAGAACTGACAACTAAGAGTAATCATTTTAAATAAAGTAGCCATTCAATGTAATTAGGTGAATGGAAAAGCTAAGCCAAGGTAAAAACCTGTTACATATGTGTAGGTAAGATTGCCTTTTAATAGGTCACTAATGAGACATTCACCATGGGTATTGTGTTTTGTTCATAAGGATGGGATGAAAGCAAGTCAAATAAGTGCTACCGAAATAGTTCAGGCCCTGCAAAGCAAGCCCTGATCAGAGAGACATAAGGCACTCAAAATATACTTGCTGAAAGAGAGAATGGAAAGGAGGGATATAATAATAGAAACATTCAAATTGTTAGCAGGCTTCAGTAAAGAACGAGGAGGAATTTTCCATTCAAAACAAAAGAAGAAATTCACGGGCTAAGAGGTCATGATATAAAATTGGAAGGAAGCAGTATCACAGGAAATACTTATTTACTGAGAGGGTGAAAGCCTACCAGCAGAGGTAGTAGCAACTAGGGATGTGAATCGTTTTAGGACGATTAAAATTATCGTCCGATAATTTTAATATCGTCTTAAACCGTTATGGAACACAATACAATACAGATTCTAACGATTTATCGTTATAAATCGTTAGAATCGTGAGCCGGCACACTAAAACCCCCTAAAACCCACCCCCGACCCTTTAAATTAAATCCCCCATCCTCCCGAACCCCCCCCCAAATAACTTAAATAACCTGCGGGTCCAGCGGCGGTCCGGAACGGCAGCGGTCCGGAACGGGCTCCTGCTCTGAATCTTGTCGTCTTCAGCCGGCGCCATTTTCCAAAATGGCGCCGAAAATGGCGGCGGCCATAGACGAAAAAGATTGGACGGCAGGAGGTCCTTCCGGACCCCCGCTGGACTTTTGGCAAGTCTCGTGGGGGTCAGGAGGCCCCCCACAAGCTGGCCAAAAGTTCCTGGAGGTCCAGCGGGGGTCAGGGAGCGATTTCCCGCCGCGAATCGTTTTTGTACGGAAAATGGCGCCGGCAGGAGAGCGACTGCAGGAGGTCGTTCAGCGAGGGTTCCGGCGCCTCGCTGAACGACCTCCTGCAGTCGATCTCCTGCCGGCGCCATTTTCCGTACGAAAACGATTCGCGGCGGGAAATCGCTCCCTGACCCCCGCTGGACCTCCAGGAACTTTTGGCCAGCTTGTGGGGGGCCTCCTGACCCCCACGAGACTTGCCAAAAGTCCAGCGGGGGTCCGGAAGGACCTCCTGCCGTCCAATCTTTTTCGTCTATGGCCGCCGCCATTTTTCGGCGCCATTTTGGAAAATGGCGCCGGCTGAAGACGACAAGATTCAGAGCAGGAGCCCGTTCCGGACCGCTGCCGTTCCGGACCGCCGCTGGACCCGCAGGTTATTTAAGTTATTTGGTGGGGGATTTAATTTAAAGGGTCGGGGGTGGGTTTTAGGGGGTTTTAATGTGCCGGTTTTTCGATTTTTCGATTTTTAACGATTTTTAACGATTTTTCACGATATTTTACCCCCCCAAACGGCAACAATACGATTCCCTCCCCCTCCCAGCCGAAATCGATCGTTAAGACGATCGAGGACACGATTCACATCCCTAGTAGCAACCAAAACTGGAGGATAGAAATAATGGGTGGACTGGGTAAAAAGAGGACAAGACAAGGTTTGACTTGTACAGAATCATGGTAAAGCTGTGCCAAGTGCCCAAGGAGAGGACGCAAGGTGTGTCAACATGAAATGGCAGCTGGGCTTTGGTAGGTGACAAGTGTCCTAGAGTAGAGTCCTACTGGGTCTGTACTAAGAAGACTATTCCATCAGTGTAGGCAGAGGGCGCTATACCACTTATTTTCCAGCTCCCCCATGTGGATTGCCTGCGTCCATAAAAGGCAGAGGTACCCTAGTAAGGGTGTGGAGTTTTGGTTTGAGCCTGGAAGAAGAGGCATCTTTTTAAGTTCCTTTATCTTTTCCATTTCTTACGGAAAGAGGAACCACTTCTAGCCCTGTCTTTTGGGGTCTAGTTGTTTGGAAGAGCAGAGATTTTGAGTTAGCTTTCTTGTTTGAGGAGAAGAGGTTTTGTCCTTGCTTTTGGACTCAGTGAAGGAAGCTACCATCTACCCATCATTCTCGTTTTTGGAAGTTAGTTGACTGGTCTTATTTTGGTTCCATTTGAATCTCTTCCCTGGTGAGATTCATTCATCCACCAGAGATTAAGGAGGCGGTCTGAATAAATCATCAAGTGCTTGGGAGGAGTTGGCGCAGTTGGAAGGCATGGCACTCCATTGGTGAAGAACCACTGTATATAATTACCAAATATTCAAGGAGGAGGTGGTGACCAAGAACTGAACGATAGATGTGTGAAACAGTCATTTCAAGATGCCTGCACCAAGGTACGGTAAATTGGGAACTGAAATTTGGTCATCTGCCCACCCTTTTGGAGGAAGCTTCAAACCTGCCCCCAGGAAGGGAGGGAATCTAGTTGGAGACGTCTTTGAAACAGAACTACAGAGTCACAGATTTGCCTTATTTAAATTGTGTAATGGATGGATTGGCAAAACAATTTGTAGTCAGTAAATTGACTCATTTAATATCCCATAAATCAATAAAGTTATGTTGGAATCTATTCCTGGAATCCTGCATGCTTATTGATATTAAGATTCAGAAAACCAGAAACTAATACCCAGGGCATAAGAGTGTATTCTTCCCCAGCTCCGCCCTCCCTCTTTTGGGGAATCCTGGAACATCTGGGGCAAAATGGATTGTGAGAGAAATAAGGAAAGTTAGACTCCAGAAATAAATATGTAATCTTGGACTCCAATAGTAGGACCCCCAATGTGGGGATTATGCTAGCATGGGCTGCAGTCTAACTTTGCTACACTTACCCGCTAAGAAAAGGAGAACATGCAATCTCCTGCAGGCAGGCAGGCTTGTACAGCAGACAGCTTGGAGATATTCTTAGCATAGTGATGGTGGTAAAGGAAAGGAAAGATGATGGCCACTTGGCCAGAACCTCAACAACGTAGGCAATCGAGCTTGTATGGTTCCTAGCTGGGAGATATCCTTAGATAGATAGCAGTGTAGGCAGGGGCAACTGGGTGAATCCTATGGTCCTTAATTAATGAAATCTCTATGGTACTATAAAATAGAACAGAAACTAGAATGTAGCCACGGTGTTCAATAGTAACATTGAAGTGGGCTACCTGGTTTGTTCAATCTTATAGTGTATATATATATATATATATATATATATATATATATATATATATATATTTATTTAGCATTTTTATATACCGACTTTCCAATAACAGAATTACTGATCAATTCGGTTTACATTTTAACAGAACAATAACATTGACAAGTAAATGTCTTACAAAGAACAGGTCGATATAACTTGGATAAGTAAATATGGGGTTAACCAGTAAAGATACATTGCCTAATATAGGTATAAGTAAAAGATACAGTGCCTAATGTAGGTTAAATAAACAGTTGCTAATTATAAGACTAGGTTATGTCTTCGACTGCCATAGATTAAGTGAGTTCTATAGATGATCTAAATAGCTCTCAGGTGGGTAATCATTGGCCGAGATGTTCCACAGGAAGCTGTTATGGGAAAGCTTGGTTGAACAACCAAGTCTTGAGTCTTTTTTTAAATGTAGATGAGCATTGCACTGCTCTGAGTTCTGGTGGGAGAGAGTTCCAGATTTTGGGGCCCGCTGTAGAGAAGGCTCTTTTGCTTAATGCTGACTTCATCGGTAGTGTATGTAGGTTGTTTTTATAGGCTTGTCTTACTGGTCTGGAGGAGGTGTGGAATCGGAGAGGGATTTTGAGCTCGAGTGGTGCCAAGTTGTGTAGAGCCTTGTGGGTTATTGAGAGCACTTTGAATAGTATTCTGAATTTCACGGGTAGCCAGTGTAGGGTTTTCAAAATAGGTGATATGTGGTCTCTTTTATTGGACTTGGTTAAGATCCTTGCTGCTGCGTTTTGCAGCATCTGTAGGGGTTTTATGGCGTTAGCGGGGAGGCCTAGTAGAAGCGAGTTGCAATAATCTATTTTCGTGAGAATGATAGCTTGTAGCACTAAACGGAAATCTTGGAAATGGAGGAGAGGTCTCAACCTTTTCAAAACTTGTAATTTGAAGAATCCATCCTTTACGATATTATTTATGAGAGATCTGTAATTCATTTGATTATCAAGGATAACCCCTAGATTTCTGACTTGTGTGGACATTGTTAATTGAGAAGACAAGATGGTACTGGGATGTGTGTGGGTTCCGTCTTGGGAGATGAGTAGGTATTCTGTTTTGCTTTGATTTAGAATCAGATTGAGGCTCGTGAGCAAGTTGTTGATGGCTAGTTGGCAAGAGTTCCAGAAGTCCAGGGTTTTTTGGAGAGATTCAGTGATAGGAATCATTATCTGCACATCGTCTGCGTATAGGTAGTGTATGAGATTTAGATTAATGAGGAGCTGGCAAAGTGGTAGAAGGTATATATTGAATAAGGTTGGAGAAAGTGACGAGCCTTGTGGGACTCCTAAGGTGCAGGTGACTGGTTGCGAAACTTCCTTGTTGACCTTGACCTTGTACTGTCTGTTCTGTAAGAATGATTTGCACCATTTGAGGGCCTCATCTCTGATGCCTATGTCTGACAGACGATCTATTAATGTGTTATGATTGACCGTGTCAAATGCCGCCGAGAGATCAAGTAGGATGAGAAGACAAGGGTGTCGGTTTTCCAGGTTTAGTAATATGGAGTCCGTTAGTGAGATAAGTAGAGTTTCCGTGCTTCGTGATTGGCGGAAACCGAACTGAGCTGGAGACAAAATGTTGTTATCGTTTAGGTATTCAGTTAGTTGTTTGTTTACAACACGTTCCATGATTTTTGCGATGAAAGGTAGATTTGCAATTGGGCGAAAATTGGATGGGTTTTCTGGAGAAAGACTAGATTTTTTTAGTAGTGGTTTTACGATTGCCATTTTTAGTGGATCAGGTACTAGCCCTTGGGAGAAGGAGCAGTTGATGATTTGTGCAATGGGTTTGGAGATGGTTTTAGCGCAGGCGATGAGTAGATTGGTGGGTATGGAGTCCTGAGGGTGTGAAGAAGGTTTGAGCTTTTTTAAGATATTTTCGATCTCTAAGGATGAGGTCGGTTCGAATTCCCTAAGGCTAACCTTTTGTGATGGGACAGCAGCTCGAGGTGTAACTGGTGAAGTGTTGATATTATTCTTGGACTGAGTTAGGAGTTTTGGGATCTTATTTTTAAAGTAGGTAGCCAGTTCTTCTGCTTTGCTTGCTGCTTTATCATCTGGTATGGATGTCAAAGCGGGTTTAGTGAGTGATGATACCAAAGAAAAAAGCGCCCTGGGGTCGAAGATGAAGTGGTGAATTTTTTGCGAGTAAAAGTTTCTTTTTGCTTGTAGAATGGATATTCTGTAAAGGTGCATCGTGGACTTGAATGCTGTGATGTTGGTAGATGTAGGGTTTTTCCGCCAGTGTTGTTCTTTTTTTCTGAGCTCTTGTTTTAAGGATTTTAGATTTGGTGTGTACCAAGGTTTTCTATTGTCCTTGTTTGCTTGATGAGCTTTGGTGATAGTTGGGCATGATATATATATATATATATATCAATATGCAGCCCCAAAGCTGCTCCTTCATTCAGGAGACAAAGAGAAACTCAGGAGAAGGGGAAAAACCTGCAATGCTCCAAAAAACTTGGCATAGAAAAGGATTTAAGCTATGATTTAGGGCCTGATTTATTAAGCATTTTTCCCATAGACACAGAATGGGAGACAAGATTGAGTAGATCCGGCCATTGGATAACTGCAACTGTTCAATATCAAGTAGCCATTTTATTATTTTCGAGAAGACAAGCCGCAGCATGCCACAGCCCAGTGGTTTCCAGATTCAATGGAAGAGTTTGCTGCAGGTGTCAACCAGCAGCGTTTGAAATGTACAACTTTCACTATGTTTCTTAGAGTGACTATTACTGTGTGAAGAACAAAGTCTGGAAAAATACAAGGATGGTACAAACTACACATATTGTAATATATATATATATATATATATTTCCATGGAAAGAAGCCATGTACTATATATATATCAAACTATGTCTTGGTTTCTATATAATAGTACATAGCTTTAAAGTCCGCGAGGTACATATCCATTTAGCTTCTTTCCAAGGAAATATATATATATATATATATTACAATATGTGAAGTTTGTACCATCCTTGTATTTTTCCAGACTTTATTCTTCACACAGTAATAGTCTCCCTAGCCCCCAGAACTTCAGTGACATTGCATTAGGCTGCCTGGCCTCCGGATATGATTCTCATTCTATAATCCCAAGTCCTTGGGTTACTGGCTCATTGATGAGGCTAAAGCAGATATGTTGTGCATCACACATGTCCTGACTCATGTATTCCCCACTATGCATACTTAGTGGTAGCACTCCGGTGTCTTCTGTCTGGCATTAGCGCTACTGCCTTTTCCTCTCTTATGATGTCCCCATGTCCGTGTAAAGCTGAATGAGCCAGTGCACCGGTTAGTCTGAAAGTGGCTACAGCTTGCCTAAGTTGGTATGCCACCGTGGTTATATTTTTTTGTTCTTCATTCCTAACCATACTGAGAGCATACAAGGGACAGAATTACTTATCACAGAGATCAAGCATTTCACAGACGATAGACTGGTTTATCAAAATGCCCGGGTAATACACAGCACTTATCTCCAGATGTCTGAGATGGGTGTGATATTACCTGATTTGTATATTTTTTTGAGCCGGATAAATAGTCCATTCACAAATGTTGTGGTAAAATGCTATAGAGAGGTAGAATCAGAATTATTATGCAATGGAAGACCATCTGACCTAGGAGGATTTCCTTTTGCCTGCACTTACTGATGTGCTGTTGTATTAGGCAGGATGGATTCTTCCTTTCTACTGTTTTTTATCATTTTCTCTCCTCAGATAAGATGGGGAATGCAACAGCCCATTTATTGTTCCGTAGTACATGGCCTCTGAGCGCCATAAAATGGTGAATAAAACAGGCGTCGTAAAATGGTGAATAAAACGGAAAATGTCATAATGCCTCTGTATCGCTCCATGGTGAGACGGCACCTTGAATACTGTGTACAATTCTGGTCGCCGCATCTCAAAAAAGATATAATTGCGATGGAGAAGGTACAGAGAAGGGCAACCAAAATGATAAGGGGAATGGAACAACTCCCCTATGAGGAAAGACTAAAGAGGTTAGGACTTTTCAGCTTGGAGAAGAGACGGCTGAGGGGGGATATGATAGAGGTGTTTAAAATCATCAGAGGTCTAGAACGGGTAGATGTGAATCGGTTATTTACTCTTTTGGATAGTAGAAAGACTAGGGGGCACTCCACGAAGTTAGCATGGGGCACATTTAAATCTAATCGGAGAAAGTTCTTTTTTACTCAACGCACAATTAAACTCTGGAATTTGTTGCCAGAGGATGTGGTTAGTGCAGTTAGTATAGTTGTGTTTAAAATAGGATTGGATAAGTTCTTGGAGGAGAAGTCCATTACCTGCTATTAATTAAGTTGACTTAGAAAATAGCCACTGCTATTACTAGCAACGGTAACATGGAATAGACTTAGTGTTTGGGTACTTGCCAGGTTCTTATGGCCTGGATTGGCCACTGTTGGAAACAGGATGCTGGGCTTGATGGACCCTTGGTCTGACCCAGTATGGCATGTTCTTATGTTCTTAAACCCGTCACCGAAGATCCCACAGAGATGGAATGATCCGTTAAAACTCCTTTGATTTAATCTTTCTTCCTTGTTTGTTTTTGCATGAGGAATGTGATGCATATTTGTCACAGCATGTTCCAGATGCTTTCTCAGGAACAGAATGCAGAGACCCAAAGAAGAAAAAGTTCTGTATTAAGTCTCTTGACTTGAATTAATATATATATATTTTTTAATTGTAGCTGAGGCACCTCCATGGCTCAGCAGCTTCTACTCATCTCTATGAAATGTTTACATCGAACAGCATCATATAGTGCGGCCTCATGAGGAAAAGACAGTTGCCAATAGGTCAGCCACCTGCTCAGCAGTTTTACCATAACAGGTCAGCACTTCCCCCTGTAAATCGGTAACTCAGCATCATCATTATGCATGTTTAGCACAATGATTAGCAATACTACAGCCAGCCTCCCACCAAAAATACTTTGGTGTCCAGTTCCTTGTGGACAGGTTACTGTCCAGACTGAATTGTTTATTAGGCTTATAAAAAGTTCTCTTTTATATAAACGTGCCTGATTCAGTGGTTTCACACATACTCTGTTATCATTTTTTTAAAACATTCTTTACATTTTCTTTGGCTTGTTTCAACTTCACCCGTGGAAGTAACTTATTGAGATCTGGAAAACGTTGGTACGTGAATGGAGACAAAAGAGGGAGCTTTGTCCTCCAACACAGGCTGATTTTCAAAATATGTCTTGGCTGTTTCGTGATAAATAGCGCACGCCTCTGGATGGGCTTCGAGTTTTAGTCTGTTCTTGTATAGGGAGTACTGCACTCCTTTATAGGCTGACTGCAGCATGAATATGTGAGTTTGGTTGTTGGTGGGGGTTTTTTTGTGGGGTGGGGGGGGTGCTGTGCAATTCATTTTTCGGAGACAGGCATAATAGAATAAAAGTGCTCTCACCTTCCCACCCTCCAGCTCCAGAATTCCCCTTAGTGTATGACATTCTATAAACGTAACCTAATGTCCCACTTTTAATTTTACACGTTACATTAATCATCTTCCAATAACTTCATCTTAAAACCTTTCATTCTGGTTATATATGAGGGCTTGCTGATAGCAGAAACTGCATCTGCTGGTGAGTAAGGAAGATTTGTGATTAATTGGTTTGCTGGAGAAAGTGTGTGTTTAACATTTACAAAAGAAATAACGGATTAAAGTTGCTTTGTGTGTCTATAAAGTGTGTTAAGGAAATTAGAGGGTTAAAGTTAATCTGTGTGTGTTAAAAGCTTGCAAAAGTCCATTCTTTTGCCGTATGAAGGTGTCAGAGCTGTTTTCTGATGAAGTAATCAGCAATGTATGATCTTCCACTCCATTCCCTCCCTATCTCCCCATTCCCGTAATATAGTTTCTTATATAGACCGTTACCCAATTTAAAGGGTTAGGAGGACATTTTTTCCCCAATAAGAATCAATTAGGAATTACAAGTGAGATATTAACCCTGATCTTAGCAATAGATTAATACAGGTCATTGACAAACAGATTAAATTAAAGCCTCTCAAATTTTTTAGGGTATTTTAAATTGGATTGTGTTCCCACTCCCTATTCAACTTTAAATAACTTTAACAACTCACCAACATTAAGATGCAGACAGCAATTCTGCAGTAGGTTGGAGGCTATCCAGTCTTTTACGCCAAGTGCCACATGTATGATTATTTACCTGTTAGCAAGAAGTTGTATGTGTGCACATAGTGGGGCAGATTTTAATAAAGTTCGCCCGCGTATACTTTTGTTCGCACACTAGGCGCGAACAAGAGTACGCCGGATTTTAATAGATATGCGCGTAGCCGCACGTATCCTTTAAAATCCGGGGTTGACGCGTGCAAGGCTGTGCAAAATCGACAGCCTGCACGTGCCGAACCCCACAGCCTGCCTCCGTTCCCTCCACACACCCCCGCACCTTCCCCTCCCTTCCCCTACCTAACCCACCCCCCCAGCCCTATCTAACCCCCCCTACCTTTGTTTGACGAGTTACACCTGCCCAAAAAAACTCCAAAACTCGTACCTGCAGTCCCAAAACAGTCCAGTTTGTCCCCAGCCTGCTTCCTGAGGATGGAGATCCAGATGGGGGCGCCTCCTAAAACTTGAATCTTCAGCTCCAACCCCTGCTTCAGTGATCCCTTAAAAGGAAAGGTCGAAAGAAAACTTTCCAGACTTCCACAGCCCAGCTTCACTGTAAGGAGAGATGGCATAAAACCTCCTTACCAACCCAGAAAGGAAATCTGCCCCGTCCAAATCCAAATGCCCCACTGCGGTGAGGAGTCACTGTTGTCTTTCCACTGGCTGGGAAAGAGTACCCAGTTTTTCCTCCTCCTGTCCTCCAGATACGGGAATAGCCTTACCAGAAGGCTTACCTGGGAGCTCTCTGGATTTTGGCCTGGAGGCTCCGGAATTCTGAAGGAATTGCCAGGGCTCCGGGCCAATATCTGAAAACTCCGAGTGCTCCTTCCTGCCCCTGCAACCCTGGAAGAAGACTGCAGGAGCCATGCGGGCAGGAAGGAGGCAAAGTGTCGGACCTGCGCCGAAAAGGAAGGGCAGCGGCTGGGTAGCCATGCCTATGGCTCACCCAATTAGCCACCCTGTAGCAGGACTGCCGCAGACTCCATCCTCCAGCAGCCCAAGAACAGGAGGCCCAGCAGCAGGGTCACCATGGACCTCATCCCATGGCAGCCTGAAGAGGAGGCCAGGGCCCTGACTGAGTGTATGTGTGACAGCCAGAGAGCATGTGTATGAGAAAAAAAGACAGCACGGGAGAGTATATGTGTGTGAGATGGAGACAGCCTGTGAGAGTAAGAGCCTGTATGTGTGTGTGTGATATGGAGGCAGCATGTGAGAGTGAGAGTCTGTGTGTGTGTTTTAGATAGGAAGGGGAGAAAAAGACAAGAAGAGAAAGAAGAAAAAGAAAGAAAAAAAAGAGACCCTAAAAAAGGAATTAGGAAAATAATGCTGTCATTGACAATGTGCATTACATATTTGTATTCTGCCCTTTATGCTGTATTCCACCATTCAGAGTCTGTTTCTCAGGCTTTCCAGTTCAGTTTTGGTTGCATGTTTCTGTTTCTAATTTGTAGTCCCTTTTTCTCTATTAGGTAAGGATCGATCTGTGTTCTGCATATGTGATTGAGGTGTAGTATTTCTGCTAGTGTGTAGTTTCTGTAAAGGGATTTGTAGCAGTAAGGCTTGTTCTGTTTCCCCGGTGGGTGGTGTATTAGTGTTCTAGGGCCTGGTATAGTATTGGCATTGCTGCTGTTGTGCTGTTTGAGTCCTGAAATTTAGTGCTGATATGGTATGGTATGGCAAATTCTAGGTGTCTTTCTTTTTGTTTGTTTGTTACCCGGCTGTGGAGGGTGTTTGGTTTGCTGACACTGAGGTGAGCGTGTGTGTGTGTGTGTGTGTGGAAGAGGGGGAGAACTGAGTGAGTGTGCATGTACGTGAGAGTCTGGGGGTGACTGAGAGGAATGAAAGTGTGTGTTGTGAGAATGAGCACGTGTTAGTGTGTGTGTGTGTGTGAGAAAGTCTGTGTGCATGCTGCCTCTTCTCCCCCTCCTCCTGCTAATCCGCAACAATGTCAGTGTGACCGGAAATCAAACGTTCCCAGCAGGCATGCCAGCGGGCACAAGATCTAACCGAGCGTTTAACCAAACTGGAAACAATCTCTAGCCTCTACAAAAAAAAAAGCCTTTTTACCCACAGGAAGGGATAGCTCCTACCAGGCAAGAGGTGCACTGGAACTGAGCAATCTCCCAACCTCACAAACACAAATCAGCTCCTCACACTTCAAACTCCAAATCAAACTGACCACACCTTCTAAGGGCCTGACCCCCCACCTTCTGAACAGGGATAAAACCATTCCAGACATCCTCAGGGGGCGATGCTACAGAAAATCTGTAGCATCTGTTCCCCTTAGCCATCAACTACCAGGGCAGGGATCTATGTCCATCTAAGTGGACAACCGGGGGGGGGGGGGTCTCCAAAAATGCAAGAAGCCTGGGAAGGAATTCAGATGGACTGTTAGTTGACCAAGGGGTAAAAAGAGCACTCAGAGATTTATTTATTTTATTTATTTAATATATATTTCTATACCGGACTTCACGAATAGAATTCACATCAGGCCGGTTTACATGGAACTTAGGGGAAAAAAAACAAGAGTAACCAAAAAACAAGAAGGCTGAATCAAGCAAAGTTACATAAAACAAGGGCATAGAACTTGGGGGCTAAAGTAGCCAGGAAGAAAGGTAGAGCGGAAATTAGCAACAAATCAATAATATATAACTGGTTATGAGATAAGAATTATCTCATTCCTTAAGCTGAGTCCGAAGTGTCATTTTGACTAGGGGAAGGCTTGGAGGAAAAGCCACGTCTTCAGTTGTCTTCGAAAGGTATGAAGGCAAGGTTCCAGTCTTAGGTCAGTCAGAAGTCTGTTCCAGAGGACAGGGCCTGCTGTGGAGAAGGAACGTTCTTTGGTGGTTTTTAGACGGGTGTATTTTGAAGGTGGGACTTGAAGGGTCCCTTTATAGGCTTCTCTGATGGGTCTTTCGGACGAGCGGTGTTTGAGAGGGTTCTGAAGGTCTAGTGTGAGCTGTTGGTGAATAGATTTGTGGATTATCGTGAGAACTTTATATAGAATTCTATATTTTATTGGCAGCCAATGCAGGTTTCGAAGGATGGGGGTAATGTGAGCACGGCGGTTGGTATTGGTTAGGATTCTAGCAGCTGCGTTCTGGAGCATTTGTATAGGTTTTGTGGCTGAAATGGGGAGTCCCAGGAGTAAGGCATTGCAGTAGTCTGTTTTCGAAAATAACGTGGATTGAAGGATGGTTCTAAAGTCCTGGAAGTGGAAAAGGGGTTTGATTCTTTTTAAAACTTGAAGCTTATAGAAACAGTCCTTGGTGATATTATTAATTGATTTCTTTAGATTCAGATGATTGTCTAGTATAATTCCTAAATCTCTAGTTTGAGAGATCTGAGGGTCCAGAGCCGTAATGTCGGTGTTGGTCGAGTGTTCGGGGGATATAAGAAGGATTTCCGTCTTGGATGCGTTAAGAACCAGGTTCAGGCTAGAGAGGAGGCTTTTTATGGACTTCAGGCAATTTTCCCAGTAGTCAAGCGTTTTTTGCAGCGAATCTTTTATGGGGATCAATATCTGCACATCATCTGCATAGAGGTAATGTGTTAGTTTTAGGTTTGTGAGCAGCTGGCAGAGGGGCAGTAAGTAGATATTGAAGAGGGTAGGGGATAGAGAGGAGCCTTGTGGAACGCCTAGTGTTGCTTTATAAGTAGGTGATTCTCTGTTGTTGACTCTAACCTTGTAGCTTCTATTTTTGAGGAAAGAGTTGAACCAGCTAAGGGCGAGTCCAGCAATTCCAATGTCAGATAAACGGTTTAGAAGTATGGCATGGTTTACCGTATCAAAAGCCGCTGAGATATCTAGGAGGACCAGTAGGTATGAAAGCCCTTTGTCAAGACCCAGAAGGATGTGGTCTGATAGGGAGATGAGGAGGGTTTCTGTGCTGGAGGATTTCCGGAAACCGTACTGTGAGGGGTATAGAATTTTATGTTCCTCGAGGTAGTCAGAGAGTTGTGTGTTCACAATTTTCTCTGTGAGTTTTGCTAGAAATGGAAGGTTGGATATAGGTCTGTAATTGGAGAGTTCTTTTGTATCCAAGTTGTGTTTCTTCAAGAGGGGTTTGAGAGATGCAGATTTTAGCTCATCTGGGTAGTTTCCTTGAGTTAGGGAGCAGTTTATGAAGTTGGTCAGTGCTTAGAGATGGTGCTGGGGATGAGGAGCAGAAGTTTAGTAGGAATGTGGTCCGTCGGATGGCTGGATGGTTTCATTTTTTTAAGGGTTGATTCTATTTCCAAGGTAGTTGTAGGTTCGAAGGAGTCGAAGGTGGCTCTGGGATGAAGGGTGGGATTGGAGTCTAGAGTTGGGGTCATTGGGTTGGAGGGAAGGAGTGCCAGAGTGTTTGTGATTTTATCTTGGAAGAAGCGTGCTAGTTCATTGGCTTTTGATTGAGCCTGTTCATCTGGGATAGTAGGGGCAGAGGGTTTTGTGAGTTGGGATACGAAGGAAAACAGGGCTCTGGCATCGTATTGTATATCATGGATTCTGCTTGCATAGAATTTCTTTTTTGTCTGTAGGATAGAGATCTTGTAGAAATGAAGGGTACGTTTGTAATCAGATAGAGTTGAGGAGTTGGGGTTATTACGCCATATGCCTTCTTTGTATCTGAGGTCTAGCTTCATCTGTTTCAGCTCTGGGGAGAACCAAGGTTGTTTCTTTTTTTGTGCCCAATTGATGGTTTTCGTCGTTTTAGGACATAGTTTGTTGGCTATTGATTCCGTGATGTTGCTCCAAGAGAGAAGGGCTGCGTTGGGGTTGGAGATATCCATATTAGGAAGATCAGTAGATAGGTGTTCGCTAAGAGTGTCGGAGGGGCATGCTTTCCGGAAATGGATGGTAGATTGAGGTTGAGATTCAATAGGATTTACTTTGGTGGAGAAAGTAGTTGATATCAGGGAGTGGTCCGACCAAGGAACAGGGGTGCAGTCTGGAGAATTATAGTAAGACAGGTTAGAATTAATGAATATGAGATCAAGTGTGTGTCCTGCTTTGTGGGTTGGTTTATTTATGATTTGTTCAAAACCCATGGCTCTGAGAGTTGAGAGTAAGGATTCAACATTAGTAGAGAGAGGTGAGGCATCTACATGAAGATTGAAATCCCCCAATATCATAGCTGGAGCGTCTGTGTTGATGTATTTGGCGATGATTTCTATGAGAAGGGAGGCTTCGGTGTCGAGTGTACCTGGTGGAGCATAAACCAACAGAATTTGGATATGTTTTGACTTGAAGAGACCCAATTCCAGTTTTTTTGTGGGGGTCTTGACTGGTTGCTGTGAGAGATAGAATTCTTTCTTGGCGGCTAGTAGAAGCCCTCCTCCTTTTTTTTGAGTCTTGGGATTGAGAAGAAGTCGTAAAGGTGTATCGGTAGTTGGTTTATCAGAGGAGTGTCAGAGCTTTTTAACCAGGTTTCTGTGATGGCACAGATGTCTGGTTTGGAATCTAGTAGGTAGTCACTGAGGATGTGGGTTTTCTTAGTGAGGGATTGGGCGTTGAAGAGTGTCAGAGAAAATAAGGAGAGTCCTAATAGCTGGGTGAGAGGTGAAATCATGATGGGGATGAGTGATCTCTTAGTGTGGCTTGAGGGACATTGTAGCAGTCTCAAGTTGTGGGAGTAGTGATGATGAATAACGGGGATGGAGTAGGTTAGCATATTGGCTCCGAAGATGATGTAGAAATGAAGGTAATTGTGGGGGAGAGTTGAAAATATTGGTTTTTGGTGTTCTTAGCTGAAGTTGTTGGTGCTTGGTTCTTGGATGAGCGAGCTAGAAATTTTTTTTTTTTTAATTGTATGATGGTTATTATGGGTAGTTGAGGAAGGTTCGTTTGTTTGTCTATCTGATGTGATTGAGTGTGGTTAGAGTTGGAGATCCGTTGAGTGCTGGTCTGTGAGTCCATTGAGTGCTGGTATGGGAGTCCGAAGGGTATGTAAGTCCGAAAGGTTGCTGGTCTGTGAGTCCGTTGGGAGAGTCCTTTGAGTGCTGGTCTGAGTCCGTTGAGTGCTGGTCTGAGTCTGTTGAGTGCTGGCTGTGTGGTGAGTCGGTTGAGAGATTCTGCTAGGTGTAGCTCAGATCAGAGAAATGAGCGATGCAGAATGCAAGAGGAGTGGTTGAATGAATGGTGGTGGGTATGTGGGTGGCTACGTCTGGAGGTATGACTGAGCTGCCGGTGGATAAAACAGGTGGGAGCTTTGTTTGGAGTTGCGTGACGCCTAGGGCCGTCTCGGCTCTGGGGGAGCCGAGTGGGAGGCGAGTGAGATGTAGGGGTTTCCGGGGCGTGCTTACCAGTTCCCTTCCATTCTGTTAATTTCTTTTCTCCTTTGTTTCCGTCAACCGTCTTCACAAGAGTCTAGTTAGGTGTCCACCTCCCCTGGCCCTGAAGGGCTGCCGACAACTGCGCGGGGGCGGGCCGACCATAGCCGAGGGTGGCGTGAAGGTTCGCGGTGCAGGGGCAATAGTGATCGTGTGAGAAAAGAGGGGGTTGGAAGGAATATGGCCTGGCTTCGGGCTTCAGGGGCTGCACGAAGGTGCGCATGGCGCACGACGCCGGGAGGAGAGAGGGTTTTAAATCCTCTCGGCGACGCCCGATGACGTCACCGCTGCGCCGTCTGTGATCGTGGGCTGCAGGGAGGTGCAGGTAAGTGTGGCCGGTGTAGCGTAGGGCCGGAGGGAGAAGCCTCGTGGTCGGCCTGGAGCCCGTTGGGGGGAAGGGTGCGATCGAGATGACAAGGACATAGCAAAAGAAACCTAAATGAATTCTTTGCTTCGGTCTTCACTGAAAAGAATGTTGGGGAGATACCTACACTGTACAGTGCTGCGTACATCTAGGAGCCCCATAAACATGTTACGTATTTCTTTATTTTATTTAAAAGATTTATATTCTGCTCCTGTCCACCGTTTGCGGTGGATTACATATAAACACGCATATTAAAACATTGAAGCGGAAACCAATAACAGGAATACACTAAACATATAAAAAGGACAAAAGAGAAGATTCGTCAATGAGAAACAATTAAGAATTTCTTAATGTTAAAATAAAATTAGTCCGATTACAACTTAAAATATTAAACTACTAAAAGATCAAGCACTGAAATGCACGAAGGGACACAAGCAGAGTAAGAAGTAGTAGTAATGCAGCCCCGTTAAAAATCAGGTGTCTGCGTTAATGTGGCTGCCAATTTAAATAAGTATCATGTCGATGAGATCATTATCCATTATCGTGGAATTTGCAAAAGTGCATTCATTTTACCTTGATCACAGGTAAGCCTAACTAGAGTTTTGGAGGTGTGGTTAACTGCTATCGATTGAGTTGGCTTGCCATCAGTTAATTATCGGGGGAGGTAGTGTCCAGAGACCTCTCTCCTCCCCACCCGGAGACAAGCAGGTTCCCCCCTCCCGGACATGGCACCCACCCCTTCAGGATGCTGCTGACTCACATCCCCTTTCAAAGTTCCGGAGCCCTTACCCGAGCCCCTGCCTAGAACTGAGAATCTGCAGGTGAAGAGGGACCTACCTCGCTCCTGCCACTTTGCTAGTCCTGGGTTGAATGGCAACTTTGCTGTTATGTGCATGCAACATACAGGTCAAGCTCTGAGGTGGCCAGGCTGCCATGGGCAAGGACTGGTGAGGGGCTCTCTCTTCCTTCTGCAGCTTACTAAGGTTCTGGGAGGAGGGGGTGGATCTTGAGTGTTTGGGGGGGGGGGGGGTCACACTGGTGGCTCCCTCCTTGCCCACACAGATCCCCTGGGGCCAGCTCTAGCCATGCTCGTTGATGTGGGCTGCAGGGACCCACACAGACTGCGGCTGCGTTAAGATGGCCACATTCAGTGTAACATGCTTTAGCACCGTTACTGCTCTTCCTAATTCTTGCATCGTGCAGAGGGATCCCCCTTCTGGAGTTCACAGGGTGTAATGTGTACAGGTAATGCATCAAGGTGCACTTGGGAGTTCTTTTTTAATCAAGCTGGTGGGGTCCCAATACAACTGGGACAATTTCTCTTTCTTTCTGCCATATTTTCTTGATGTCAGATTGCATTTCTTGCTACTTGATGATCCTCGTACACGGGACAGAACAGTCGCTTGACCCTGACACTTCCATCAGCAGTGCTGTTCTGTTGCATATTTATTTATTTATTTTTATTTATTTATTAACTTTTATTTACCGACATTCGTGAAGCACATCATGCCGGTTTACATATTGTTTTCCTTCACCACTATATTTAGTTTTCCAGCATCAAGTATTTTGTTGGTTGAAATAGGAATGTTCAGTTTTTCATTCCAATTTCTTCATTCTCTGCGATTTCAATTTCTAAATTCTCTGCGTTCGTCAGGGTCTTGATCCCAGTGGTTTATTGGTACATTGATGTTACAGCCGTGCCACCTTACTGTACCTTTCAGTACGCAGACCTTCTCACATCAACACATTGCACCCAGCATTGAGAAACTGCTTTCAGTTTCGTGCCATAGACCCTGCATTTGTCTTTTTTTTTTTTTCCTACACTTGGCTGTGAACCTTCTTGTCTGTTGTCCATTGTTCTGTGCTGCAGTTATCAATCTCTCATCTTTAGATTTAAGCTTTCCTCTTTGTAACCATTCCTATGTCAAATTTTGATCTACATTAGTTTGGTGACAGAACGCTCTGTATTTCCTGCTGTATTTGTGCATTTTCCACTTATTGTTTGCTGCTTCAACTCTTCTACTCCGATTTCCTTAAAGATAATTCTCGTGCCCTTTGTTATTTTTTCTTCTTCTTGTCTCAAACCCCCCCCCCCCCATCTATTCTCTTTTCCCTTTGATCCTTGTATTACCTCCTTACTGCTTCCCGTTACGCGGATTCAATTTTCACCTACTCCAGTGATTCCACTCTTTCTCATCTCCTCGCTCTTTCAAATCTTCTCGACTCTGTGTAGGGATGGCAAACCTGTGGCAAAAGGGACACCCCCACAGGCATAATATCCAGTTGCAAATGAAATCCCACAGACCCCAGCTTCCTTCCACCTGGCAGTTCCACACGTTTGCATCCTCATGGCACCAGGCCTCAAAGGGCCTTTGCGACAGTGAAAACATTTTTTTTGTACACATTTACAGGAAAGAAATGTGCATAAAAATTGTACCTTCTTTATAATTAATTATAGACTAATTCTAAAACTGACTTTGTAAACCGTTGAGATCTTCTTTTGGAACAATGGTATATAAAACAACTAAATAAAAGAAATAAAATAAAATAAAATAATTGCTCAGGCTCATGCTATCCATTTCAGAGCATTAGAGTTGCGCAAACTGCAAATCACTAAACATCTGCAGGTCATGGCCGAGCAGAGCGTTGGCGCAATGGCGCCTGCCAAACCTTCTCATACGCGCCTGCTCCTTCCGTTGCACTCGCCTTTCAATCCCACCTCATCCCAAGCAGGACTGCAGTCAATGGTTTATCAAGCATTTTGTCCTTAACCCCTCCTAACCCTTTAGCCACTTCCGTTCTCTTTCTGTGACTTCGAAGTTTTCGAGTTACATCTGCTGTTCCAAGTCAGGAGCTCTGCCACGGTACTGCAAGCCGCTTTCTGCCAGGAGATTAAACACTAGGATCATGGGACGGAAGTGAATTCGCTGGGCTCAGATTTGGCCTCTCTCTCTGCTTTAGTCTGAAACACTGCATTTAATCAGGAGCCGCACATTCATCCTCATGCGAGCAGCATACATGCGGACCAAGCCAAATAAACACACTCACTGGACATTTTATTTTTTAAGATAATCCGTGTTTATTTATTGCTGGAAAAGGAGCAGAGCTGCTGAGCTTTGTGGTACCATGCGCATATATATATATATATATATATATATAAATATATATATATAGCTGTTCTGTCATTCACAGCGTATTTATTACAATGTGTGTTTAATCAGGCAGTTATGTATAGTACACCAGATTATAAAATAGTGATTAGAAATGCATTCAGTTCAAGTTGGAAGTAAAATATCTCAACATGATTTAAAAGCTTAAAAAAATACAGTAGTCCACATTGTTTTGAGACTTGCATTCACTTGATTACATCCCCCTTTTTGTTATCAGGTTTGGAGGACTGGTTGGTTCCATAGCTGTAACATCATTGGATAACACTGTTTAGAACACATATGGCAGTAAAAAAAAAAACAACAAACCACATAGAATGTCCATTTCTTCTATACAAAACCTTAGCAAGACAGTGCACTCAGACTATTGATCTACAGTTTATAAAAAATACAAATCACAACATACAAACTACCTCGTAAGAAAGCTCAGTGTGTGTGTGTGTGCTCTCTGCTCACTGACAAATCACCACAGAAGGTGCTAATAAAGACACAATTTCTACCTGAATAAGACATAAGGTGCCTCCACTGTAATATACTGGAAAAAAAACCCCCCCAACAAACATCTGTCCAGAAAATCCATAACTGGAGGTGTCAGCCTACAATTTGGACCTAACAGAAATTTACTAAGGATGATGAATCCTGACTGGTTACAAGACAGCTGGGGAAACCAGCGTTGTAAGCACGCAGAATTCACGAGCCAGATATATTAAGCATTTTTTCCTTAGATACAATGAGGTCCATGTTCATCCACTGTCTGGATAGCAAAGTTAGCCGGCTAATTTTGGAGGTATCTTCAATAGTTCAGTCGCAGTACTGAATATAGCGGGCTATCTTAAAATTAGCTCTTTGGCCTGACCAGATATTTAGCTACCTAAGGGGCTCATTTTCAACAGCTTTCTCACGCGAAAAGTCCCTTTTCACGTGCGATAGGGTGATCGGGGCGGAGTTGGGGGGCGACGTCGGCCTCGGAAGAGGAGGAGTTGAGGCGGCACCGGGGCCGACGCCGAGGAGACGATTGCTGGCGGCGAAAAGGTAAGGACCCTTATCGCCGCCGGTTTCGCGCCCAGTAGCACCGCCTTTCACGATGGCGCTACTGGGTGCGAAAGCCGGCAGCGACAGCATCGCGGTGGTGCGATCGCTGCCGGCTTTCACAGGCCCGCCCCACTGCTTCGCCCACCCGCCCACCTCCGGTTTCGCGCAATTCAGGAAGCCGGGCGAAGATAGAAAATCTAGGCCTAAGTTATCTGGCTATCTCTGAATATTGGAGTTAGCAGGATAACATATTCGGCCAACTCAACTCCTCCCAGTTACACTCCCGGAACGTCCCTAACTTATCTGGCCAGAATTCAGCCGGATAAGTGCCCAAACCTTCATTTAGCTGGATATCTTCTGAGTTAGCCAGCTAAATGCTTTTGAATATGGACCTCAATATTTGTAAAAACCCCTTTAGTACATCTGGCCCCTCTGACAAGCAGTGGTTGGTTGCAGAGTCTGGGGGGAACCAGACCTCACTCTCGAATGAGGCCTTCTGACTCCCTGTAGCTTGAGCCATGCAATCAGGGGAGCTGGGTCCAGGGGATGCTCCGTTTAGCCTGCAGCTCATAGTGGCCCGTGAGCCAGAGAGCAGAAGGGGAGGAGAAATCCCGGTTTAGCTGCAGATGATGGTTTCTACGGTGCCTTTGACAGTTCCTGCTGCTCAAGGCAGCTGTGAGGAGCCGAAGGTGGTCTCGATTAGGACTGAAAAGCAGGAAGGCTCCGCTGGAGAGAAAATTGCAATCTGTATCAGAATGCCTCTGGATCGGCCATTTATTATTTAAACAACTGATTTGGCTAAAGGGGTTTGGCCTCATCTCTGACCTTTAAATATTTCAGCCAGCCACTAACTACCATGAAATGTCAACTCTACTAGTCATTATTTTTTTATCGCTTTAAAGTGCAGAACACTAATGATCTTGTTATTAAAATATTAAGGTGATGGAAACCGATTGCATTGCTGTGTGATGCACTGGATACAGAGAGAACTGTAAACACTCTTATCCACATAAGTATTTCATATGCATTGAGATTTTCATCACCTTTTTGTCTCTTTGACTGTTTTCACATATGGTAAGGGATATATCTGCTCATTAGGCTTTCTCTATTAACTAAATTAATTAGATATGATGCTAGGAAAAGGAGACGATATGCTGGAATGTGTTATAATAAAAGTATGCAAATTAGTGATGCAAACATATATATGCACTTTGTATTTGTTTCATGTGCACAAATATTTCAACTTTGTTGTGTACAATCAAAGGTTTAAATAAAGATGCATGATATTTGATATTGCTGATTTCATAAACCATTTGTCCTTTAAAAGCTGCAGACATTTAATTTTTAAGATCCTGTATGCTAGAGAGATCCAGAAAAGGAATTCTGCCCTTTGTAGAAATATTATGAAAAATAACTTGATTTTCTAGTGCAACTTTCACCCACATAAGATCCCACAACATTTTTTTAGTGGTCTCACTTCAGAGATATGCAAGCAAGATACCTCTAGAGTGAATGTCAAAGCAGCTTTTTAGCGCAAAGATGCCTACATGTCACTTTAACTTCCTCTATCTCATTTTACTCAACTATAAGGGGATTAATAATAAAAGCAGCGCTAGGTCTTCTCTCCAAACCTCTTCCTCTTCAGAAGGAGGGAAACACGTGATAAGGAACAATTATATTCTTATTACCCACTGGCAACTGGCTAAACTCACCGAATCCATGGTAACCAGGCAGCCGAAAAATTGTCTCGAAGGGACAAATGGATTGGACCAATCACAATCAGGGCACAGTACAGAAATAATCCTCATGTCACTCATCGGTATCATGCGGTTACTGATGGAACAAAGGAAATCAGGCCTCTTAGTTCTCTTTGATTTCTCCGCATTTGACAACGTTGACAACCAAAATCTTTCCATCCAGGCTGGCAAAGCTAGACTTAGGGGGCAGTGCTCTTAACTGGTTTCAGTCTTTACTGACTGGCAGAGATCAGATCACCCCATGGGACATGACTTCATCCAAACCCTGTCCCTTGCTTTTGGATGCGCCTCAGGGCTCTCCGCTAACTCCAGCCTCTTCAATGTTTACCTCCAACCCTTGGGGTCATGTGATGTGGTGAGCTCGGGCAGTCAATTAGCTGCTGAGTTCTGGGGGCCACTGTGCAAAATATCTTGCTGTACTCCTCATATTCCATCTTTTGTTTTTACGACTTTCTCCTCACCTAAAAGTGTGGTGACCAGTGAGAGCCCCTCATTTCTCCAAACTGGAGCTGGTGAATCAAAGATTGCCAACGTTAAGGATAACGAAGGGGCTCTTCAAGATATAGATGAGGCCTTAACAGTGAAGGTAACAAATGCTGTTGTTGCAGTGCTAAAATCAGATTTTGATAAACTACATAACTGATTTGGAGCCCTTAACAATGTGCTAGCAGGTGTGGGTAAACATATTGACGTGGTGAAACAAAAGGGTCTCTGCTAGAGAATACAAGGTTAGTGAGCTGAAAGATTTGGTGCAAAGATGATGTAAACAGTGAAAAGTTGATGATCTAGAAAACAGATCTCGTTGTTAATATTCTGAGGAATAGCTGAGACCATACAGGATTCTGACTTAGCATGTTGGAAGAATGGTTCCAACTGATTTGGATTTACTGGAATCTCAGGGGGAAATATAGATTGAGCGAGCCCACAGAATTGGAGCCAAAAATCTGGGGAAAATAGACTTCGAGAGGCAAAAGCACGCTTTTTGAACTATGCTCACAAAAATACCAAACTTCAAGCTTATAGGAAGCAGGAACTGATTTTTCAAGGCAAAAAGATCCTGGATTTTCAAAATGTGTCTAATAAGGTCTCAGTCAAGCATAGAGAATTCTTGCCCATTTGTTTAGAGTTCTTTGAAACAAAATCAAGTATTCTGTACAATATCCAGCGAGACTTAAAACATGGGTAAGGGTCAAACTAATCTTTCTCTCGGTCGCAGAGGCTGAATGTTTGTCCATTCCCTTTCCAATGAAACTTGAGGAGCACTTGGGATGGCTGCCCAGGCTTTGTTACTGGGAGAAGAACAGGCTGCTGAATTCTTTTTTGTTGACTTTGCTTAACTGATTCTCATCTTAGGAATCTCCCTGTGATATGGTTATTCTTTAATTTTCCTTCACCTCTACATCTTAACCAACTTTGGTTGCCCTAAGCTGGACACCTTGACCTAATGTGGAGAAGGTACAGAAGGAGCATTACTTTTTGACTCTGCTACTAAGGAGTTCTATGCTGACATAACTTTTCCTTTTGTTGACCCTGATGGTGTTTGCTTTCTTTGATGGTTCTAGCTTACTTTTTGTTTTGGTCAGAGTAGGAGTGGCATCTGAACCCTGATTTATTGATCTGTGATTTTTTTGGGAGATCTTTTGAATTCACACTGTTTTTTATTTGTTGGTTTTGTTCGTTGTTGGGGATATATTGTTTTAAGGGTAGGAAATGGCTGTGTTGAGATTGAGGGGAGTGATTGTTTGATGTTTCTGAGGGGTATTAATGTATCATGCAATTTTTTTTTTAATATGGTTATCATGTAACAGGCCTGTTGCATTATTCTAACTGCTTGGGCTAGGAGGCAGGGAGAAGCTTGCTGGTATTATTCAGAAATATATTTCTTATTTGGGAAATGAAGACCTACCTCAAATATGCAATGTGGAATGCTGCTGATCTTCAAATTCCACTCAAAAGAACAAAGGTTTTATCAAATTTAAGGAAATTACAAGTGCCCCTAGCTTTTTTTTTTAATAAGAAATATATCTCACTGATGCAAAAAATGGTAGACTAAAACTCAAATGAGTATCCCAAGTTTTCTTTGCCTCTGGAACCTCTAAGAGAAGTGGTGTGGCTACTTTAATACATAAGAATGTGTCCTATCAATTGGAGAAATCCATTTGTGATCCGAGAGGAAGGTTCACAGTACTCCTTGAAAAACTGTATGGTAGATTAGTTATATTGCCTTCCATATATGCACCCAACTCCTATTCACACTCCTGTTTTGGGCACCTTTAATTTTATCCTTGGAGTACTGCTTTATTATTAGGAGAGCCTATGGGACCAGATAAAGGCATTTTAGTTTTATGTAAACCGTTGGAAGTTTTAGATGTCTGGAGATTACTTAACCCTTCCAGCAGAGATTTTATCCCCCTGTATAGAGCTCATGGAACTCGTTCCCGGATTGATTATGTATTATTATCTGAATCCTTTTCCTCCAAGGTTTATTACGGCTAAAACCGAAGCCCTAATCGTATCAGACCTTACGCGGGTTACATGTGTTATTGAAATAGGGATCCTAAGCATAAAAAAGCAGATGAGAACATGAAGGAAACAGAAAACTGCAGACCTGTTAGTTTAGCATCAATGGTGAGCACAGTACTGGAGTGTAACATACTGTAATACCTCGAAGCCAATGGGTGGGAGGACCATAAGCAATAGGTTACACTATGGGAAAATGTTGATAAATATGATCGATTTCAGTGAGGAATTGTCCATAGAAACAGATTGGTGGAGTGCAAAAGACATGGCCAGTCTGGATTTCAGTAAGATCTTTGATGCTGCTCCACTCAGAAGACTGGTGAGGAAGTCCCAAACTGGGAGTTGGACGAAAAATGATAAACTGGGTGAGAAGTTGATTGAGCTGCTGGACTAAAGAGAGTGCTAGTCAATGGGATCTGATCTGGAGATGGGGAAAGGGGCAGTGGGGTTGCTGCAAGGATCGGCATTAGCAAAATACTCTTTAATGTTTTTATAAGTGATGTTAGGGAAGAGTTGGAAGGAAAAGTGTGCCTGTTTGCAGATGTAAATATTTTTAACACAATGCACAATCCAGAGGGGGTTTATAAGATGAAGGATGGCTTTAAAATGCCGGGGAAAATGGTCGTGTGTTTGGGATGCAGAAATCCAAGGGCTAAATACCTTTCTGGCAGAGAAGAGTTAGCAGCCACCGAACAAGAAAAAGACTTCAGGGGCAGGGATCATCATCTCTGATCACCTCAAAGTAGCCAATCAGCGTGACAAAGCAATTAAGAAAATGAATAGTACACGTGGGTACTGAAAGCGAGGTAGCATTACCTCGTTAAAGGTCTCTGGCGAGTTCCTGGAGACCACAACTACAAAAGGACATCGACAAGGCCCTTTAAAGAAGGGCCACCAAAATGCTGCATGGTCTTCTACACTAAAAGCCATGCGCCAAGAGACTAAAGTAGTTAAAGACGCATCCTCTAGAAGAAAGGGGAAGGGGAGACATAATACAAATATTCAACTATCTGGCAGACTTCAATAAAGTAGCAGATGGCAGCATTTTCCACAGAATGAAAAGCTCAAGGACAAGGGTTACTCATATGAAGCTGAAGAGAGACAAGCTCAATAGGAATGTGAGAAAAAATATATTTTTTTTCCACCGAGAAGGTGGTGAGCACCAGAAATAGAATTCCAGAAGAGGTTCCAGCAGAGCCAAAACATTAGCAGAACGGAAGCATGCACAGGGCTAAACACAAAGGAACCTTAGTGAGAGAGAGCGGGGAAAACCACAGGTTGAGTTAAGACCTGCGAGAGCACATTAGGCAGGCACAAACTGGCAGACCGGGTGGAGCAAAGGCTCCTTTTCTGCTGACAAAAAAAACATGAATCGCAAACTGATAAATACAACCTGAAGGAAATCTCCATCTATGGGGATGGGATGGGGGAAGCTGATGCTCCTAAAAATGAATCAGAAAGTCTTAGGTTGGATTACTCTTTCAATTACAGCCACTCTAGCATGAAGGATTTTGGCTCGACACAAATATTTTATCGTAGGAAAAATACATTTCATATTGTTTATTGTAACAACTGCTGCTTTTTCCTTCCAGAAACTTGACAAATAAACATTACAACTAAGAGAAATATCAATGTTGCTGTATAAACAGACTATCAAGTGGGCTCCCTGAAGATACTTCATTTCCACCTGCTACTGATGGTCATTCAGAGCTCCCTCTTAGCTCATATTCCTTCTGCCGCTCATGAGTTAGTTGTCAGTAACGTGTGAATACTTCTTCAATCATGCCATAATATATCTTGTTATTTATATATATATATATATAGTTTTTTTTTGTCTTTTAAAGCATATCGATACAGTACCAGACTTTGACAATGAAAATACCAGCTGTTATGCATTCGTGATTCTCTGCAGGACGGGAAGAATAAAGGACAACGTCAACTTAGCCCAGACACCTAACTCTCCTAGAGATCACCGTGAAAAATTATTTATCGCGTGATTTCTGTATTTTAAAGGTACAGTTCAGTGCAATTAACAGTAAGAATAAAATATATTATCCTGCCTTTGCGTGTGGGTTAAATATTCCCTTAGTGGTCACGGTAAAAGAAGAAAAAAAAAAAAAAAGGGATGAATGCTCTCCTGACAGGGACTTGGATACAATAACTGCCAAAGTGTTCTTGTTTTCAGAACAGTTTGTGCTAATAACTTATCCGGTTTGTTTAAAAAAAAGAATTGTCTTTGTTCATCAAAGCTGAGCTGTTATATGTGGGTAAGTTGTTTAATTGCGTTAGCATAGAAAGTAGGTCTTTTCAAAAGAGATTAGATTAAGGGTGCTGTGTTTATCCCATCAATTCTGACAGGAGCAGCAGGGCACCTTTCAGCTGGTGACCAAGCCAACCAGGATCTGCCCCTGCCCCTCTCTCTCCCTCCATCCTTTCCTCTCTCTGGGCCTCCCCCTCCCCCCCCCCCCGCACCTCCTCTCTTTCTTTCCCATCTCTATCCCCCCTTCTCTCTCCCTCTGCCCCCCCCCCCCCCACCCACTCTAGGCTCCGAGTCTGACCGTAAGCAGCAGATTTTCCCAAAACCCCCCATCTCCTTTATTCGCCCCTCCCTTCAGCCTGGGGATCTCCACCCCCGTTCCCAGGCTGATCAGTGGCAGGAGCAGAAGAGAGGAGGCAGGTCCTCCTTTGCCCCTGCAAACTGCAGAGGAGAAGGCCCCAGGCACCACTGCTCTTGTCCTCCTGCCGCCGCCGAGTGCGGGAGGGTTTGCAAGGAGGGAGTTGCAACGCATGGCTGGACCGTTGCTGTCTGCCTGTGATACCGCAGAAAAGGCCCGATTTTGTAGCCCTTCCCCCGGCAGTGGAAGTCATTCTTCTGCCCTGTCCGAAGGTGGTCGGGGCCCATGGCCCGTGTGGCCAACCCTGTTCCGTTCTGATACTTTTTTTTTTTTCTCCCTCACTTCCACCGGGCAGCTGCTTTATGGATTCATCACCCCCCTTCCTGTGAAGAAATAGTTCCTGATGTTACTCCCGAGCCCCTCCCCTTTCAGCCTCATATCATAATCCCGTGACCTAATATTTTGTTTCCATTGAAGAATGCCTGCCTTTCAGGTATGTGAACGTCTCTAGCACGCACTCTCTCTCTTCTCAACTCCAGAGTCTACGTATTTAGGTCCCGAAGACTCCGCTCTGCACTAATGTGGCAGGCGCTCGCTGGACTGCCTCTCTTCCTTTTGTATAGACAGACTCAATTCAAGAGCTACCCGCAGAGTGGCCGAAATGTACACCAAGGGGTAGATTTTAAAACAATGCGCGTTCGCGTACTTTTGTTGGCGCACCAGTCGCAAACAAAAGTACGCTGGATTTTAGTAGATACGCGCGTATCTGCTAAAATTGGCAGCCTTGCGCGCTAAATTGGCAGCCTTACGCGCGTATCTGCTAAAATTGGCAGCCTTGCGCGCGCCGCACAAGGCTGCCAATTTTGGGCAGCCGGCGCGCGCCGAGCTGCGCAGCCTGCCTCCGTTCCCTCCGAGGCCGCTCCGAAATCGGAGCGGCCTCGGAGGGAACTCTCTTTTGCCCTCCCCTCACCATCCCCTCCCTTCCTCTACCTAACCCACCCCCCCAGCCCTATCTAAACCCCCCCCTACCTTTGTCGACGGATTTACGCCTCCCGGAGGGTGGTGTAAATCCACGTGCGCCAGCGGGCTGCTGGCGCGCCGAGACGCAACCCGGGGGCGGTTCCGGAGAGCGCGGCCACGCCCCCGGACCGCCCCGGGCTGAAACCACACCCCCGGACCCGCCCCCGAAATGCTGCGTCCCGCCCCCAAAACGCCGTGTCGATCGGCCCCGCCCCCGACACGCCCCTGACAAAAAACCCCGGGACTTACGCGAGTCCCGGGGCTCTGCGCGCGCCGGCAGGCCTATGGAAAATAGGCGCGCAAGGCCCTGCTCGCGTAAATCTGGGTGGATTTACACGAGCAGGGCTTTTAAAATCCGCCCCCAAGCGATTAGAGAGAAAAGCAAAAACAGCATTGTGAGACATTAAGAATGACAGCTTGCAAACGTTTTACGTGCTGGGTGCCAAACTCGGTGGCGAGGAGAGAAATAGGAAAATAATACTTTTTATCCGATTAAATTTCCCTTTGTCCCCCATCTGCTCACATAGGATCTTCCTGTAAAGGATCTTGGTCTATGCAAGGTGTCTTCAGTACACAGGGGGCCTAGAAACGGCCTCTCGAAAAGGGGGATCCCCGTGATGCGCATGGGCAGCCTCTGCAACCTTTCACAATTTACATTTCTGCCATGCTTGCGTTGCCCCTAGTGACCTCATTGGTTTCTTTACCACCTGATGGTGGCACCGAATCTGCCCTGCTGCAGCAGAAGATGATTTCCCATTGTAAACGCAACTTTTAGAAGAACAGGTAAACATGGGCCGTCCGTGGCATAGTAAATCTCTGCATTTGTGCATCACCGGTGCACTCACACCTAGGCTTGTACGGAAAACACATTTATTAAATGCAGATCAGAGTTCACAAAGGTATATATATGCATGTGTGTATGTTTATATATATTTATATATGTACATTGTTACATACTATACATTTGTTCCTGAATGATGTTTAGATGAATGGTAATTTTAGAAATACATAACATTTGTGCCTTTCTATTTATGATAAGTGAGTTACTTCAAACAAACAACATAATTCAAATTTGGCAACTGAAAATGGGAAAACTGCGTGTGCTCAATTTATTTGTTTTGCGGGACTGAACAATGTGCAATTTTTTTTCGGCTCTGCAGATCTCGGAGCTCGCCGCGTCTGTGGAACACGCCCGTCTTCAGTCACCTTTCTATTACTAAGTCACGCATCGAGACCCGCTCACATGGACGCAAGGCAGAGCAGATGATATAGAATGAGCCGGGGAGGAGGCAGCGATCCACGGGAGTCTGGTCACCTTCTTTCAATAACCAAAAAGAGAGCAGAAGGAAAGAAAAAAGACTTAAGAGGGATGGGGGAAGTACAGCCGGAAGAGGGGAAACGAAGGAAAAAAAGGACGAAAGAGATCCCTGAATTCTTTCCAGGCCGTGATCTATTTTAATCGGACCACCCTGAAAATGATCCAAAGACGCTGAACATGAGCTTTCAAGAACACATGGGTCCCTTCGGCAGAGCAAGAGATGGCAGGAGTGAAGGATTAAAGGAAGTAAAGGGGACTGGTCAGGAGATGAAGAGAGATAAGCATAAGTGCAGAGAACTAGAACAGATACTAAAATACACCCCACTGGCGCAGTTCCTCACTGCACGCTCAACCAGAAATGAATCCAGAGACTCTCTCTTCCAATCAGTGTAAAGACTCAGAATGTGAATTGGTGACCAGACATGTGCAATAGCTATTTTAGCTAACCCCGATCTAGCAAACTGAGGGGCTGGCGCGCGGCTTAACCAGCGATTGGGACGTGCGTTTTGGACGCGCTTGGCTAACACCCGATGCAATAAGGGGGATTTAGCGCGTCCACACTCTCGCGTAGCTAAAAGCGCTCATTCCATGTAAATGCCATGGAGATGAGGCTATTAGCTATTACCCTCGATGCAAAAAAAATTGCCGTGCGCCCAACGCGCACTCTTTAATACGGCAAATTTAACTCCAGCCCCGGTGCTGGCGTTTATGTCTTGCCGCGCGTCAAGGGCTCACTAAAAAAAAAACCAACTCAAAAAAATCCTGCAGCTACATGAAAAAAAAAAAGTCTTGACTGCAGCCAGCTCAGGAAAACGGACGCTCAATTTACCAGCCACGTCTCCTGGGTACCTGATGCCACGGAAGCGCTAGGGACGCACAATTGATCCCTAGCCCGTCCTTACTGCATCAGGGCACCCAGTTTGGACGTACATTTTTATGCGTGGCTTATCGCATCGGCCTCTGATAATTTTGTATCGATGAGAAGCCAGGATGCCAATCTGCTGCTCGATGTCTTTTTATTTATTTATTTATTTTAACAATAACCAGATCATTTTTCTACCAACCTCGACATCCCTAGCTGTGAAAATAAAGTGCTGCTCTCAATGACACTAACTTATCTTGAATACAAAGGTTAAAGGTGTGGACCGAAGGCATTGTACATCACACGGCCCGGCAATGAAGAGGGATCCATCTCCACTGCTACGCTGGTCGCTTTCCTTGCTGCATTGTCCACTCCCGGGGGGAGGGGTCATGTGTTCCGTAACGACCGGGCAGAAGTGATGGTGCAATCCTCTGAAGGCATCAGCGAAACCCAACGATGCTGCGGTATTTATATTCCTTCTGGAAATATCTTCTCAGAGCAAGAGTGGGCACCGCCGCAGCGACTTCCACAAAAGGCGGCTAAATAAAATAGTCCATATCAACTGCTTGCCTTTCCTAGATTCCTTTCTCCTCCTGCGTTTCAGAGCCAGAACGTTCCATTATCTGCGGCTCCCAAGAGTATCTTCCCACCTTTGAATGCAACTTCACCCTTTAAGGAAAAAAAAACCAAAACACAAAGAGAGACGTGACAAACATTTTGGGAGGGGAAGCATTTAGAAACATTCGCACACTGCTCTTTAAGCAAATAATTGAGGGGTCACATCGCTTCCCCACTGGCACAGATAACGGGAGAAAATGTCTGACTCTTATGACCCTAAATATCCATATACAGTAGTAAGGCAGCCCCGGACAACCATGGCCTGCTATCGCCAGCAATGGGACATGATCCAGACATTGGGTCTGCACTCACCTCGGCATTCTCATATAGGGGCAGATTTTCAAAGGGATATGCACGTACCCCCCGAAAACCTGCCCCAAGTTCCCCCTGTGCGCGCCGCCGAGCCTATGTTGAATAGGCTCGGCGGCGCGTGCAAGCCCCGGGGCTTTCCTGGGGGGGGCGTGTCGCGGTGGCGCGTCATTCGGGGCGGGGCCGTGGGCATGGTTCCGGCCCGGGGGCGTGGTCGAGGCCTCCGAATCTGCTCCCAGCGCGCGCGAGTTACGCCTGCCTTGAGCACGTGTAACTTGTCTAACAAAGGTAGGGGGAGTTTAGATAGGGCTGGGGGGTGGGTTAGGTAGGGGAAGGTGCAGGGGGGGGGGGGGGTGTGGAAGGAAAGTTCCCTGAGGGAACGAAGGCAGACTGCGCGGCTCGGTGCACGCAGGCTGCCGATTTTGCACAGCCTTGCGCACGCCAACCCTGGATTTTAAAGGATACGTGAGGCTATGCGCATATATATTAAAATCCAGTGTATCGTGTTTGCACCTGGTGCGCGAACAAAAGTACGCTCGGGCGTACTTTTATAAAATCTACCCCATAGTGTTCTGTTTGCTTTAGGAAAACCACCCTACCGTGCAAATTGTTATCCAAAGTAAAAGATATAACCTAATATTATGGGCAAAGCACCTGAAGACCACCTGATACAGGTTTGTATGAAGATAAATCGGTCTTCCAGATAAATTTATGTCTGGCCATGTGCAAGTTAAAGCTCTATTAAACAAAGTTCAGCTTGGTTTTATGCTAATCTGCTTTGTTTTATGAAGGGTGAGGACCATTAGTGGGAATAATCATACTTTAAAGAGGCACTGAAATACCACTGAAGTTGCAAAAGTATTACGTTACATGCCCTCAAATGAAGACAAAAAGTTATTTCCTCCGTTAATTCAGGCTTTGCTTTTGGGTGCCGGGCATTAATCTGCTTTCCAGTCCCTCTCACCTGACGGCCAGAGTTGCTACTGGAAAGCAGAGCTCTCTGGACAACCCTGCAGGGGGCACAGATCGCTGAAGGGGTAGAAAAATGTTAAACTCGGTGTCCCTGAGAATATAGAATGTTGCATGAAATTGTATTTCCTAATTTCCAGGATGCACAGCTTGAGTACATTTGAGTGCTCTACACACCACGGGCAACATTTCAGCCTTGATGAAGGTTCAAGTCTGCTAATCTGAAGCGTCCCTTTGCTGTCTCTAGTCATTACGTGCTTGGACACCTCACACTCCCTGAAAGCAGCCCTCCTCCTCCTCCACATAATCAGCCTCCTCTTCAGTGCTGCTGGTCTCATTCAACATATGAACTCATTCATTGCTTTTGATTTCCTCTTTTGCCTGGAACCCCACAAAACGCCTCTGATTATGTCCCATGGACCTTGGCAGCTCTGCTAAGTTATACCTCCCTTCGCTTTCCAGCAATTTCTCCAGAGCTCATGAAAACAGCACTTGGGGGAGTGGACCATTCGGCATAATTGCCATTCATGACACATTCTGTGTCCTACCAGCTTTTCTTAAACCGCTCAATGCATTTCTGCGGGGTTTAGTCAATTGTTTTGAGACCTTATGAAAGCAATTGGTAGGTGCCATTCACATGCAAAAAGGACTTTAACAGAAGAGAACATAAACAGGACCACAAGAGAAGGGGGTGAAATTCTGCGGAGGATTAAGTGTTACATGCGACACTGAACTCTGGGCCCAGTCTTTGCTCAATACACCCAAGGACTGATGTAAAGCCGTGCCAGACGGAGCTGAAGTTGTGGTTGGTAGACTGCACATTTGGTGTAGCGCTGCTCTAATCACTATTTCATGGGGAACAGCCGAGGGTTAATGCCCATTACTGGAAGGTACTTTTTCACATATGTTAGTACAGCAATATATATATATATTTTTTACCTAAAATACAGACATGGAAGAATTCAGGGATAGTAATTTTAAACAGTAGATGTAAATAATTAAGCTGGCATCTTTTTCCCTTTTTAAAGGAGACCTGCAGGCATCCTACTGGAGAAATAGTAAAAGATAATTTTTTTTTTTTTTTTTTTTAAATAATGCCTTTTAAAATTCACTTCTTTTTCCTGGTAAATGTCATCTCTTGCTCATTCTGTTCTCACCTAAGGAAGAGATCATTAGCTCTCAAAAGCTAATCAAGAAATGTGTTACGTTAGACCACTATAAAGGTGTTACTACATATATATTTTTTAATTTGTTAACCTTTATTACTGTACACAAATTAATGTGAGTAAGATAAATAAATAAAATAAATAAATAAATAAAATAAATATAAATAAATAAAATAAATAAATAAATAAATAAATAAATAAGATATTTTAGGGAGACCATCATCATAAAACAATAAGAGATCCATAGCAGTCCAGCTTGTTTTGTTTTCCCAGGAGGTGTACTGGTGCTCTAGGGACTGCTGTAATATTTGCAGTGCTGCCTTTTATAGGTTGGGTTGTTGCTGTTTCAGTCCTAGGAGTTAGTGCTGCAGTGGTATGGCAAATTAGGTATATGAATGTTTCTATATAGGTTCTTAGTGATTTTTTTTTTTTGGAAGGTTTTTTTTACTCCTGAAAGTGGAAAGAATTTGTACTACTGCTACTGAGGTGCTAATCCATGTCAATCTGAATGGTGGGGAGGAAGGGGTGATAAAGTTTACCATACCCCTCCAGCCAATCTGACCTCCCTACCCCTTGCCCCTCTCTCAAATTAAAAAATCAAACTACACCTATGACGAACCTGTTGCATTTCATTCAATTCCCTGAATAGTAAAGGCAGACCAAAAATAAAATTAAATAATGAATTTGTAGATCAGCTTTACAATGTGAGATAAAGGAATATAAAACAATGGGAAATCTGTTCCCTGTGATGACTGAACATAGCCTGCAAGTCCTCTGCATTGCCTTAAGAGCAATCTGTGTTCCTTCCTTATGCCAGGCTGCAATTCCCTATTTACAACGGCATCAAAGCACCTCCAGCTCCTACAAAGTACTGCCGACAGAATTTTGGCAGGAGCAAAAGCAACGGATCATATCAAGCTTATTCTACATCAGTCTCACTGGCTTCCAGTGAAAAGCAGGATACAACTCTGTTTTGTCTTCAAATTCTTATATAAACAGGCTCCTGAATACCCCTCTCCCTTTACACGCCCTCAAGGGAACTCCGATCTGCCAAAATGGCTCGTCTTTCTTCTCCTCCACTGTCCGCCGCCAGATTGTCCTGTACGAGACTCCGTGTTTCCAGCTGCTACGTACCAAAAATTTGGAACAAAATACCACTAACCCTGTGCCTGTGCTCAGGGAAAAAAAAGCTAAGGCAAAGCTTTTCCCCTAAAACCCACATCTTCGACCTGACTTCCTGAACCCTCTGTGAAGGACTGTGTTTCACACAACAGGGACTCAACCGGCTCTTGAAACTCTTCACAAATGGGATTTCCTGAGCCGGATCCCAAGGCAATATTAATTGCAAATTCTGATTTGAGTGTAAGCCGTTCTATTGCCTCTGTTCATGTAAATGTATTGAAAGCTGCCTTGAGACCAACTTTGGAAAAAGGTGGAATATCAAATGTTCATAAAGAAATAAAAGAAACAGCCATGGCGTTATTTTTGCAGCACTGGAGTTGGGAGTTCTGCTTCCCTGGGTTTACTGATTCACATCCCTGTCTATCCACCTATCTATTTATTTCTCAGCTGACACATTTTCCTTTTTAAACATGTTATGCTACTGAAGACAGGCTTAAGCCAAAGTGTCACCCAAATCCAGACATTCAGTGGTACAGGCCCGGGACTGTCAGGACTGTCTCTGCCTGTACAAGCAGGGCAGCCAGACTGGTTCTGGAGAAGACTGCATTCTTGGCAGCTGTGATCAGGGCCGTGCCAGCTAAGAAAAGTAGGCCCCTATGTAAGGTTTGTGATGTGAGATACTTAATAAGAGAAATCGTTTTCTAAATTTCCCAAATAATTTTTATTTATTTAAGAAGGCTCTACGAGCTTTTTTGTTAGCAAATTCTTCAATTACAATTGAAATTTGTATTTATACATGTTAGAAATAGATATATTTAGCTTTTTAAAAAGTTTTTGCCCAACAAAAGTAGGCCCCCTTGAACATTGTAGGCCCTAGCCAAATGGCCATGCTGGCACCCCCCTCTCTCCTGGAGTGGTTGTGATACATTTTATGGGACCAGGATAAGAATCATCCCAAGACACTTTTGTGCATGAGCTTTTGACAGCACACAGGATCGATTCTACCCGATAGCATCTAATCCTTGGGTACCACATATTTAATAGTGCATGATGTTTCTGCTAAATCCAGTCCTGATGTACCTCCAAGAGATCCAGGTTATTAGATCTTATGTAAATACATAGTAGTAATTTTCTTAAAAAAAAACCAAAACAAAAAAACCCAAGTCAGAGCCAATAGCAGTACCTTCCTCCCCCTACCACCCCCCAGCACCATTTAGAGTTACTCTACATACCTTGTGATACTTGCACTAAGAACAGGATGGCAGTTACTCCAGTGCAGGACCATCATCATCATTCAGTGCTACCAGCAAGCCTGAGAAATGCACTGCCCAGCCCTGCAACAGAGAGCCCATAATTAAAAAAAAAACATGCCAAGAAAGAAAAAAAAAAAAGATGCAGCGATGAGCAGCGACAGTGCACAAACTGAAGAGGAAGCAATCAGAAGCACAAGGATGATACTCCAAAGTAATTGTTCCCATAAGTTAAATATTAAATAGGCAGCTCAGCATTGCCTATTTTTATTTAAAAATCTCTTGCAAGCGTCGACAGTATAAATTCTGGTGTTCAGTACATAAAGGATGGGTAGAGACCGTGCAGGGCACCCATGTCCTAGAACACCCTGGCATGTCTGTGAGAGCAGTAACCGGCAAGGCGGGGTGTGTGGTCCAGGCAGACAGGACTGCAGGGAAGCACGGCCCCTCCAGCTCACGTCTTTCCTGACTCCTCAGGGCCCCACTGAAAATCAGTCCGGCTCTTAGAAAGCCTCACGCGCCAACGGAATCATTGGTTATGGAAAGAGGGCTTCACAACTTTTAGCACCCTAAGCGCCCCAGTGTGTGATCGGCTTTATAAAATCAATGGGAGCGATAATGGATCCTGCGTTAAACTGGAGCTGGAAGCGGAGGAATCGTACTGCCTGCAGCTCGCAGGCATCCAGGAGATAAAAGCAGACAAAGGGAATTCTTAAAAAAAAAAAAAAAAAAAAAGGACTTTTCCCCAATTGGCAAAAAAAAAAAATTGAAAAAGACCCAATGGGTGATAAAACTTTGCCCCCCACCAGGTATTTGGTCAGCAAGATCACAAAAGAGCAAAAACTGCAACCCTCCTACCAAGGTTTTTTTTTTCTCACCCATTATGGCCAGGTTGAAGGATCTGGATAAAGGAGAGGGCAAAAAAAATACAAAAGGCCTACAATACGTTCATATAATTCTGATCCAGGAAACCTTTCGTTCAAGGCTTTGAAGATTTCCAGCTTCCGGAAGGGGGGAGAGAAAATCCAAGAGCTGTGGATTTCTCAAACAGCACGGTGGGATTTTGTCTCTTCGGGCCACATTTAAGGAGGTACCGCCTCGCCTTTTTTTCGCACAAGCTTGGCGCAACAGAGAAACCCATCCGCTGAGACCTAGAATGTGAGGGAAAATCCCCTCCATGCAAAGCGAGCGGGCGTGGCGGGAAAGCAGGCCCGTGCAATTAATTAAGAACAAATTTCATCAAACGGTTCTTTGGGGAAAATTTAAAAAACAAAAAAAAAACAGCTTTAAATTAATATTGAAAAGTTACAAGAGGAACAAAGCAGACAGGAGAAGGTCAGGTTTCCCGGCAGCTGCTCAGAGGAGTTCAAACACTTTCACGGAAGATTCCAGGTGCGGAGCACAATGGAGAATTCACCCAGAAGAGAACGGGGAAGGACTGAACAAAAACCCATTGTAAAGGAATTACAACTATTAGACTTGATTGAAGGGGAATTATGGCGCAGGGACAGAATGAAAGTTTTTACGGAAAGACAAACATACAGTTCTGTGCTTGGACTGGAAAAAGCAATCTTACTGACCCCAGGCCCTGTCGCACGGCAGACAATGAATCACGCTGGTCTTTGTTCGACGGACCATGTAGGAAGGAATGTGTTGACTGCAGACAGCCCAAGTCTTATGGGAAATCCCTGGGCTGTCTGCTTCCCCCCTCTTGCGCTGCTTTGCTGGATCTCCCGGCGAGGGTGCTGGGATCGGGGCCTCCCCCCCTTCTCCTCCAGGCAGAGCAGGAGCGGTGGCACCGAGCCACGAAGGCCAGGGACCTACGGAGAATGCGCATCGTCCCCACGGGTGTCCTCTCTTTCCTCCTCTACTTGCATCATGGGCTTCTGGGTTTCAGAGGAAGAGGCAGCTTGGAAGGGAAGGGGGGGGGGGTGGTGGGGAGGCCTCCCCCAGGGACACTGAGTGCATGTTTGCTGTATCCCAATCCCCACAGTCACACGCTAGCTCTCCTACTGTGGATAGACTGACGAGGGGGAAGAGGGAGGCAGAGATAGGCCAGAGGGAAGGAGATGAGGGACCGAGAAGTGGTGAGAAAACAGAGGAGACTAGAGAAGGGGTGAGAGACAGAGAGATGGGGCTGAGGAGATAGGAAATGGAGAGGGGAGATGGGAGAACTAGGAGGAGGAGGGCAAAAGGCAGAAAAAGAGAAACTGAGGACCAGGAAGGCCAATGGGGTTAGTCCCAGAAAGGGGGAGATGGAGCAATGAGAAACAGAGACGGTGGAAGAATAAGCCATGAGATGGACAGGGAGAGCTGGAAGTGTCAAGATGATAAAAAATGTGCACAGAATTGTGGTTTTTAAATGTGCGGGTGTCTGATAACTGATCTGTCCTTGGCTGTGTCCTTAGCTTTATCTTCTACCCCATTTGATGGTTTGGGAGAGAAGATCACATGCTGTAACGTTTGCTTCCCCAGCCAAAGTCCTTGAAATCAAGAGTTCAAGCTTAGACGATCCATGATTTCAAATGGAAGAAACCACTAAACACTGCTTGAATTTCTTGCTACATCTGAAGGGTCTTCTTGACAAAAGTGACTCAGCGCTTGAATGGGAGAATTCTCATAGAATTTCATATTCCTATACCATCTTCCCAGGACAAACCCATCCAAGATGGGGGTTCAGCAATTTAAAACCCCCAATACACATTATCATAACCATATCATACAGTCCCCTACAATCATCAACCATCCCTAACCTTCCTAGCCACCAGCAGCCCATAATATTATCACAACTCTTCCATTTCCAACCCCCTCCAACTATCCCATTACAGAAGTGGATGGGCGTCGTAAAACATTTCAGGCCAGAACCTACTGTATCAATTCCCCCCCGCATCCTCACCACCCCCTCCAAAAAAACAAAACAAAACCAGGACATGGGAATTTAATACCAGCACAGCCTTATCACGTCCCTGCTGACCTACAGCTATCGTAACCACATCTTGGGCCGAAGAGGTAACAAGGCATTCGCCAGTCAAAGACTGGGTGAGCTGCAGTGCTCCTGCAGGGGCTATTTTATCATTTTGTAAACTCTTTTGCAAAAAAAAGAAATTTTAAGTTATTTTTAGGGCTCCTTTCAACTCCCATACCCTTGGTTGCCCCTTGGTCCTTGCCAGGGATAGACACACAAGCTCCTTGAAGGGACCTAGCAGAGAGGCAGAGTATCACCGACAAGGGAAAATAGTATTCCAGTTACAGAAGCCTGAAAATTAAAGGATTTTTCTCCTGGACAGGCTGGCTTACGGCAGTACCTCCGACACTGCCCGGAGGAAAAATCTCTTTGGAAAAACCAAACCAATCGGTATTTGATCTGTAATTTTCTGGGTAGTATATTCTGTCTGCGATATTCCCACCTCTTTGCTCAGCCATGCTGCTGCAAAGCGAACAGAGTAACTGCGACCCTCATCAAGTTTAAAGCTATATCAGTCCTTCTGCAATATTTTTATGTTTCATTCCATCGAGGCCATCTGCTTTCAGGCTTAAACCCCGCTAGGACGCAAAAGCAAATGCCGTTACGGCGCTTTAAGAGTGCAATTTTCAAAGCCATTCACCCGGGAGAATTGACCTGTCCTGGAAACGGCTGTCTCGTGGGACCTGATGGAGTAAAGTGCGCTCGGCTATGCACACGTGTCAGTGTGTGATTGTGGGCACCATTTTTGCGCACATAAACTTTACTGTTGATGTAAACAAGGAGTTTAGCACACAAAAAGTGTGTGCAACTTAGTGCTCCTCCGTGCAACAATGACCCATGTTAATCAATCATTACGCCTCAATGGCTTAACTCATGGGGTTTTTTGGGGGTTTTTTTTAATGCTGGAAATGTAATTCCTGGTCAGAGCTGAAGGGAAGTTCATGGTGCCCGGGGTAGGGGGTGGGGGTCCCTGGACTCGGGGGGTTTATGTGCATAAAACATAATTTGTGCACAAATCATCTTTTCTGCGCATAGAGCTTGGTTTGTGTGCATTGCCGAGCACAAAAAACTTGAGGAGAAAAGAAAAAAGTGCTCATAAACGTTGTGCACAGAAATGATGACTTAGGAAGCATAGAAGCTGCGCCCCCCCCCCCCCCTAAATATGTTCAGAGCAACACTGGACATGGCCGGAGAGGCACAACTCTGCTCTCCTGGCCGAGCTGGGGAGTTTGGAGATTCGGGGGTGGGGTTAGTTTACTGGGAGGGCGGGGCCCAGAGCCTGCCTGGAATTGTAATATTTCACGTGGAGAGGAGGCCTCAGGCCTATATGGCCTGCTCCATGTTATTGATTAAGTTGGGGGGGTTCGGGGTGGAAATCGGGCCCTAGCCCCATCATTACAGAACTTATTTTAGGGGGACTGCCCTCCTTGCCGGCTTTTTAAAAAATTATTCTTTTTACTTAACTGGCTACATGAAGAATATAACTGGTGAAGATTTAGGGGCAGATTTTAAATGCCCGGCGCGCGTAAATCCCGGGGGGTTTACGCGCGTGGCCGGGCCTTACGTGCGTCGGGCGAATTTTAAAATGGGCCCGGCCATGCGCTTAAACGCCGACATGTGAATAAGTGCCGGGCCCAGAGAAAGGGGCGGTCCGGGGGACGGGGAGGGGCGGGGCTGGAGGCGGCCGGTACAGCGGCCATTTGCTGCTGTGCCGGGGAAGCGCGTGCCGCAGCAGCAACTTATAACATTAAAGAAAGGATAAGGAAGGTTAGATTTAGGGGGTGGGAAGGAGAGGGGAAGGGGAAGGAAGGTTAGGCAAGGGGTCAGGGAAGGTCAGAGAAGTTCTCTCCCTTAATTGGAACGGACTGGGAGGGAACTGGGCGAGGCCTGATCGCGGCCACACGGTGCGCGAATGTTATAAAATTGGCGCGTCCATGTGCGCACGCACCTTTTAAAATCTACCCCTTAAGTTTTCCAGGTAAATCTACCCCAATAACTGCAGGACAGTTCTGAGGCAATTGTGAATTTAGGCAGATAAGTTAGCAGGTAATGCTGACTATTGGTGTTTTCCGACTAACTTATCTGGATAAGTTTGGATCACCCCAGAACGACCCCAAGTTAGTTACATAACTTGGAGCATTTAAATCAGTAGGAAATTTAAAACGCTGGTGTTTGAGTGGCTAAGTCTCAGCTTACGTCAAACAAATCCCTTTGAATAATGGTCTCATCTGTATAGATATATTTGGGACTCAGCACCAGTTCTTTGAGACTCTCTGCATTTTGGGTTTCAGGATTTCCACTCTCTTTGCTCTATGAGCACCCCACAGGCATTTTTTTTCCCCCAGAAGCATGCAAACCAGCATTTTTACACTTTTGTCTTGCCACACATGAACTCAAAGCACAACATCCTGTAGGGGGGGCTACCCATATTTATTTCCTTATTGGACAAATAATAACCGTGAGAAACGTTTAGGCATACCGCTGCACCTTTTGAAAACAGTACCTACCCTTTTCTCTTTCGAGGGGAAGCAATATCTGAGAATAGGAATTAAACAGATCCTTCCAGCTGTGGGGATTGACCAGCCCACTCCTGATCCGATTTGCTTGTCGAATTTGCCGTATCGTGTGCAGAGCTCAGCATTACACATCTGTATATACGTGGTGTCGGGTAAATGGGAAACGAAGAGCTTCCCCTTCTATCATCTTTGTGTTGTGTTCATTATAAATATTTAATTTTAAATACAATTTTTTACAGCAATCTTTGAACAGACCATTAGCCATACGCACTTATGTGCATTTATCACATCCATAGATATATATATATATATATATATATTTATATATCTACATATGATAAATGCCCATAGTCAATGTTTTCTTTGTAATGAGGTAGTTATGAATGGTTGCAGTAGTTCTTTCTTTGTTTTCTCTTTAAACAGAACTTTCGTCCAGTTGTTCCACCAGCTGCGTGCGCTTCCTCTTTTCCAGAAACTTGCTCAGCTCCTCGGTGAAGGAGTTGTACAGGGGAGACACGGACTCCTCGTTCTGACCCAGCAGCATGTAGCTGTTGCCGTTCATCTTCCTCAGCATGTTGGGCAAGGTGGTGATCCCATTGGTGAACTCAGACGGGAGAGGAGGGGGCGGGGGCGGAAGGGGCGGGGCGTCCTTGTTAGGGGAACTCGGAGGCGCCTCTCCGGGTATGATCTGCAGGCAGCCATCCGGGCCGCTGTTCAAGCCGCCTTCCGGCTTCTCTTTGAAGTTGGCCGAAACGGTCTGCAGCTCGACGTTTGTAGCCCTGGAGCCTCCCATCGTGTACTTCCCCTTCCTTTTCTGCAGGCAGGAGACGTACAGCAGCACAGTCACGAGGACAAAACACAAGCCGCCGAGAATGGTGATGACGGAGATATACACAAACTCCATGTCGGGGGACGTCTGGCTGTCTGGTGGTGGCGGCGCTATCACGGTGGGCTCCAAATCCACTCTCTCCTTTGGCAGCTCCAAGAGGACGTTGAGGGTGTACATTGCCACCAAGGACTGCAAGCCGTTTTCTTCCGCATAGCAGCTGTAGTCCCCGTTGTGCTCCGGGAGGGTGTCCGTGATCAGAAGGCCATCCACACCCACGCGATGGCGGGCTTCACTTTCTGGCAACGGTTCTGTGCCGTTTACCACCCATTCAGCTCTGGCCAGATTGGAGTTCAGGTCGCACTGTAGGAGGACATCATCCCCCTTCAGAACTGTCCGGTTCTTCTGTAGTGGTGGGGCTGCAAAAAAAAAAATATCAGCAGTTTAACTTCATCTTTTTACAGCGTACGTGTTTGTGTTAATTCATTCCCTCTAAATTAAAAAGCCTCATCCTTTATCTCTTTATTTTAAGAGTCCGCAGTAGATAAGTTAAATTTTGATGGCTAATTTCAACAACATTAACAGTAGTGAAAGAATGGTTCTTAAATAGCAGTTTTGTCTAAAGCACTTTTCAGACAATCGACAGAATTATTATCACCAAACTAAATCCTGTAAGTTTCCCATCTACTAAAACCTAATGGAACAGCATCTAAATGATTACAGATTGCAGCATTTTTTTCATTCCATCCCTTGATTATTCTTGCTAGAATTAGTATGTTTTATTATTGTTCTGGAGACCATTAACCGATGGTTTAATGTTTGTTTTTCCAATTAAGCTGAAGGTCATCGTGAATGCGCTTGCAGACAGAACAGCAGGTACAGGCTTGTGACATTCTCGGATCCAGCTGCACAGATATCTATTGCACAAGATATTTATCTGCGATTCACTGGAAAGCACAGTGCAGTACAAGATAATGCATGGGGCCCTGTTTCTTGTACAAAGGGCCATGGGCCAGCGGCTGGACGGACACTCGCACGCAGGGCTGTACCCCCCCCCACTCCTCTCCCGGCGCTGAACTGGCCATCAGTAGGGGGGGGGGGAAGGAAAATGGCAGTGCCATGGGCCGCATCCTCCCCTGTTGCTCATGGCCCTGACTGTCGCTTTGAACTGCGTGGCGTTACGATGTCCCGTACGGATCAAACAGGGAGTTGGGCTTGGGGCAGCAAGGAAGAGGACGCGGCCTAAGGCTCCGCTGCTCTTCTGCTCCTCCTCCTGCCCGCCCCAGAATGTTGCTGGAAGAATGGGCAGGAGGAGGGGAGGAATTTGAGAGGGAGTGTACTAGGGCGGAGTGGGTGAGGGAATGAGGGAGGGATTGGGTTGGCGTGAGGAGACTGGCTGGCTTGGCTCAGCTGGGGGAGGGGGAAAAAGATAAGAGAGGGGGAGGAGACTGGCATGGGGAGGGGGGCAAAGAGAAATAATAAGGGACAGTAGGGTGTGTGCGTCAGCAGTGAGAAAGGGGGAGTTGGGGGAGTTGTGTGTGTATGAGATAGGCGGCTGAGATACTGTATTTGAGAGAGGTGGGTGGGCAGAAGGGAAGTATAGGTGTGGGTGGGTGTGCGCAAGAGAGGAAATATATGCTGAGGGACGGGAGAAGGTGTAAAAGAGAAGGGATCAGCACGGGAGATATGTGAGAGAGAGAGGGGATCTGCACCAGTAGTAGTGGGTGAAAGGAGCAACAGTGGAGTTTCTCCACCAGGTCGGGAAGGAACAGTGAAAGAGGAGATCTGCACCAGATGGATTCGGGGATTGAGAAGAGATTCCTCCTGCCCCCATCCCAGATCCTCTTTCCCTCTTCCTCTCTGGATCCCCAATCCTGCTCTCCATCCCAGAGTCTTTCACTCTCTCCTCTCCCATCTCCTATCCTTTCCTTCACCTCTGACCCTTCTCTTACTCATCTCCATTCCTTCCCTTCCTCCATCTCTGATCCTCCCTTCCCTGAAATCCCAGCCCATGCCAATACCACATCTCTGTACCAATCATGAGATAACTTTTCCCTTGCTCAAAAAAAAAACTCAAAGAAGAAAATAATTACACAGACACATATAGACTGGAAAACTATTTTGTTTTCATAACGTAAAATACACTTTGCAAATTTATGCACGGTTTATGCAAATGAGCCACAGAATTGCCAGAGAATTTCAGAACTTTGCCACAGAATATTCCCTTATGGAAACCATGGGCTGTACCTGTAATTTTTTTCCAAGCTACAGGATGCTAGCCTACTGTGCAGATGCTCAGGGGGTGTGGGGCCAGGGCAAGTCTATCAGCATGGATCTCATTAGGAGAGGGGGATTGTAGCAGCGGTGTTATGTTTTTGGATGGCCTTGAGAGGCCTTGCATTCTGTTATGTGAGTGGGAACGCTAGGGAGCGATCCCAGCTGAGGGATGCCCTTGGGCCTTGGCCCCATCCCAGACAAATCTAAGACAGAACCAAGGGTTGGCGGCGTGTCCCAGCATGAGCGAGGACAAGGTCTGACCCTCTGCCGGATCTGCATGCTTCCGGAGCTAACAAGCTGATGTTGGTATATGAACAGTCCTCCGACCGTTCCCAGCCCTTTCGGACCTGCCACTTGGGATCGGCATGAAGCAGCAGGCCGGACTGAGGATGAGGGCAGACGAAGGCCTTGTGACTCAGAGGACTCGAGACGTGAAGACACTGGAAGTGGATGAGGATCTTGGAAGACTCTCGAAGAGATGAGGAGCTTGGAAGACTCTTAGACGAGACAAGAAGCTGGGAAGGTTAGACATTGGCACTGTCTCTCAGGGCCCCCTATACAGTCCACCTGCGGGACTGGTCACGGACAACCCTGTCCCACTGCGCACCCTACACAGCCTGAAGAGACTGGTCATGGACCACGCGGAGAGCGGGACGAGCACAGGAAGGGAATCCAGCCGAGGTGAGACTCTGATGACGAAGCCGGTGTCATCCGGAGAACCACAGGAGCTGGCAGGTCAGGAGGAGTCGGGAACACAGGAAACAGAGCCAGCTGCGACGAGACTCCAATGACGGATTCAGTGTCATCTGGAGCACCACAGGAGCTGGTGGATCCATGAGAACCTGGAAGCACAGGAACTGAAACATTAGGGAACCTGCAACGTCAGGAAGTGAGACATCAGGAAACCTGGAGAGGGACCTCAGGAGACGAAGACATGGAACACAAGAAGCAGACGAGACATGGAGCTCCAACGATGAACAGAGACCTGACGGAGCGCTGGAAGAAAGGAACTTCCAGGAGCAAAGTAACTCCGATGCAAGGCGAAACTGAAGTGCAGGAGAAACCCTTTTATAGGGCTAACACAGGAAACAGTCTTTAGGAGGGGCCCAGAGCATATCCGGCCGTGGGCCCTTTAAATCTTGCAAGGAGGCACGGCCGCGCACCTAGGAGCAGGAACAGGAAGCTGTGCAGGACCACGGACAGCGGCCCTGCACCGACGGAGAAGAAGCAGGGCTGGGCCGAGAAACAGGCCCCAACGTCGGAAGCGGCTCCTGCCACTGCAGGAGGAAGCAGAGACAGCTCCGGCCGCCAGGCAAGCCCGGGGATTGCGGCCTCTGTCCGCAAAGATGACGCACAGTCCGCGGCCCCCTGCTGCTGAGGAAGAAGAGCACGATGGGCGGCCTCCGGGCCGCAAGAGGAAAACGGAGTCCGCAGCACTGGCCGCGGAGAAGGCCCGACGTCGGCGGCGTCCGGCCGCATCGGGAAGGCAGCAGCATGGAGGTGAGGAGCCTGCTCGTGGGGGAAGCCCGCGGGCAGGATTCATGACAAGCGGTGGTGAGTCTGAGATAGGCGGGTGACAGAGCGTGAGCTGCAGCTGCTGCATACGTGTGGATAATCGTGATCGCGTGCGGGGTCAGGGGGTGGCACCCCTGCTCATCTCCCCCTAAGGCTGCCCCTGCTGGGCTAGACAGACCTTGAACCTGATCCCATTTTGGCAGTTCCTATGTAATGACCTGTCTCATCGCAACACCAGAATCAGCCTCTCCTGTCTGAATGATGAACAGACCCTTTCTGCCTACAATTAAGCACACCACAGCTGAGAAGTAAGATGGCAAGACAGAAGCAAAACCTACAGAGCAAGTTTCATTTTTGGATGCCAAAAAAAATCCATGTAATAAATTTGGAGTGATATTCCAGAGAGATCAGTAGAAAAACGTTTTCCTTTCTGCAGATGACCCTAAGATCTCCAGCAGAGTGGACACCTCTGAGGGAGCAGAGAGAATGAGGAGTGGACTAAGAAAGCTTCAGGAGTGGTTGAAGGATTGGCAGCTAAAGCTTCAATGCAAAAAAAATATAAGTGCAGAAGCTTGTACAGAGTGAAGAAATGAGAGGAAGCAGTATGTGATGGGGGCGAGATACTGATGTGCGCCAAGCAGGGATGAGACCATGGGGTGAACATATCTGATGATCTCAATGTATCCAAACAATGCGATGCAGCAGTGTCCAGAGCCAGGGGGATGCCAGGGTGCCTTGGCATGAGGCCTAACTCGTAGAAAAAAAGGAGGTGATAACGCCTCTGCACGGGTCAGTGGAGTACTGCGTTTAATTTTGGAGGCTGCACCTCCGAAAGGGTATTGACAGAGTGGAGGCAGCTCCGGGGAGGGTTACCAAAACGCTGCAGGGTCTGCACCAAAAGCCATGCGAGACGAGACTTAAAGACCGAAATATGGACATCCCAGAGGAGAGGAGAGGCAGCGGAAATATGACAGACACCATCAAATACCTCAAAGGTATAAATAAATAACGCTCAAGAAGCAAACCTTTTCCAGTACACAGGAAGCGCTCCAACAAGAGATTGCTTGTAGGAGGCTCCGAGAGGACCACAGGAAGTGTGGCGAAGGCATGGATCTGCCATCCGGTGGAGACGGAGGAAGGCAAAAAAGCAGTAACAGAATTCAAGAAAGCACAAGAGAGCTGCCCAGAAGTGAGGGGGGGGGGGGGGGGGGGGGGGGATCTATGGCATTACACGAGGCATAAAATCGGGCAGATCAGAGAGAATTTATGGGCGTTATGTGGTGTCATATTCTGTGTTTCTATGTTTGGAAGTCTGACATTTTAAAGAATAAAATAAGATTTGGGAGCCAATTACTGCCAACTTTATTTTGTAGACATTTCCAAATATTTATTTGAAAAAGTTGGATTTCTCGCAGCCTGTTCGTGAAACACGTACGTGTCGGGGGTCACAGCTGTTATTACAGCTCTTTCAGGTTTTGCCATTTTGAAAAATAATAAACCTATCATCTTGGACAAATAAATAATTTGAATTTTCATCCCTGACCTGACTGGACCGAGATTCTTTTCTACTTTTAGACTCCTCATCTTTTTTTCTTTGTAAATGATTCTTTGAGAGGCAGAACTTTGCCACTTTTTGTTGTTGAAAGTTAAAAATAAATAAATTTAAAAAATCCAAATCCAGTTTATTTAATTACACACCTAACCAATTCTATGGTACAAACAGAAGAAACAGAAAATACTAAAACTCAATTCTGATAGCAAATGGCAAAATAAAACCAGCAAAACAAAATCTGCCAACATCAAACTATAAAAAAAAAAATACTTCGCTAAAACAAGGAAAAGTAAAATAAAAAGCTTTAAAAGAATAAAAGAAAATTTCAAATCAAGTAAAAACAATCAATACAGGTGTAAAGAATCTTACTACTCTGAAGGGAAAATGCCAGTTAGGATATTAGGGAATAACACCAGAATCTGATGACCCATTTAGTGCTTAATCTGCAGTTATCAATTTCCCTCAATGGAGTTAAGTGAAACCTGACATAACATTCGGGCCGATTCAGTAAATACAGAATCGCGCGCACAGGCCAGTCGCCTGTGCGCGCGATTCTGTATTTAAATGAGGCCCGGCGGTAGAAACGGGCAAAAGGAGGCGCTAGGGACACTAGCGCGTCCCTAGCGCCTCCTTTTGGCCCAGAGTGGCGGCTGTCAGCGGGTTTGACAGCCGATGCTCAATTTTGCCAGCGTCGGTTCTTGAGCCCGCTGACAGCCACGGGCTCGGAAACCGGACGCCAGCGAAATTGAGCGTCCGGTTTTCGACCCGACAGCTGCGGGCCGACTTCAAATTTTTTTTTCCTTTTTTTACCCTTCGGGACCTCCGACTTAATATCACCATGATATTAAGTCGGAGGGTGCAGAGAAAAGCAGTTTTTACTGCTTTTCTCTGCACTTTCCTGGTGCCCGAAGAAATTAGCGCTAATTTCTGAAAGCAAAATGTGCGGCTTGGCTGCACATTTTGTTTTCTGAATCGCGCGGGAATACCTTATAGCGCCCGCAACATGCATTTGCATGTTGCGGGCGCTATTAGGTTCAGCGGGTTGGATGCGCGTTTTCGGCCCCTTACTGAATAAGGGGTAAGGGAAAACGCACGTCCAATGGCGGGTTAACAGTGCGCTCCATCGGAGCGTACTGTACTGTATCGGCCCGATAGTTAACTATCAAAGGCCCGAGAAAAGAGCCAAGTCTTTTAAAAAGAATTAAACCTTTGACCAGGTGAATGTCCCTTGAAAGGGAATTCTTTAGCTCTTATGAGTAGCTGTAACTTTCCGCTGTTTTCATAAATCAAAAGCCTGCATGTAACTTGCTTTCCCTACCCCAGCTCCACCTCCTGGAGCACCTCTTGGTGGTACAGATACATCTACGCCCCGCAATTTTACAAGCACAACCCCCTAATTGATTTTCAAAGCACTACTTACAAGCAAAAAAACCCAAAAAAAAACCCAGGCTTTTATGCATGCAAGTCGCTTTGAAATATCAAGCTCTAAAAACACTGCAGCCAAAGGTAAAAATCCAGGTCCAAGTGAGCTCTACCCTAGCAGGACTGGACAAGCTTTCAAACTATCATCGAGGCTCATTTTGTACCAAGTCTGCCAGAATGCTGCAGGACCAAACGAGGCTCTTCAAAGGCCTGCAGCTCAGAGAGCAAAGGGAAGGTCCCCGTCCCCCCCCGAGAGAGGAAGCCACAGGAAACAGTCCCCGAGCTCTTTGCTCGCTAGCAGCATCTGTCCGCTCTCTTTCACAATTACAAATTCTCCACAGAATTATCTTGGAACTCCGAGGACCCAGGAATTCTTAGAAACCGATCTGCTGCTCCCCCCTCGTAGGCTTTGTTTTTCCTTTTGAAATCCAAGCCTGAGATGAACTCCCCTTCCTGAGCAGCTCCACGAGGCTGCGCGTGTCCTCGCTGCCTCCACAAGGCAAACCTTATTCTCTGCAAGAGCGCGCCCCGTTGGGTATGCGTGAGAAACAAGCCGTGCATTTACCCTCTGCAGTGATGTCCAAGCAGCCTCTGTTACCGCTCTGCAGGTCCTGCGTCATCTGGGATCTGCAAGGAGCAAAAAAACAGCCGTGTTGGTGAAATGTTCGGCCTGCATCATCTGCTGACCTATGGCATATGGTTTTAATTTTTAACTCGCTTAGAACACACTTTTTGGATTCAGGGGAACAGAAGAACCTGGAAATACAGGCCACAGTTACTACGGAAGGACGAGGCAGAGCCGCCTCCTTTAGTGCATGGCCTACACTATAAGCCACACACACAGAGAGACTGAGAGAGAAAGCAACGCCAGTCCTCGAGCACCGCAAGCCAGTCGGGTTTTCAGGAATTTCCACAACGAATATGCATGGGATAAATATTCAGACGCTGAGTCTCCACCTTATGCATATTCGTTGTGGATATCCTGAAAACCCGACTGGCTGGTGGGTTCCCCGGGGCAGGTTTGGGAAGCCCTGCTCCAGAAGGAAAAAAGGGAAATAGGGAGATATCATACAAACACATCCAACAGGCGACAATAAAGGACCAGGACAGGGGTGGCCAACCTTTCACACACTAACAGGCCCATGCAATATCGGCGTGCGATAAACGGGCCCTCACGATTGAGCGTCCGCAGGGGAAATTGTGCGCCCCCAGCGCCTCCTCGGCATCAGGCGCCCAGGAGAGGTGGCTGTCGGTGCGGGTTGGGAAAATGGACGCTCGTTAACTGAGCGTCTGTGGTCCTAATCTGACCTCCCACGAGTGTTGTTTTTGCCGGTTCTCCATTTTTCAGTTCTTCCGACTTAATGTTGCCACGATATTAAGTCGAAGGAACTACAGAAAAGCAGTATTTTCTGCTTTTCTGTTTACTTTAGGGGCTCCTCATGAAGAAACAGGCCTTCATTTTTGAGAGTAACAATGTGCGCTCCGGGCGAAATTTTTTTTTTGCATAAGCGGGAAATAGCTAAAAGCCTCGTCAACATGAATTTACATGCGATGAGCGCTGTTAGCTACGCGCTGCTCCACTTATTGTATCGGCCTGTAAGAGCCCAAGGAATCACAATTACACAGCATGAAAGAGTCTTACATTTTCAAGAACTGGGCGGGCGTTGCCCCACTCAGTCCTCCTGCAGGTCTCTCTCAAGCCCCTCTTTCCCCAGCCTCTCTATAACATCCCTAACAGCCCCCACACAACGTTTCTCATACCACTCCTTGTGCTAGTTTTTCCCCTCCCCTTTTGCCCCTGCCTCACCCCCTCTCCCCCCTCCCATACCCTGTATCTCCTTGTCCCCACCCCTCCTCCTCTTTTCCTTTCTCTCCCTCTCTCCCCTTCACTACTGATCTGGCCCTCTCATATCACTCTCTGCCATCGCCCTTTTCGGCTCCCACCTCCCCCAGATCACCCCTCTGTGTTTGCCTCTCTCAAACTCTTCCCCACTTCCAATCAGCACCACCCCTCTGTCCCTCATTCTCTCCCCCTTCATCACCACTTTTGGCTCTAGTGTCCTCCCTCCTCCTCTTCTCCTCTAGCTCTGTTCCAGTCCCTCTCTGGCTCTCTGTCACCCATCCCCCCCCCTTCACCACCTCTGCCTCTCTCTCTTATGCACCCTAATCATGGCCTTTGCCCTCACCACCACCCTGACACCATTTCTGGCTCTTCCCCCCCTCCCCCCCCCCCCATCACTACGTCTGCCTTTTCTTTCACACAAACCTCTCCCTCTGACTTTCTTGCTCCCCTCAACTCCTTTCTCCCAGTCCCTTTGAACTGGTTCTACCCCCCCATACCTGGCTACATGACGTCTCCTGACTCTCCTCACACCATTTCACACACAATCTCCCTCCCACACGCCTCTCATGCAAGTCTCTCCCTCCCTCCATTTCCCCAATCCTAGCCCCAGTCCTCTCTCATACTGACTGAAAAACTCGTGGCACTGTGGACACTGGGAAGGAATAAGGTGCCAGATAGTCCAGTTCCCATTACTGACTGCAAGGAGTAGGGGAGTGAGCTGACATTTACCCCTCCTCCTCCCCTCCACAGCATTTAGCTCCTCCTTGTGCAGCCCCCCCCCCCCCCCCCAGCATTCAACCCCTCCTTACTTCCTCCCATCATTCATCCCCCCTCAGTTCAAACTGTATTCGTGCCTTTCAGGTCACTGTTCCCAGAAGCATTCATCCTGTCCTACCCCCTTCTTTCCCCAAGCATTCACACCTTGCACCTCTCCAACATTCAGCACTTCTCACACACTGCTGCCCCCACCCAAGTATTCGCTCCCTTTCAGCATTCACCCCTTTCCATTACCATATACTACTCTGACCTGACTGGAGCACTGTGGGGGCTAGGCCTGAGGTGTCGTTCACCACAGCTTCTCCTCTCTGGACAGCAGAACAGAGGAGCACCCCCCCTGCTCCAGGCAGCAGGTGGGGTGGGGGGTGGACAGGATGGGGAGGGCTGGATCAGGGAAGCTGAGTGGCTCCTTCTTTGCTGTCCTATCTCCCTCCCCCCAGCTGTCCTCCAGTACCGCTAACTTGTAGGCAGGAGGGAAGAGGCAGTGCAGGGATGAGCAGAGAAAAGCCTCTGCTCCCTGCTCCAGCCCCGCTCTCTCCTGTTTCTGATGCAGTCAGCAGCACTGTGAGGACAGGAGGGGAGGGGCCGGAGCAGGGAGCAGATCGACTCCTCTCTGCTTTATTCTGCTCCGTGCGCTCCCTGCTCCGGCCCCCGACCCTTCTGTCCTCCGCAGTGGTGCTCAGTTGTCATGGGGACAGGAGGGCATGAGCTGCATTTGGGCCCATGAAAGAGCTGCATGTGGCTCCTGAGCCCCAGGTTGGGGCCATCCTTGCACTAGAAGCCAGCATTTGTATAAAATGAAAAGCTCAAGCCCAAGGGGGGTATCAGATGAGGCTGAGGAGGGAGAAGCTTAAAAGGAACGTGGGAAAATCATTTTTTTCACTGAGAAGGCAATGGACCGGACATCTGGAACAGACTTCCAGCAGAGGTCACAGGAGCCAAAGCGGTCACTGAATTCAAGCCTGCATGGGCAGAGGGAGGGGGAAGAGCACAGATTCAGTAAGACCTGGGCTGTGACAGGTCGGGTGTACCAGGTGGTCCTTTTCTGCTAACATCGTCTGTGTTTGTTTACTAATGGCAGACTTTGCTTGGCATGCAGCGAGAGCTAAAATACACATAACCTGAAACTGGAAACGCAGCTGTAGCAGACATGCGGGGTTAGCAAGCGCACCTCTGCAGGGTAATTCTCAGCAGCCCCCCCCCCATATGGCTGCCTAGCACCCGCAGATGTAAGCAGGCTGATGCACACAAGTCCGCTCTGAAAATTCATGGGTCGTACCGGTACATGCAGGAAGTTACACCTGCTCTCCAACAGGCAGAACTTTCTATGTGGTGTGCAAACATTTCTGTGCATAGACTCGAAAATTGAAAGAATGCAAGTGAATGTCTTCCCCCCCCCCCCCCCCCCCCAGCTCGGGCCCTCCCTCCTCCCCCCGAAACCCCTAACATGGATGCAGGGAAGAGTACATGTGAAATCGTGGGTTTTTGGCATGAACGTTTCCCTGCACAACCTCCCAGACGGTATAGAAAAGCCACTTTACACACATAAATAGGGGTTTGCACGCATAAATCCTTTGAAAACTACCCCTGTGACCCCTGTTACTCCTTAAAATGTTTCTCAGTCTCTCTTCTGTCTCCTCTTCTTCCCTCCCCAAGTCAACGTGGCCATTCTGCTTAAGGACAGTCAACTGCAAGGCAGCGACCAACTCATCAGGTTTGTAACATCGCTTCCCTGTCTGCTTGCCAACGTGCACACCAGCATTTCCTCAAACACCGTCCACGGTGGAATTGTGCATAAAGCCTACATTCAAATATCTGCAGACCCCTTTGGGAAAGAAGGACGTCCGTCAATGAGAGCACTCATTATTAACAATAGAGTCCCAGAGCACTTTGCAATTTACTCCTTGAAACTCTCACAGCTACTTCAGGGGCTGGAGAGTCTGGCAGCGCACCGCTGCTGCCGGGGCACTGTGACAGTTTCCCCAGGGGATATTTGCAAAAGGAGCATTGTTATTATTATCATCACACAATGACAGTTTAAAAGAATGAAGGAGCCCTGGGGTAGCCTGGAAAGATTCTAAAAGTCAAATCTAAATGTGTGTTTCTCCCTGAACCAATACAATACACCCCTCTGTTCTCCTCCTCCTCCTAAGCCAACACAAGTAGGTGTCAGTACCTCCGAGGAGGATGCCTGAGTGGCGTGATTGCAGGAGGAAACCATCAGGCCCGGGGAGTGTCCTGCCAGTGAAGGAACTGAGGGGAATTGTGGGCTTCCCCACCGGCACAGAGGGTACATTCAGATCATTCACTTTGCTCTCGAGTAAAGAAACAAAAATACGCAGGACTGAGACTTCAGGAATGACACCGTTTGTTCTCATTCTGCATTTTGATGTTATTCCAGCACTGCAAATTGTTGGGGACATTGGCATGGTAAGTATATTTTGGATAGCGATGGCAACCTGAGGAGCCTCCACCATCACAACCCACCCTTCCATTTTCAGGAGCCACTGCCTCCGACCCCCTCCATCCCAACCAGAAGAGCTTCTGCTGCTGTCCTCCCTCCCACCTAAACCAAGGCTTCTCTGCCACTGTAATCTTCTCTCCCAACATGAGGACTCACTGCAACCCACTCTCGGGCCTCCATTAAGGAGAATCTCCTACCACAACCCTCCCACCTCCTCCTGGCCACGGAGCTTCTCCCTCGACCCTTCCTCCAGCCTGATCCAAAGCACCTCTGCCACAACCCTCCCTTCCCTTCCTGCTGCCCAATTTGCCACAATGCTTCCCTCCCAACTGCCTGACCCAAGGAGCCTCTGCCACCGTAACCTTCTCAACCAAAGCAGCCTCTCCTGCCTAACCCAAGAAGCTTATGCAGTCACAACCCTCCCTACCTCCCAACTCAAAAGGCCTCGGCCACAACCATCCTTTCTGCTCATCTCGAGGAACCTCTGCCCTTCCCAACGAGCCTCTGCTGCCATTACTTTCCTTTCCTGCTGCCTACTCACCACCCGAGGAGTCACTGCCACAAGCCTCAGGCCCTGAAGAGCCTTTCCTTCTGCAGTTCTCCCTTTTCTCTCACCCATCCTAGCTGCTGCCACTATAACCCTCCCTCCCAAACTACAGCTGGGGAAGGGGGTCAAGGAACCACGACAGCAGCAGCAGAGGCATGGAGTGACGGCAGGCTGGACCAGAATGATGGGCCGATGTTGAATTTAAGTGGTGGCAGCCACATACGCTGCCACCTCGGTTACTGCACCACTGCTTGGGAAGCTGCGCATGCTGATTTGAAAGCCTCCATGGTAGCACTGCCAGGCTAAGACCAAAGTTAGAAACATGGAAGAACCATCAAAGTTCTGAGATTTTCCTGCATAGGTCATTAGCCTGACTGACTAGTGCATACTATTCATGGGGCAAGTATAAAAACTGTGTTAGCAGGTGGGTGTATTTTTGCTTGCATGCAGGGTGGGCAATTTTCAAAAATGACTTTTACCCAAGTAAGTAGCCATTTACACAAATAAACAGCTTTTGAAAATCGCCCTCCCTGTGTACAAGCACATTTTATATTTTCTACCGTTCCCACCAGCTTAAGAAAGAAGGAGCGACACTGATGCAGTCCTGGTTTTGTTTACGCTCCCCATCCCTTCTCTCCAGTCAGCGTGAAACATGTGGCCGGCCTGCGAGTGCCCCCAGCGCGCTTGTAAGATGGCAATCCCCCCCTTCCCCCCACCCAACCGCCGAACAGATCGCTCTTCACGCCCCCCAGGCCGAGCCCACGCACTCAGGCCCTGCCTCAGGAGCCGGACCCACAGCGCAGCAACGTCTGCCGAAGATAAACCTGAGACGTGCGCACAGTAAATCCCGCTCACCGCAGACGCACGTCTCCTTTCCACCCCGGAAGGGTGGAAGGGAGGACTTATGTGAGTGAAGTGCTGTATTCTTGAGTGCAGCTTCCATCTGCAAAGCTTCAGAAACAAAACTCTCTGACAGCAGGCATAGAGACCAGAGGGCGTTACAGCCATGACTGTTAACACTTAGATTTTCTGTCCGACCACGGCTCCACCCTTTTCTCATTAACATTAAAGAAACTGCACGATATATGGCACAAGACTTTCCCCCCTTTCTAAAATCACATTAATATCACAAGTGCCAGGATTTCTTTTCCTTTTATCAGTGCTGTCCTGTTCCTACCGCGCACCGGTTTCAACAAGCACGATGAAAACCGCCACACCGAACCCTCGTCAAAACAATCCAAGGCCTTCTGGATGTCAAACTGCCGTCTCTGACTCGAACCAGAAGAGCTGCAATGTGTCCAGGTGGCCCTGCCTTATTGCCTGTTCTTGCAAATCCAGAACACAAACAACCACCGTCACAAATCAAGCAAGTCAGCACTCCTACACCTTAGCAGATTCCTCCTAGATTTTTCCTGTAATTGCTCTCTGTGTTTATTAGGTCAGCTGCTTCCTTCTGCATTAGAGCCATAGCCTTAAACTTATACCACAGCAGATTGGTGAGATTTCCCAGTTTCTTATTTTACTTTTATTTCCCTTTATCCTCTTCTTGATATTCAGTATTTGTTCTACTCGTTTTGTATTAGATTGCGCTGGTTGAGCGAAGTTCCTCTGTTGGTCGTGGGCTGTAAGGCAGCAGTCCTCCAAGACCGATGCTAGCAAGAGTTGCTCGTAGCTCAATTGCCCTTCCCTCCCTACTGTGGACAGGAAAACTGCACCCCCAACTCTCCGACAGGGAACAGTCTGCAATGCAACCTTTGCATAAAATAAAACTCAGACACCGTTGCACAGGGGTAGGCAACCCCGGTCCTCAAGTGCCGGTCGGATTTTCAGGGTATCCTGCAAATGCATCTCATGAATATTCTCAGAGTGGATATCTCGAAAACCCGACTGGCTTGCCTATCCCTGCTATAGCAGGCATCATAGTACTAACTAATGCACCCCCATAAGCGCCAGAAAGTAACACTGCTTCCCGAGTAGAACACTAATGGGGCAATTTTCAAACCTAAGGGGACTGCTGCAAAGTTGGACTTTTGCACCAATTTTCAAAGAGAAAGTTGGCGCCGCTTTCCCTGTCAATATTGTCCTGTGGGCGAGGTGGGTGAAATGTACCTGCTGAGATCTATGCCCTGCGTTTTCCTTGAAAGACACCACGCTGGGTTTTTGAAAGCTCAGCACTGTGCACATCACTGCTTCCCCTCATGTCTGATTTGACTTACATTTCTTGCGGGTCGCAGCCCGCCACGTCACTGAGCCCCCATATGCACATTTGCTCCCGTGCAGGACGATCAAATTTCAGTCGGGCTGTTTACCCGGTCAAACGGGCTTTTGAAAATATCACCCTTTGCCTTCTCCAGAGCATTGTATGACATGTTTAGAGTCTCCCGAAATCCTGAAATCTACAATCATGCTAAAGGGGGCACGCGAAGCAATCAAAGGTGTCTAGGAAAAAATCACGTAAACCGAGCTCGCGCACAGAGTTTTGAAATCGTCGGTCCCCTTGCATGATGTTTGTTTTTGGAAATTCTTCTTGGCAGGTGAAGTGGATGCATTTATTTATTTTCAAATGAATTAACAATGCAATGGACAACGCTAATAACCAGCGAGTACAATAATTTGCAATATAAAATATATGAAAGCATGGACCCTAAAATAATTGGATATTAACCTAAAATATCCCCCACCCCCAAAAAACACAACCTAAGGCAGCCTCCGAAAAATATTCCAAATGAACAACATTTCCAGCACCCAGACTCTAAAACAGGATTAAAGTAATCTAGCATAGCTCAACCAAAAGGTCGCCGATGGTAAAAAAAAAAAAAAAAAAAAAGCAGACTCAAAGAGGCATGGCTGCCTTGCATTGCTTTCCAAAAGCGCGGAGATCAGTTATCAATTTAAGCTCCTGCGGATGATGGTTCCAACAGGAAGAATGAGCCCTTCTCTTAGTCTCTGCTAATTTAATTTTATCTGGGGCTTGAAGCAGCCGCAGTGGCGAGGAACGTAAAGATCTCCCCTCACCCCCTGGTTAACGCGGCCGAACACGGGTACTCAAAAGACCGTGGCGTTAAGTTGCATAAGATGCGCTAGAGAAAGAAAACCGAAAGCTGAATGGAAAGATTTCTACAAGGGAAGTCAAACCAGCTGCTTATGGGTGTTCGGCCCACTAAAATGTATACTTCTGCCATTTCTCAACAAAGCCCGGGGCTGCAGGTCGTGTGCAAGTATTTTACTTCAAAAGACATCAAAATCTCCAAAATTTAAAAGGTGGAAAAAAAAAAGTAACTTCCACGACTATGCGAAAACCTTCAAAATTTAGAAGGCAGAAGTATTTGATTTTCTTGTACACAAATTTTAAACATTTTTTTTTTCCATAAGGGTCTTATAAGTGTTTTAGTTTCCAAAAACACGGAAATACTTTCAAATGTGTAAATTCAGAATTTTTGAACTTCCAGAACGTAAAGCTGACCTGAACCCCTGGCTCCCCCTATTTCTCCCACCCCCATTATTTGGCAGTGGCGCTCTCCTGCATCCTAACGTCTGACAGATTCGTGGTCGGCCGCCGGCGCACAGTCTCGGCTCGCTGGCCTGGACGGATGGAAGTGTCGCAGAAGGAATGCTGCCGGTCAATTCAGGTGAAACTTGTACTATTACAACACGAACCCATCCCCAGCAGGTCAGTCAGGGAGCGGTACAGATGATGTAATGAAAAGCGCACGATTTCACGGTCCTGGTGCGGCACTCTCGTCCAAAGCTCCCTTGCAGGCGTGACGCGTGGCTATTTTTACTCATTTTCTCGCTCTCAGAAAGGTGCTGAGGTAATCACAGCAAGGTTTAAAAACCTGCAAAGGACTGCACGGATGCGATGGGCAGGCAGCAGAGCTACTGCTCCACCCCAGGCACCCCGAACCTCAGAAATTCTGACATGCGCGGGGGCGAGACTTCCTGGCGGCGGTCGATATATCCCAGGGCTTACAGTATGAGGCCTGCAGCACACTCAGCAAAGCAGGAAGACGTGAGGACCGATAACTAGGCCTTTCGGCAGAATCCGGGCAAATCCCCGCGTCAGGGTGCGAGGTGATTATTACATTCTGGTAACAGATTTAAAAGAGAACAAAAACAAAACTGGTCCTGCAGCTGGGGAGGAAGAGAAGAGGGTACAAAATGCCAGCTTTACCCTAATGTGGTTTACCTGTCCTCCTCCGTTACAATCTCTCTGCAGGTTTCTCCGTCCCAACCACAGTAGGGATCTCTAGCCAAGATGCAGTCATAGCAGGAGATGTATCTGTTGCAACTGGACAGTGGGAGCTGAAGTACCCCGCTCTGAGCTCCAACATATAAACTCTTCTAGAAATCAAAAGAACAAGCAGAAAATCAGCAATTACAAGTAAGCACATCAATTGCCCTTACCTCCTCTACTGCTCTCTTTCTTCATCCCCTACCCATTGCCAACACACAAACCGTGAAGGCTAATCTCCTTTGGTAAAAATGAGAACTGGGCTGGCTCTGTGGATTCTGTCTGATGGGGCCCAGTTGGGACTGGGTGTGTTGGTTGTACAGTGAGGGAAGGCAGCTGACACCGTAGTGGTGGACCCTACCGGCCAACCAGCAGTGCTGAAGGTGCAGTTTAGACGAGGCACCCCCTCCGGTCCTGGAGCTGCCCAGGGTCACCAGTGCCACCCACGCAGCTCATCTAAGGAGAGGTGGGGTTGGCAGAGACCGATGAGGGAGCAAAAGGGCAAGAATGGGATACGATTTTCTTGGACTTCAGCAATGCAAAGCCACGCATACTTTTCCGTATGGCAGACTCATAAGCTGAGCAGCTTCAGGCGATTGTGGCATTGCGTGCAGTCAGAAAACAAATGTAGGCTAGGCTCTGGCAGGATATTCATGAACTTTTATTAATTCACAACAGAAAAACAACTCTGCACATCTTTGCAGCTTATAAACAAAGAAGCAATATAACAATTTACAGGCTCTGGACCTTTCCTAAGGTTCGTCCTGTTTCCCTGTGGCCAGGTTCCCTCCTGTACCTGGCTAGATATACCCCTTCCCAGAGGCCTCCTCCCAGAACAGAATTCCCTGTTTTATGGGGCTTAAGGTGGACTGGGCCAGATCTCTGAATATAAACTGGTGTGATATCTCAATTGAGATGAATGTTGGTATATAAAAATAATAAATAAATAAATAAAATAGACAGGGAGCAATAGTAAGTGGAATTCAATCTGACAAGGGGGGGGGGGGGGGGTCATCCGTGATGTGCCTCTGGAATCCATCCTGAAGTTGGGTCTGTTTAATATTTTCATGAGCAACTTTGTAGAGGGGCTAATAAAAAGGTTTGTCTATTTGCGGATGGCACTAAGAGGTGTGCACCAGAGTAGACACCCTTGAAGGAGCAGACAAAATGATAAGTGATCCAAGACAGCTCAAGGAGTGATCATATAATTGGCAGCTCAGCTGCAAAAAAAGTCATGTGTTTGGGGTACAGAAATCCAGGAGAGTAGTCCATGATGGGGTTGGGGGGAGGGTGAGATACTGTTATCCACAATCAGGACAGAGACCTTAGGGTGATCAAATTGGATGATCTCAAGGTAGTGAAGCAGTGCGACAAGGCAGTGGCTTAGAGCCCGTAGAATGTTAGGGTGCATAGGGGAGAAGCATAACAGGTCACTGGAGATCTCATCGGGAGCACTGTGTCCGGTTCTGGAGGTCGCACTTCTAAAAGGACAGGCTAGAGACGGTCCAGAGCAAGGCCACTAAAATGGTGCAGGTTGCGCACCTAAAACCCTACCTGCCCGATTTTAAATGGCCGGCACGCATAAAAAACGGGGGTTACGCACGTGGTCAGGCCTTGCGCACGCTGCATACATTTTAGAATAGGTCCTGCCGCGCACATAACCCTTGTTACGCGCACAAGAACTGGGCTGAAGAAAAGGGGTGGTCCGGGGGCGGAAGGGGCGGGGCTCGAGGTGCCGGTGCAGGGTCCATTTGCCGCTGAGCCGAGGAAGCACGCGCATGTTATAAAATCGCACGTTCATACGCGCACGTATGTTTTTAAAATCTACCCCATGAGATGAGACTTAAGAACTTAGAGATATGTATACTGGCACTATAGGACCTAAATATACCTTTCAGATGGTCTCCTCACAGTTCAGCTAAAAGTACAAACATACAGAAACCTGAGCCTATCTTTAGGCAGGTAGAGAAATCACTTCTCAGCCAAGCCATTTTCCTAGGTAAAGAGCTATTTTGCATGGCTTTTGAAATGTGTCCTCACCATGTCTGCACAACTTTCAAAACCACGGGCCCCATTTCCACAGATGCTGAATAAGGAAACTTGCTTTTTAAAGCCAGATCCCCATACCCAGTGCATGTTCATTGTGTTCATGTAGTATACATTTCATGAAAAAAACAAAACAGATTTAGAGTGATGCTGTCTGTACATGACCTACTTGGGTCTACCTTCAGGAAAAGGCAGAATATCAAATACTTATTTTTTTCAATAAGTACAGAAATAAATAAATAAAAATATTTGAGCTGAATCTGACTGCTAATGTGTAGGGGTAAGGCAGGCAACAACTCCTTCTGCCTCCCCCATCCTAGAAGGCAAGGTTAAATTCTTGTAGGGCAGCAGTAGGATTTCTGATCCCAGTGATTTCTTGTCATTTTTTCAGCTTGGACAGGGAGGAGGAACAAAAGAAACCATGAGAGCCTCTCTCCTAATAATTCCTGCAGTGTCAATTTCACTGTAAAGAGTTTGCGATCCCCAATTGTGTAATTTCGGGGAGAACTTTCTGGAGTAGAAGGAACACGGCAGAAAGTTCACTTGGTTGCTGTGTTGTCTGGGTAGAGGCATCTACCTCCAGGATGAAGGGGCAATCAAGCTCTGGGTGTCATAGACAAGGTCCTTGAGAGAAGGCCTGCTTGAGAACTTGGACAGCATTGATGGCTTCTGTGGACCACTTCCAGGTATCTGTATCTTTTCTGGTCAAGGCAGTGAGTGGCGCTGCAATGGTGGAATACCTAAGAATTAATTGGCGGTAGTAGTTAGCAAACCCTAGAAAATGCTGTAGTGTCCGTAGGCCGATCAGCTGGGGCCAGTCCAGGACTGCCTTCTGCTTTGCAGGATACATAAGGAAGTTAGTCCTCAAAATGATGTAACCCAGGAAAGGAAGCTGTTCTTGCTCAGAGACATTTCTCAAGCTTTGCGTATAGATGATGGTCTCATAGTTGCTGTAGCACCTACTTAACATGTTCCTGGTGCAGAGTCAGGGATTGAGAATAGATGAGTATGTCATCAAGGTAGACCACAAACTAGGAGTACAAGAGACCTTGAAAAATCTCATTTATCATATTTTGAAATACTCTCTGTTTCCTGTCTTTTAGCCAGTTTGTAATCTATGAAAGGACATCGCCACCTATCCGATGACTTTTTTCTTTTCTTAGAAGCCTCTCATAAGGAACTTTGTCAAACACCTTTTGAAAATCCAAATACACTACATCTACTAATTCACCTTTATCCACATGTTTATTAACCCCTTCAAGAAAATGAAGCAGATTTGTGAGGCAAGACTTGCCTTGGGTAAAACCATGCTGACTTTGTTCCATTAAACATGTCTTTCTATATGTTCTGTGATTTTGATCTTTAGAACACTTTCCACTATTTTTCCTGGCACTGAAGTCAGGCTAACTGGTCTGTAGTTTCCCAGATCGCCCCTGGAGCCCTTTAAAAATATTGGGGTTACATTAGCCACCCTCCAGTCTTCAGGTACTGTTGGATCCTTCTTCCAATTTTTGAATGAAGATCTTTTGGCTAAAATAACCTCTTTCACCTCACCTTTTAAACATGCCGGTAATCGTTTTGCCTTCTTTCCACCTTTCTTAATGTGTGGAATACATCTGGACTGTGCTTCTAGGATGGTATTTTTTTTTTTAACAATGTCCTTGCACACTTTTTAGCTTTGTAGCTGCTCCTTTCAGTTATTTTCTATTTTTCTCATTTTATCAAAGTTTCCCTTTTGAAAGTTTAGCATGAGAGCCGTGGATTTGTTGACTGTCCCCCTTCCAGTCTTTAATTCAAATTTGATCATATTATGATCACTATTGCCAAGCGGCCCCACCACCATCACCTCTCTCACCAAATCCTGTGCTCCACTGAGAATTAGATCTAAGATTGCTCCCTCTCTCATCGGTTCCTGAACCAATTGCTCCATAAAACTGTCATTTATTCCATCCAAGAACTTTATCTCTCTAGCATGTCCTGATGATTACATTTACTCCAACAGAGATTATTTATTTTTACCAAAAATACCATCAGGACAGGAATCAAACCCACAGACAGTGGTTCTGAGATATACACTGTTGTCAGCTCCTATTAGTAGAGCCATCAGGAAACATTGGGAAAGCCTTCAATGAATTCATCCTTTATTTAACCAACCATTAAGGATTGCATACTCAATAGGTAGAACATCAGGGACTATGTAGTCCGCACCAATTGTTAGAATCCCAGTGACAAGTCTGAGCCTGAGAAATCATGCACTAAATGCATGTGCTGCCCCCTCAAAGCCACCTTGAACACCATCACTACAGCCATGGGTAAAGTGTTCACTCTACCGAAGTTTACATGTCACTCCACCTTTGTGGTGTATGCTATTTTCTGCCCATGCCCTCTAACATATGTGGGCATGACAAAACACCAAATTAGGATTCGTTTAACTGAGCACAAGTGCTGCCTCAATATAGGCAGACTTGAGGAACCCTTGGTTGCCCACTTCAAAGAACATAATCATGAATTCAAGGACATTAAGTGGACAATCCTGGAGGTAGTTAAACAACACTGGAGAGGAGGAGACAAAATAACGAGGCTCAGACAATGTTAGCAGAAGTGGATTTACCTGCTGAAATCAGTAACCCCAGGTGGACTCAATAAAGAAATTGAATGGCACCATTTTGTGTGATTTCCTGGTAAAATCATGGCCAACACTTAACATCAGGTGAGATCAGCACAACCAACCTATAAATCAGCCTCAGTTTCAGTTATTCAGTTGCTGACATGCCGAAACTCAACATGGAGGTAGGTCTGGTAAGCGTCGGTGGTTTCTCCCCACTGAGTGTGATGTGCTTTTGTAAAAGTATTGCGATTTAATTGTCAAAAGCTATATAATTTTAAAGTCTCTTGCTTTCAGAAATAACTGAAGGGACCCCTGCGAATTTGCATCGAACGGAGTCTTCACCCACAGTAGCACCATGGTGAAGAGCGCTGGGTGAAATAAGTCAGCTCTAAATACCCCTGAAGCAGCGGACCGCGAAACGTGCGTGTCGGACCTCTGACTCCGGCTAAGCAAACACAGGGAAGTAACCCATTTGTGTTTTAAGAAAATATGAAAAAAGTATAAAAACGTTAAAAAAAAAAGCTCAAAACACTTTTGAATGAGCAATGGACTACTGGACCAATGATTAAACATGATCCACACAGGTGCATAAACACAAGTATTAACTTGCAGCACTGTGGATATTATGAAGGTCCCTAATCTATAATTGTTACGCAAGCATATCATAGCTTAAATATTGACAATATCTAAATATAAATATTGTGATACAACGTTTCTTCTGAAGGTAATTGAAATCTCCCATTATTACCGCACTACCAATTTGATTAGCTTCCCTAATTTCTCAGCATTTCAGTGTCTGTCTCACCATCTTGACCAGGTGGACGGTAGTATACTCCTATCACTATACTCTTCCCCAACACACATGGGATTTCTACCCATAAAGATTCGATTATGCATTTAGTCTCATGCAGGATGTTTATCCTGTTGGACTCTATGCCATCCCGGACATAAAACGCAAGAGTCTCTGTGGCAATGGTATAGGCATCGATCCAAGGCTGGACTAGGGTCAAAGGCAGATAGCACGCAAGGATAGTCTGTGTCCAGGCAAGGGTCAGAGGTAGGCAGCAAATGAGAATGGTCTGTGTCCCGGCAAGAGTCAGAGGCAGAAGTCAATCTGAGGGGAGATAAGGAGACAAGGTATGGCTGGGCTGGAGAGATGAGGCAAGGCCCAGAAGCAGCAACCAACACTACACCAACTGTGTAGGAGACCTGTTGCTGTGGCCAAGAAGAAGCATCCAAGGAGCCCCTTTATAGGGCAGCTGAGCTGACATCATCTAAGAGCACCGTGGCCTTTTTCCACTGCAGGCCCTTTAAATGTTGCCGGGCTGGGCAAGCGTGCACCTAAGGAAAGCTGAAGGATGGCGGTTTTGAGTGGCATCCTGCCGCACTCTCCAGCTCCTTCACCTCCTTCCCTCCTCTGTGGCCAAGCCCTAGCTGGCAGAAGAGTGACACCAACAGCTTCTAACCTACTCCTCCAAACTGCCTCTCCCTTTCTTGGTTCGGTCAGTTATTTGCACCTCTTGGGTGTGCACTAGATACAGAGCACCAATCAGTTCAAACAATTGTTCTGTAAACTGCGCAGGGGAGAGAGGTTTCTGTGGCAGGAGGAATGGGCCAGGACCACCAGGCTGCCAATGCCTCTCTCCTGCAGCAGGAGGTAGGACCTGCTGTAATAATTGTTTTGTGGGCTTTTCACAGGTACACTTGATTCTGTTTGAGTCTGGGTGAGCACTGCTGGTTTGGTCTGGTAGATTAGCTCTATAGGTTCTGAGCCTGTTTTTTTGCATTGGTTCACAATGGGGCCAATGCACTATCAAGCATGAAAAAACGTGCGTCCCAACTGGGCGCATATTATTTTTTTCAATGCATGCACATCCCCCTCTCCTGGGCACCTGATGCAACAGGCAAATGAGGTGCAATGCTAAAAAGGTTGCGCTGGGGAAAAACTGTGCATCCCTAGCGCATCCCTAGCATCGGACGCTGAGGAGCTGTGGCTGGTGTTAAGTTTTACATGTTAAAAGATGCGCCTCGGGTGCACAGTGATTTTTTGCATTGGAGGTAATAGCTAATAGCCTCATGTAGGTGGCATTTACATGTGATGAGCGCTATTAGCTACCTGCTGGTTTAGACATGCGTTTTGGATGCGCTAATTCCATGATTGCATCGAGCGTCATTCTAGCGCGTTCAAAACATCCAAGCTGTGTCGGCCCCAATGAGCCTACTACTGAAGGGAGTTTCTGTTTCTGTTACTGAGGTGACATCAGAATTAGAATATATTTTTTTCTGCATGGTGAGCTGTAAGAAAACATGTCCTATTTTGGTTTGCTTCGCACCCGTTTTGTCGATGCAGAGTTTGTGCTTGAGAACTGCAGGTGCAGGGTTTCTATTGGGGCTCTGTCCCATCCTGTACAGGGCTCCAGACTTCACTTTCATATAGAACTGGTTGAAAGGTGAAACTCTTACTGGGCAGCTGAAACTGGGCAGGAGAGTCTTTATTGTAGGTAGGACTCTCAGAATTTCTTCTTGAGTGCTCTTACAGCCAATTTAAACCTCTCAGGTGCAACTAAGTGTCAGGCCCAGGAATGCATGGTCTAGTTTGTGCTTTTCTTCTTGGTTATTTAGGAAAAATGTAAATTTGTATTGGGTTTTTTTTTTTTGCTTTTTCTGGAAAATCCTAATCTTTGTCTTTTCCAGATGGGGAAAGATCAAAAACAATACATACTTTGTACTGTTTAAATTAGAGAAATCTGGTATGTAAAAGAAACAATTATAGACCATGTGGTATTTTTCTCTCTTAGCACTGTTAATTAAAAGATTCAGATGTTTTGCTTTCTCTTAGACAATGGCTTGGTTCTTTTTTCTTTTCCTGCACTGTTGCCATCAGTGAAAGAAAAAAAAAAAAAAAAAAGTGAACATAAATGTAAGAAGTGCCTTGCTGGGTCAGACTAAGGTTCAGCGTCCTGTCTGACAGTGGCCAGTCCGGGTTGCAAGTAGCCAGCAGATCCCAAAAGGTAGATCTGTTTCTTGTTAAGTTTGACATCTTATGCTTTTTTTTTTTACAGGATCCTTCTCGGAGGGAGGAGGTGACTGTTAATTGTTCAGTTTAATTATCCAAATTTGGCAGTGGAAGGTGGGACAGGTCCACCTATCCCCAGATCTTTTAAATACCTGGCTGCAACCATTCTATCTATTACTATTGCTTCAGCTGTTACTGCTCAGCTTATTTTTGACTTCTTAGGGGATCTGGTAAATGGGCCAGAAATGTTCCTACCTAGGTCAATGCAGTGTTTTTCTGGTCTCTCCACTGTAAGCCTGCATCCCGCTCCATGGAATCCCACAGTTATCTGTAACATAGGAGCCCAGGCCCCTGTTACAGATGACTGCGGAGGGCTGCAAGAGGGCACTGCGTGTGTCCATGACACGCAGCCCTGTGCAGCTGGCTCCTCTCTCTGGCCTCTCCATTCCGCTCCCTCCATCCTGAGAATTGGCCCCTTGCTTCAGGGACAGGATGTGGGTGGCTGCTGTTTATCCAAGATAGCAGGCCTCCCCCCAGTACCAAAGGGCAGAGTGACTGCGGCTGCTTGCTAAAGGCGGCTGCCAGCGCAAACACTCCCACTCCTGGCCATACCCAAACCATGAGCCTGCATTATGGCCCCCATGTTAAGAAACCACCCCTACCCTGTCTCCTAAATGAGCTCTGGAGCACAACCCCCATTACTAGAGGAGGCTTAAGGCAAATACCACAAGTCTGGAAGGTTTTTTATCAAGGAAAAACAGGCAGTTTGGTCTTTGTTTTTCACCGGTGAGGAATTCCAGTGGTGGAAAGGGTAATTACACTCTGCAAAGCTATCGACCAAGATAAAAGCCTGCATTCTGAACTTTGTCCAGTCAGGAGGCAGAGCTAACCGCCTGGCCTCTTAGGACTGTTTACTGTGTACACAAGTTGGATAGAGGAGACTGTCCAGTCCAATGTTTACTTTGCAAGACAAACAAGCCTTTTTTTTGTTTTCTGCCAAGGGGGTTGCAAAGTTCAGAAGTCGAGTATTTATTTTCCACTTACTATCTCTGCTGCCTGGCTGTTGGTCAGAACTGAACTTGAAGGACAGATATATATATATATATATATATATATATATATATTTTTTTTTTTTAAATGGCTAAATCCGTAGGTAAACACTGATGAACCAATTTCAGATGAGCCAACAAGGCAAACCGTTTATGGCAGAGAAGAAAACGCCAGAGATTCCTGCACAGACTTGAGAAATTTAGAGAAGAAGTAATAAAATGCGAGGCCTTCAGAGGCTCACGGCCGTTACCCCCGCCCGTCGCACGAGTGGTTAACAGTGAAATAAAATATGAGAGGGGCCGCGCAGCCTGGCCGACACAGATTGTGTTTATACCGTTACAGTACAGCGCAGCGCACCTAAAATGACTCTTACACTTGAAAATAATTTTAGCGGACGTTTTGGGGTCGTCTTCAATTCCTGCTGGGTGCGATGAGAATCCCCAAAGGGGAGGAGGGAGGATTTAAAAAAAAAGCTCTCTTGTCCCTGGAGGCCTACATTTTGGACTGGAACCCACTTCTCCGGTTTAGGGACCAGGAGGGCAGGGGTGCCCGAGGGTCCCGGGGCCAATCCTTCAACTCTCTCCCACTCCCAGACCCTGGTGCAGGGTAATTTTCCAGTGTGGGGGAGGGGGGCAAAGGAAAAATGAATCCTCCGAGACCCAGGATGATGGCGGGGGGGGGGGGGGGGGGGGGGGGGGGGGGAGGTGACTCTTAATTCAGTGCCCTGGGGAGGTGTCACGTCTCTTTCACTTTCAGGGGATGTGAGTGCCAGCAAAATACACTGCAGGCTCAGAGCGAGTGTCCAAATGAAATCTTTACGGTCAGAAACAGCACTTTCACCTCACATCTGGGCATGAAAAGGTGAAATTTACAATGCTCCAATTTTATTGATGCAAGTATCTCTCGGTATTGGCGGGGAAACTCTCACCCTCCGGGACTTGGAAAAGTAAGGTCCCCAGTTGGCCAGCTATATTCAATAGCGTGGCTGCAGTGCTAATCATACCTCTCCGGATAAGTTCATCCTGCTAACTTTGCAATCCAGCCACCGATTGAATATTAACTCCTAAGCTTTAACCGCATGCTTTAGTGAAGGGGGTCCTTTTATCTTGAAAGGAGGTTGGGTTTGCTGGGTTGTGATAAGGTGTGCTTGAATGCTACTGAGATGCCTGATAGATATGCTTATCTGCGATGATAGTATCCGTGTGCTAAATGTTAGAGGTTTAAACTAACACAAAAGAGCCCTGAAAATTGTTCTCTGTTTATTAGCGCACTATTGTGGTCAATGAGAAGCAAACATTTGGTCTTATAGCAAGAACTTAAGGAGTCCTCCCTGGGTCATTTCTTTTTGAGATTCTGTATAACTTACTGCTACAGCACCTAGGAAATAACAATATTTTAAAAACATATATATATATTAAGCTGTATAATTGCACTGCTCTTTTTGAAAAGGGTACCCGCTTAGAACTGTGGACTGGGTGGAATATGAATTTTCTTAAATATAAACATTTCCTTAAATCTTTTTTTTTTTTTTTTTTTTAAATAAGATGAACACCAAGACAAATACAGTGCTGTGAAATCCAGGTCTCTGATATGCAATTACTTTCTACCTCTCTCTTGGAGATCACCAGGCTCTCCACAGGCTGTGCATTCTTAAAGACCTCCAGCTCCTCGATGATGTGCACCACGGATTTGATCACCACTGCCTTGTGAATCCAGCCATCACCTGCATGAACACAAGCAAAGGTGAAAAGTCACGTGAACCAGAACTCAGGACAGAGAGCTGCAAGCACGCCCAAGGGAGGGTGGTCTTACCACAATCTGCAGAGATTCCTCATTTGAAGACTCAGAATGCGCATGCAATCCACCAAGAAAGGAGATAACATTTACCCTCAATCTATACTTTTTTTGATCCTCTTTATCTCTGTCCACCATCAACACCTTTCTCAGGCTGAGAAGGCAAGAGAACAACTGGTTCGGTAGCAGCTAATGGCTCTGCTGTCCAGATGGTCTTTCACAGAGTACTGTATTCCCCTATCCAGAGGGCTAGAGATTGTATGTATGTGGCTTGTAATATTCTAGGGTCCCAGGACCCCAGTTCCATCAAGGCTATAGCCTGCTTTTCATGCAAACCTTTGCTATTAGCACCAAAACCTTACATCGCTCTGCTCATAAACAATCTCTCATATTTATCACATCTTTTCTTTATTACTTCAAGAGATCAACCTTGTTGCCAGCAAAAGTCTGTGATGACTGCCAGTATTGATAAGCAATGTGCAAAGATGCATTGCCATACCACAGAGCCAGACATGTGAAAGAGATTTCAGGGATCTGGTGCCTGAAAATGTTGAAAATAGCAAGGTTTTCTGTCATAGGAAGGAGGTCTCAGCCCAGCGGGTGCAGGAATTAACTCCTTACCTACATAAATGAATGCATGTTACAGGCATATAGCACAAACAGGCCATACAGAAAAGCACTCAGCACAGTGAACCAAGGATAGAATTCTCAGTTCAGTGTGAATTGGTAAAGCTTAAATATTCTGGGCAGAAAAGCTCAGAGTATTTTTCTGTAGGCATCCGTTAGCATCCAGTCCAGTGATGCAGATCGGGTGGAAAAAAAATGCCATTTAATGACGGTAAATCCCTATGTGCACAGAGCTCTATTCAGGTTGTGGGGCAGGAGGAACTTGCTAAATTTTCATTTTCGCCTGGACAGAGTGAATGGAGTTTCTGATCCCCTGTTATTTCTAAAGCACAAAATAAGATATCCATCAGCTGATGCACTGCATGGTACACGTGGACCTAAACCCATTAGTGAAAATCTCTCTCCTGCAGACGTCTCTACAGTTTTCATGGTGACTTCTCCAAGCAGAGTACTAACAACAGCAGCAATGCCTCCTTGCCATGATACCGCATGAGACCACATTCAGGAGCAGATCCAGCACATCTTTTCTTTGCACCAGTGAAGCCTGTGTTATAGTCCTCCGATGTAAGTGAGAAGGTTCAGTCACTGTACAAGAGTGACACCTAGAGGCCAACCTCATGTAAGGTGCTCTTGAGTAAGCCGCAGCCTATGGCCTCTGGCCAAGGACTGTTGCTGTGATGGCTGAGCTAGAAGGGACAGCTAGACAGAGAGAAAGTTAAAAATGGGGGCAGACCAAGTAATTCAAATGAAGGCTAATGGCACTGTGCCACAGTCTGGCAGGCTGGAATCAGGGATTACCCCTGCAGATGCGACACAGGCCTGCAAGGCAGGGCTAGAGCTTCTCTTCTACCTAACCTGCCCCCTTCCCCACAGGTTGAGCCCTTGGGTTCTGGGGGCTGGTAGGATTTTCTCCTGACGAGCATCGTAGCTGGTGTTGGATTCAAGCACAGGCTGGAAGCTGGATACAGGTTCTGGCTGGACGCTAGAGCCAGGGACTGGCTGGGCGCTGAATTCCAGCATAGCCTGGGAGCTGGATCCTGGCGGGGCTGAGGGAAAGGCTGGTACTGAGGATAGACAGGGACTGGATAAGGCAGGGCTTGAACCAAGGACAAGGGCAAGACCTGGGAAACAGATAAGTGGCTGAACTGAAGTGGGCTGGACAAGGACAGGACTAGACTAGGACTGGACAAGAACAGGGTTAGACAGGCAACAGAAAACAAAAAAGCCCAACAGGTCACAAGATAGGCAAGATAACCCTAGTAGGCCCAGAAGCCGCAAGGCAGGATAGGTAGATCCTGTAGGCCACTGAGCAATACAGGACAGCCTATAAGGCCCCAGAGCAGGGCAAGAGGCCAAGATAGGCCACAGAGCAAGGTGGAAGGCCAAGAGAAGCCACAAGGCAAGAGGTCTGGGTTGGCCACAAAGCAAGGCAAAGAAATAAGACAATTTGGCCAGGTCAAAGGGCCAAGGTGACTTCATGAAGAGGTAAGGAGGGACTGAACAGACTGGGTTAAGTGTATGTCTGGGACTGAGGCATCAGGTGATCAGTGAGGAGGTAACTTGTGCAGCTGTCAGCAGGATTTGCTGAGGATGCCTGATGGAGGGGAGGCTATGCGGCAGGCTGAACCATGGCACAGGGAGGCAGCGTAGCAGGCGAAACTGTGACAACATTGTAGTCCAGTAGAGGCCAGTTCCCATTGATCTGGAAACCCAAAAGAGGAGGAGGGAACCTCTGGGCCCAAAACTTAACCAACAACCCAGGCACATACGAAAAAGTCAGAGCAGATGAGTGCCACTTATATCTCCTCATCTTTCTGCAGTGTTCTCTGCAATCCAATTAATCTAATCAATGGAGCAATACTAATGCAGGGCAGTGCTGCCAGAAACAAATTCAAAAGCATACAACCTACAGATTCCTCATCAAGGATATCCGATGAACAAGGTACATCAATAATACAAGCCTGGAGATAAAATTCAATTCATGGCATCTGCGCAGGACTGAAGGGTTAGGAATGTTTGCCTCTCCCTCCCATCCCTTGAGGAGAAAGAGCCTAGAGCATTGCACGTACCTGTTCCTATGAACAGCACATCATACTGCTTTTCATCCAGAGCCATGACTCTGTCCACTGAAATTGTGGTGTAAATCACATTCTTCTTCATGAGCAGGGGCTGCTCCCCTACGGGCTTCACCTCCTCGTACATCAGGGTGTGGAGCTTCAGAAAGTCCAGGACATTGTTGGGCAGGTCCAGGGAAGAGTTGAAGCCATTCTTCCGAAGTTCGTGAGTAATGCACTACGTAACCAGACAGGAAGACATCAGTTGGGGCGAACATGGGCACAGAAGGCACCACATCTTTCAGCACTGAATGGCATAATATACACGCGAATGCGAGTCTGGGGACTCCGCAAGGCAACGAGTTCAAGCTTAAGGCAGAATGAGCCACACACACACTCACACACACACACACTCACACACTCACTCACACACACACTCACACACACACACACTCACACACACACACACACACTCACACACACACACTCACTCACACACACTCACTCACACACACTCACTCACACACACACACACTGGTGATGAGGGAGCCTGCGGAATATCTACACTACGTAACGAAGCGATCCAAACCAACAGGTACATTTTAAAAGGAGCGCGCGTGCGTCCATAAACGCGCGTATTGGCACGTGAGCAAAGATCTGCTTAATTTTATATTGTGCGTGCAAGTACATGCGTATCATTTAAAATATCCTTGCCACGTGTATCTGTGCAGCCTTTACACGCATATTTTAATAACCTGCTCACAACAAGTGGGGAGAGGGAGAGAGACAGACAATATGATAGTCTCTATATCTCCCACTGTAAGAGGGGAGCTCTTTCAATTCAGGGTAGGTTTAGGGGGAGGGGGCAGTGTTACCAGCTTAATGGTGAAATCTTTGACAAGTAGGAGTCTCCTACAGGAATAAACACGGCTTTCAAGGTTCTTTTCCTTGCGGTCCTACTTGCCTCCGATAGAGAGCAGATCTCAATGAGCACCAAGTCCTGCCCCATTTTCTCTGTAGTCTGGGTACGTTCAGGGCAGATTATCGCTATTTAAAAGGGTAATGGCCAGGTTCTTGTGGCCTGGTTTGGCCTCTGTTGGAAACAGGATGCTGGGCTTGATGGACCCTTGGTCTGACCCAGTATGGCAATTTCTTATGTTCTTATGTTCTAAACATGGTGTATGTATTTCCAGCAACCAGATGATTTGAAGAAAGGAATTAAGCAAGTGTAACCCCCATCCCCAGGTGCAGCCTGCTCACCGATGAAACCATAAAGGAACCCCAGGCAGGCTTAACCCCAAGGCCTGGATTCTTTGTTTGTGGGGGGGGGGGGGGGGGAAGATTTATTCTTTCAAAGCCCAGAGGGCTAAGGTATCGCTTCAACTCTTTCTGTCCCTGGGAGAGGGGTAATATATTATTTTATCCCCAATGTGTGGGCGGTTAATGTCAGAACCCACTCCAGGCTCAGAGGTAGCGTCCGAAGACAATTCAGATGAGTAAATGACACCCAACAGCTCAGTCCTCAGCACCAGGTCGGTCATTCGCTTACAATCTCTTCCCTCAATGTGTGAAGGAGTTGCTTCTTACCAGGCCTAGGGCACCTCCCCCCTCCAGGGTGTGGACAAAGTGAAGAGCCCCCGAGGGACAGGATATCCTTATGTGCACAGCAATAACTCTCCTAGCCAGACCAAAGATGGGATTAACGGTCGTGGCACAGAGATTTCTAAATCCCTCTCTCTCCCCAGGCGTGAAGAGGACACTTGGGTGTCCTCAAAGGTGTCCAAAGGTTCTTACTCACGGTTAGGGTGTTCTCCTTCTTTTCTCTTCTTTTTTTTCTTGGGATCCACTTAGGAACAAGCAGCTCCAGTTGCTTCTTCTCAGGTAGGAAGGGGCAGCCAAAAATCTTCCTCCTGGGTCTCAAAAACCAAAGTCCCTTTCCTTTCAAACAGAGTTCCTCCTTGCAGCGGGTCACCACCATCCCTCCTTCCTTGTTGAGGGTAAGGAGGGCCAGGTCTTCCCTACCTAGGGCACCCCCGGACCCAGGGTTCCCCCCATGCCCCGGGCCCAAGTGGTACCCAAGGGTCTCACAAGGCTCCGACTTCAAAAAAAAGGGGTAAAGCCAAAAATAGAGCCAGAAGGAAATCCCAGCCAGTCAGCGAGTGGACCCTGATCAGGATCCCCGGGCAGGATGTGCCCGACTCCTCTGACTGGGCCGGAAAATGCAAAGCAGAAAAAGCCCCCTACTGCCTCCTAACTTCAAGCAAACCTGAAAGGGCTGTCCTCAGACCCTCTGGAGAGAGAGCTGCTGAGAAAGCCCTCCCGGTGGGGGAGAGGCCATTCCGGCTCCCTCAAAGGGAGGGGCTGCATGGGAATGCTACCCTCCCCGCTTACTACCGTAGCTGAACTAAGGGGTCACTCGGGGCTTGATGATAAAGCCCCCGAAGGGGGCCATTACACAAGTGCGATTCTTTCTTCAACTCACCCAAATTGCTGGAAATAAACATTTTTTAACATTGACCCCCTATCTTCTGTGGCAGAATGGCAGCATCATAGAGCCCCCATCCGTACTCAAATGCCATTGAAAGGATCGGCAAGGCCCACGGTCTGAGAGACCGGCTCTTCTGTGCTGGCAAACAGCCTTAAAAAGAAAGAATTTTTAAAAGCAACATTGTCATCTCCAGAAGACTCCCCACAAATTCCCCATTTATAGGGATAACAACAGGGAAGAGGAAACCCATCTATTCTATTTGTTCCATCATTATTGTTCTATTGTTACCTGTTTTATTGTTCAACTGTTCTATGTAAAGCCCACTACTCTTTTTGGGCATTTAAAAGTTGTATGTAAACCGGATTGATTTGTAGTTCCTACAAGAACTTCGGTCTATAAAAATTAAAAATAAATAAATAAAAATAAATAAACCCAGTTCGGGTTATCTACGGTACTTTCTCTCTAGCTATGTATAACGATAACTCCTCCCTCTCTCCATATTCTGCCCCGCGACAAAGCCAAGTTCAATTAACGTCAACGCACGGTGCACCCTTCCATCGGATCTTGAGAACTTCTTTCCAGAGGCTTGCGTGAGCCTAAACACAGCAAACGTGCTCTCCGTTGTATACTTACTACATGAATGCAAGACTATATCGTGACTGCTGCATGTACAACGGGAAGGACGGCCCCAAATTATCCAACATGAGACAAGCCTGCATGCATAGCTCCCTGGGAACGAAAGCAACGAGGATTTTTTTTTTTCCTCTCGTGTTCTGGTTCCAGTCTGGGTTTCAGAGCAGGCGTTTTTGCTTCACTTCCAGTCTTTATAGTCCATCGTCTTGCTATTTTGTCGCCAAATGGTCAGTACGGTAGATTTCACTGTACTTTAACTATGGCTTTAATAAACAGGAAATTGCTTGCCTTGCCAGGGCATTAGAATGTCAGAAAAAGGTCCTCGATGGGACGGCAGATACTTACCGAGCCCGGCCGGGGCTCTGGTACTTCACCGTTATACCTGGACCATTTTCGGGAGCTGGCTTGATACTCCATGTAAGGACCTTCAAAGGCCTTCTGCACATCGGAAATGCTGTACTGGCAGATGGCGGAAGCCTCCATGTTTCTCCTAATCATGAAAACAAAGAAGGCAAATTAACAATGACTCCCTAATTAGATAGTAATTAACCAACAGAATGCGACTGAACAAGAGCCCAGGGGGAATTTTGCCAATTCTTTTACAGTATCTCACCATCGTTATATTCAGGGAGTCAAATATGCCGCACAGCCAGACTTCCAGTCTGTTACTGCATTCTCTAAAAATGTTCTTTGGTAAAGGGACCCACGCTGGAGCTCCCCCCAAAAAGAAACCGCCTGTAACTGAGTCACAGGAATGAGCATCGCAGCAATATTTCCAAATACTGTGAATTACTATGGTCGGCCTGTAAAAGAGACTTGCCAAAATTGCACTGCTTTTTACATTTTTTTTTAATATAAAAGGGCACAAAGGACATAATCGGTAAAACACAGCAATGCCACTTTCACTTTCTTTTCCATTGTTAGAGGGTGGGGCAGGGCGGGGCAGCAGTGTGCAGATACACAGCCTGTGCCACACCCTCCCTCACAGTAAAATACTTTACAGCTCTGTGTCACACACACACTCCCTTACAGTAAATCAACCTGCAGTGACTCATTACCAAAAATCCACCATTTGTCTTGGCAGCTTACCTCCAGGTGACAACACAAGGAAAAATCCCATGGTGCATTGCCAATCATCTGTAAAATACTCACACTGCATAATGGTCCTCAAGTGAGCTACGTAGAGAAAGTTGGCCGCGTGACAGCAGGTAACAACATTCTGTGTCACCTTGCCTGAAGCCTTGCATCCTATCGCAACCACATCAGGGCTATGGAACCCAAATTACGAGGATATGGAGCAATTAGCCTGAATTAGCCTCAAGACTGCATGCTTGGAAACCAGAGTATTGCCAATAGTAAAGATAACATTAACAGAGGATGAGCGGAGTACAGGCTAGGCATGCCCTACAGTACTTTACAGCAAAACTATTTATTAAAGCCTAGAAATAACTGACATGAAGGTTCTGCTTTTAGGGGAAAAAAAAAGCCATGTTTTTCCTAGGCTTTTATAAACAGTTTTGGCATGCATTACTGTGCAGCCTGCCTGGCTTCCTGTATTTTGCTGTATCAAAGAAGGATCTTTCTGGGCCCACCTCATCTGCTGCCGGCAGCAGAGAGATCTTTTGCTTCTTCAAGATTCCTCTAGTATTACTGCAGCCTCCAGATATGGGTTTTTGATGCTATATTTGATCAAAATACTAGACACCATTGATTCCTGGGAAACACTTATAAATACACAGTATGCTCTTGGTCTTTAGATACTGGGGAGGGGGAAGACTGGCGCTTGCACCATATTCAGTCACCAAACCTTCATAATATTTTACAATTAAAAATGTTCCCAAACTATACTCATTAAATTTCCTTCCTTTATTTTCCTGTTTGAGATGTTAACCTATTTCCATCCTTATGCTCACAGTCTCTGATTTCCCAAGCCCAACAGTGGGGCCCAGCCTGGAAGCCAGGTTCAGACGCCTGTGCCTCAGCATAGGCTGGAGCCCCAATGCCGCAGCCCAGCCTGGAGGCTGGGTCGTGAACCCAGGCTTGATGTGCTCCGAAATGATCAACTGGAGTCTATGGAATGGAGTTGGGCAGACTAAATGGAACTTGAAGTCCGTATCTGCTGTCATATACTGCATTTCTATGACCTAATGTGTCAGTCATATTTTCCTGACAAAATTTAAAGCAAAGAGGTCTTGCAGAAAACTCCTTTGCTCTACAGTTAGCAGCTGACCTAATGTACTTTTGTGGAAAACCAGCAGAACCCTATTATTTAGGAGTACACAAATTAAAAATGAGCAAATGCAAAAATTAGCAGAGTCCTAGGCACATTTTTAACTCCTCAAAATAACTTCTCATAAATACTTCCTTCCAACCTCATTTTTTTTCTTCTAATAAATTTAGTTCGGCATCTGTTAGCTCTGGCAGTTTGTCCTCAGTGGGCCTACGCGCAGTATGTTTTATCGTATGCCAGCCGCCTGTCAGCAACAGGGCAGACAGATCAGCCAACCAGGTGCTTGGTGCAAGGTTTCTTCCAATGCAAGTCAGATTGGCAAAGCCGGAAGGAACTCAGACATATGGAGAAGGCAGGCACTGCAGCTGAGTCATTAGCCAAACACATCCCAGAGATGTATTTACATTGTAAAGTGCTTTTTTAAAATCCAATTTAAAGTGACATTTTTTTTTTTTTGCCTTGGTCTCTCTCTGCCTTGCTGTATAACCATCTGTGTGTACATGGGCACACACACATAAACATGAACACCAGGGGGTTTAATTTCAAAACATTATGTGAGTAAAAATTAGCATATACGTGCATAAGCAGCCTCTGCTTACAAATGCAGTATTTTTTGAAAGTTAAAAATGCACACATAGTTTCACTTCCGCACGCAGATATACACATGCAGCAAGGGAGCAGCCTAGGGCAGGGCCAACACTTATGCGGGTAAGTGCTATTTTAAAAGAAAACTTATGCGAGTGCATTTGCCAACTTACTTGCGTATTTTACACTTGATAATTATCTGGCGGAGGTGACATTAAATGTCTTTATTGTACAGTACTGACTAAGTGGGAGGTCTGGGGGAACTGGGAAGAGTTCGGGCTGAAGAAGCAGGGAGGTCTCGATGATTTGGAAAGGATTGGGCAAACTAACGAACTCACTGGTAAATTGATTCATTTCATTTACGTGTGCACATACGTCTATCATAGTATTATAAGAAAATGAGAACCCTAAAAGTTCACAGTATAAAAAAAACCCCAACAAAACTGAGCCTCAAAGGGCCGAGCCTGAAATGTATGAGAAGAGGCTGGCGTGTCTGATACATCCTCCTTCCCTACCCGTGTTTCTTCACATGAATTTGTCAGTCGCAGAAATTATCTGACTGAGTTTAACACCCCCCCTCTATAATGCAGGGCTCAGCCTTCAGCCCAAATTAAATAAATGCATAAAACAGAAGCTCTAATTGCTAATCAGTGCTGGCAAATGAGGCGCGCCTCTAAATGGCTGACTGCCTCTTCTTTCATTCGCCCGCGATGGCTGGCGACCCAAATTCAAATTAGATGGGCAGCAGCAATCGGATCTTAACAGAAGTGAGAAAATGCCCTGGCCTGCCCATTTTCTTTTGTTAAGCTCTGGCCCTGCAAGGGCCATCCTTATCGCTCAGATATTGTGTTGCAACATGGACTGCCGCTCAGGAGGGCAGCGTTCTTGGACCCTACTCCCTGCCCCCTAGGCTGGCCGGGCCTGAGAGTGCTACAAAACGCATTTGCATGGCAGACACCCGTAAGCCAATCTATGGAGGCACAGGCATTGGACTCTGAAGAGATCTATTATCCACCCTTCTGATCCACTGGACCATCACTGAAAGGATCAGGCTTTGGAGCACAGCGACAGGCATAAAGGGGACAAAATTGTCCATCTATCATGTGAAATGTGCTGATGGTCTCGGCCTGCACGCGCTGACATCATGGCCCCTACCAGATTCCTAGGAATCTGTGAATTCTGCTGCTTACTGTGTCATTGATTTGTGACAAGGACATGGAGAGAGAGAGAGACAGAGATCAATTAAAGCCCAAGCTATTTCAGCTCCATAAGTTAATTTAGGAATCACAGAGCTAGTGAATGCTGGACTGTGGCCGGCTGTGGTATTCTGAGTTTTGAAAACGATTTTCACCTCTTCACGGTCTCAGACCACTGCAGTTGTTAGTGGTCTTCATTATCTTGAGCAATCCTACCCCTGGTAACTGCACTGTGCATACTCTGCTGCTGATGAACTTACAGTAAGAAAACAGTTGCGTTGGAGGGTAATTTTATGACCCCCCCTACATAGTGGAAAACGTCTGTGTGTCCACTGCAAGTGTACATTGTACACGCAGACTTTACAGAGGATTTTCAAAGTTAACTCACCTGCATAAGCTTACTTTGAAAATTTGCAAGTAAGAGATATAGGCAGAGATTTATTTGCCTCCTCTTTGGAGGGCGTGACTCGCATGCACACTTTTCAAAATCAAAACGCATGCACCTGCCGGCTCTTGACAACGCCTTTGCTCAGTTTGCAAAACCGGGTTACGCAAATCAGAGCCCCGGCCAAATCTGTGACAGCAGTTTGCACGCATAAAATCAGATTTTATGTGCAAAATAGCTTTGAAAATCCCACTTTCCGCCTCAATGTCCAAGCCAGTCTTCCGTTACATCAGCCTTGCAGGCAAAGGGAAGATAGAACAGATTTAACAGAAGCCTTAACGTTGCGATCGCCAATGCTCGGGGCGGTGCTCTGTTCGCTATCGCAATCAGTAATCACAGATACAATACAGAACATACGAGGCAGACGCTTTTCATGTGGTAATAAAAGCAGCAGCTTTATTATATAGTTAATAATCTTGAGATGCACGAGTCCCTCATCATATCATGTCAGTAGCTAACCAGCAGTCCCGCTGCAGGAAAAAGGGGCGATGGCAGCAGCGAGGCAGACTTATATCGGAGCTGCAACACGCCTTCGGAGCGCGTCGCAGCCCGATGACGTCATGGGCACGTCGGGGGGGGGTGCACACTTGCGAGAGGCCCGCCCCCAACGTAACCAGGAAGTCCAGCTTCGCGCCGGAGGACGGTGAGTTTGCCGTCCCAGCGGCGCGCTGTTAAGGGCGGGCGCATTTATGTACGCTAGCCCTTATATTTACATCAGAAGGGCATGACAGAGCCCAAAAGGAGCATTTCAATCTAACCCATTCAAATAGTCATATAGATGTCTGGTGCTGTAATGCAGTGTCTCATATCCTTTAAGAAAGAAAATGTACTTTAAATTATATGGGGGTTGTGAGTGCCAGGAGAATGAGGAAACTTAGTACTTCCACAGCAGGTGGCTGATGGACTCAGCAGGGGCGCAGACGTTAGCCAAATGTTCATGCCCGAGAAGAAAGCCCACGAATTATGGAGAAAACGGCAACGGCATTTTATTTCAAAGCTATTTTCCCCTTCCGAGGGCGAGTAGTGCTGCAAAACCTACATTCACAAAGCATTTAAAGCCAAGCTTCTGAGCTGTTTATGCTGAAGTGCGCCTTTAAAATACACCGAGGTTTAATTTCATTAAAACAAAAGAATACCAAAGAATCTTGCTTGTGATTCAAAGTGCCGGTCACTTATCAGCCCCGAAATGTCTGAGCAGTGGTGAAGTGTAACTGAATTGAGAGCTCAAAAGCGCACATGCCAAGCTGTCAGAACTGACATGGAAACAGACTTTTTCAAGGGGGGTAGGGAGTGATTCGTTTTATACTGAAGAAAAGCACATTTAAAAAATATGTATCCAGGCATTTCTTTGCAGGTTGTGAGGCCTTTTATTGGCCCACAATAAGAATTATCCCAAGATGAAAATGTGAGCTCTCCTCATCATGTAGTTTCCTCTTTCAGAAGCCATTTAAAGACCTATGTGGTTTCAAAATCTCACGCACATCACCACCCCCGGCTAATTCTTATGTTGGTCTCATGAAAAGGGTCCGAGGTCTGCAAAGAATTCTGCTTTCATCGGGATCAATATGGTCTTTTCGGTGCAAGGTATGTTGGCTACTTACTAACTGAGGAACTTTGAGAAGCTGCAGCTCTATCTTTTGAAGGTAGGGAAGAGGTGTACTGCTGTGTAGAAAAACCTGGGAGAGCAGGGGCATTGTTAGGCATGGGGGTACAAGGGGCTCATGCACCTAATCTCAGGCAGCAGAGTGTGCAGCCCTCTGCTTCCTGCTCAAGCCACTTCCCTTCCAGTTAGTGGGCAGGAGGTCAGGAGGGAAGGAGAAATCCTGAACCAGATGCAGAGCTACTCTGCTCCCTTCTCCAGCCCCTCCCCTCCTGAGATTCAGGGACAGGAGGGGAGGGGGTGAGTGGTGAGCCTGTAGCAGACACTGCAGAGCCAAGAAAAGATAAAATCACAGGGTACCCAGAGGACAAGGACAATTGGTGCTTGTCCTATACTTCCCAGCCAGACTGCATGTCTGGTCTGGTGACAGGACACCACAAGGTCCATATTCAGAAGTATTTAGCCATATTATTCCAAAGTTACCTGGCTAAATAAATAAATGTAGGTAACCGACTAGGTATAACAATACTAAGGGCAATTTTCAAGTACAACTCAGATGTGAGTTAAACACATTATGATATAATATCTATTTAGATTTACATTGGCTTTGTTATTTTTTGCAGTGCATGACTGCAAGGATAACGCTATTAAAATAGTCCCTGAGGAAGCCTCAAGATCATAGAGGCGAAACGAAGATATCTTTTGTCGGACCTATTACAGATGAACTTCAAACTTGATGAATTATTATACACGTGATTTTTTTGCATATTTGTACTTAAAAAATTGAATGTATAAATATAGAAGACACATTTATGCATTAATTCTGGCAAACTTCATGCAATATTTTTAGTGTGGTATATGTGGATGGATGTGCTAGCTTAGTTTTAATTTGTCTATGTAGGGTTAAAATATGGGGGGTTTTTCTACATTAATAAAATATTAAATTTATATTATATGTCTCTCTATTCTTGTTATATGTTTAAATAAATAAATGGGCACTTATCTGACTAAATTCTAGCTGGATAACTTTTTTTTTTAATTAAAGTTTTTATTTGGCACAATGCACGTAAATAACATTATAAGATAACAGGCATATAGATCAATACACAATTAACTTCAATAACAATGGACTGATGACTCAGCTTTGAAACGAGAATATAATTGCAAAAAATTAAATAAAAGAAATAATCAAGCAGCATGGGTGCCATATATGAGTCCACTACGACTGAGCGTCTTGATTGTCCTTAATCGGAAGTATCCTCTGCCCGGTCACAGCACCCTGTCTCCACGCCCGATACAGATTCCAGACATGATGAAAGCGAGGTAAACAATGGCGTTTTTGAGCAGTCATCAGGTAAAGTATACACTTATGGTCCGATTTGTGAAGTACCACCTCCACAGATGGGACGTGCGCTTGCTTCCACGTAGCTGCCAAAACACATCTTGTACCCAGGCATATTTGTAAAAGCAATGTGTTAGAGTTTCTATTACTCTCACATGAGGCATTTAATAATGCACATTCTGGAGTCAGGATAATAGGTTTCCCCAAAACACTTAGCTGGATAACTTTTTATCCAGCTAAAATTTGGTTGGAAAAGACAAGGACATTCCGGGGGCATAACTGGAAGGAGCTACGTTAGCCAGATAACTTATCTGTCTGTACATCTAACCTAAGTTTATCCAGCTAACTTTAAGATAGCTGCATATATTCTGTGGCACAGCCACAGCGCTGAACATATAGGCTAAGTTAAGCCAAATTAATTCATCTGGCTAACTAGCTGAGCCGCACAGCAGCTGGACATGTATCTCACCATATTTTGCTGCTATTTCCTCTGATTCGCCCAGGATAATAGAGTTTTTCCTGCTCATTCTTTTCTGGGAAGTCTTTGCTTTTATTTCTGTCGGCTTTGGGAAATGTGTATCTCCTTCTATCTTTGCATTTTGCACGGCACAGGAAGACACGCATTTCTCTTTCTATTCTCTGGTCTTGCATTGCACAGTCTGGCTTTTGGAGTTTCCCTTCTCCGGTGCCTTCCCTCGCCGGCAGCATGCAGGGGGCAAGCATGGAGGGGCCGGAGCCGAGATAGCCACGGTTTTCTATGATTCCGGGACTCAGCTGAGGGCAGCGCGGGGAGAAGGAAAGGGGACACTGTGGACTGATCGGTGAGTGATTTACCCGGAGGGAGAGGAGGTACTGTGAATGCTGGTGGTGCGAGAGGGGATGAATGTCTGAGGATGGCTGATAAAAGAGGGGGTTGATGTTAGGGGGATGTGGCACAAAAGCGGATGAATATTGAGGAGACGAGGAGGAAGCTGAATTCTGGGGGAGCACAAGAATGGGGGTCAATGCCACATCTTTGAAGTCAGAGATGCAAACTTGGGTTCTGACATTTTCTTTGCCTCCCTATGGTCCATGCTGCCAAGTGATCTGCAGCAGGTGTGAGAGTACGAGGGCAAGGGTCGGCGGGTGGGAGTCAGGGGATAGAATAGCCAGGGTAGGAGGTGCATGAGAACCATGTAAGAGAGGAGTTGTATGTGAAAGAGTGAAGTGGGAGGGCATAGGCACAAGACTTGGTGAGAGGTGCAAAAGAGCTGGTGAAAACGGGGTGGAGGTGTGTGGGAGAGCCAGAGGCAGAGGTTCTAGGTGAAAGAGAGCCAGAGATTGTGTTAAGGCGGGGGTGAGGCAGAAGTGGTGATGCAGGCTGTGCGTGAGAGAAGGACAGAGGTGATGAAGCAGGAAGAAGGGGGAGGGAGCTAGAAGTGGTGATGGAGGGGGCAGCCAGAGGTGGAATAGGGGTGGAAGGCGTGAGAGAGAACCAGAGGTAGTGACTGAGGAGGAGGGAGGGTGTGACAGAGAGACAGAGGCAGGAGGGTGTATGAAAGCGAGCCAGAGAGGATATTGGAGGGGAAGGGGAGAGTATCCAAGGCTATGACCGGGGGTAAGAGTGACTCGGAGAGGGGGGTGATGGAGGGAGCATGAGAGGAGATAATGGGGAATGACAGGAAATAGGAGATGAGGTAGGTGAGAACACAGGACAGAGCAGAGAAAAAGAGGGTGGGGGAAGGAAGCAGCTGGACCACCACAGGCTGTCAATCCTGCAAACTTAAGGGACTCCCCAGATCCTAAAAACATTCAAACTGTAATCCCATTCTGCTCTCAGCTTCTCCTCGGTTAACACATCCCATTATCCTAGTTCACCGTTTCCGATAATTTGGAGGGCAAGGCTATTTACTGTAAGAAACGTGATTCATTAAGTAAATAAACTAAATAAACTTCTATTCAGCTGCTAGGTGCTGGCCGAACTTTCAAAACCAGAGAGGAGGTACTGGGGGAGGGTTTCTAATGGGTTACCAGGGAAAGTTTTATTTTGTTTCCATTTTGATATTGTATGGAGTTTTTATTATGGGGAACTTTTATTATTATTATTATTATTATTATTATTATTATTATCATCATTATTAATGTATTTATTATATGTTGTATTGATGCAAACCACTTTGGTTTCCCATTTAGAAAAAGGGACAGTGTAGCTGTAGAGCTAGAAAAGAAATGAAATGGTTGAGCGGGAATGAGAGAGACAGAGAGGGGCTGGCTGTACAGAAGCAGCAGGATCTCATTTACTCTGGTCTCCTGTGTTTTTACAGGATCATTTTTGGGAGACGTGGAAGGCGGGTGCCGAGCGTGACTGTTAAATGTAATATTTAATTATCAAAATCTCAAGGTGGTATGGGGAGGGGGGGCTGTATGTCGAACCACCATGGGCCTGAGCCCGACCTCCCCTTCTCCACTCGAATCTTTTAAGCACCCAGCAAATGCCTCTGTGGGAGAATAAGACTGAAATTGCCAAACTCACCTGCCAGCCTGACAACAGTCTCTCTCTCTCTCTAAGAAACAGACTTCCTCTTATTTGGCAAATGCAGAGTGACAAATTAAAGAAGTAAATCAACTTTTCCACATCTTTCTTCTAAACAACTTCCTTTGCTCAAAGCACTCCAACGATTAACCATTAAAATTAAAGTGACAACCTATTTCTCTCCCTTTAGAGGGTTAACTTTCAGTGGCCTGCGCACAAAGCACACACAGGCTGGCTGTAGCCTGAATTGTCAAAGCGGAATGTAACCCATAATCTAACACAGGGACCTAATGCATGTAACTCTCACCGGCAGGCGTAGGCGTGCGCCCGCAGACTGATACAAACAGCGTACGAAAATCGAGAGCATGCACCGAAATGGTTTCTCTTCTCCAACTCCCCCTCCCCCCCGGGACACCTCTTTCTACTACGCGTAAACCTAGACGCGAAAACGTTTCTGCGCGTACTTTCCATTCCCCTCGGGGAAATTTTTAAAACCCCCCCCCTGGCATCATGCGGGTAAATGCTTTCGAAAGTTAGGCCCAATCAAGGGCGTGCGGCCACTGAGGGAGACCGCGGTTCAGCTCGGTGTGAGAGGACAGAGGCTCCCGGCTACCTGTAGCAAGAATCCTGGATGCCGCTTCCGGAAGAGCTAGAGCCAGCTGTTAGACATTTCCCAAGGCATCAGTGACATTAGCACACTGAGCGGCCCAGGAAGTTTCATCTTTGGCTCTGAAAGAGGCAATTTGTTCTCTCTTTTCCCAGAAAAGTCTCTCAGTGTGATGGATTGAGCATCTGGAACATTTAATGCAGATAACACAGTGGCAGAAATCCCAGTGTAAGACATTAATATTTTGGGTCAAATCCTTTACAGACAGTCAGTTTAAGAATGCCTCGTTATGTCTTAATGAGCTGACAGGAAACCATTTTTGACTCTGGGTTGACTTTTAACCGCTTGCTGGTGACGGGCAAAGCAATGCCAATGTGATGCCCAAAAGCTGATCCCAGGAATAATCACGGAGCGCTGGACCCGGTGGCCAGTTCGGCCTCTGCAGATGGGAAGGAAGTCAAGTCACCGTGAAATGAATCCTGCCATGTGAAGGAGGAAAACGGTGTTACCGGCTTCTGCAAAGCCGAGCTAGGAGGCTGTGCCCATCACAACCATGCACCTGCAACATGCAATCAGTCTACAAATGTAACGCATCATATCCAGATTTAACATAATTCCACCTCCCACTGCAAGTCTGAGCGCTGTGGAATAGAATAATATATCAACAGTGCACTTCGGGGTCAGAAGTACTCAGCAGTTTCCCCACAGGTACAGAATGGAAAAAAAAAACTTTAGTAATTTGGTACCTGCTGTTAGGACTCACTGTAACGTCAAAATCCCCGTTTCAATACTAACACACCACTATGTACTGTCATAACAGCAGAGTGTTTACACCCTTCGCCCTTCAGTAGTTTGGGTTCAAGCGAAGGTTTCAACAAACTGTTCCAGGAAGGATGGCTTTCTCCTTGAACTGCTGAGCCAGTCCACATCCAATAAAAGAAAAACTTGTACAGTTGGAAGTAATAAAAGATAACATTGCAGAAGCAGACCCAGGACTCGGTTATCCTAGAGAATGAATCACCAGATGGCTTGGGACGACCTCGGGACTTACCTGTGACTTTCCATCAGCCAATATAATGTTGCTTCTCAGTCTGAGTGAAAGCCCAAAGTTGACATCAACCCTCCCCCTCAAAAAACTTGATTGCTCTGTACCCACTAAGACCCTAAAACGAAAATATTGCAAACATCATTTCTCCATTAACAGCAACTTGTCCCTTAAAAATAGTTGTGAACATAAGAAATGCCATGCTGGGTCAGATCAAAGGTCCATCAAACCCAACATTCTGTCTCTGACAGAGGCTAATCCAGGTCACAAGAACCCAGCAAGATCTCAAAGAATAGAGTCAATCCTTCTCGTGCATAACCAAGGATAAACAGTGGCTTTCCCAAGTCTACATGGCTAACAATGGTTTCTGAACTTTTCTTCCAGGAACTTATCTAGACCATTTTTAAACCCAGCTACACTAACAGCTTTCACCACATCCTCTGTCTACAAATTCCACAGTTTAATTTGTGCCAATTAAAAAAACACTTTCTCTGATTTATTTCAAATGTGCTATTAGCTTCATGGAGTGTCCTAGTTCTAATATAATAGGAAAATGTAAATAAGTGTTCCCTATTTACTTGTTCTACCACACTTATGATTCTACAGAGCTCTATTTTATCTTCTCTCAGCAGTCTCTTCTCAAGGCTGAAGAGCCCTAACCAGTTTGGCCTTTCTGCATAGGGGAGCCAATTCCGTCTCTTTTATCGATTTGGTCGCCCTTCCCCTTATCTTTTCTAGTTCTACTATATCTTTTTTGAGATGGGGTGACTAGAACTGCACACAATACTCAAGCAGGCCGATGCAATACCGTGCACTGGCTGCAGCGCACGGCTCAGCCCACAATTGGATGCACGTCCATAACCCCCGATGCAAAACAGGGGTTAGCTTGTCCAAAATGGGCATCCAATTGTGCGCGTAGGTGAAAGGCGCTCATCACTTACAAATGCATGTTGATGAGGCTATTACCTATTCCCTCCCCATGCAAAAAAAAAAAAAAAAAAATGTGCGCCCAAGATGCTCATTTTTACTCGCCAAAATTAACGCCTGCCCGGAGAAGGTGTTAATTTTGGAGGACCCCAAGAAGCTTACAGAAAAGCAGAAAATACTGCTTTTCTGTACTTCCTCTGACTTAATATCGTGGCGATATTAAGCAGGAGGAACTACAATATTATAATATCCTGGGGAAAAAAAAAGGGTACGGTGGTCATTTTAGGAAAAGGGACGCTCTAAAATTGAGCATCTGTTTTCCTAAGTGGCTGACAGCCACCTCTCCCGGGCGCCCGCTGACGAGGAGGCACCAGGGGCGCGCAATTTCCCCTAGCACCTCTTTTTTTACCGCGGCAGCCTATTTGCATTTTGTATTGGGCGCCCGGGAGAGGTGGATCGGCGCGCATTAAGAGGACAGGCGCTCAATCATGAACATCCCTTTAATGCACGCCGATACTGCATCGACTTTAAGGTGCGGTCACACCATGGCTTGATAAAGTGACATTATGCTATTTTTCCATTCTCTTCCTAATCATACCTAACACTTTATTTGCTTTTTTTTTTTACTGCTGCTGTAGACTGAGCTGAGGACAGTATCTGAATTCAAGAAAGCACGGGATAAGCACAAGTGAACCCTGAGGGAGTGGTGGGGACTGTGAAACTCAGCAGATGTGGATGAGCAGATTAGAAAGGCTGTATGGTCTTTTTCTGCCATCACATTTCTGTTTCTATGATTTCAAAGAATTGTCCACAATACCTCCAAAATCCGCCAGTCTTGCAAGGTCCTCTCGCGATGCCTCACAATCAGCTTGCAATTTAACTACTTTGAATAATTTTGTGTCATCTGCAAAGCCTATCATCTCCCTTGTTGCATCTTTTCCAGGTCATTTATAAATATATTAAAAAGCACCGGTCCCAGATCTGTACTGGGACTGGTGCTATTCAGTCCTACTCCATTTCTTGTCTTCTAGCCAGTTACCAATCCAAAAAACATTGCCTCCTGTCCCATGACTTTAATTTCCTGATGAGTCTCTCATGAAAGACTGTCAAACACTTTCCGAAAATCCTGATACGCTACATCAACATACTGTACATGGCAGGTAGTGAGGGTGCACACTCTATTACACTGCTTGGCTATGACTGTTACCGATATCTCCTTCCCCTACAGCCGAATGACAACACAGTCCCAGAAAATGTCATCTCCAAGGTCAGTATTAGGGCGTTGGCGTGGATTATAGTCACACGGGTTTCTGACAACTCATCAGGTCCTCCCCAACACGTGCTGTGGCTTTAAATCTTCACACATCTTACACCGTATCTTTTCCACTTTAACCAATTTTTCTTTTTGTTTTCAAAAACCGTAGCTGAAAAACTTATTTATCTTTATCTCAGTTGAGAGAAGGACAGAAAGCTATTATGGTCTTGAATTGTTTCAAAAAGTAACATAAATCCCCCCTCCAGCCCACAGAGACAAGCCATAAGAATCTTGCATCTGCTAGCTTGCATGCTATGATGTCCTGTAAAGATAATATCAAGGCACGTTGTAAAATATAGCAACCAGAGACCATAAAAGCAGCTTCATAAAAACAGAGACTTTGTCTTCATCAGCAGCTATTAACCTCATTTTAGTCTTTTTTTTTTTTAAAGACGTATCTGTCAAATCTCATTGACTCCAAACTCTGTGTACTTAGGGATTAGAAAATTATTGCACTGTGCTTTAGGGAATAAACACATGTGAAATGTTTTCAGAAAAGACCATAATGCATACGTGTAGGGCTGCTGAGGAGCTAGAAGTTGAGATGGTTTTTGGCAGGATTGTCAAACTGGGTGGTAGTTAGACAGGGCAATCTCACCAAGTGCAAACCAGTTGCCGTGGCATCAGGTCAGGAGAGATTTATTTCCTGACTGAATGCTAGTGAGCAAAATACACTTTGCTGCTAAGCTTCTGGCACATTGGTTTAATGCCCAGCAGCAAGACTGGCGATGTTGGCTCATCTACCTGATGCAATACAAGGAGGGCAAACTGAGCCTGCTACTGAAATGCCAATAAGCACAGCAGCTCGTCTGGAAGTCAGTCTCTCCTCACGGGATACTGCACACAGCACAGAACGGCACTGCTGCTGGGCCAGTGGTGCAGCTCTTTTCTCGGTTAGCTCTGACCATGAGGCACCATTGCTGCACTCAGCTCCTGGCACTACAGTGGTTTAATGTAAATGAGATTCAGACGGTTGCACCAAAACAGAAAACTGCTATAAAAAATAGAAGACTGAGGTCTCCACACAGAGTTCTCAAAGAAGAAGGAAGAAATCCAAACTGGTCTTCTCCAAACACTCTTATGCAATTACTTCAGTCATTTTATTCCTCCAGTACATATGGTACTAGCAACTGAACATAAGCAAGTTACATCTCGATGCCTCATCACAAAAAAAGGACATAAGAACATAAGAAAATGCCATACTGGGTCAGACCAAGGGTCCATCAAGCCCAGCATCCTGTTTCCAACAGTGGCCAATCCAGGCCATAAGAACCTGGCAAGTACCCAAAAACTAAGTCTATTCCATGTAACCATTGCTAATAGCAGTGGCTATTCTCTAAGTGAACTTAATAGCAGGTAATGGACTTCTCCTCCAAGAACTTATCCAATCCTTTTTTAAACACAGCTATACTAACTGCACTAACCACATTCTCTGGCAACAAATTCCAGAGTTTAATTGTGCGTTGAGTAAAAAAGAACTTTCTCCGATTAGTTTTAAATGTGCCCCATGCTAACGTCATGGAGTGCCCCCTAGTCTTTCTACTATCCGAAAGAGTAAATAACTGATTCACATCTACCCGTTCTAGACCTCTCATGATTTTAAACACCTCTATCATATCCCCCCTCAGTCATCTCTTCTCCAAGCTGAAAAGTCCTAACCTCTTTAGTCTTTCCTCATAGGGGAGTTGTTCCATTCCCCTTATCATTTTGGTAGCCCTTCTCTGTACCTTCTCCATCGCAATTATATCTTTTTTGAGATGCGGCGACCAGAATTGTACACAGTATTCAAGGTGCGGTCTCACCATGGAGCGATACAGAGGCATTATGACATTTTCCGTTTTATTCACCATTCCTTTTCTAATAATTCCCAACATTCTGTTTGCTTTTTTGACTGCCGCAGCACACTGCACCGACGATTTCAGTGTATTATCCACTATGAAACCTAGATCTCTTTCTTGGGTTGTAGCACTTAATATGGAACCCAACATTGTGTAATTATAGCACGGGTTATTTTTCCCTATATGCATCACCTTGCACTTATCCACATTAAATTTCATCTGCCATTTGGATGCCCAATTTTCCAGTCTCACAAGGTCTTCCTGCAATTTATCACAATCTGCTTGTGATTTAACTACTCTGAACAATTTTGTGTCATCTGCAAATTTGATTATCTCACTCGTCGTATTTCTTTCCAAATCATTTATAAATATATTGAACAGTAAGGGTACCAATACAGATCCCTGAGGCACTCCACTGTCCATTCCCTTCCACTGAGAAAATTGCCCATTTAATCCTACTCTCTGTTTCCTGTCTTTTAGCCAGTTTGCAATCCACGAAAGGACATTGTATAAGTAGCTGTGACAGTCACCAAGCTTACTGAGACAACATCCTGGTGGCATGAATATAAACCTTCCAAGTAACTTTGACTTTCTAGGATTAGTGCTCTGTGTCTACAACAGATTCACGGCAATTTATGACTCTTACCCTTTCTGTATATTGCGGCTTCCTTCTACTCCCAACAGCATCCCCTTCATCCATTTCCAAGTTGACTGGGGAAAAGGGTGGCAGTTGATCCGGCATAAAGAAGCGTAACGTGAACTTTGGTCTTCCAACGTGTGTTGGTTTATGTAACTATCCTCCTTCTATCTATGAGCTCTCTGCACAATCCGGCCAAGTGAAGGAGCATCCGAAGCTGTGCAACAAGTTTCAGACTCAAAGTCCCCCTGGCCATCTCGCCGTGAGTGGGAAGGGCCTTCCTAATATTGAAAGCATCCCTCTTCCGTCAGCAGCAGCTGCTCTAGGGATGTCTCCTGGTTCTATCATCTAACGGGACAAGTTGATGCAGGAGCAAGCTGGATGCACCCAAAGGCCATGAGGATCCTCACCTATTCAAAGTAAAATTGCCGGAGACCTGCTTGTGTCTAAAACATAGGCCAACTGGGCAGGTATTTTCACTTGGCTGAACCCTAAATACGCTTTTCACTTGGCTGAACCATAAATACGCTTTCTTTACATGAGCATACAAGTCATCCTTTACCACGGCATTATGACTTACAAAGAAACTTTATACTAACTCAGCCATATTTTTTTTCGACTTTAACTCACCACTGTAATATGAAGGCTCCATAGAATGTAGTCGTGTCCCAGCTCCCTGTGTCCAAAGCATATGCACTCTTTAAAACCTCATAATATGGGATGGAGCAGACCAGTCTTGCTTTCAGGAAAGATGTCCATTTTCGCTGCAGAATCTTCTTGCCTCCTAAATCACTCTGGAAGAGGTATTTAAAATGAAAAAGATTATACAAAAATAAAGCATAATGACTTGGATTTGATATCTCTGCTCTAGAATGGACAATGATCTTAAAACTTTGTCAGGCTAATAGAGAACAGTTTCATTTTACATTTATTCCATTTCTGGTCATAACCACTGTGAAGAGATTTCTGGTCTAACATTGTGTGCTCTCGTACGCCATGGCCTGTAGGCAATTACTTGTTGCAGACTGGGTGCAAGCGAACTGGAATAAAGATTGGCAAAGAAGCTGCAAGCATTGACTTTTCAGTGGAGAAACTGAATATATTTGTAGCAAACAAATGACGAGTTGGGCGGCATCTTATAGACTAATCAATTTATTGAAGAATGAGCTTTCAGGGACAGTGTCCACTTTGTCAGATGAGTATATATTTGTGACTCTCTCTTGAGAGCAATATCCCCTTCATCGGGTCAGGGTAAAACGGGCAAAGAATGGTGTTGCACGAATATACAAATTATACTGTTGTGTAGATTACAACACTGGTGTTTGCTTTAAAAACAATGAACAAATTTAATGAAAGGCTGAAGGGAAATGATTTGAGCTAGTTGTGCTTGGATGCCTTTCCAGTCATTACATTTCTAGAGCGTTTTGAATCTGCCATTAAAAACTCTAATCGAAAAGTCATCGATAGTGTGCCATTGTCTGGAAAAATGTTCACCATGCAGAGGGCAGAGCTGCACAGCCATAAGTCTCTCAGTACACCAGCATTAGGATCACTAGAGTACCCCACAAGTTCTATTGCATAGTTAAATTACTCCTCAAACACACCTACTTCCACTTGAGTAATGACACCCATTGAGGGATCATAGAAACTGGTAAGGGCACCAAGATGGCACCACTGAACACTAATCTTTCTGTGGCAGACCTGGAGAAAGGAATTCCTGAATGCACACCGCACCCAAAGCCTTTTAGGTCCCAAAAGAACAGGGATGACCTGTGTATGACATGGTCTGAGCGGAAGAGAATCTTATGCGGTTTAATGGCTATGTGGAATATGCCATTCTTCAAACAAAATGAAAATAGATTGCTTTACAGTCCTGCAGAAAAAAATGGACATACTGGAGGTAATTTTCAAAAGGTTTTGTTACGCGCGTAGCCTTTGAAAATCTGCCCATGCGCGCGCCGAGCCTATTTTGCATAGGTTCGGCGGCGAGCACAAGCCCTGGAACGTGCGTATGTCCCGGGGCTTAAAAAAAGGGGCAGGCTGGGGGCGGGGCCGCGGTCCGGGGCGGGGCCGGGATTGTGGTGCACGGGCAGGGCCGAGTGCTCCTGCACAATGGCCTGTGCTGGGGCATGGCGCATTGGCAACCGGCCGGCGCATGCAAATTACGCCTGCCTTGGGCAGGCGTAACTAATGCAACAAAGGTAGGGGGTGGTTTAGGTAGGGCTGGGGGGTGGGTTAGATAGGGGAAGGGAGGGGGAGGTGGGGGGAGCGGAAGGAAAGTTTCCTCCAAGACCGATTTCCGATTTCAGAGCAGTCTCGGAGGGAATGGGGAAAGCCATCGGGGCTCCCCTAGGGCTTGGCGCGTGCAAGGTGCACAAAAGTGCACCCCCTTGTGCGCGCTGACCCCGGATTTTATAACATGCGTGCGCATGTTATAAAATCGGGCGTAGATTTGTTCGCGCCGGGTTGCGCGAACAAATCTACACCTGTGCGTATTTTTTAAGATCTGGCCCTAAATGCACAAAAACGGACTTTTGAAAATTGCTACTTTTATGTACATAATTCCTTTGAAAATTTACTCCATAGAGCTGAATAGTCAAAAAGCTATGATATGTGCTACTTTTGCATGTGAAATTCCTTCGGAAATTACCCACATATAGAAAACATTTCAAATGCAGCTGGGTCTCCACACAGGGACTGAAAGCAGTTTACATCATACAAGATAAAGTACATCAATATGGCATAGTATTACACATACAAAATAATGTAAACAATGCTGCATGCAGCCCCACCCATCCCCTACTCATTTCATCAGACATACAGTACTTGAAAAATCTGCCTTCTGAACGGCGAGATGAAACAGATTTTCTATGATTTCAAAAGAAACTGAAGGATCTCTTGTTTAATCAGGCTTTTTAATGAATGTATCTTAGTTGATCCTGTATAATTTGTTTCTATATTTAATTTGTGTTGTTTTCATTTATTTGCTGTTTTATTGTATTTCTTGATGTTTTAGAATTTATGTCTGTATACTGTGTTCCCCCATTGAATGTTATTGGAAATTATGGAACATAAAATCTTATAAATAAAATATGCTCTGAACCAAAGGGCAAGGGAGAAGAACCTCAAAGCACTATCTGAATCCTTCAAATAAGAGAGATATAAGCAGTAACCATCTCCAGGAAAACTGCATCATCACTTAAAATAGCAAGGGAAACATTGCAATATAGAAAAAAGCCATTCAGTGCATACATCTCTTCTAGTATCATACAACCCAGAACTAGAAAAAAATAAGAAAAATCATACACGTCTTAAAGCCAGTGCTATGCAGGATGAATCGTACAAATCTAGATGTTGTCAAAAGATTTGGACCACTTGGTGTACCCGGTCTGTCCATCTGTGCTTGCTCTTCCATCTTGCACATTTTTCTATCTCAGTGGATTACACCATCATCTTCTCTGTGCCCTTCAACTCCTCTCTCTTCTCTGCGCACTTCCAAAACATTGCTAAAAACAGGTTTCTCTCTCTAGAGAATAGCAATAAAATCCCCCCTTGCCATTCTGACTACACGGCCTAAACCCTTATCTACACTCTTGTTCACCTCATGCTTGGACTACTGCTAGGGGTGCCAACTGGCTCCAAATTTTCAGGACAGGTTGATCCAGTCCTGGTTTTACTCCCCTGCATGCAGATACTTATAGTCTTACTTTTCTGAGGGAATGCAATAGGGAAATCAGAAAAAGTCCCAGCATGCAGTGGGGTAAAACCAGGACTGGATCAACCTGCCCTGAAAATCTGGAGCCAGTTGGCAACCTTAACTACTGCAACCTACTGCATTCTTCACACATTAAAGCAACCAGATAAGACTGAACAAACATAATGGCTGGAATGACACCTAAAGGTGTCCATCCTCAGTCTATCCTTCTATGCTCATCGTGTCACTGAACAAAGAAAACCATGAAGTAGCAGGAGCATTCAGCTGTTCAGACTGCTCGACTGGTTGGCACTCGCCTGCCTATATTTATGGTACAGTGCTAACATGTGGTAACAGTCAAACAGCAAGCTAGGCCGGTAGAAACACCTATTAATGTGTGCACTAATGTATGTTTCTGATCTCATGTGGGAGCACAGCTCTTGAAACCTAATCCCAAATGTTATTACATCAGTCCAATAAGAAGGTTATTATCTGCAATGTTCCAGGTGAAAATCTGAACCTGGCAAAGCACAGCAGCATTTTCTACTTGACTCCCCACCCACTTAACTGGATATTAATGTAAGAGAGGAACAAAATCTCTTCTAATTCTGATGTGGCTGCGCCCTCTTGTATTTTCTCCTTGTCCTCTTCACTATTTGTCATTTCAGGTACGTGAGGCACGGAAAAGAAATGCAGGTGCAACGAGAGGAATTTCGGCATCCCAGTAAGTTTCCTAAGCCCCTATCCGCAGAAGGATGCTCTGCAAACAGAGATTTAAGGTCGCACAATCATGTACTGGAAGGTGTGCTAGAGGCAGGGCAAAGCTGTCGACGGGGACCAGACCTCATCTCCTTTTGAGAGAAAAAAAAAAAAATATATATATATATGGTATATCACTTAGGGGGTTTCCAGCTTCTGGTTATTGCAGAGTTTAGAAATGCGATAGATACTTATCCCAGTGCTGAAAAGATCGGAAAACTGGACTGTGAAACCTGGAGCGGGCGTGACCCAGCTGATCTCCACCTAAAAAGGTGCGAGCGCCCCAGCACATCCCGGCACATGTGCACCTCGGCTTCCTGCAGCCTCCCTGGGTCCGTGAGCAAACAGGTTTCTAACCCCCCTCCCCGGGGAAGGATCCTACTGAAAAACATTTATAGAAACCATCGCCCTCTCCATCATCAGCAAACATTTACAGCCATCCTTGGCCTAAGTCCAAATGCTTCCTGCAATCCTGCCTCTTCATTTTTTTTGAAACCTCCTCTCTGAAGTACTTGACTTGCTTCCTCTATGGCTGCTCTCCTCCCAAGGGTACAATAAAAGCAGCAAGTGACGCGTTGTGTGGTAATGAATCCTAAAAACGCCAAGTTATAGCTTGGATCTTGTCTTTTATGTTTTTTTTTTCCTCTTGCTGCCTTGCAAAGGTGATTTCGAAATTGAACTCGATAAATAAATAGCTGCATCTCTGCCTCCAGTTGTGAGAAAAACATTTTTTTTTTTTCTCAATAGCTGCTTGGTCTGCGGTGAGGAGAAAATAGCAGCCTGGATTCGGGGCTTTACACTTTTCTGGAACAGTGTGCAGGGGGAGCTCCATGCACAAAGGAAGTTTGCCTTTGCAGGACTTAATGTGAAGCAGCCCTACTAATCTAAGCTCGCCTGAAGATGGAGAGGCTGAAATGCTTCTCTTATTTATTTATTTATTTATTTATTTATTTATTTTAATTTTTTCTATACCGGCATTCGTGATAATATTACATCAAGCCGGTTTACAATAAACAATGGGTGATAACCGGAACAGAGAACGAAATAATATGAACTATACATAATATAGATGCAGTTACAATAAACAAGGAGTCGTACAACTAGGAGCAAGAAGAAGACAAGATAGAAACTTTAACATGGTGTATAAACCTGTAGAATGGAGGAATTTCCAAAAATGGATGTTTGAGATTTACAATGAATTGTTCAGTACAAGTATGTAGTTTAACAATAAAGGCGAAATCATAAGTAATGAAGATTCTGGATGATTATAATGCTTAGGGGTAGGATACCAGGATGGTTATAATAATAAAAGATGTTGATTGGAGGTTGAATATTGGATAGAATTGTTTTTAATCTGAGTCTGGGAAGGCTTGTTTGAAAAGCCATGTTTTAACTCTTGTGGCCATGCTCCCTCCTTTTAACTTTCCCGCAGATCGGTTTGAAATGCACCACATTTCCAATGTGTGTTGCCCAAATGCGGCTGAAGCTCGAACAAGAATACCTTTTTGCACTCCTGTGCAGCAACGTTAAATGAGCACGGAACTGTGTAGTGCTATAATATAGTGCCGCACATAATATAGTGCTATAATATAGTGCCGCACAATCTTTTCAGGAGAAGGCTTTTTTTTTTTTTTTTTAAATACTAATGCATAGTGATATTCAATTTAATTTTAAGGGTTTCTTCCACGTGCTGTGCTCCCATCTGCCTTGAACTCTTGGCTTACCTGTAAGCAGGCGGACCACAGTCTACCCAGCAAGCACATATCAACCTCCAAATTAGAGGGTGGGGATAAAAGGCAGTTTTTTTCTATTAAGGAAGCGGGCAAGATTCAAACTGCGCGCACTGATGCGAAGTCTCCGTGTGCGTACTTTACCGGTTCTCGGCGGGAAGGTACGCGAGGGCTTTCACTCTGAAATCTGCCGTGGGTACAAGGCACTCGCAGTCCCTTGCGCCAGCTTTGTGCGCGGGTAGGATTTTGCGGATTGCCCGCAGGCGTTTGCGGAACTGAATTTATGCACAGACAGACGTTTCTTCTCCCTCGACGCTTTCCCCCCCCCCCCCCGGGAATGCAGCGAGGGCGGACAATTTTTCGATAGCCCCTGGTTTACGTGAGTGAAAGGCTTTGTGCCTAAGGAATCCACACTTTGATGATTGCCCTCCCCGTTTTGTTTTTCCTAGTGCTGGAAGGAACATTTTAGCCAGATCGTCTGCCCTAATGTTGCCTTGACCCCCCCATTTTGGAAATTTGGGGGCTGGGGGTAGGGGGAGTTTACATCCAAAAACTGTGTTTTGAAAATATCAAGAAAGGAGAAAGGAGAAATAAAACGACGACCAATTTTTTCTCTCTTATATAAAAAAAAAAATACAGAAAGAAACCAGTCTGTGGACTATGCTTCTTAATATTGAAAAATAAGAAGCAATTCTGGTTTGGTTGCATAAAAATTTGTGACTTTCAAAAAGAAAAGGAAAGAAAATGATACCCTTGCCCCTCACAAAACAGAACTTCCTCAAATATATTTAGTAGTAGGGATGTGAATCGTTTTTGAACGATTAAAATTATCGTCAGATAATTTTAAAATCGTCCTAAATCGTTAGAGTGCACGATACAATACAAATGCCTCCGATTTATCATCAGGGGCATTTGTATTGTATCGTTAAATAGGGCACGGGAATTATTTGGGGGAGGGCGGGAAAACCGGCACACCAAAACAACCCCTAAACCCACCCCGACCCTTTAAAACCAATTCCTTACCCTCCCCCACCCTCCCGAACCCCCCCAAAATGTTAAGTTACCTGGTGGTCCAGTCGGGGGGGGGGGTCCCGGCGTGATCTCCCGCTCTCGGGCCATCGGCGCCATTTTGGCTGCCACTAATTAAAATGGCACCGATGACCCGATAAAAAAAACAAACCCATCCGACCCTTTAAATTGACCCCCCTTAGCCTCCCCCACCCTCCCGACCCATTTTTTTTAGGGAGGCTATACTATAATAGGGGCTGATGAGTAAAGATGGCCGGCGCCATCTTTAAAGATGGCCGGCGCCCCTTTGCCCTTGCCCCGATGCCCCTTTGCCCTTACCCTGTCACATGGTAAGGGCAAAGGGGCATCGGCGCCATTTTTTTTTTAGAACAGCTGATGCCTGGGAACGGGAAATCTCTCCCCGAGGCCCCCCTGGATCTCTCCTCTCCCCGAGGCCCCCCTGGATCTCTCCCCGAGGCCCCCCGAGGCCCCCCTGGACTACCAGGTAATTTTAAAAGGTTTTGGGGGGGTCGATTTAAAGGGTCGGGTGGGGTTTTGTTTTTTTTTAGCGACGCGGGCCTCCCTAAAAAAAAAAATTAGCGATGTGAATTGGAATCGGAAACGATTCCAATTCACATATCTTAACGATCAGATTTCCCCCCCCCCCCCAGCTGAATCTGATCGTTAAGACGATCTGGCACACGATTCACATCTCTATTTAGTAGGGATGTGCAAACGTTTTCGGCCTGCCGCGGGAAATTTCATATTTCCTGCGGTTCGGGCCTTTAAAATTCGGGGAGACCCGAATTTCATTTTAGTGCGCACATTTTTTCGTTAGTGCGCACTAAACCCAAAAATGAATTTTTCCCGAAATTTCAGGAAAAATTCCTTTGGGTTTCAGGCTCCCCGAACCAGGACGAATTAGGTTTGGGGAAAAATTGCTCTTCTCCTTTCCCCAACCATTGGGAAGGAAGGATAACAGCAGAAAATTCCTCCCAACTCAAAAGGCAGAAACTCTTCTCAAACTCCAGCAACCAAAACTCCCTTGTGTCGAGTCACTGCTATCCCTCCACAGATTGCGAGGTAGGCCCTACAGGTCTTCTCTACCCCTTGTCCTCCTCAAGGCAGGGGCTTTCGCTTTCTGAGCCAGAATCAGGGATTCACAAAAGAAAAACTAAAAAAAAACAACAAAAAACACTTCACAAAAAAATGGTTAACACACTCAAAAACCTGAGGCAAACCCTTCCAGACAGGTTGTGTACCAGACAGGGATGTGCCTCTTCCCCTCTCCAGTGTCTCAGACCATGGGGCCTACAACTGGAGAAGAGGACCCCAAAAGAAATCAAAAGTCAAACAAATAATGCCACATCGCTCTCTATACTCACCTACCCTTCTGCAGTCAGGAGCTCCCCACTCCAGCAAGCCTCAGAGGAGGTGCTATTAAGAACAATAAGCCCCGATCCTGACTGCCTAACCCAGGGCTTAGGCTAGGGCCATCTAATGGAGACCTAGGGGGTCTCTAAACTACGACTGAGTGTAGGGGAGACCTAGGGGGTCTCTACACTACGACTGAGTGTAGGGGAGACCTAGGGGGTCTCTACACTACGACTGAGTGTTTTATAACGTTTGCCTTAAATCCAAGTGCAGGGTCTTGGCTCTGAGCTGAGAACGTCCTTTCTCGGCCTTTGGCTGAGATTGAGAACTTTTGCGATATGAGGAGGTTAAGGCCTTGCCACCTGACCCCTGCTGGGGGCCACAACGATGGAAGAACCATTGCCAAAGCAGGAGACAATGAAACCTCTTGCTTTACAAAGAATCTGAAGCAAACTCCGTACTATGCTAATGTGGAGGGAGCGGCATCAGAGCGTAGAGGGCGCAGTGACAGACTTTGTAGAGGCATTAAATCTATGGCATCTGCAATCTCCCCCCACCCCCCTCCATTACCTCCGTGACTCTTATGCCTTTGCCAGCATATGGACATTAGCTGGACACCTACTGGGTCGTAACCATGTTACGCCTATTAAATGTGCAACCCCCAACCCCCATAAGCCATACACGAACTGCATAAAAATGTGGCTTATCCTTGAGCTTCTGAGGTAATTGGTCACTAAATCAGAGAAGAATTCTCTGTACAGAAACAGAGGAATCTAACCTGAAGGGCATGCAAAATAGTTTAAGAGTTTTATTGTTTTGCACTTTTATCCCACAGAGAGCTCATGGTCTGAGGCAGGAATAATGCATAAGAAATAAGGTGTGTGTGTGTGTGTGTGTGTGTGCAGAACACAAACAGAAGAGGGTCAGCATGTGCCAGCGAGTGACAGCTTAAGCAGCCTTCTTTCTAGCTCCCCCATCTCAGAACGAAATAAAACAGCAGCGCACACAATGTTCTTGGTCCATTTTCTAGATGGCCAGACAGAAATTTCTCATTAAAATGCTCCCGTAAACAAGTGGCGACGAAGCTGACAAGCTAGGAATACTTTTTTCAGATGTCCCAAGTCTTCTGGTTGCTTTGGGAGTCCCACGTAATGTCTGGTTCCCTCTTGAGCACCACTGATGCGGCCTTTCATGCCAGGGAAGGCACACAGCAGCAGTGATCAAGGCTAGAACAGTGTTTTCCCAACCTTTTTCAAGCCCAAGGCACACCTGCATTAACACAAATGTTGCAATGCAATACCGCCACCCCCCCCCCCCCCCCCCCCACACACACACACAGGACAAGCAATGCAGATATGGCCTGAAAAAGGGAAGCACTGATAGCCTTACTGCGGGGGCAGAGACGCACATTAATGCGTTACAGTAGATCAGTTCTGGGAGAGAACAAAGTCGGCGTGATACGGGCAGCCAGCTTATAGTTACCCAGGCTGCATGTGGCTGCCAGAGCTCCTCCATCGCTGCTGCTCCCAGTTGCTCTGATTGAGTCACATCCAGGGCACACCTCGTCTCGCTCAGCCTGGGCTTGAGACAAGCTAGAAGGACTCAAAGGAGGAAGCTTAGTTACGGGAAGACAAGAAGGTGCTGTGTGCACACCGCACAAGGTGGGACCCATCTATCCATACCCTGCGTGCTGCCCATTAATTACCACACTCCAGGGCTCGGGCTGTAGCTAGGAACAAGAGGCCTGCGTGACTACACATTCTCAGAAAGAAGACAGAGCTGAGAGCAGAGCCCAGGTGCTGGCCTGGATCTCAGCATCAGGCAATGGTGACTTTTCTATGACACACTGGTTGGAATACGCTGGTTTAAAGGAAATGAACGAATGTATGTTTGCGCTGAAAACCTTTTACTCTCTAGACTTTTGGAGAATTAAAACAAGTCTGAGGAACGACATTCCAAAAATTAAGCTGAAGTATGCCAGCAGACACAGGTTATGAGAAAAATTAATTGATGTCTTGAGGGAAGCAAGCTCATGGTGCCAGTGTAAACAGATTATATTACCTGCAGGACCAGGCTGTACCGACATGCAAAGCATGAAGTTTATTTCGGGGCCTTCTGACAATAAAACTCTGTATGAATCTCTGAACTAGCAGGTTAACCAATGTCAACAACAAAAAAAAAAGCAATGAACTACATTTTATAGCAGAGTCTGTGTGATGCAGACTTTGAAAGCTGAGTTACTTCTGTAAAATCATATTACTGGACCTCTGCTTCCACTCTTCAGAGTTTTGAAATCTCTTGGAGTTAGATAAGGAAGGAAGGTAAACATTCCCAGTCTGTCTCTGTCCCCCCAGATGTCAGTAACTGCTGTTCCAGCACTTTAAACAGGAGAACAGTGAAAACAAAGGAATTCATAGGAAAACTTTGGAGTGGGGAGTGCTTTCATTCGAAACGAATGTGCATTCTGAATCAAATGAGGCCATTTAATGTATCCCTTGTTGTGATGTAATGCATTCTTACATGCCAGTTCACGTTCCAATGTAAACCGAAGTGATGTGTAATTTTTTACATGAATATCGGTATATAAAAATGCTAAATAAATAAATAAATTTTGGTTTTATTAAATCAAAAATGCCTCCGAAAACCCCACCATTTTTAGAATTTTTTCAGATTTTTCATTTCAGAAAATAACATCATGCACTATTTGCTAAAATGAAAAATCTGACTCCCCCCAAAAAATGAAATTTGGCATGAAAATGGGACGAAAATGAATGGAACAAACTGAATTGAAAATATTTTATCTGCTCATTCCTACTCCAGAGTACAAATTCTGAGAGCTTCTCTTTTTAAATGAGGCAAAGCTTTTTTAAAACAAAGGGAAAACTGGAGCAGTCCTAGGTAAGGCCATGGTGGTCTCACGGCTCTTAGATTACTCAGACAGTGGTATTTCTCAGCCCTATCTCCCCAGCTGTACCACCTATGCATGCACTTCTGTCTGTCCCAAAAATGAAAATGCAACTTTTTGGGGCAGTTCCACCCATTTAGGAATAATTACAAATCATGAGGAGCCTTCCTTCAAACACTGCTTGGACAGTCTGCCTCAGGCTTCACCGATGTTGAAAACTTGTTGACAAATCCTAAAGGCTAACAGAAAGACGATCTTTTAGAAGGTAGCTGTCAAAGTTCCCAAACACACTGGTCTGGGAATGAAGACAAGACTGGGCGTGGCCATCTGTCCCGAATGTGGAGGTGCAGCCCCTTCGTTTTTGGTCAACCAACACAACATTTTTCTCCAGCCTACTGCATTTTGATGAGACTTCATACTGCGTCTCGAAAGTCACCTTTATCACAAATACACATCTACATCTAGCCCACAATGCCCCTCTAATTAGCTTTTGGTGGAGCATTCACATGCTTTTATATAAGGAGCAATGAAACGAACCCAGGAGCAATGGCACAGAACTGAGAGGTGAGAACATTCACCTTTATTGTTGTCATTAACAATCAAGTCACCGGGAGGTGCTCACATGGCAATGGCGTACCGAGTCTTTTTTTTTGCAGTTTTGCTCCTCAACACATATCTAACTGGCACTTCTGCACCACAACAGTGATACCTTCCTAACAGCCCCTCTGATCGTGTCATGCATATCAGTGGCATTTAGTTATCAGAAAGTCACAAAAATCTCACGTCAGTGGCTGAGCCACAGTCGGAGAAACATAGCCTCCCAACCCCACATTTTTCCAAGAAGCTGGTAATAACCTTTCTGGCATCGCATACCATCTAGGACATCAGTCTACATCTGTCGCGAAGGTTTGCCCTGTTACCCGCCACAATGCCCACATCCCTCTCACTACAGCCCTGCTGTAAGGTGAGCAAAGATGAGCTCCATCAGGCCACATCTCTAGGTTACTGATCTAGGTGATCTGTCTTTCCAGTTTTTGGAGGTGCTGCGTGTAACATGAACAAATCCCACAATTAGTGGCCTGAGTGCTAACTCTTAGCATGCAGGCTGGGTGGTTCAGTGAACACTAAAAATAGCGTGCTATTTACTAAAAGCCTATTGTGCATGCTAAACTGGATCTTCAAGTCATTGGTGACAGCGTACCTGTATGTAAATGAAGGAACATCATATGCAAATGAGGCTTTAGCTGCTGTATATGAATAGTGTGGTGCTCTCTCCTCCCTCCTCACACTATTTACCATGCATTGGCTAACACCAAAAATTGAACAGGAGTTAAATCTTTACCATGTATGCTTACGCCTAAACTGCCTAACTGCCTACGAAATGCCTCCCTCCCCCCCCCCCCCGCTTCACTAATCAGCCCAATGTAAAAAGAGCAAAAGAGCAGTTAACACAAGGGATTTCCTCTCCTCCTGAACCAACCCAATGGCAATCTGCACCCCAACTTCCAGCCCTGCTGAACCCCATCCAAATTTACCCTGTCATCATTTATTTATTTATTTATTTATTTAACATTTTTATGTACCGAAATTCATGTAGCAATGTTACATATCATTTCGGTTTACATTATAACATTAACAAGCATGTAAGAATGCGATTACATCGAACATGGGGAGGCGGGAGATCATCTGATCTCTCGCCTCCCCACGAGAGCCATCAGACACCTATCCCCCAACCCCTGCGGAAGATGGCTTTCTCCTCTCCCAAAATACGAAGCCCATCCTCCCTCACCCATCTGGAATGAGGGTATATCACTCCAGAGGGTCCTCCACGGGCGAGAGGAATGAAACGGCAAGACTTTACTCCAGATGAGCCATTTCACGTGGGAGGGAGGGGGATGTTGCTTCGTATTTGGTGCGGCCAGGGGACACTCGGGGGTTGGGTATCTTATAGCTAAAGGGGGTAGTGATGGTGCTAATGGGGTTGGGGGGGTGAAGGGAGTGGGGGGAAGGTGGGGAGGCAGATTGTCACCAGGGAGAGGTTTTGCTGGGGGTAGAAAGTTTAGTGAGAAAATCCACCATGCTGACCGGCTCTTTCATTTCAGCACAGTTAACGTGGGGGATTTCAAGAGGCGGGTAGCATGAATGCAATACTTTCTGGGGGCTAACACGCTTGCTATTGCTAGGTAGATGCTTTGAAATCCATTTTTCTTTTTTAGTGGCTGCATGTTAAAATGTTGTGCATGCCATCTTAAGTGCTGTTTCATGGTGCACGTTAGCTTTTTTCCAGTATGCATGCGAGCTTTAGTGCAGAGGCCCCATTATTGTGCCTAGCAGTGGTACTATTCAGTGATGGCAAAAGACAGAAGCAGTCACTAACTACCCCAGTGGTAAACAGTAACCGTTATGGAGGTTGTGTCAGCTTCAGAAGAATTAATGCACAGCCAGTGAGTCCCAGAGTGTAATAAAATGGATTCATTATTTGCCTTGGTGCAGCACAAGGAGGGAGCACAGAAGGAAAATAAAAACAGGGAATAAAAAGTTGACGCAGCCCACCTGATGACTCAGCGGGATGCAGCGTGGCGCGTTTCAGAATTCTGCCGAGCTCAGTGCTCCTTTGTCTTTCTGGGTAGGGGGGAGAAATCATCACCACGGCAATTGCTATTTAATAACCCAATGTTGGTTTATTAAACGAATCCTTTTTTTTCTCTCCCCAGTGACGCCTTTCAGTACACACAAGGCAGGAGAAATGTTCCACCCTACAGCCATGCGGATTCATCAGACACAAGACTGTGCCATTAATGCCAGGCACGGTGAGGGGGAAAATCCCATGGCTGGCCCACCAACTTGTTTTCACGAGGGTCAGCAGCACCGGCTGCTCCCAGAAATTTCCTGGTCCGATGAGGTGGTTTTGGAAACAAGGGAAAAGGCAGGTAACTCTGGGAATCTTTGCCCTAGGGAAGTGGAGCAGTTTGCCTTCTGCAGTATTGACACCTGATCGCCTGCCTGCCTTTCTGCTGGGCCCAGGCACTGCGTATAAATAACCCTAGAATGAAAGCCTTTACAACCTGTTGGAGCTGAACGAAGCCCTTCCCTTTCTCGACTCTGCAACATGGAACTGGCTCACTCTTGATGGGGGTCCCTAGAAGCATCTCTCACATTATATAAGATTAATTTTTATTATTATTATTATTATTATTATTATTGTTGTTGTTCAATCAGGTGTCTCAAAGCCTAAACATTGTTTCTTTTATTTCCTTCCCGGAGAAGACCTGAATGATTATTGCACTCTCTAAATAACAAGCCAGCACGCTGTCACTGTACGCACAAGTCCTACAGTGTGTGTGTGTGTGTCGTTTTACCTTACAGATTCGAGCCACTCTTGCCACCTGCGTCTTGTCCAGAAAGGAGGAGCTGTCTTCTCCCGCCCTCTCCGTGAAGAAGTAGTAGATTTTATCGTCATCACCCACGATGCTGTTCACGCTCTCCCGGACCAGCACGGAGGTCACAAACTCGGCATCTGCACGGCAATCATAAAATTATGAGTAGGAATGCTAAGGCAGTGCTCTTCTGAGGTGCTCAGAATGGGAAAGGCCCGACTAAACATGTGCTCATTGCTAGCTTGAAAGCGGCAGGGAATGAAGAAGAATGGAGTGTGATAATGGGATTTTTTTTTTTTTTTTTTTAATGCAGACCCGAAGACTCTGATTGAAGACCTGCTGCTGGTGGTGATGATGTGGTGGTGAGGGGAGGGGTTGGTGAAGGAGGTGGCTGCTGGCTCATCATTTCAGCCTGCGGATGACAAGATTGAGAATGCAGCTCCCTTCCTGGCACTATGCCAGGCAGGACTGGAAAGAATACAAATCCAAAATCACCTGGCCACAGGGCACCATCTTATAATAAGCAGAGCGACAGAAGAGATGAATGGAGACTGATAAGAAAACCCAGGGTGCAGCTTAATCCAAGCAAATAACTACTACCAAGCACCCGTAGAAGAAAAAAAAATGTTTCAGGTAGAATGCAAAAAGTTCAAAAGAGTAGCAGGCCTGTTTTTTTTTTCAGCACAGGTCCATACTGTGAAAGGTAATGCCTGTAATTAAGTGCATTATAAATCACAGCGTCATGGCCAGCAAGAAATTACTATCGTGCAGGGCATAAGAGCAGGAGTGTATGTACGGCAGGCCATGGTTTGCCTCGCCGTCACAATTTAGTAACAGCTCACGGAGGATGCGGGGTCCTCTGCAAGGCAGTACAGAATCCCGCAGATCCTGGTGACCCTGCGGCCCGACCCACGCCTTCAAAGCAGTGGCTCGCTGAAAAGAGTTTGGATATCATCAGGCCTGATCATGTGGAAGACCCGGGATCAGGAGCGACTCTGGACCTTCTCAGGCACGTGGAGCCCTGCTGGAAAGGGAGGGCAGTTTACATTTGCATGGAGGAAGCGCCCGCACTGGGAGATCAAAGCACGTACTCTAAACTGGAAAACGTCTTTTCATTAAAGCTGAGGCTTTTCCTAGCTTTATACTCAGTTTTTAAGTGCTGGGTAGGTACAGCACGGTTTGTCTGCATCACCTCTGTCTGACTAATTTAAGGCCTGATTTACTAAGGCTTTTCTCCCACTCTGTGCTTTCTCATTTTCATTATCGCCACAGGTAACTTGCAGTCTTTTTTTGTACTCATGATTACTGAAATATTTCTTGCTGGACGGTGTCACAGAATTTCTATTGCCTTACAGGTTTTATAAATAAATAAAGAATACATTTCTCTAAGGTCTTGAGGCAGAGCTGAAGTTTTTTTTTTCCCCCTCCTCTTTGGATTTCCTTTTTTTTTCCCTTGAAAGTTATAATTTGTTCAACTCTTGAATTTCTTTTTTTCAAGATTGTCTTGAAGGTTATGATATGCATCCCCGCTTCTTCCCATGGCTGCAGTAAGCTTCCCTCGCTGATCTCTCTCTCTCTCCAAAGCAGCAAGAAATCATTCTCCTCACCTTCTGACCTTAATTCCCCACGTTTCTGCGTCCTTTTCACTTACACCCTCTCATACTAAGTTGAGCTGAAGCCGATCACACGCTGCTGCACGTAACTCAGCCAACGAACGCTTCGGTTCCCCCAGCTCTCACCCATCTTCTCCTGCTTCTCTGGCACTGCACAGACCTCGGGCCTTTCAGCCCTCTGTTTCCCCAGCCCTTCCCTGCTTCCTGCCTCTGACACAGAAGAGCATAAGAAGTCCCGTGCGGGGGGGGGGGAGTCAGACCAAGGTCCATCCAGCCCTGCGTCCTGTCTCCCACAGATCGCAAGTGCCTGGCAGATCCCATGCAGTAAATCTATTTCTTGCTCCTCACTCCCAAACGTTGCAATAGCTCTCCTTGGTCTACCTGACAATGTGTTACGGACTTTTCCTCCAGGAACTTGTCCAAGCCTCTTTTAAAATTCCTGTGTGCTCGTTGCCTTGACCACGTTCTCTGGCAATAAATTCCACAGTGCGCCGAGTGAAAAAGTACATTCTGCAATTTGTTTTAAATCTGCTGTCTATTAGTTGCATGGAATGCGTATTTGTTTTAGTATTTCTGAAAGGGCAAATAACTGTCCTTTATTTACCCGTTCCACCCTACTCATGATTTTAGAAACTTCTATCATGTCCCCCTCTCAGCTGTCTCTTTTCCAGGCTGAAGATTCCTAACCTGAGTGACTTCTCATCATCTTTATCTTTTTTGTCACCCTACTGTGAGGATCTGTGGGCAGTGCTCACCTCCAGCCAGCTGGGGTCCTCAGTGGGCCATGTATACTCCTAACTCTATCGCTTGAAGATCCTGCTAGTGGTCATGTTCTTTGCACTGCCACAGTTTATAAGCCAGCCTCACAGCGAGTTCCTTGCCTCAGCTTGGGTTTTTTTTTTAAATTTATTTATCAGTTTTTAACAAAAAAATTACAAGAATCTCTTGTTACTGCAGAAAGAAGAAAACCATACCCATACTTATATCCTAATACAATTTTACATTCATGACCTTCCTTCCTTCTTTACTAGCAGTCCACAATATTATAATACTGATCTAGGGCTAAACAAAATGCAAAAAAGAAATGTAATGATCATACAATTTACCTTAACATAAAAATGCAGCAGTTATATAACTTCTAAGGCTGCCCTATCTAATCTAGGATACTTTTACTAGATTACAATTGTTACACAGGAGTTTTATCACATAGAAAGAATGATAATTGTGATGGATAGAAAAAAATATACAACACTCCTTTAAGTTTTACACAACACTTGCAGGGATATTTCAATAGGAATGTTCCCCCTAACTGAATAACTTTCATTCTCAATAACAAAAATTGCTGCCTCCTTTTTGCATTTGTTTAGAGACATCCGGGTATATTCTAACCTTTAATCTTAAGAATTCTACAAGCCGATACTTAAAGTATAACCTTAATACCCAGTCTCTATCCATTTCTAAGGCAAATGAAGCTATTAATGTTGCTGCTTGTACCATTTCAATATCAGACGTCTCTAATATTTGAGATATATCTAAGTTTACTGTTAATGTATCCATAACTTGTCTACCTTCTTGATGATTATCTAGATCTTCTTGTTTTTTATAAGGCATTAAATAATATGCTTTTACAATTGGTGGTATCATATCTTCTGATATTTTAAGAATTTCAACAAAATATTTTTTTAACATCTTTCGGTGTCAAGTGAGGCAGTTTTGGAAAATTAATAAATCTTAAATTTTTTTTTCTATTTGCATTTTCCAAATGTTCAACTTTCATTTGCAAAAACTTATTCTCAGTTATTAAAGAATCTTGAAGTGGTTTCCATTTTACACTTTCAATCTTAACTTTCTCAGCTTGGGTTTTAGTTAGCCCCTATGCCAGTGATGGCCAACCTTTTGAGCTCAGTGTGTCAAAATTCATAAAAAAACCGAGCATAACTCGGGTGGTGTGTCACTTCTAGAAAAATCCATAATTTTGTGATATTTGTAGCTCTAATCAACAAAGTTATAATTTTAATATATATACTGTATTTATTAATAAAGCAAAAACAAATAATTCTTTACCTTACCTGCTTAGTGACTTTTTTGTTGCTGAATTTCATTGGCTAAATCTTCAATTGAAGGTTGGTATTTCGTACACTTCAAGTCCAAGCAAGCGTTACAAACTTCATCTGTCAGTCAGTTTCTTTTATTGGCTCCCATTCATGTTCACAACACTCCCTCCCCATCTCCCAGGTATGTACACATTCATTCTCACACACACAGACCCCCAGGCAGGCACCCATGCATTCACACACATACACCCCCAGGCAGAGTCCCATTCATACACATTCACACACTAAAGGTAGACCCCCCCTCTCTTTCTTTTGCCAGCAACCTCAGAACCTCTCTCATTCCTCTGCTGCCACTGTCACTGATGCCGCGTGGCTATTGCGGAGGTGCCGATTGCTGCTACTGACACTGAAGTCCATTCTGCTGCCTCCTCTGTGCAGGCCCCGTGGGCTTCCACTTTCTCCATGCTGATCTCGTACATTGTGAGATCCGTTGAGAAAGTGCTATTCTTGCACATTCCCAAAGAGTACATGTGCCAATCACTAAAAAGTACATTTTTTTTTTTTGCCTTTGCTGTCTGATCTTAGTTTTCTAATTGGTTGGTCACAGGCTTTTTTTTCACCTTCCCTTTCTTATTTTTTTGCCAATTCCTTTTATATTGTCTTTTTTTCTGTTTCTTTTTTCTCCATCTTCTTCCCTCAAACACACAGTCAGGTTCTCATTCTCACATGCATTTCTCTTTCTCACACACACAGGCTCTCACTGGCACATGCTCTCTCTCATACAATCATTCATATACACAGGCTCTCACTGGCACATGCTCTCTCTCATACAATCATTCATACACACAGGTTCTCACTGGCACATGCTCTCTCATACAATCATTCATATACACAGGCTCTCACTGGCACATGCTCTCTCTCATACAATCATACATATACACAGGCTCTCACTGGCACATGCTCTCTCTCATACAATCATTCATATACACAGGCTCTCACTGGCACATGCTCTCTCTCATACAATCATTCATATACACAGGCTCTCACTGGCACATGCTCTCTCTCATACAATCATTCATACACACAGGCTCTCACTGGCACATGCTCTCTCATACAATCATTCATACACAAAGGCTCTCACTGGCACATGCTCTCTCATACAATCATTCATACACACAGGCTCTCACTGGCACATGCTCTCTCATACAATCATTCATATACACAGGCTCTCACTGGCACATGCTCTCTCTCTCTCTCTCACACACACACACACACACACACACACAGGCTCTCACATGCTGTCTCTGCAAACATTCAGGTCCTCTCTCTCAACTCACCTCATACACGCACTCTACGGGCCCTCAGCCTCTCTCTCACCTCTGGGCCTCCTCTTCGCGGGTCGCCGCAGGATGGGCTCTGCAGCGGCCCTGATCTTCTCGGGCCGCTGCAGCCCTGCTACCGGGCCTCTTCCTCTTCTTGGGCCGCTGCGACTTGGGATTCGCAGCGACCCGCGGCGGCTCCTCCTCTTCTGCACGCGCTGATTCGCTTCCTCCTTCCTGCCCACGCGGCTCCGGCAACGTTTACTTCCGGGGCCGCACAGGCAGGAAGGAGGAGCATCAGCGCGTTGTCTTGAGCCTCATCGCTGCGACGCATGAGCCTCCCTGCGCCCGGGGGCATTGGTGGAGGGTAGGGGGAAACTAAAAAACACATTTAAAGGCTCGGCGCAGCTGAAAAAGAAAAGGCTCGGCGCAGCCGATAAAAAAAAAAAAAAATTCCTGATAGTCCTCGAAACGCTGCGCGTGTCAGCCAAAACGGCTCGGCGTGTCACCTCTGACACGCGTGTCATAGGTTAGCCATCACTGCCCTATGCTATACCTGGAAACATTTGATTTGCAGTCACCCTGAGATTGTTTCGGATTAGTGAGGGGGAGGGGGATGGGGAAGGTGCTGGCAGCAGCATGCGCACAGATTTTCTGTCTCACACGTGCACATGTGCACACTCGCTCATCTCCCTCTTCCACGCGCTCACTCACTCCTCTTCCTCACATGCAGATGCTCTCCCTCACACACATGCACACTCGTTCTCTCTCCTCACCCTGATCCCCATTACCCACAGCAGCCTCCCCTTTCGCAAGGCCTGCAGGACCAACACTCTTCTTCCTCCTTTTGCAGCAGTGGGCCTGGGCTGCCCCTCCTCTTTTTTTCTCAGGGGGTCAAAGCTGCCTGTTTCTCGCTCCCTGCGACTCCTGCTCTTCTAACTCCTGCTATGCATTGGGGTCCAACACTTCTACTCATTCTCTGCGTAAGCCCCAATGCTCCTCTTCCTTCAGGTCTGCGCTGCTCCAGCCACTTTTTATTCTGGGCCTTCTTCTGCAACAGGGCACTCAGAGTTTTCAGGTGTTGGCCCAGAGATCTGACAATTCATTACACATTCTGAAGTCTCCAGTACAAATCCAGAGAATTTCCAAGTATGGCAGTTGTGGCCTGCAGGCTTGGCCCCAGTTTGTGATTGTCTGCATTGTTCTGTTCGATTCTGGCCCTTGTCTGTGGCCTTCTGGTCCCAGTCTGTTTTCTCTGTTGCTCCAGTATTGTCGTGTAGTCCGTGTCACCAGTCTGTTTTGGGGGCATCCTTTCATCTTATGTCTTGTTCCTGCAGTGCAGCCCTTCCCGTGTGGGTGCCCTCCTGTACCTGCCCTCAGAGTGCACCTCCTGTTCAAGCCCTGCCAGCCACCAGAGCCTGAGGACTCAATCTGACGGGGAGGTGGCTGGTCCAGACAAAAGATCCTTGTTCCAGCCCAGTTTCTGTCCTGCCAAACCAGCGGCATCTGTGTCAAGCCCTGCTCTGATTCCAGGGTTTAAACCCACTAGCAGTCTCGCCATGACACCTACTCTGCGGCTTTTCAAGTTCCACAATGTCTTTTTTTGAGATGGGGCAACCAGAACTGCCCACAGTACTCAAGGTGTGGTTACATCATAGATTGATACAGAGGCCATCTGATATTATCCATTTCATGCTCCATTCCTTTTCAGATCAGTCCTAACATTCTCTTTGCTTTTTTAACCACCACTGCATTGAGATGAGGATTTTAATGCATCGTCTACACTATTTCCCTGCTGCCTGCTGATCAACAGCTCTATCTGTCCTGTTCCAAACTGCAGCTCCAAAGATCCATTTCATTTACAAAGCACTTCCCTAACACTGAAGGGCTTGACTCCATTTATTCCTGCCACTACGCAATCACCACCAGTCATTCTTTTCCACATTCCCCGCCATAATCCTGATGTCTTTTGAATGCCATTGCTATCGTCACATAGATTCCAAGTCCCTTGAGATGGATTCAAACAACCTGTGGCCCGTACTCAGCTGGCCATGTCCGGACAACTTGATCTGGTTAACTTTATCCGGATATTCAACCTGAATAAAGCCAAGCTGAAAGTCCAGTCTAAAGTTACCTGAACAAAGGTGTCCACCTAACTTTAGGCCCTGCCATTTGGCCAACTAGAGTTGCCCAAGTAATTGTGTTCGGCCGGCGCTGAATATCAGTGCCGCCGAGAGAAAGTGAAATCGTGCCTCGGGAATGCCCCCAGAGTCACCTCCTCTTTACCTGGATAAACTTTTGTCCACACAATGATTTGCCCAGACACAACTTAGCTGGTGGTCAGGGGATGGGGGAAGAAATTTCCAACACTGGGGTTTATCTGACCAACTCCAAAAGTTAGCCGGAGAAAGCCTTTGAGGATGGACTTCCCCATATCTGCATGCACTACACCAGTGGTTCCCAACCCTGTCCTGGGGACCCCCCCAGCCAGTCGGGTTTTCAGGATATTCAAGATGAATATGACTGAGAGAAAATGTGTATGCATTGCCTCCATAACATGCAAATTTTCTCTCATGCATATTCATTATGGATATCCTGAAAACCCAACTGGCTGGGGGGTCCCTACGACAGGCTTGGGAACCCCTGCACTACACTGTGAACACCGATGACACTTTATGAATACTTATAACTTTATGCTAAGGCTGCTCATCAGCATGTATCATCTCTTATTGGCGTTTGTGGGACTTCCTAACATGACTAGATGTTTTATAGATAGTAGTGGTGTGCACTGAAAGGGGAGGAGTGGGGAAGGGGGAGCAGTGAGGATATCATTCTTAGGTATTCCCTACCTGTGGACTTGCAGGATATTCCTTCATGGGGGAGAACAAACTGGTTAGATTTTACCTGTTAACTCTGTGAGTAATGGTAGGGTTCCCCCAAAAAATCAAAGTCTGAGTCCTGGACTAAAGTGGTGGCTTATTATCAGCTACAATCATAGGAGTCCTAACAGGAAACCCCACCACCACCCTTCTCCCTAAATATGGGAGACATTTGGCAAACCGTAACCTACAATTCAGAGACCGAGAGTACATGGACTGAGAAATAAATGCAATTTACCATTCCCACCGAGGTCACGACTAGAGTATATTCAGCTACACCTATGTAATTCATCCCGCACACATTGAAACAGAACAACAAACAAAAAACTTCAGCCATTGCATCTTTATTGTAGGATAGAATGAGCCGCGTATTTCGGAGGAGGGGACTTGCAAACATTTGTTCAGTCAGAAGGCTCATCTATGCTTGCTTTATCTAATTCGGTCTAACCGCTCTCTAATTCAAGATCCGAAATGCTGCAGACCTGGCAGCCCATGCGAGAGTCAACTCAATATCCGAATAATAACTATTTACAAATCACAACAAACTGTCCTTTGTATTTAAATGCCCGGCATCCCTAGCTTAAGGGCAATAGCCCATTAGGCATCACTTACCATTTAGCCAATGCAAAGGGGACTCTTCGGTCTTCAGGCTCCTTTGGTACAGGTTTCTCCTGATATCCGGTAAACTCCGGAACTCATACCGTGTGGCTGTGTACAAGCCACCATCTAGAACCAGAGAATAAAAGAAATATATATAAAATGCACTGACATTATAGAGAAGAAAAATGCAAATACATGCACTTAACTGAGCCAGTCTACTGCCATTTTCATCAGTAGGTTTACTATTTATATTTTATGCTCAACCTCTACTGTAGATGTGCTTGATACACAAGGACACAGAGCAGATAAGAACATAAGAACATGCCATACTGGATCAGACTAAGGGTTCATCAAGCCCAGCGTTCTGTGTCCAACAGTGGCCAATCCAAGTCACAAGTACCTAGCAAGTACCCAAACATTAAATAGATCTCAAGCTATTATTCCTTATTGATAGCAGCTTATAGATTTTTCCTCTAGGAACTTATCCAAACCTTTTTTAAACCCAATTACACTAAATGCCATAACCACATCCTCTGGCAATGAATTCCAGAACTTAACAACGCTGAGTGAAAAAGAATTGTCTTTGATTTGTTTTAAATGAGCTACTTGTTAACTTCATGGAGTGCCCCCTAGTCCTTCTGTTATCTGGGAAAGTAAATAACCGACTTACATTAACCTGTTCATGTCCTTACATGATTTTATAGACCTCTATCATATCCCCCCCTTATCATTTTGGTTGCCCTTCTCTGCACTTTCTCCAGTGCAACGATATCTTTTTTGAGATGTGGTGACCAGAATTGCAGAGTATTCAAGGTGCGGTCTCGACATGGAGCGATACAAAGGCATTATGACATCCACCATTTTATTTGCCATTCCCTTCCTAATAATTCCTAACATTCTATTTGCTTTTTTGACTGCCGCAGCACACTGAACCGACAACTTCAATGTGTTATCCACTATGACGCCTAGATCTCTTTCCTGGGTGGTAACTCCTAAGATAGAACCTAACATTGTATAACTACTGCAAAGGTAATTTTTCCCTATATGCATCACCTTGCACTTGTCCACATTAAATTTCATCTGCCATTTGGAAGCCCAATCTTCCAGTCTCACAAGGTCCTCCTGCAATTTATCACAATCTACTTGAAATTTAACTACTCTGCATAATTTTATATCATCTGCAAATTTGATCACCTCACTTGTTGTCCCGCTTTCCAGATCATTTATAAATATATTAAAAAGCACCGGTCCTAGAACAGATCCCTGAGGCGCTCCACTGTTTACCTTTTTCCACTGTGAAAACAGACCATTTAATCCTATTCTCTATTTCCTGTTTTTTAACCAATTTGCAATCCACAAAAGGCCATTGCCTCCTGTCCATGACTTTTTATTTTTCTTCCAAAGCCTCTCATGGGGAACTTTGTCAAACACCTTCTGAAAATCCAAATACACCACATCTCCTGGTTCACCTTTGCCCACATGTTTATTCACCTCTTTAAATAATGTAGGAGATTTGTGAGGCAAGATTTCCTTTGGGTAAATCCATGCTGGCTGTGACCCATTAAACCATGTCTATCTAAATGTTTTGTAATTTTATTCTTTTTAACAATTTCCATGATTTTTCCTGGCACTGAAGTCAGGCTCACCGGTCTATAGTTTCCCGGCTCACCCCTGGAGCCCTTTTTAAATATTGGGGTTACACTGGCCATCTTCCAATCTTCAGATATAACAGATAATTTTAATGATAGGTTACAAATTAATTGAAATTGGTCTAAAATTTAATTGTTTAGTTCTTTCAGAACCCTGGGGTGTATACCATCCGGTCCAGGTGATTTACTACTCTTCATTTTGACAGTCTGGCCTACCACATCTTCCAGGTTCATCGTGATTTGGTTCAGTTCATCTGAATCATCACCCTGAAATTACAGTTCTCCCTGTAAATCACCTCCATTTGTAGCAATGGGAAGTTTGGCTGTAGCGTGGCTCATACACTGCCCGGCCTCTCCAACAACAGAAGAGAAGAAAAGGCACCAGTCGGACTCAGCAGCAATGGGGTGAGCTACAACAGAGCTCATGCAATGAATACTTTATTGTAGAAAGTGCAGAAATTGGAAAGGGCTTCAGGAGAAGGCTGCTCCCTCACTCCTAAATGATGAAAAAACAGTGGCCTCCAAAATGTTTACTAGTAGCTCCCGCCACAACATATTTACTAGCATTCAACTGTAGCTCATCCTTTCTGGAGGAAAGCACATTTTGTGATTTTTTTTTCTCAATTATTACCCAGCTCACGCTTTTAACAATGACGACCTTGTCACAGTTGTACCAGGAATTTATTTGCCAGAACTATTTTTAATCAAACCAGACTATAATATCCTCACCCTCAGAGGATAGCAGCATTGGCCAGAGCACCAGTAAATGTAGACTGAAGCACCACTGGACATGCCTCTGATTTACCACAATGGTTTTGAGTACTGATAGAACAGGATGCAATTGATAGCTTTAAAACAAACACACATACAGACACAAAACTGTATTTCAAAAAACCAGCACAGCAGCATTAGCTGCACATGAGCAGTAAGATAGTGGTCTGGGAAGAGATGAGTCTCATGGACAACGTGAAACCTATTCGTCCAAATCACTACTGAGTCACAAATGCCTTTTTCCTAAACAACAGATGGTCTCTCAGTACGGATTTTACAGGTGTAATATATCCTATTGCTATGCACACCCATCAAAAATGACAGCAAGTCTACTTCAAGGTCAAGGAAAACTCTGTTTGAGAGACTAGCAGTCACTCAGAATCTGCTAAGGGTCATGGTGGGGGTGCTCACAGATTTTAATCAGGAGCTGCTCCAAGAGACCTCATATTGCTTATGGTGAATAAAAACAGCTCAGATACAAATGCTACATCTATTCACAGCTTGTATTTGGTTAATAAGGCACCAGCTCAGTGGCATTTCTGGGAGTAACAGTGGAATCTTTACTGCACTGATGGATCTTGCAAGCTGCAGCAGTACCCGAAAATGTTAAATAATTCAGTGGGCAGGTAGAACAAACAAACTCATTAAGACAGCCCTACTTTTGTTTTACTGATACCTATCTCAGTGCAGGCAAAATAAGTGTTTACAAGTTTTAATGGCTTCTCCTGCTTACCACACTGTTACATGGAAATGTTAGAAAATGTTAAAAAAATGTTCAAAATGTTCAAAAAGAGTGACTGCTATTTCAGTAATATACACTAAAAAGATGAAAACAGAGATACCGTAGGAACAATGGAAAAATCAATTTAATGGCACATACTTCTATTATGTAAAATAGAAAGGGATATCAGTAAGCCAAGAAAAGATTTCTGACTTCTCAAAAGACCACAAGGGTCAAATCTGAGACAACCTGTACTTCTCAATCACTTATCCCAATAATGTTTAACATAGCTTTCATCATCATCAACGCTTCTTCCTATAAGAAAAAAGCGATTATATCTCTCACTTTGTTCTTTTCCTTACGATACAATACAACACTTATATGTATCAATGTGCTCGGCTCTGGGCTCCGGCACCCCAACGCACCCTTCCGATGCACCACGCCATACTGACACCCATGCATCAAAGCACCATGCGCAAGGACAGCTGTCGATGCATACTTCCTCCTCCAAGCATAGGAAGGCCTCAGCGGTTGACACTTCGACGCACCAATGCAAAACAGTGTTGGGATCGATGCACCATGTGTTGCCGGCGAAGAGATCAAAGCAGGGACGCACACCACCACCTGCCACGAAGCGTAAACGGTCCATCAACAGTGGACTCCCGCGCACTTGTGCTGTGGACAGATCCCCACAGTTACCCCCTCCGCGAGAAGAGGGACATGATACGTCTATTCCGTTTTCTTATCCAGTCTGCTCGGATGTCGATCCCGGCTCCGAATATGGATCCATGAGATCTTCTCACTCCTTTCGGGTCTATTTGGACTTGTCCTCAGTGTCTCAGTGCAGGCAGTCAAGTCTGCACTTGCAGGAGCCCCTGGCCAAGCGTCACAAACGTTCTTCTGTGGTGGAGAAGGCCATTAGTCACTGAGGCCTGGACTTGGACATTCTTCTCGCTGTGCTACCTCCGAGGGGGCTTACAAAGCAACCATCTTATGCCCCTGCACGTGACACCTTAGCCTCCCAGGCGATGTCGCAGATTTCATAGATATTGACACTATTTTTCTCGTCTGTGGAGCAACAGGCCATTGGCCAACGTACCAGCAGGACTCATGAAGTTTCTCCCCACAAGGCCCCACTCTCACCTTGCCAGGGGAGCAGTAGCACTGAACCACATTCCATCAGTCCACCTTCTCAGGGCTCTCTGCCTCAAGATGTTTCTTCTCCCCAGTCTCCATCCACATCTCCAGGCCCTTGACCAGTTATCCTTCTGACCCTCTGGAGGACCAACCTGAGCCAGTTTCCCCCGCCGGAAGAACTCTCCTACTCTAAATTCGTGGAGAAGGTGGGGAACAGGCTCAACGTGGAAACCAGAAAGGTACCAGACCCTCGGGCGGAGGTTCTCAGCATATTAAAGATCTTTGAGATGCCATCTGAGCCCACAGCTTAGCCCTCGCATACTGTGTTGGATGCTGTGATGACCAGGGCTTAGGAGTCTCCCTTCTCCAGACCAGCAACATCGCGAAAAACCAACTTCAAGTTTCGCATGAGGCAGTCCCCTTTTTACTGTTTGGTCCAGCTCCAGCATGCATCCATCATGGTCAAATCAGCCATGAAGAGGCGAAGAAGACAAGGCTGCATTCTAACACCCCTCCAGGGCAAGATTGCAAATACCTAGATGATTTCGACAAGCACGCCTTTCGAGCCAGTATGCTTAATGCCAAGATCCAACAACACCAGTTTTATATCACTCAATACCTATATGAGTGTCTCCAATCTCTTAAACCGTTAGTCACTGCGGCTGGCCAAATGGCAACCCACCTGAGCAATTCCACGATCTGGAAGAAGGGCTTAGGCATTTACTCCATACCATCTATGAAGCATTCAATACGTCCGCACGTCCACTGCAGGAGCCATCACCGCCTGACGCCTACCATATCTTCGGGCCAGCGCCATCAGGGAGGACTTCCATGAGAAACTTGCCGATCTTCCCTGTCTCCTGTACAACCTTTTCGGAGACAAGCTGCGTGAGACAGTGTCCCAATTAAAAGAACAAAATATGGCAGTTATGTCTCTGACATGACCAACAGACCCTTCATCCGCAAAAAAGTACTTCCCGGCCTACCGGAAGACCTATTTTCAAAAGCGTCCATACAGACCGTATGCCCCCTTCCACCTGCAGTCTTATACACAACCACAGATGCAACCTTCCCAACAGTCGCAGACCTGTTCTCAGAAACATAATCCAGGTCAACCTCACCCTCCTTCCGATGGCAATGCACCCAAAACCCCTCAGGGTTTTTAGAAATGTCTGGGCCACCTCTACCGTTGCCTGTGGATGGGAGACTTTCCTATTTCCTTCATTCTTGGGTAGCGATCACCTCCGACCATTGGGTGCTCAAGATCATCAAGGAAGGCTATACCCTGAATTTCAAATCCATGCCGACCCTCCCTCACCGGGTATGGATGAAGCAGGTCGACTCGCGGACCAGCTGATGCCTCGAGGAAGAGATCACCAGGCTGCTTCTCCAACGTTCCATCCGCCGAGTACCCGTCCCTCAGTGGAATCAGGGGTTCTACTCCCAATACTTCCTCATCCCCAAGAAATCAGGGGGACCTTCGTCCAATCCTGGACCTGCAAGCCCTCAACAGGTTTCTAACCAAAGAAAAATTCAAGATGATTTCACTCAGATCCATATTTCCCTTCCTACAGCCCAATGATTGGATGTGTTCTCTGGATCTCAAGGATGCATACTCCCACATCCCTATGCACCATACATCCTGGCAGTACCTGAGCTTCCAAGTCAGTGGATGTCACTTCCAGTACAGGGTGCTCCGCTTTGGCCTCTTGTCAGCCCAGAGGGTCTTCACCAAGTGTCTAGCGGTAGCTGTGGCCCACCTAAGGAAACAGGGAATCCAACTGTTTCCTTACCTCAATGATTGGCTGCTGGTAGCCCCGGATCCCCCTGCCCTACGCAGCAGCCTGCTGGCGACAATTCAGTGTCTGAACAATCTGAGCTTAATCATCAGTTACGAGAAATCCCATCTGCAGCCAACTCAGGCCCTAGAATTCATTGGAGCCTATGTTAGTACAGAGTTAGGCAGAGCATTCCTACCCAGTGATGACCTCTTGTCTTGGCCACTCAGCTGCAGAATGCCACACATGCCTCCACCCGCCAGGTCCTTACCATTTTGGGTCACATGGCAGCCTCCATCTATGTAGTACCGTGCACCCGCCTGCACATGCGCTGCCTGCAGTGGGGCCTGAAGACGCACTGAACACAATTCCAACACCCTTTGTCCCGAAAGACCGTCCTCATGCCAAGCATGAAAAAGGACTTGAGCTGGTGGCTGGGCCTGACGGTAATCACTGGGGGGCGGTGCCCCTTCATCTGCCAGTACCCCAACTGGTTCTCATCACAGCTGCCTCCAACAAAGGGTAGGTCACCCATCTGGATCAGGTCCAGACTCAGGGCCTCTGCTCGAGCTGGGAAAGGGCTCAACAGATCAATCTTCTGGAGCTTTGGGCGATCGGAAATGCCCTTCACACATACGAGGGCTTCCTCCAGAAAAGACTGAAGCAATGTTGTAATAAACAAAGAAGGAGGGTCTGGTTCCTAGAAGTTGTACAGGGAAGCTGTACAGATCTTGGAATGGGCAGAACGCCGGTCCATCTCACTCCAGGCAACTTATCTGCCAGGGGTAGAAAACTCCAAGGCAGACAAGCTCAGCAGGATCTTCCACCCCCACAAATGGGAACTCTGACAGGATGTGGCAGAAAGACTCTGTCAAACTTTGGGTCTTCCTCATGTCGATCTCATTGCTACCGAACACAACAGAAAGGTTCCGATTTTTTGCTCCATCTACCCCAGCAGCAAGTGCCTAATGCAGGATGTTTTCCTCCTCTCTTGAACAGAGGGTCTCATTTTCGCTTTCCCTCCCATACCACTCATCTCACAGACAATTCAGAAGTGCATCGAGGACATGGCCGATTTAAACCTCATAGCACCAGCATGGCCCAGACAAGTGATACGCTTATCTGATCCGTCTCTCCATCACCCAACCCATCCCTCTTGGTCACAGTGCGATCTTGCTCTCACAGGACGGGGGCTCCCTCCTCCATCCCATCCACTCTTCCCTACATCTCACAGTGTGGAGGTTGAGAGGACGGTATTAAGCCATTTGAATCTACCTCCAAAAATTCAGGACATCCTAGTATCCTCCAGGAAACACTATACCAGGAGGAACTATCAAGGCAAATGGATCAGATATTCGAACTGGTGAGGCGAGCACAGGGTAGAACCATTTTCCTGCTCTCTGCAACTACTTCTGGAGTACCTCCATCTCCTGTATCAGACTGGCCTGGCCAGTCCATGTCAGTGCCATTTCAGCATACCATTACCTCCACAATGGCTCCCTGGTGTCCTGTCACCCATTGATCTCCAGATTTATGAAAAGCATTCTACGTTTGCATCCATCCATCTTGAAACCTCCGGTTCCATGGGACCTCAATATTGTTCTGGAACAGCTTAAGCTTCTCTCCTTTGAACCTTTGGCAGACAGTCTCCTGCGGTAACTCTCTTGGAAGGTCCTTTTCCTTGTAGCCCTCACCTCTGCCAGATGGGTTAGTGAGTTGCAAGCCCTTGTTCACTATTCACCATACCTAGAATTTTATCACGACAAAGTGTCTTTGCGTATACACCCCACGTTCCTACCCAAAGTTGTGTCGGCTTTCCACCTTAACCAGACTATCACCCTGCCGAATTTTTTCCCAAAGCCGCACAAGACAGATAGCAAGGGGCAGATTCACACATTGGACTGTAAGATTACGTGACTTATTAGAGGCGCAGAACACACTCGGAGCACAGATCTTCCCAGCTTTTCGTCTCCTATAATCCCAGTGCCCTGGGACTTCCGGTGTCCAAGAGAACTCTCTTGTTCTGGATTTCCCACAGCATCCAGTTCTGTTACAATAAGAAATCAGAGACCCTGGCTGATTCCCCAAAGGCCCACCAGGTCTGGGCCATGGAGGCACCCATAGCCCACCTGCATGAGGTGCCTTATCCTGGACATTTGCAAAGCTGCAACATGGTCCTCCCTGCATACCTTCACTTCCCACTACTGCCCTGACCAGCAAGCTGCTGCAGATGTGGCAATGGGTAGGACCATTCTTCAATCAGGGACGACTTAAAGTAACTGTCCGCGTCAATGGACCGGATTGCGCGCACCTCCTTTTCTCGCCTGGGGGGATGTACCCACTCTCCACGGATCTGCAGCAGCGCTCAACTCTTTCAGCAGGGGACTCCCAGACAGCAGGACTAATTCACCCCTGCTTATCTACGGGAAAAGAGAAAGTTTGCTTACCGTAAACGGTGTTTTCCGTAGATAGCAGGATGAATTAGCCGTGCTGACCCTCCCGCCTCCCCAGACAGTCTCGACCTTTGGCTCCAAGCAAGCTCTGAGACAGACTGAGGCAAGATGGGATCCGCATGGGAAACCACACGCAGATGCACACAATCAAGAATTGTATGTGCTTAGAGAAGCTCCGCCACCTGGCCGCCCGGAGGACGTCCCAGACAGCATGGCTAATTCATCCTGCTATCTATGGAAAACAGTGTTTACTGTAAGCAAACTTGCTCTTCTGTAAATTGTGCAGCACTTCCAGACCACACTGGGAATGAACAAACAAAGCTTTAACTATACAGCCCATAAGAAACAGACAGTTTATAAAAACAGTTTATAAAAACAGACAGTTCCTGTTCAAAATGTAATCTTATAGGAGAAACAGTTCGTAGTCGATAGATCCAGCTGTAAGAATCATTTAGAAATGTCACCACCATGCCAATTAGGTAACACAGAATTAATGTCACAGAAACGTAAGTCATCAAAAACGTGCTGAAACTCTATGCAGGGAGAAACCAGAGGAGCTGTCAGACTTGCATGTTTGACCTTGTGCCCACCGTCCGGATGGTCTTACCAATACAAAATGTGTCACAGGGGGCAGTGGATTACATAAATCACAGGTGGTATGATACTTTAATTTAATAGTATAAGGAACTGCCAATTTAAACAAAGTGTGCCCACAGAGCTCTGACATACAGAGCATTGCCCATATCGATGATGACCTGATGAGACTGTTATTTTGTTTTAACAATTATGTATGTCTTATTGTACTCTGCCCTGAACTTTTCAGGTGGGGCGGTTTGTTTTTTTTTTAAATAAATAAATAAACATAAAAATAAATAAATAACTAAGAACATAAGAACATGGAGGAAAAGTCCATTATCGGCTATTAATCAAGTTTATTTAAGGAATAGCCACTGCTATTAATTGCATCAGTAGCATGGGATCTTCTTAGTGTTTGGGTAATTGCCAGGTTCTTGTGGCCTGGTTTGGCCTCTGTTGGAAACAGGATGCTGGGCTTGATGGACTCTTGGTCTGACCCAGCATGGTAATTTTTTATGTTCTAAACTAAAGGAGATTCTTGTTACATGAAATCTGACCGAAGCAAAACATCTCTTAACATTAGACCAATGCGTCACCAGGTCATCATCCATGTGGGTTTCTTCTATAAGTTTACATTTTGAACAGGAACGGTCTGTGTTTTTATAAACCATCTGTTTCTTATGGGTTGTATAGTTAAAGCTTTGTTTGTTCATTACCACTGTGGTCTGGAAGTGCTGCATCATTTACAGAAACTGTAAATTAGGTGTCTTTTTAATGGACTCCATTTTGGATTTAGCTGTTTGAGACTGGAGATGTCTGGAGTTCAGCACGTTGATACAGCTTAATGTATTATATCGTAAGGAAAAGAGCAAAGTGAAAGAGAGAGATAATACTTTTTTTCTTCTAGGAAGAAGTGTTGATAATGATGAAAGCTATGTTAAACATTATTGGGATAAGTGATTGAGTAGTCTGGGTTGTCTCAGATTTGACCCTTGTGGTCTTTTGAGAAGACAAAAATCTTTTCCCAGTTTGCTGATATCCTTTTCTATTTTACAAAGTAAAAGTTTGTGCCATTAAATTCATTTTTATATTGTTACTACATCTCTTTACATCAAAATCTCAAACACCTCATCAGTGGCCTTAGGAAAGGAGAGAGATATAAGCAGAAGAAAATAGTCATTACAAAATGTGCACACTTTTTCTTCAGATACAAGTGTGACAAGATAAACATTGAAATACATTAGGACAGACAATGGGACAGAAAAGTAAGTGAAGAGGAAAAGAATTAAGAGTCAAGTAAATTGATAATATGAGGAACTTACAGTGGATAGCACACCTGTATTAATGCTTCCTGGAGGCCAAGATGGCGGCAGCCTCCATCATGTTGGGTGGAGCAGTTCTGCAGTGGGGAACGTTTGTTCCTCTAAAATATCCGCAAGCGTTAAGTGAAAGCTACACTCTTACATGACAGAAAATTCTGCTGCTGGGGTCCAGTGGAGTCTTTCTTGGTGTGGCCACATGGAATATTACCCACCCAGATTTCTGTAGTCATCTCAGGCAGTGATGCATTGCCTGAACTCATCTCTGAGACTAGGAGCTTAATCCCCGCCTCCTTTGCCCTGGCTCTCTTCACTCTGGTTTCCAGTGTGAAATCAGCAGCCCTCGGCAATTCGAGAGCTGTTGTCCGTGAGGGTGGGCGCATTAAGCAGTGAGAAGAGGATACCATTGAGACAGGGCTGCCTGGTGGAAAAGGGATTCAGCCATGCTGGAGCAGCTGCAGCAATCTGGCAACCCCTTCCATAGGGGAGCAAGCTGGTTTTGGGAGGGCAATGGCTGGTGGTTTGGAGTGTTCCCTCTTCCCCTCCCACAGCTTTTCTGCTTCAACTGACTGGCAAGTGCGCTTGGAGCTCCTAGGACTATTGCACTGGAGGAAGTATGGTTGGCGATCACAAAAGCCGGCAGCCATTGTTTCAGGTCATGTTCTTGCGTTATCTAACCTAGTTTCTAAAATAAAGTCCCACCATTCCTCTCAGGACATAACTTTGCAAAGCAATGTAGAGCAAACTGAAATCCTTGACGGTCAACATTCAGGCCTTCCATGCCCTGAATACTTCAATTATGACAGCTAGTTTGATTCCATATGTAGAAATTGAAGGCCTTGAAAAATATTTCTAGGAAGAATAAACTGTGATTTATATGTTTTCCTATATGTGCTGGAATATCTGCTTTGGAAATGTTTTAAGTGCTATCTGATGGACATTTTGTGGATACCGAAGGAGGCAATTCCACCTACGTTGCAGTTTTATCACCTTCCTTCAGCTTCTCATAAGTAGAAAACTCAGAGTCCATCAGCTATAGCCCAACTGTCATGGGCGGTTTGGACTTAGCACAGATAATGGAATGTAGGAATGTGTTTTCTGCCATTTCATTTCTTCATTTTGAAAACAGAACAATAGAAAAACAAATAACATTTTATTCATTTTCAAAAGTAATTTTAAGCCAGGCACAGACCCATGCCACCCCCCCCCCCCCCGCGAGCCTTCAAAATAAAAAAATAAAAGCCTCCCTGGGCTTGTGGCCAGCCCTCTAGAACCTCCTCATTCAGCCTCTTACCCCATTCCCTGCCTCTTCGGTGCTGTTTCTGAAAATGGCACTGGCTGACCCGAGGCCCGCACCATTTTGATTTATAGCAAATGTTCAAAATGAGAAAAAAATTCAAAATGAGAAATCATCAACAGATGGCACACACGGCAGGCTGGGAGGCCGGAGGGGCTTCGGTTTAATTAAGAAGGTGGAGGGGGTTTTCGTTGGGAGGGGCCTAGACCTGACCTTTTTTCCTTTTTTTTTTTGCTTTTCATTTCCTTTTTTTTCCATTTTAAATACATGAAACAAAACAAATAAATAAATCCAAAAAACAAAATGGAAGCCCCCTAATGGAATATATTCACTAGGAGAAAAGGTTTTGAAAGCCAAGCATGGCTTCTTTTTCACTTGATCCTGACAGGAACTGGGTGCTCAAGCTGCTTCGTGCTAAGCAAGGTTTACTGTTCACGGGGCTTAAGGCCAGGGACTTTCCTGATGACCCAGCCCATCCTGTATTTTTGCTAGATAATGTTAAACCTGTTACTGGCTCTTCCTCATGATCACCATATCCCTTCAGTTTAATACATTGGGTGAGAGAAGATGGATGATAGATATTGCTTGTGGATTGTCCCATTGTAAGATCGAGATGCCTACGTTTTTGTCTGTTATGCTGTGAATTTTTTCTTGCTGGATTTTGGTTCATCCTGTAGGACCTGGCCCTCTCTGGCTACTTTGGGGGCCTGCTGATCTGGCACATGTTTGATTGATTGTGCTTGTTTTGTGTACGTGATTTATCTGCAGAATCTTATTTGAATACGCCAGAATACTTATTTTTCATCTTGTCTATTGGGAATTACCGTATATAAAATGTTAAATTTTAAAAAAAGCTTAAAAAAGGTAGGCTTTCTGCACAAGAAAAACCATATCTGTGCGATGTAGTGTGGTTGGACGCAACGATGCACAGGGTATGTCCCTCTGTTTAAAAAAAAAAAAAAAAGCAAATAAAGGGAGCAGCCTGGTGGATCAGTGGCGATGCTGTGTGTTGCCATGCACAAGGACCTGGGTTTCATTCACACCTCTGCTCGTCTGCTCTCCTACGCATGCCTGGATGGTAGCACTCACAGTCCCTAGGGGGAGGGAGTCATTGTCATTGCACAATGGTGACACCTAGAGGCCAGATTGGGGCCTATAACTGCAGGGTTCCAGAAGGGGCCCTGGTGCATGGCCCCGGGCTGAGGACTGGACAAAGTAGGTTGGGAGAGGGATATAAAATAGGCCAAAAATAATCCCCGGGGATAGCTGTGAATGAGGCTGGAAGACCAAAGGAGAAGAGGGAAAGACTGCCAGGTAACAAAAAAAAAAAAAAAAAAGCAAGTAAATTAAAGTTTAATTCACAGCTGGTCCTTAAGCATTGTTGTGAAAGAGCCTAACAAAAAGCCCTCTGTACTTAAATGCCTCCTTGAGGGTGTAAAATGCTGAAAAAATGGTACTGGACGTGCTTTAATAAGCAGTCTCCTTTCACACACGCATGAGCTCGCCAGCAGCACTCACTCTCTCTCCCTTTTTCGGTGGTTTCCAGGCTGCAGGTGCCCGGATAGGATCCAGGAGCACAACAGAGATCAGCTGAAAGGCACCGCAGCAAGGAAATGCACAGCACTTCAATTTGATCGAGTAAGACGGTCCGGTTTTCAGGAGTCCTTTTCTGGGCAAGACTATTTATGTGCAGGTTTCATTGCAGAAAACACAGGTGAGAAGACAGAGCTCGGGATGAGCAGAGAAAACAGGTTACACAGCCCTCCAGGTGATCTCTCTGCCAGACAAACCGCAGAGTGACAAAACCGCCCGTTCCGGAGGAAGGGGGGAGGTGGACACAATGAGACAGAGGAGAGACAACAGATAGAAAGGGAGGCCAGAAAGACTGGGGAAGAAGAGGAAAGATCTAGCAAATATGAATGAGGCAGTGGGAAGGAAAGGAAGATACAACAAGGGGATGAGGAGAGCGAGAAAAGATGTGAGAGAAAGAGAAGAGGGGGAACGCTGATCTCACTTAAGCCCTGAAGTTAGGGAGCTCTATACCAGCAACAGTAGGTAAAAAAAAAAAGAATTAAGCGCTCACAAATAATACTGAGGAAGAAAAGGAAAGGCAAACGTCTTCCACGCACCTACAATTAGACCAGTGTAGCCTTTGGAAGGATCATAGGGACACTTCTCCTTCCCTTCCTCAAAGAAGGATGGCAGCGAAAAACTGCGATCGTCCTGCAAAGACAAAAGGACAGAGAATTACAGCTCGCACGACGCAGAGGACAAAAGCCGCTGCTGCTTTTCTTAAATGCATTCACCGCGTCAAGGAGCCCGTTATATAATCCCCCTTTGCATCTGTGGTCGCGCGGGTCGGCTCTGTCCACGGCGTCTCTGGAAGGCCTTCGGTCTCACTCGCGGGGCAGTTAACGCCGACGCACACGCCCCTTTTAAAAGTAAAGCGGTCCGGCAGCCTTTCCAGCAAATTGTTACTGGCGAGAGGGCGACTGGAAGAGCCATTCCCGCAGGTGAAAACGGCTTTGCCCGTGGAAATGGGCTTTTAAAAGACTGCCCGCCCTGCGCGGGGGTAAAAACCCACGCGCGGCTCCGGCAGGGGGGGGGAGAGGCTTTCCTTTGGGGGCGGGGCTGCGGAAACGCTCTGCGCTTGGGTGTGTCCTTTTCAACCTACAAAAGCATTTTTGAAAATTATCCCGGGAAAACCACGCTCGTACATATATTTACGCCCGTTGGTTTTTCTTAGGGAAAACTAACTGCACAGATCAGCAGGCGTAAATGCAGACCTTGCACTAATGCGGCCAAACTTAAAATGACCACAAGTCCACTATTTAAAAAAAAAAAAAAAAAAAAGGCATGCGACAACTGAAGTGGGGTTTCAAGGCTGTGACTCGCCCTCAACGTCCAGATCTTCACATCTAATGCCAGCGACACAATAATAATCTTGAAAAATGCAGCCACAAACTACAGTGCCACTTGACATATGCAGAGCTGTACAAAAACATCTAAGAGACAGTCCATAAGAGACAGTCCATGCTCGGCAGAGAGTACAATCTAATCAAGGCAAATACTGTATACAGGAGAAAAGAGGCTTTGGGAATTTCCATTATTAAAAAAATGGTTAAAATCGATCAACCTGTGAATGAGATAACCAGGGGTTAAGATTTAAAAGCTCAAGACTTGGCTATTTCTACAAGCCTTCCCTGATCTATGACCTCCCCAACTGATACAACTCGCCTTGGTCCGCCTTACTCCCCATCCCTGACATGGCTTCTGACGTTATATTAATCAGTCCTGAGTTTTATGAACTAATACTATTTTAGTCAGGAACATTTGATAGTCTACAGCCCTAAGTATAGGAGACTAAGTACACATTTGATAATATTCAGTCCTGAGTACAAGTGATTATTATAGTCCTAAGTATATGATTAGATATTATTTATTTCTGAGACTAGATATTATTTATTTCTATGTTAGCCATGACTCTGGCTTTTCCTCCTCCCAGTTCAAGTGCCCCTGTTTTATTGTAACTTTCATTCACTTTTTCTCTCTTCGCCTATTCTTCACGTTGATGTTAATGTTATTGCACAGATGTTTATTGTAAACCGATACGATATGATAGGTATCATGAGTGTCGGTATAAAAAAGCCCTAAATAAATAAATAAAATAAAAAAGCAGCCTCAAAAGGTGGGTTTCTGGACTGGATTTCAATAAGGCCAGAGAAAAAGCACGACGTACCAGCTTGGGAACACTATTCCATGCATACAGTGCAGCAAGGTGGAAAGCATGGAGTCGGGAGTTGACGGTGGAGAAGGGCATAGATCAGAGCTTTCCAAAGTGTGTGTCGCGACACTTTACTGTGTCGCCTGAGGTGTGCTGGTGTGTCGCGCAAGCCCGGTGCACGTGACACACCGGCAAGTGCAGGGACCGGGAACCCATGGCTCCGAGCCAGATATGGCTCTTTTGAGGGCTGCATCTGGCTCGCAGACAGTCGCCACACTTTCCCGCTGACCCAGCTGCTCCCCGGTCCTCCTCCGCCCGGGCGGAACGCGGCAGGACAGCTGGAGTCAGCGGCACCGGCATGCTCTCTTCTTCCCGCCCCCCCCAACGCTAACCTCTTCATTTTCAGCCCTCGCGGAGGCGGAGTCCCATCGGCCGCGGTTGAACCTCTTCATTTTCCTCCGAGCCGCGCTGCAGTCTTCTTTTCTTCGGGCCGATGCCGAGTGCACTAGCGTGGCCTCTTCTTGCTGCGCACTCACCCGATACTCTCCACTTCCTCTTCCGGGCCGCGGGGCCCTGTGTGTGTGTATGAGAGAGTGAGAGATTGCATGTATGTGAATGATTGAGAGCCTGTACATGTGAAAGAGAGTATGTCTGTGATTGAGAGCCTGCCTGTGAGAGAGAGAGCATGAATGTAAGTTTACCATTGGGAACCTGTATGTGTAAGTTTGTGATTGAAAACCTGTTTGTGTGAAAGAGTATGTGTGTATGATTGAGATCCTTTGTGTGTGAGAGAAATCATGTGTATGTATGATTAAGAGCCTGTGTGTATAAGTAAGAGAGAGATCATGTGTGTCTGTGTGTGATTGAGAGCTGGTTTAGGTGATGGAGCATGTGAGTATGTGATTGAGAGCCTGTGTTTAAATGAGAGAGAGAGACCATGTGTGTCTGTGTGTGATTGAGAGCTGATTTAGGTGAGGGAGCATGTGAGTATGTGATTGAGAGCCTGTGTGTAAATGAGAGAAAGAGAGGACATGTTTGTAAGCATGTGAATGAGAGTCTGTGTGTGAGAGAAAAAGACAGCATGTATGTGTGTGATTGAAAGCCTGTGTGTGTGTAAGCGTGAAAAGAGAGACAGCGTGTGTGTAAATGTGTAATTAAGAGCCTATATAAGTGAGAGAGAAAAAACATGTGTATATGTGAGTACTGAGAGCATGTGTGTATAGGTGTGTCATTGAGAGCCAGTGTGAGAGAGAGCGCTGGTATGTGACTGAGAGAGGAGAAAGTTCCAAGCAAACCACCCCTCCTCCTGCTAATTCAGAACAATCTCAGGACACCTGGATATCAAACGTTCCCAGGTATGCAGAGCAAAAAAATGTTTGTATCCTTATTATTTTTCATTACTGGGTCTTTGTGTCTGCTATTTTGAAATATTTTGTTGGTATCTGGAAATGTTTTATATGAGTTTTTAATTATTGGATATTCCACTCATCAGCTGTTTCGAAATATGTTCTTTTTGTTAGTACAGTTTTACTGCTGATGATTTTATATTTCTTGATTTGTTTTATAAGGATGGGTGATGTTTCTTTTTTCCTTTGTTACACTGCATACAACCTCTGGTTTGCTAGTAGACTGAATTACTGTGTCCCGAAATTATGTTTGTCTAAAAAGTGTGTCACCAACATGAAAAGTTTGGAAAGCTCTGGCATAGATAGAGGTGGCTTGTCAATGAATGACGTTAACGAGGAGGGGTTTAGGGAGACATGAGAGGAGACGTAGTGAGCAGCTGCAGAATGAAGGCTCTTGTGGGTTAGAGGAGCTTGAACTGTATGCGGAAATGGATGGTGACTTGAGAAGAGGGTCCTATAGTGGTGGTGACTCTGGCAAAAGATAAGTCACGCAGCTGAATTTTGGGACAGATTACAGTGAAGAGAGATGGTTCACATGTGAGGAGAAAGCTGCAGTATTCTAAGTGGGAAGTGATGAGAGAGTGAATGAGAGTTTTGGTATCATACTTAAAAAGGAAGGGATGGATTTTGGTGATGTTACAGAGAAAGTAATAACATATTTTAGCAGTGTTTTGAATGTGTGCGTAGAGAAGGAGAGAGAGGAGTTGATAATGACCCCCAAGTTTTCAGGCTGAGGGGACTGGGAGGATGACCATGTTATCTAGAGAAATAGGAACAGGAGAAAGTGAGGAAGAATAGCCTTGTGGTTAGAGCAGTGGGCTATGAACCAGGAGACCAGGGTTCAAGTCCTACTGTTGCTCCTTGTGACCTTGGGCAAGTCACTTTACCCTCCATTGCCTCAGATACAAACTTACAGGCTGGTGTGCACAATGCAGTATTTAAATTAGGTCCAGCAGTAGATCCAGGCAAAAGGAAGTGCTAGTGTTAGATTTGGGACTAGATTCCTATTGAACCTGCATCGAGAACTTGAGCGTCTGGTTTTTGGCCCGACAGCCGCTGGCCAAATTCAAATTTTTTTTTTTTAACTTTTTTTACTCTTCGGGACCTCCGCCATGATATTAAGTCGGCGGGTGCACAGAAAAGCAGTTTTTTCTGCTGAATCGCGTGCATACCTAATAGGGCCATCAACATGCATTTGCATGTTGAGGGCGCTATTAGGTGCTGCGGGTTGGACGCGCGTTTTTCTCCCCTTACTGAATAAGGGGTACGGGAAAACGCGCGTCCAAGAACAGGCTAATAGTGCGCTCCGTTGGAGCGCACTGTTAGCCTGTTTTTCTCCCCTTACTGAATAAGGGGTAAGGGAAAACGCGCGTCCAAGAACAGTGCGCTCCGATGTATCGGCCTGTTAGATTGTAAGCCCCTCTGGGGATAGGGAAATACCTACAGTACCTGAATGTAAACTGATGTGTTAACTCAGATCAAATGTCAGTATAAAAAAACGAAATCAATTTGGGGAGAAATATGTCTTGGCCATGTTGAGTTTAAGATGCCAGTGAAACATCAATGTCAGATAAACAGGCTTAGATTTGGGACTAGATTCCTATTGAAATTTCTGGTATTGAAAGCCATGGGAGGAGATCAGAGCACTAAGGGAATTAGTATAGGGAAAGAAGAGAAGAGAGCCTGAAGGAGCAAAGCTGACTACAACCTTCTAACTGTGTGTATCCTGACAAAACAGAGCCTCTCTTGCAAAGCCAAATGGGATGCTTGACCATCTTATTGAATAGCAGAGTGCAGCCAAAGAAAGACTGTTTTTATGGAAAAACAGATTCAGCTAGGCACTGCTGAGTCAGCGCTTTATAGCCTTTCTACAGAAATCCACCTATCAGAGCCTGTGGACTTATCAAAGGAGATGTTACCAAAAGCCACACGATAAATGTTCACCTGGCCGAGAGATGACCTGACTGTTTGCAAAAAGCACTGGAGGATTTGGACGAATCGCATTGCTGATCATGAAGCTAATTGATTTGCATTAATGAACTAAGAAATGTAAATGAATCCCTTTTAAAGGATTGAGGACAAAGGATACAAGAAGAGCCACATGTACAGATTACTGCAACAGACAAACATCTCATCTCTGCAGCTCCTATCCTCCAGGACGGATCACTCCTGGTTTCTCTCAAGGAGCTGAGGTTGACTTCCCATCTAGGATGAGGAGTCTCCATGGTATGCAAATGTATCTCGTGCATATTCATTGTGGATATCCTGAAAGCCTGAATGGCTGTGGGGTCCCCAGGACAGGCTAGGGAAGCCCCTGCTCTACCTGGTGTTAATCCCATCTCACATACGCACAGTCCAGCACTGATCCCCTCCACCTCTCTTTCTCACACGCTTGCATTTACACATAGCCAGTGCTGGACCCCCTACATCAATCCCCTCTCTCACACACACACACAGTCTGTCCCCTTATCCCCTCTCATATGCTTCTTCTCCCTTGCCAGTTCTCACTCTCTTGCCCTCCTTCCTCCCGCCATTCCCTGTCTTCCCCTTGATGGAGATAATGAATGGTAGAGCCTCAGGCTGGTTCTTCCTCCTCTGTTGATGGAGCCCGGTTCGCAGTTTGAACCATGTGCGACACAAAGTTGCTGAGCAGTTCAACCCCCATGTTGTGTCCCTGGTGGCCCAGCATGGACACAGACCAAGACACTGCCACCCACAACCTCCTACTGCCAAGCGACCAGTAAGTGCAGGGGGAGAGGAGGAGTCATGAATACCACACATGCCCGTGCCCAGCCACCCAGCTGCTGGCCCCTTGGGACTCCCTGCTGATCTCTTGCAGTTCTGCCGAGGACCATGCAATGCCAAGACAAGGGTCACATTTTCAGCTCTCGGAGGATAGGGGCCCTCACTATAATAGCTTATTTGAACGTTTTCGTCTTTTTTATTCTGTTTCTTAATTATACTTGATTCAATGCTTCATTATTTCAAGAAAGGTATTTTCCTGTAAATGAAATTTCAGATAATAAGAAATAATTTTTCAAAAAGAAGATCCGTGTCAGGCAATGGAAGGACAGCATTAAAAATATCTGATGACATCAAAGAGTGTTCTGACCTTCCTGAGATTATAAATGAACTTCCTTGCAGGAAATACAAAGTAAAATGAAACGGGGGATCATCAAGGGCACCTGAAAAGTGAAGGGTCAGGGGTTAAGCTTTACTGGGCACTCTACCATCTGTGGCATTAGTTTGAATAAAACCGGGCAACCAGTTCAAAAGTGTTTGGGGGGAGGGAAGGGGTGCCAGACACAAAGACAATGATCCTAGAAGACCAACTCCTCTTATAGTAAATGGCTAAAAATAACAACGTCTTTGATGAATGTCTTTTCCCTGCTCAGCATCCCCGTGCGATCCTGATCTTCCCTTTAGTCTGCTTCTTTCACTATTGAACATAAATACGGGAGCAGCGGCGTACGGTGCCTCGCTTGCTTCTCAGCAGCGGCGGCAGAACGCACTTTGCCAGTAAAAGTGAACCGGAGGGCACAACTGGGCATTCGCCGACTACATAATCACCCAAAGTCAACGGAAACCAAACAATAGAGTGCGCAGGTACATACTTCCTAATGGAGGGGAAGAATGTTTCACCATTAAAGGCAGGTCAGCAAGGGAGGGAAAAAAAAAGAGTTTTACAATGTTTTTATGTGTTTCAAAATGAATATATTACCCCCTAACAGCCCCTTCTGTGACACACAAGAAGACCCTTAGGCATTATATCAGGGCGTGCCAAACCTGTCCTGGAGACCTCAGCTGGGCTTTCAAGATCTGCACAATGAAGATACATGAGTTAAATGAGCATATACCGGGTCTCCAATGCATGCAACTCTCTGATATGCATATTCGTTGGGGATAACCCGAAAAGCCAACTAGCTGTTGGTCCATCAGGAAAGGTTTAGGAAGCCCTGCGTTATATAATGAAGGGTTTCTGTATGTATTCATCCCATAATGCCTAGGGACCACATTATATGAAAAAGAGGAGGCTACAAAGATTGAGCCATATGAAACGCTCGTGCTTTCTTTCTCGCGTGACCCATTTCTAAGTACAACCTGATTCTCACTATTAACAGAGATCCTTAGAACTCAGCCCTGGTTTCATGTGTTCTCATAGCAGCGGCAGAGCCTGCTCGGCCTGTGGAGTCAGCAGCACTGCTTCAAGCCAAATCTGATCTCAGGGATGGACAGAAGGCGATGCTTGGTGCTGATTCAATTCAGGCAGAAGGCAGCTGAAAGGATGATTCTCTAATTCCAGGGAGGGCTGGATCAAATTATTCCAGAGCCTAATGTTTGATGGATCTTCCCTTCTCACACAAACCTAATATGTATCACTTGCAGGGTGTCTAAAACTGCATGGCTTTTAACTCGTTCTTAATCGCTGAAGCACGCTTATTCTTTGCACCGGCTAAGTACAACGGAGATACTTCCTTTGCGTTTTAGAATGTACCACACTGCACACTATTTTTACACACTTTTCCCACATACTCTCAGAGCCCGATGTACAGGTTATATTTCAATTCGTTCATGTTTATGTCTGGCTCTCCATCCCACTCATAAAACTGTTGTTTTACCTCACCTTAATGTCTCTTTACACTGCAGATTTCTGTGCCAAACAGGCAGTTTCCCAGGGAAGCCTACGAATGGCCTATGGGACTGCATGGGTTTCCAGTGGACTCTATCGATCCACATGGCCAAGTGTTTACAATGTTCAGATTCCTGAGAGAGATTCTCAAGGGGCTGCTGTGACCACCACTGGAAACCCACAGTGGCCTTCTGTAAATGGAGATACACAGGTTTCCCATGGCTGCCCATAAAACACTTGGGCATTTTGCTCTGCTTTTGTGCTTGGGGGGGGGGGGGGGGTAAGAGGAAAATAACGGGGAAACCTGCTGATCATTGCATGTGGAACTAGTATTTGTCATTCAGCATTGTCTCCTCAATAGATGTTTGCTTTCCAATACTTTCTACAGGACAAGCAGCACTGGGATGCATGTGAATATGAGCTGGCAAAACCCAAGCTTTGACTAGTTTTATTGTCACACAGGCTTAAGTTTGACAACACTGTGTGAAATAAGAGCTGAAACATCCTGCCTGGAACCGGCTGCATGCATGTTTCTGAAATGAACCGTAAAGCACGCTGTAATCCTATCAGCATGGAAAGTGCTATGTAAGCACGAGTTTGTAGTTTTACATCAAATATCTCTGGCTTGGCTTCCTCCTTGCCCTCTACTGATCTCTCTTCTTTGAAATTCAGAAAACTGATCCATATGCATACTAGGGATGTGCATTCGTTTTTTTTCATTTTGTTCAAGTGCGCACTAATCTCTGTAGTGCCCACTAACTCGATTTAGTGCTCACTAAAACAAAAACAAACTAATAAAAAAAGAAATGGATAATAAAAATGAAATGAACCAAAAAAAACCCCCCAAAAAACCCCAAGAACATTTTCCAGCTGCACATCCCTAATAAATACATATCAACCGAGCAGAGACAAACATCCTATGAGCCACCTGAAATGTCTTTCTGGAATAACAGAAACAAATGTCATAGACTGCATATCTCCTCGCACTAGTTCTCTGACGTAAAGGCTATTTATTTATTCCAAAGATCTCTACCCGAGTTCTCAGAGCAAGGCACAGGATTATTGAGTGGATTATATCTGCAAAACAGAAAAGATGGACTCGGAGGAGCCTGGATGGGAAGTGGAAAAGGGTGCCCATGCACAACAAGCTGATGTTGTTGGATGGCTGGATCTAAAACTAAGACCCGAGGAAGGGCAGGGACACCTACACACACACACAAACATATGCAACAAAATCTGGCTCTTCTACTTACAATATACGTGCAAAGAGGAGAAAAAGCATATGTTCCACAGGCATACAGGTGCGTCTCGTTAAATCGCTGCAAAAGCTTTATGTGGTTAAAACATTCAGTCTGGGAAAGAAAGAAAGAAAATGTTAAGCACAGAAATACCATGCCTCGAAGACAAAACACCTAAATGTGAATGAGTACAAATCAGCATCACAGAGATTATTATGCATGCTATTACTCTGTAGGTTACTTGGCTAAAATTACAGACTAACTACTTCATCGTTTGTCTTGACTAAGTAAGCTCCACAGTCAGTTTGTTAGTGGAAACTTGGAAATAATATGCATCTTTCACTTCCTGATATGAGGCAAATTAAGTCAATGACAAGTTTTTAAAAAAAGCACAGCACTCATTCGGCATTCTTAAAGAAATGAACATGTACTGCTCTGCATTATAGGCAAAAGTTTCACAAACAATTAAGTGGACCCCACAGCTTCATGCAATCAGAGGCACAAGGGTCATTCTTTAAGTCTATTTTCCCTTATTCCTATTCTATTGCATTCTGGGATTTGCAGTCCAGGGTTTCCAAGAACTGCAGGGCTACAGGTTTTAGAATTTGTGGAGGTGAGAGGTTAAAGCACAGGCGAGCAACTCCGGTCCTCAAGGGCCACCAACCGGTCAGGTTTTCAGGATATTCCCAAGGAATATTTTATTTATTTCCATCTTTTATATACCGTACTACACTCAGAAAAAGCTGATTGGAACGGAGAACAACAAATCAAATAAACAGCATCAAATATTTAAAAGTAAAATATACTATTTATCTTAGACAGGAGTGATGAACAGTCATACCCGACAATTTTAACCCCCACTTTCTGGGAACAACCAGGCTTTTACCCTTTTCCTAAATGTCAAATAGTTCAACTTAGTCCTAATGTCCTGAGGAACTAAATTCCACAGCTCAGATCCCCTTACACAGAACATTCTTTTTCTCAACCAAGTCTTACTAACTGCAGGTACAGAAAACAAAGCTCCTTGCCCCGAACGCAAATTTCTATTGAGCACATAGGGGTGGATTTTAAAAGGGTTACGCGCTCCTGCGCGCGCCGAGCCTATTTTGCATAGGCCCGTCGACGCATGCAAGACCCGGGACACGCGTAGGTCCCGGGGCTTGAAAAACGGGGCGGGGCATGGGTGGTCCGGGGCGGGGCCAGAGCCTCCAAGCACAGCGGCCATTTGCCGCTGTGCCTGGGATCGCGGGCCAGCCGTCGGCCGGCACGCGCAAGCTACGCCTGGCCGGAGGCAGGCGCAACTTATAAGATAAAGGTAAGTTGCACAACTGTGCACCCCTTTGCCCACGCCGACCCTGGATTTTATAACATGCGCGCGGCTGCTCGCGCATGTTATAAAATCGGGCGTACATTTGTGCACGCCGGGTTGCGCGCACATATGTACGCCCGCCCGTACCTCTTAAAATCCGGCCCATAGGGTTTAACCAGCTATTTAAGGTATCCCGGCTCAGTGCCTTGTGGAAGTTTAAACATCAAAACCAAGATTTTAAAATGGATTTGTTCTTTAATTGGTGGCTAATGTAACTGTTTTAAAAGAGTTTGCACACTAGTTTGTCTAGGACAAGAAAAAAGTCAGCCTGGCTGCCATTTTATTTATTTTATTTATTATTTATTTAAAGTCTCTTATATACCGATAGCCGTTCGCACATCGCATCGGTTCACAAAGAACAAAAAACTTTTGGGCAGCGCCCTTACATATAACCGATAACAATACAGATAACAGAGGGAGTAGGCAATGCAAATTAATAGATCAATAAATAGTGAAAACTATAAATATAAACATACATAACAACTATATACAAAGCATATATATTGTACAATTTGAAGACGTTGAACCACTTTCTCAGGAATACCAAGTAAAGCCCCATTAGAGTAATCCCAGATTGAGGAAACCAACGCTTGAACCACTGTTCGAAAGGACTCCAAACTCAACAAATTTCTCACTCTCCATAACTACGTAATTAAAAAAAATACATAGACCTTACCTGATTCGAAATATGAGACTCAAAAGACAAATCATTATCATACACCGCTCCCAAATTCCTAACCTTTGCTGATGAATTGATCTGCCCCCCCCCCCCCCCGGGGATGGAATATTTTCCTTCCTTGCAATAAAAATCCACTCTGATTTTTGCCCATTTAAAAACAATTTGTTTCTCTCAATCCACATCACAATCCTTTTTAAGCCTTCTAGAGCTAACAAAAAAGAAGAATTCACAACTTGCCCAAAGGACACACCATCCGCATAAATAAATAGCATAAAATCCAAGGAACGAATAAAATGACCCAAAGGCTTCAGTGTACGTAAACTCGTCTCATGAATATTCATTAGGGACATCCTGAAAACCTGACCAGTTAGTTGGTGGACCTCGAGGACCAGAGTTGCCCACCCTTGGCTGAAAGCATAAAAGCAACGGCCATGACCTGCTGGAGCTGCTCCCGAAGATCCTGCCAGTCTGACTCAGGGAAAAGTACGAGCAGTCAGTGGTCACTGCGACGGAGTCTAACATTTCTCACAGCTAATCCAGGGACAAGAGACATGCATCTGCTACATAAAAGCTGAATAAGAAAATCAGAGAAGAAAGGGTACTCTTGGGGAGAAGCCGAGAAAAAGGAAGGGATGGAACGCCACCCAAGCTGAGGAGGAGGAAGGAGCGGCACTGCAGGCAGGAGTGGTAACCCTAGAATGAGAAGGCTCAGGGAGAAGGTGGTCCAGGAAGAGGAGGCTAGGAGGCACGGCTCTGATGATAATCTGCTGCCCATCTGAAAGGGGTCTCAAAGAGGTCACAGTCATGCATACAGAAGAGCATATTACTAGCCAGCAAAGATAAGATTAAGAAAAAAAAAAGGCATTTCACTGCAGCCCTTCCTACATCTGGTTACAGTGACCTGCTCAGCGGTGAAATTGTAGCATTATTGCATGAAGTACATATTCGTCATGCACCATGGTGGCCCTGTCAGAGGTACAGTCTGAGCAGTCATTCTCCTTTGTAATTAGGGGATTAGCACACGCCAGAAACTGTTACAGTAGTTGTTCTCAGGCCCTGCTGGACCCTCTTGGGATGGTTTGTGCTCTACAATACAGACGAGCCAGAAGCACAGACTCCAGGAAGAGACCTCTAAGTAATTTTGAAAAACAAGATCGTCAAAGAGGTTTTTCATCTCCCGCTGGACTACTGCCCTGTCAGACTGCTATTTTTTAACTATGCCAACAATTTCAGCATTGCCAAGTTAAGGCAGGCTATCCTGAAGTCCACATTCAAAAAACATGCTGCAATATTTTAAAATAATTAACACATTTGCTTTTTTTCTTAAGTAATTTTCTCTGTCCAGTGCATGTAGTAATTTAGAAGTAATTCATAAAAGTTACTGATTATTATACCTCAGATGATCCTTTTTACAATTGGACTAAGACCACATAAAAAAATACTTTAAAAAACCCCACAAAGATTTGAGAAGATACCTTATTATTTTTGCCTTTGGTGAGGCATTCTGTTTGTTTCCCAGGAGTGGCCTCCCAGTATATCTGAAAGAAAAGGACAATTATTACGTTTTGTTCATTCTGTGGCGGCGGCAAACTGAAAAAGATCTTTTGAACGTGATGTAGCGGAACGGTTCTCAAATCCCACGGACCTGATCTCGGCGCTGCTCCAGGCTAATGCCCGTTTTTATCCAGCAGTAGCGGATTTATCGGCGCACGAAACCAAACCAAGATCTCCGCTTTCTTCCCATCAGCCGTTCATGGTCCCAGCCTTGGAACCACCAGTCCTCAGCGTGAGACCAACAACCTCCCACAGCGCCCGGTCAGTATCACCTCTATAAGTTTTGTCAGTTGTTACCAGGATATTTATTTTTAACACTTCAGAAATGGGCAAAATCCTAAAAACCCCCGCATTAACAAAAAATGTTGTGTGGCACACAAACCTCCAAGGAACAAGCAATGCAGACGAGGAGAGGATTCATAAGGCCTAAAGAAGAGCTAAGAAGCATTGAAAGGCCCCAGCACTCTCTTCTAAATTTTAAAACAAAGGGAGAGGGGGATGGAGACACATATGAACCCGTCACATTAAACCACCTCCATCTATTTACAAGGGCAGGAAAAGGGATAAGTTGTAGGGGTTTGCAGAGAAAAAAAATTGTTTTTGTTTTTCGGTTCATTTTCAGGAGGATTTTTTTTTTCCCACAAATTTCAGTTTGTGGAATGTTTGATTTGTTTCAATTGTGTGAAAAAAAAATGCGGCTTGGAGGCCGCATCCTGATGCCTGGATCTCAGCCTAGGTCGGGGCCAGGGCCTGACGCTGTGGCCGAGCCCAGAGGCTGGTCCTGATACCCGGGCCTCAACCCAGATCCAGGCCCGATGCCAGGGCCCGGCCCAGAGTTAATTAACTCCAGCGCATTCACCTCAGCGGATGGTGTCATTCTGATGTACGGCGGGCCTGGGTCCAGTCAAACCCAGTGCTCAGAACATGCTCTCCCTGTCTCACTCAGCCTGGGATTGAAACAGAGGCTGAAAAGATTCAAAGGGGGAAGTTCAGGAGGGAGAAGATAAGCAGGTGCTCTGTGCAGTGAGTGTGCCACACAAAGTAGGGCCCAGCTATCCATGTCCTGCATGCAGCTGATGAATTCTCTCATACCAGGATTCAAGCTATAGCTAGGAAGAAGAGGCATGCATGATTACACACGTTCTCAGAAAGGAGCTCCTCCATGTTTAAGAGCCACCGCTGGTGACTGTTCTTGCTGCAAGGTAGTGAGAGCAGAGCCCAGGTGCTGGCCTGGATCTGAGCATCAGGCAGCGGGGACTTTTCCGTGGCACACCTGATCAAGTCTGAAGGCACACCAGGGTACCATGGCTCACTGGCTGGGGAAACACTGATCTACAGGATGCAATAACACATGTCAAAGTGTTTTCATTTTATGCCCCAGCAGTAACCTTGCAGTAAGAAATCTAATTTGTAGAAATGTAAGGGGATATGAATTCCTAGCACTGATTCAGAGAACACCCACCGAAACCCCAGTGATGATCATGGATAAACAGAATCCCCCTTAGAAATGCTTTAGCCTTAGAAAGTCTGTGGACAGTAACTTGGCGAAAGAAATGCCATCAGCTCTCACAGGCGGATTCTGGCAAAGGCACCCACCTGCCTGTGTGCATCTGAAGGGTCTAAAATGTCCATCCTCGAGGACCACAGACAGGTCCTGCTTTTCAGGAAGCTTGGCAAAAACTGCCAATGCATGCTAAGAAATCTCATAAATATTCAGCACACATCGCCTGAAAACCAAACCTGCTTCGCACGCCTTGAGGGCTGAAATTTGAAAACCTATGTCTATTTTTTTTTTATTTGCACCATGTTCCTCTCATCAAGGTGTGAGACTCATTAACAGCATGAACATGGCATAACTGGGCCATGTGTCATCTCCTGCCAACGAGAAACCAACAGACTGAAGCCATGAAGCATAGGGAATTAATGCATGAACATCACTGAACACAGCGTACAGATAGAAATCTCCATTATTACAATCTATGTTTGCTATTGTTTTCTTCTGTGATATATATATATATATATATATATATATAATTTTTTAATAAGTTATGCTAAATATTGTTACATGAAAGTCTTTTCCAGAATAGCCTTCACCTTTATTTCATTACCACTTTGTCTTAAAATGTTCACGGACAACTGTCCCTCCACCGTGGATGTGTGTAAGGCTTTTGTATACGACAATAGCCCTGGGACCAAAATATAAACCAACAGGACAGAGCTGGGAAAGGGCGCAACAGCTGCCAATTTACACATCCTCCAGCGAAAAGCAGGCGACATGTCAGGTCACAGCCAGTCCATGTTAAACAGCTACAGTAATACAGTAACATAGTAAATGCGGGCAAACAAAGATTAATCTGTACATGCTAGACTTGCCCCCAAACTAACCAACCTCTGCAGTTCAAATACTGCTCTTGGATTCAATTCTCAGACAGTGTGGTGGCATTTCTGGCAGGCCAATGGGATGTATCTTCCTCTGAAAAGCTCTTGGCTCATGAGCTCCTTATCCCCTCTCTCCAAGCCATGCTCACTTCTGTGCACATGCACACACACAAAAACAAGATTTAAGACAGCACAAAGAGGCTTCAATATCCTTATAACCTTCTATTACATCTGTGCCCGAGTATGCATTAAACTGTAAATTTAAAATGATGCAACTTGCATCTGCTACCTGTGAGGTGCACTCTGTGACTAATCCCTACAGATTCCGCTGCTTGACAGAATCACAGCATGCTAACACAAGGAAAATAGTAAAGGAGTCTAAACCAGCCATAAATATGAATTACAAAGCTATGTGGTACAAATATAAATGTTTTTTAATGAACAGATGCAGGGTTTTTTCCAATAAACAGACTAAGGGGTGAATTTTAAAAGCCCAGCATGCGCCAAAACCGGGAGATACGCGATTATGTCCGGCCAGCGTGCTCCAGGCGGATTTTAAAAAGTGCCCAAGTACGTGCAAATCTCCCAAAGAGAGTAACAACTCAATATTTCCAAGGCTGAAATTATTCTACTCTCGGCAGTAAAATCTACTTATCCTATCCCAGCTACATTTCAAGGACACTGTATACCAAGGCATAGAATCTAGGAATCATTATAGATTCCAATTTTTCTATGAAAAACCACATATCTGCTGTTGCCAAATCTTTTTTTCACAAACTGTTATTGTTAAAAAAAAAGTTGAAAACTTTACTCGATCATCAAAATTTTCATTATGTTGTACAAAGTTTGGTTTTCAATTCTCTCAATTACTATAATTCTTTGTATCTTGATCTGTCTACAATTGTAATCTCCCCTTTACAAATAGTATAAAATTCTGCCGCCAAACTTTTTAACTGGAATGTCATCACGTGACCATATTACACCAGCATTATTTACTCTCAATTGGCTTCCCTTTATGTGTTGTTCTCAATATAAGGCACTGTCTTTCATATGCAACCTTCTTAACAATGATTCATCTCAATGGATGAAATCAATTTTATGACTCCACAAACCCTCTAGGCAGCTGTGTTCTGCAGCTAAGAATTTATTGGATGTACCTACTGTCAAATTGGCCAGACTCGATCCCCCAAGAAAATGTGCTATATCTGTGGCAGGATCCATTCTATAGAATTCTCTCAAGACTCTACGATCCCCAACTATATCAATAACAGTAAATATCGCTCAAAATGGACACCAGACAATGAGCAATGGACAGCTCATCACAGAGTAAGAACTAATCGAAATCGATTTTTAATCAATATCAATCATAGCAATACTTCTTTTCTTAACAATTGTTTAATTTTGTCTATCATTTTATTCAATGCACAATCTTTGTCAAGACAAATACCGGTGATTTCTGATTTAGTTGATGATCTGAATCCTAATATCATTGCGATCACTGAAACTTGGCTCAAAACAATTGATATGGTTTTAATAAACCAAATTGCAGATAGAAATTATACTATCACCTCCATTCTAAGACCTAACCGCAAGTGAGGAGGACTTATGTTGATTTCCAAAAAAGAACTCAATTTAAAATTAATACCTACCACAATAGTTCCCCCATATGAAATTGCATTATTTGATTTGAAGCACTTACAAATTTGTCTTGTTTATTGTCTTCCTAGTCTCTTAGACCATAATAGTTCCCCTCTAATTGAATTCTTCTCTACCAACCTGAATCCTGACAAGCCTTCCATCATTCTAGGAGGTTTCAATCTTCATATGAACATACACCCACTCTCTCATACTTGTGAACTTTTCCCGACACACTTTCAGCATTAGGATTTGAGCTATTTATATCCGGCCCAACTCACAAAGCCAGTCATATGCTCGATTTGATTTTTGTTAATAAACAGATTGCAACTCCCTTAAAATCTAAAATTACTCCTATTCCTTGGTTGGATCATTACATGACTGAAACAACAATATAATTTAAAACAAATCAAATTCCGCAGAAACAGCAACCTATAACCTTCTCCTATTGTCCTCCATTTGTAACAGAGGATCTTCAATCTGAACTTAAAAAAAAACCCAGAAATAGAGATCTCTCAGATAGCGATCTTGCCATACATTCATGGGTTCAACAACAAACTCCATTGCTGAAGAAATTAACCCTCTTCTAACTAAGGCCTGGATTTATCAAAATGCAAAAAATATTGCATGCCATAGGAAAAGGGGTGTGTTTTCTGATAATAGGCAGTTTAGAAATGCTAACCATTTTTAGAAGTTTTGAAGCTCCTGGAGAGCCAGCCTACCTATCAGTATGAGAGAGAGAGAGAGAGACTAGCTATAATGCCCTCACACTAGATAGGTATTTACATCTCTATGGGAAGCTCACCTAGTAATTCGAGGTGAGGTTTAGGTATTAGTGTAGGGGTTAGGGGCCACTTTGACATTCAAAGTGAGACGTATGAACAGCACAGTGCTCTCTTGTGAAGATTTGAGGACCTTCGGATGAGATTTGGGCAATGTTCTCTCAACCTAGCTTGATGTAGTCCAGGGGTGGGCAGTTCCGGTCCTCAAGGGTCACAAACCAGTCTGGTTTTCAGGATATCCCTAATGAATATGCATGAGAGAGATTTGCATGCACTCTGCCCCAGTTGTATGCAAATCTATGTCATGCATATTCATTAGGATATCCTAAAACCTCGACACGTTTGTGGCCCTCGAGGACTGGAATTGCCCACCCCTGATGTAGTCCATCTAGGTCAGGGCATTACAGCTAGGTGCTTGCTCTCTCTCTCTCTAGGACAGGCCTTGATAGGTAGGCTGGCTCTCCAGGAGGTTCAAAACTACTAAAACCAGTATGGGCAAAAACATCACAATGTGCAATAAAACCCTAATGCAACCTATCACACAGCCTAATCCTAATGAAAAAGGTGTAATTAAAATCAGCATTAAAGCCATGCAATAGGGTTTTGCAAAACTGTGAGCCCAGCCCACTCCCACCCCTAACTCCTCCTCTTTTTCAGATTTGCATCGCACCATGCGTTATGGTGCTATCACATGCATTAAAGGCGTTTTTGCATGCGTTAAGGGATTTTCGCATGCATTAAAGGTGGATGCGAAAACGCCATAACGCGATTTGATAAATGACCCCCTAAGCCAGTCAAACATTCCAAGACACACAAACCATGGTACAATAGTAATCAGGCATAGTAAACACATTCTTCGAAAAAAAGAAAAATCTTGGTGAAGAAACGCCTCTCATCTCATACTTGGTGAATATAGATCTTATCTTGCCTATTATAAAGCATTGACTGATCACACTAAGAAGGAATTTTATTCCAAAAATATAAAAAATTTCAACTATAATCCCAAAACCTTGTTCGACATAGTTCAAAATTTGACAAAATACACCACTGATCAAAACAATACCCTTCCCGAAACCAGATGCAATGAAATCACAGAATTTTTCAAACAGAAAATTTTCAATTTAACTACAAATATCAATTCCACTCCGAATCAACAAATTAGGCTTACTCCTAGAGATATTCCTAAATGGTCAGTATTTGAGGAAACATCCTCTACGGAAATTGAAGCATTAATCAAAAAACATAATCCTGCTCCATACCCTATAGACAGCATTCCTATCTTGTCACTAAAACCAATTGCTCACACTATTTCTATAGTCTTAGCACCTTTAATTAATCACTGCCTTAATGAAGGAAATATCCCAGAACTCATAAAATGTAGAATAATAATACCGATATTTAAGAAACATAATCTTGACTCAACCAATTTAAACTACAGACCAATCTCAAATCTCCCCTTCATCGCCAAACTCCTAGAGAAAGTGGTACAAAAGCAACTTTCCGAACATCTTGAGAATAATAACATCTTATATCCATCACAATATGGTTTTAGAAAACATCTAAGCACTGAAAGTTTACTTCTAACTTTATCTGACACAATACTCAGAGAATTTGACAGCGGCCGAAAATTGCTTGCTCTATTAGATCTATCAGCAGCTTTTGATATGGTCGATCATAATATTCTAATTGATAGACTCGTAGAAATTGGTCTAGAGATATCACCCTGCAGTGGTTCTCATCCTACTTAAGCAACTGGTCCTTTCAAGTAAAGATTCATAATTCTATCTCAAAGAAAACAAATTTAGAATCCGGTGTGCCACAGGGTTCATCTCTGTCGGCCACGCTGTTTAACATTTACATATTACTAATTTGTCATCTGCTAGCGGACTTGGGCTTGACTTACTACATTTATGCAGACGATATTCAATTTTTAGTTCCAATTCAAGACTCCATTGAAAAGGCATTCAAGACAACTTCCATGTACCTATCTGTAATTAAAACTCTATTAAATCACATGAAACTTATACTCAACGTTAACAAAACGGAGATCTTATTATTGGATAGAAAAATGCCTATTAAAAAACGTCCGCACTTTAAAGTAAATGATAATCAGACAGAAATTGAACTAGCTAATTACACTAGAGACCTTGGCGTGTTCCTGGACACCGAACTTAATCTCAAAAAGCATACTGCTCTAAAAGTAAGAGATGGCTATAATAAACTACTAACTCTCAGACATTTAAAACCTCTTTTATCTGCAAATGACTTTAGAAACATATTACAATTACAAATTTTTTCCAGTACTGATTACTGTAATTCCATGTTACTCGATCTTCAACTTCAACTCTACGCCCCTTACAAGTTTTAAAAAACTCAGCAGCAAGAATTTTAACAGGAAAAAAAAAATGTTATCACATAACACCCGTACTGGTTTCCCTCCATTGGTTTCCGATAAAACAGCGAATTGAATTTAAAGTCCTATACCTATTACACAAGATTATCTATGGTGAGCAAACTGATTGGCTAAATGCAGCTATTCGATTACATGTCCCACAAAGAAATTTTAGATCTGCCAGCAAGGGTCTATTAACTATTCCATCCATAAGAATTGTCCAACTCAGTGATGTCTGAGCTAGAACCATTTCCCTAGCAGGTCCTAAGATCTGGAATTCCTTACCTCTTTTATTACATAAACAATCTAATCTGAAATTATTTCGATCAAGTCTGAAGACCTGGCTATTCACTAAGGGGCAGATTTTCAAAGGGTTACAAGCATAACATACGTACACAACCCCGAAAAGCTGCCCCTGCGCGCGCCGAGCCTATCTTGCATAGGCTCGGCGGCTCACGCAAGCCCCGGGACGTGCGTATGTCCCGGGGCTTAAAAAAATGGGCGGACCGGGGCAGGGCCGGGGGCATGATGGCAGTTCGGGGGCGGTCCGGGGGTGGTCCGGGGGCAGGGCCGAATTCTCCAACACAGCGGCCTGTGCTGGGGGATGGCGAGCAGGCGCACGCAACTTTTTCAACAAAGGTGGGAGGGATTTAGTTAGGGCTGGGGGGTGGGTTATATTGGGAAAGGAAGGGGAAGGTGGGGGGGGGGGGGCGGAGAAAAAGTTCCCTCCAAGGCCACTCCGATTTCGGAGTGGCCTTGGAGGGAACGGGGAAAGCCATCGGGGCTCCTCTTGGGCTTGGCGCGCGCAAGGTGCACATGTGTGCACCCCCTTGTGCACGCCGACCCTGGATTTTATAACATGCGCGCGGCAGTGCACACATGTTATAAAATTGGGCGTAGATTTGTTTGCGCCGTGTTGCGCGAACAAATCTATGCTCATGCATAAGTTTAAAAATCTGGCCCTAAGGCTTTTGAGGAATCAGGTTAACTTCCAAATATTTGAGCCCTTCACATTGCATGGTTTTCTTGCCTTCTCCTTTTTATTGTGAAGAGTAATTTTTATTTCCAATGTTTAGTCTATTTTCTGTTTTTACAAATTTTTATTCATTTTAATGTTATTTTTTAACTTATTGTATTATTAATCTCAGTACTTAATTGTAAACTTTTATGATGGTTTTACCGAATGATGGTATACAAAACCAATAAAATAAATAAATAAAACAAAAAAAATTTATACCTGAACTGCTGTGCAATGCTCCCACCTCGAAAACATTAAAAAGCTCCTGAAAACATACCTTTTTTCTCTAGCTTTCAAAGATGCGTTGGATTGAATGCATGGTTTCTTTTTGGGTTTTTTTGAGGCAAGTATTGTTTTTTTAATTGTTTTTAATTGTGTACGTACTACTGTAAGCCACCATGAACGTACATGAAATGTGTGGCATTCAAATCTAAAAAAATTCATCAATTAAAAAAACTCTCCAAAGAAGAAATGGAAAGTCACCAAATTTGGCTCACTGAAAGAAAACAGGAATATTTTGGGCAAGTTTGAATACCGAACCCTCAGGTCAATATTTTCAGAGAAAAGACTCTCCCCCCAAAATCCCCATTTATTAGGGGAAGCACATCCACACACATATACACATCTGAGAGTTATCTGTACGCGTGCGTGTGTGCATGCCTGGGAACTTTTGAATCCTGCTCACCCTGAAATTTCTCAAGATTCAATCAATCAATATTTAATATTAATCATCAATTCATCAGGCAGACCAATGAAGCCCTGCCCAACCCACCCACCCTGAGTTGCAAATGTGCTCTTACTGTGCTGTATATATAGTCATCCTGTTTGCCTTTATTAGTTCTCTCTCTCTCTCTCTCTTACCGTCCTGCCCTGGAGACCTGGAAATTCGTCTACATTTCTGGAGTCTCCGGGCTAAATCCGGAGAGTTCCCAGGTATGCGCGCGTGTGTGTGCGTCCCTACTTCTGCAAATGTAACGTCCTACTTGGCAAATACAGAGAAAACGATTTTGTTTAGCTCTGGGAGGCCTGCTCTTCCTTCCTTTCTACTACTACTGATCATCATTTTTTTTAAATCCGAATTTATACCAGCACGGTTTGTGATAACTGAGCAAACTGAGATACTGCTTCGGTTTATTTCTCTCTCTGCCTGTCTTGATCTAGGCCAAGCTGCTGACAGGAGGCAGATGGGAGGGACTTTTGGAATGGAGCACTTGTCATCATTTCAGTGCCTCTAACTGCCTCCAAAAAGAATCAAAATCCACCTAACTTCTCACACAGACATACGCATATACAAACAGTCTTAAATAAAATGTTGTATCCTGAGATAGCTCTGCACCTTCTTTACCAGAAGGTCGTTCTTTTCTTTGCACTCATGACACAAAGGCGTGAATATGTTTCAAAAAGCGCAAAAACCATACTGAGGTACGTCATGTAGTCAATATATATATATATATATATATATATATATATATATATATATATATATACGTAAGAATTCCAGCACCCGCTTCTAAAAATCTGCGCTGGAAAGCATCTCCAAAGCCATGCCGCTGCATGCTTTCCCTACTTGATATCCTCACACTAGTGTTTGCCTGCCTGAGACACTGACCACACGTGCAGGCCAGGGCACTTGCACGATCAAAACCGAGGTCTGGATTTTCATTTGCATGAGCCTTAACCCACCGGCCCAGGGATGATTCTAGCACCTGTCCCTTTTTCTTGCAAACTGCAACTGTAGTTTCTCCCAGGTACAAAAGTTCACTTCTTCCCATCACAAAAGAGTAAACCTGATTAGGCCTTTGAGTCTTACAATGGTTTCTGCACTTTCAGAGTGCAAGAAAATCAGTCTTGCAAAACAAAACAAAACAACAGGAAATGTAATTGTGCTGTAGGAAACTCCAGACATGCCTACTAATTCGAGTTTACACACAATAAAGGAAGGAGTTATCAAAGTTTTGTTCCTGTGTAAAAAAAACACACAAAAGAAACCTGCTTCCACATTCATCAATGAAACCCAATATTTCTGGAGCAATTTCCAGGCTAGTGCAAGCTTTGATAAACCCCCTAATACGTCAACAATATTCTGGATTTTTTTATAGCAGTAATTTCCTATTTAATGTTATCTTTTTGACATTGTTCATTAAATTTTGGCTGCTTATTTGTTCAAAGTCCTCCTGAAGTACAGTTGAGTTCCTGTTTTTCTACAAAAGAAAAAGGAAATGGATTCCACTGCACAGCTTTAAAAGCCTTTTATTTTACACTCTAGCTTTTATCAATATTAACTTCTTCGATATTTAGCCCCTGTCCTAGACAGCTCTTGAGTGTAGGGGCACAGCGGGAGCATCACGGCCCAGCTCAGGCCCATGACACCCACACAAGGCAGAAATAAACAGCTTTTCTAGCCCCTTAGGGATTTGTACTTCGCCCTCAGACTCTTCTGCTCTCCAACCCATTCGTTCCTAAAATCACCATGTTGACTTTCAAATTGGGGTCAAAAAATAAGGTACTGATGATAATGAGCAGGTAACAAAAAGTAAGCACACAAAAGTTAAACTCAGTCTCTCATCTTTAAATCACAGCTGCCAAGTCTCTCAGTTCCAGGAATGAGGTTTTAGGGCTGTCCTGGATTGGCTGACAACCCTATCCTGATGCATTATAGGACCTGAAGCGCTTATTTCAATGGCTGAAATGAGGGATTACACTGCAATGTAAATTAAAAACCAGGACTGGCCTGAAATCTCACTTCTGGAACTGAGTAACTTGGCAGTTCTGTCAAATTCCACACAGTCCAGAAAGTCAACTCACAGAGTTGGGAACCCTTCCTCCCTGGAAACATCCCAGTATCTGCTTTGTAGTACAAATACCTCCTAACTCCAAGGAATCTTTCCTCTTATGTGAGCTTCTAGTTGAAAACTCCTCCTTAAACAGATCTCTCCCAGGGATTCTTTTCTCAATGGCAGTGCAGCTTCTTTTCCCTTCCAGAACTCCGCACTTCAAACCATTCTCCTCGAGTTACAATTTCCTCACCCTCTCTTTGGAATAAATGGGTTCCCAAAATGGGCCTTTGTCAGTGGAATGTGGTCTGGGAGAGAGCCTAAGCAGGGGAGGTGATTTGTTCCAGGGGTCTAGTCCATTGTTCATAAAGTTTGAAATGTGTGTTTGATAAGGGAAATTATTTTGTAGACAGTTGCTATAAACAGCCACTAGATGGCAGAGTGCATGGCGAAAGAGCACTGGGCATTATACCATAATGAGAAAGTTCTGGATGGAATGTTTATTGGGCTCTAATAATGTGATTCCATTAAGAGGAGGAGTGAGAAGGGGATCCTTCTCACTCCTCCTCTTAATGGAATCATTAATCTTAAAGAAAGCCTTTCCGGACCCTTACTGATTCTCTTACATCAAATGCATCAAGACTGATCATCATCCACTAAACTGATCCAGACATTCCCAACCACTGCAACGTTCTATTGCTTGTTAAACTTCTATCATCCTCTTCTTCTACTCCCAGTTAGAATCATCCCTGTTTTATTGTAACTTCTTTTTCTGTGCACTTGTTATAATTTGTAATGTATACTCTCATGTTATAGTTATGTACGTTATAATGTATTGCTCACCCCTTGTTTTATGTAAACCGACATGATACGAACTTCCGTGAATGCCGGTATAGAAAACCACAAATAAATAAATAAAATAAATCCTCTAGGGGGGAGCATTCGTTGGAGTATATAACACTGGTACAAAGTTTCGCGGAAGGCGACTGGAGGGAGCCACCAGAAGCCTAGTGAGCCCTGGGGCCCCTTCTCATTAAGCGAGGGCCCTGCAGGGGCATTTCCCCCTCAACGGGAAAAGGCCCAAGGCTGAATAGGTGTTTCTTCCCACTGGGAAACTACCAAGGGACCTGACCTGAGTCTAGGAGGAGTAGGAGAGAGACATGGCCTCACAGCTCACTGAAGACCAAAGAAAGAGAGGAAACTGGGGAGAGGAGTGTGCCAAGGAAGCTGGGTAAATCCTTGGATAGTGCCTGAAGGAGAGTCAGAGAGTTACTTGACCTAACGAGGGGCGTTGCCCTGTATCTCATGAGTCAGTACTGATGTAACTAAAGCTGATGTGAGTATTGAGAGAAAGTTAATGCACTCTAGTTGACAGTAGGGTTGAACTAATGTAAATCCAGGAAGTACGTTACAAAAGGAATCTGAGTAGCATATTTCCTACGGAGTGAGGAGTACTTAAGTGCACTGCTGAGGCACGGGAAAGATGCATCTGGTCTCTGCAGGAGTTTTAGGTAACTGTTAACTTGATATTACTAAAGCTGTATCTTGACTGTGAAAACCTGTAAACCCTGATTAAACACTCATATCACTCTACATCTCCACAGGGGCAGGGTCTGGTTGAGACCTCTGATAGATACTGAGGGCACTCGGGCCAGGTGAGGCTACTGCTGCCATAACAGTAAAGGACCACAGGCTAGTAAGGAGCAGTTTTTGACACTCCCTTACACATAATTATCCAGTAGTTTCTTTGCAAGGCTACATCAGTGACAAGGCATTGCTTGTAAACAAGCTCTCATGAACTAATGGATATATACATCAAAAATATCAACGATTATGAAATGTATAGGCTACGGGGAAACCATGCTATAATTATTGTGCATGCGGAAAATGCTTCAGATAGCTCTGTGTTACTTGATGACAGTGAAGTATTAGGATAGCAACATATGGGGGTGTCGGTAATTGAGACCATAAGGATAAAGGCTGTCATTAAGGTAGAGATGCATGTAGAGATGCAAGAAATTATGAAGTACTTGTGAGCTCTGGTCATTACAATGTTAAAATTCATACCAATGTTTACAGAATGCAAAGTTAGCCCTTTGTGTTGGCAGCTTGCCAGCTGCTGACATGACTCAGTGGGACTGGCACGTAAGCAGAGTGGCTATGGATCATGAATCTTGCAAGAAGATCTGATTTACGAGGGAGCTATTGGATGAAGGAAGCGCATTATAAACCATGAAAGCAGTGTGGAATGACAAGTGGCTTGAAATTAGAATTATAATGCTAAATTTATTGGACGGATGGGTCAGATTGGATGGGCCATACGGTCTTTTTCTGCGGCCATGTTTCTATGTTACTATGAAGAAATGAGATCCCTTTGTTCTAATTTTGAATTCTTGGCCTACAACATTTTAAATTTTGTTCATGACATTTTATATATATTATGGTTTGATTGTATATATTGTTTTACATTATTGTAAGCTGCATTTAATATGGGAAATGCAATTTATAAGTTGAAAAAACAAACTTTTTCCTATTAAGAACTGTTTACAGCTAAAGCAGATATTAATAAACTACAATCACTACAGATTATGTGCGCTCGAGTGCGTGTGCCATTTCACAGGCAACTCTCAGCATAACTCAGAAACCCAACCACCTGCTTAAGAACTCTACCATATATTTTCACAAAGGCTTGTAAAGTACTCCTGTGGTTCCTAGCTTGATAACCAGGCTTTGAAAAAAAACAAACAGTTTGTTAGCCTCCCAAAAGGCTGGTGAAGTTGAAATGCTCTCTGAAGAGAAGTTTTGCCAAAATATGGCGCTACACATGTTAGAAGGAGAAGACTACTTTTTTTTTGTAACGTTACAGAATAAAGTAATATTCTCCATGGTTTAGGGATCATACTGTCTAAAGCCTGGATTTATCAAAATGCACTAAATACCGCATGCAATAGAAAAAGGGGTGTGTTTTATGGTAATAGGCAGTTTATCACAATTTGCACTAATACCTATGTGAAGAGCTGAGCTAAGCAAATTGGAAATGAGAGAGAGAGAGAGAGAGAGAGAGAGAGAGAGAGAGAGAGAGAGAGAGAGAGAGAGAGAGAGAGAGAGAGAGAGAGAGAGAGAGAGAGAGAGAACCTAGCCATGATGCCGTAACCCTAGATAAGTATTTATATCTCTATGGCAGGCCACCTAGTAACTCAAGGTGAGGTTTAGGTATTAGTGTAGGGGGGTTAGGGGTCACTTTGACATTCAATGTGAGACGTACGAACAGAACAGTGCTCTCTTGTGAAGATTTGATGACCCTCGGAGTGAGGAAACTCACAGAAAGATGAGATTTGTGCAATGTTCTCTCAACCTAGCTTGATGGACTCTCTACCTTAGCGCATTTTGATAAGTGACCCCCTAAGTTAGCTCTGGTTTCCTAAGGAGCACCAATACTCCCAGGTGTAAAACTGAGGTGACCAGGCAGCACCGTGTCGTAAGGCTAAGTCAGTCCTATCTTTTGCCTGTTGCGCCTACGGATCCTGCAGTTCCAAGTTCTCTGAGAAAGGCAGGGCTGCAAGAAAAAAATGCAGTGGGGTAGAACTAGGCCTGGCTGAGCCCGGCCTTAAGGGCATGGAGTGATCTGTTCGCATTAAGTCAGAAGACAACAAAACCCAAGAATCACTGAGAAAATAACTGTTTTAAAGGAAAGGCCAGTCAGCATTATATTTTAGCAGTGTAACCTCAGTGAGCATGCCAACTCAGGTGGCTTTCTGAGATGGATAAATGGAAGAGCTCCTTTAATTGTGGTGTACCTCAGCTAAATACATGCATAAATAAATCTATGCTTACTTTGGCAGGGTCCCTAACTTAGGCCTGTATCTTTCTAAAACATGGAATAATACTCGTGTTTTGATGGAGTGTACTACCAGGAGACAGAAAGACCCAGTGGGTTGGTCTGATTTTTGGAGAGAACAGCAGCTTCTGGTTGAACAGCCACTGATGCAGTCAGAACCATGACAGAGCACTGCTGCTTGAGTGGTGGAAGGCTGCTGTCAAGGCTCGGGAGAGGCCTGCTGTATTGCCATTGCTGGGGATGCTGTCAGTGTTTGTTGAACATTTGCTGCAGAGTACAATGGGGGCTGTTGCTGGAACCAGTTAGTTGGCAAAGAAAGATTACCTGAGTGCTTTAGACAAAGCTGTAATCTAAGGCACACCTCAAAAAAATCATGTACATACTACCAGCAGGAGGGCAAAGAGACCCTTAGTGGTAGTTTAAGAGAGTCTAGAGCAAAGATCCACAAATGCCGGCCTCGAGGACTGAAATTCAGTCGGGTTTTCAGGATTTCCACAATGAATATGCATTGATTTCATGCATATTCATTGTGGAAATCCTGAGAACCCAACTAGGTTGTGAAACTTGAAAACTGAGTTTGGGGACCCCTGTTCTAGAGAGTTGCTGCTCTGAGAGAGAGAGCAGGGAGGAGCAACAGATCAAGGCTGAGATGTGCACATGCTAGAAGTGGAAGGAGAGCGGAAGAACCAAACGCCAGGGTGTGAGGACTCCAAACCTCCTGAACAAGACCCTCCCAAATCAACTCTATGGATGGAGCTGAGCCACCTTCTCAGAGCATTCCCCCAAGGCAGGGGCGGTAGCGACAAAGCTTCACCTAGGCAGATGAGTTGCCAATGAGCCTTTGCTCAATTGGATCTGGGAGGAAGGAAACGTTTGGGCAGGACAATGCTGGAGGCCGTTTCTGGTAAGAGGGAGTCACTTTCCTTTGAGTAACAAACCAGCTGTTCCCCCATTTGCGAAACTCAGTTTCCTAACTCAGGGAAGCAGGGTAGTGACTGGGTCGGAAAGTCTGGGCCTTTCTGTGATTATTTTGTGGCAAGTTCCCCATTTTCTGCTGTTGCTACAATCGTATATTTTGCCCTTACTGCCGATGCAAAACTACCACCTTGGGCAAAATTAAGTAACAGCCCCTGGAATTGCACCGCTGGTTGTTTGCTATCATTAAGTGTATGCGGGTTTCCCTTCGGAGGGGTCACAAGAAAAAAAAACCTGAAGGGTTGAAATAAACTTTATATATCCCTGTAGCTGTGCAGAAACCTTCCTACCACACATTTTAGATGACTCTTTGGAAATGAGCTTATCCAGGGACTTTAGTGGATTGTCACCCTATTATTTTTCACTGTGCCACAGATGCAAAGTGGTTCTGTTTGTCCCCTGATAGGCAGCTAAGAAGAAGGCTGGACCAGGTGGTCTTCTTTCAGCCTTACCATGCAGGAAACTATTAAGTACAAATGCATTTCGGTCAATGGTCCAGTAGTTGATGTTCTGTTCTGTGGCAACATCAAAAAATATTTGGTGGTTTGTCACACAGAAAAGATTACAGCACAAACTGAAACAGTTTTGTAACTTGGGAAAGGTTCTTGTCGTCTGAAACAGTGCTACACAATTGCATGTGAAAATGTAATTAAGCTGGAACAATCAGTACTGTCTTTATGACATGACTTTCCCTCCCATCATTAAAGTATTGCAACATCCAGCAGGCCAGGTCAGAGTCGGAATGTGGCATGGGAGGGAAAAGGCAGATTGTCTATGGTATCTTATCCTATAATCACGGCTCATCACGATTAAGAGGGAACTTGCCAAATTCCTTCTATTCAAACACATCTGTGGGCCCGCAGATACAGAGATACTCTTTTTGCCCAGGTTAGGGAAGCCTCATCTGGAGTACTGTGTTCAGTTTTGAAGCCTGTATCTCAAAAAGGAAGGAGACAGGACTGAGGTGGTCCAGAGAAGAGTGACCAAAATGGTGTGGGGTCTATATAGGAAGACTTATGAGGAGAGGCTGAAGGATCTGAATATGTAGTCCCTGGAGGAGAGGAGTTGCAGGGGAGATATGATACAGACCTTCAGATACCTGAAAGGTATTAACAACGCACAAACTTCAAACCTTTTCTATTGGAAAAGAAACTAGAACTAGAGGTCATGAAATGAAACTCCAGGGAGGGGGCGACTCAGAACCAACATCAGAGAGAGGGTGGTGGATGCCTGAAATGCCTTCCCAGAAGAGGTGATAAAGATGAAAATGGTAAATGACTTTTAAAGGTCATGGGATAGATACTACGGATCCCTAAATATTAGATGTTGGAAATGAAAAAAGGGGAGCAAGGGGGTAACCTGCATGGAGCGTCAGTTACTACACTTAACAGAAGGCATGGGGTAACCTGCATGGAATGGCAGTTACAACTCTTAACAGAAGGCATGGGGAGAACCTGCATAGAGCGGCAGTTACTACCCTTAACAGAAGGCATGGGGGTAACCTACATGGAATAGCAGTTACAACCCTTAACAGATGGCATGGGGAGAACCTGCATAGAGCGGCAGTTACTACCCTTAACAGAAGGCATGGCGGATAACCTGCACGGAGCGGCAGTTACAACCCTTAACAGAAGGCATGGGGTAACCTGCATAAAGTGGCAGTTACAACCCTTAACAGAAGGCATAGAGGTAACCTGCATGGAATGGCAGTTACAACCCTTAACAGAAGGCATGGGGGTAACTGGCATACAGTGGCAGTTACTACCCTTAGCAGAAGGCATGGGGGTAACCTGCATGGAATGGCAGTTACAACCCTTAACAGACGGCATGGAGGTAACCCGCATGGAATGGCAGTTACTACCCTTAACAGAAGGCATGGGGATAACCTGCTTAGAGTGGCAGTTACTACCATATGCAACTTGCTGGGCAGACTGGATGGACCATTTGATCTTTATCTGCCATCTTTACTATGTTACGCACGTCCAGTAGGGCTCATATTTGTCAAGTGGCAGGCCCCAAGCATATGACTCATCATGGCTGTGGATAAATGGCAGTCACACTATTCTGTGACCATCTGGTATCCTTCTCCAAAGCGGACTTTTGGTCACAACAAACTCCACAGAAAGTTTGCATGTGTGTTTAGATATTCAGTACTCTGCAAGCTGAAAGCAAACCCTATGTTAGTAAAAATGTTCTTAGGTATGAAAAAATGCCATTTGCTTTTGCATATACCCCACCATCTCTTACCCACTGCAAACTCACATTCTGCAGAAGGCAAGCGGCACTGCTGCTTCAAAAGCATTTCCACAGCATTTTATGTCATTTAAAGTAAATCTCCAATAATTTTCATGAACTAGAGAATTGAAAATATAAAAACAAAACAGACCCAATTCTGAAGGGCAAAAGTGGGGGAAAAAACAGAATAGTGGTTGCTGTAAAAGAACACATTCAGGAGCTATACTGAAGAATAAAATAAAGTATTTGCCACAGCCTGATAAAAGACACAAAAGAATGAGCTTCATTCCCTCCATACATTTGTGCCTTTTATTTACTGCCCAGAGCTCTCGGATATGAATGTAATTTACTCCTGCCTGAAGCTGGCGTAAGTCTGCACTGCCACACCCGCATGGTTCCTATTATATTCTGTGAGAGGGATTTTGACACTCTTAAAACGTTTTTATGCTTGGGAAAAATTAGGAGAGCTGGTTTTGTTTTTTTTTTTTAATTATATTTCACCTTTTAGAAACTTCAAAGTGGATTACATTCAGGTATTGTAGTTGCAACAAGCCCTCTATGTCTACTAAACCAGACAGCGTGGCAATCATTTGTACAAATGTTGGCTAAAATTTCCCATGCAAAAGCCACTTTTAAAGGGCTGCGTTGCTTAGCAGGGATTGTGGCAGTCACATTTTAAAAACCATTTTGGTGCACCCTAATGGCTACAGTCTCATTTACAACAAAGCATTCCATCTCTCGTAATCTAATGTATAGCTACTTTTTTAAATGCAAAAATGGGAATCGCAGGGCCAGCTAGGATTCGGCCAGTGCGGTGCGGCACAAGCAAGCGATACGCTATTTTGCTTGCGAATACAGATTCTTTAGTTCAAAAAAGAGAAAACCCCGTCAGGCGCGGGTGAGAATCTCAAGGTATGGAAGGATCATCGTGACAAGCGTGCACCGGCTGGCCCCGCTATTCCCAGGGGCTCACCTCCATTCTCAGGTTTTTGAGATAAGGCTTCTCTTTCACTCTGTACGATCTGCGCCTACTGAGTTTGGAGGAGGGCTGCTCTAACTTTTTACCCTGCTCTTTAAGATATTGTTTGGGTCCCTCCTGACGCAGCCCCTCCGGTGAAACACGGCCATGTCGGGGAACTGTACTACACGTTATATACAACACCTTTGTTATTATTCAATTTCCTTGAAGCAATTAGATGTTACTTATTAATTATGAAGTGAACAGCTCACACTGTACTTTGCACATTCTCTTTTGGTTTTACCTACTTTTTTTTCACATTCACATTCTTTTACATTTGTTCAGTCACACCTCACATGCTGATAAATGCTGGAAAATATAAGATCAATAAAATATAACAAACCTATAAAAATACTCTCTCATGCACTTATTACGCTCATGACCATAGATAGTACTATAACTTATATACCAAACTGAGCAATATTTTTATTTCATCCGTACATCTCTACTAACCCTCATAGATTCATTTACACATTCATTAATACATATTCAACAGATCTAAACAGGTCACATTTGAGATAAGAATGCAATTTTTTATTATACTGACTCTTGGGGGGGAGGGGAATAGGAGGACCAATATTTACATAGAAACATCTGCAGATAAGGACTGTAAGGCCTATCTAGTTTGCCTATTTACACAGACCCTACTATAACAATTTTTTACCTTCGCTTCTTCACAACTAGGGATTCTCTGTGCTTATCCCATACTGATGAATTATGATACTGTATTTGCCATGTATTCGCCATCCCTTTCTGCTAAGAAATATTTCCCACTGTTATTTCTCGGCCTACCTCCTTTAGCCTCATAGAATGACTTCTTGTCTAAAACTTTCTTTCCACAGAAAAATGTTTATTTCTTGTGCATTATTTATACCACAGAGTTAATGGAATATTTCTGTCCTATTCCATCTCCCTTCTCTAACGTATACACTTTTAAGGCCTTAAGCCTTACTTCAAACGGCTTACAGCACGGACTCTGCACAATTCTGGCAGTTCTTCTCTGTACTGCCTCCATCTATATCCATTTGGAGACGTGGCCTTCAGAATTAGACACAATACTTGATCTTGTACCAATGCAGAGATATTGTAACCTCCATTTTCATATTAATAATACCTCTGCTTATTCGCTCTAGCATTTTTCTGGCTAAAAGCATCGCTCTGTAATAGAGACATGGGCTAAGTCCTTGTTTTTTACTGAGACTGACTGTGCCTGTTCATGAATGTTCAGCTGTTCACACTGTGTGACTGTTTAAAGACATTCACAGGTCTCCTAAAGACATTTATTTACAGGCAGGCTTATCAGTAAGAACAATGGTCACAGTATCATTCAGAGCCTATCCTTCTAGGCGCTGATTGAACGAAAGGGACTCAATATTCATGTTTGTGGTACTTGCCCAAGTTTATCCTCTAAGCACTGACTGAACTCAAGGAACTTTATAAATTATTTCTTGTAATATATCTTTCTATTGTTCAACATTTTGGATATGAATGTTTTTATGTACATTGCTTAGGTAGTTTGCATTATGGGCCTCATTTTCTAAAGTATCGCGGAGTTGGTGCAGAGTCGGCCCCGGCGACGCCCCGACTCCTCCTCTTCCGGGGCCGACTCCGCCCCCATCCTGGTATCGCGTGCGAGCGGCTTGGAAAATGAGGCCCTAAGTGATTGATAATTTTTAATAAATGTAAAATGAACAAAAAAAAAGTTTCAAGGTGCATTATTTATCATACTCACAGGCATAGGCTACTAACAAAGTAGCACTATCTTTAAAATCCAAATTTGATTCTTCCAGAATTGTGTTAAATCAAGGGAATTCCACTTCAAAATAATACCAACACCCTCACATTTTGATTGAACATCAGCTGTACTCTCTAGAAGACAATAAACTTTATTCATTTCAGGAATAGCTTCTTCAGAGATTTTTAGAAAATCCATATAGAATCTTCTAATCATCTCAACTGCAGAGATCAGAACACAGCCAGGAAAATTTAAAAATCTAAGATTAAAGCACTTAGAGTAATTACCCATGTGAGCATGCCAACTCTCCATGTGACCTGAGCATGCAGGTCCAAACCATGATGTGATCACAAGGGGAAACCGTATAAAATCGCAGCTCTGAAGCTTTTCATCTGGAAATGTGGTAACCCGTGTTATGTGTAAAATACCAAAGAAACAGGACATCTGTACTGTATGATTTTTTTTTTTTTTAATCCTCTGTTTTGAACAGAGGATCACTGCTGCAGACAGTGCTGACCTCCTGCTGCCATTGATAACTGTGGCAGCATAGGGTTTTGGGAAATTTTTTTTTGGATTTAAGTTTGGAGGAAAAAAAAACCCAGAAAAACAAACACAAATTTCCACCGAGACAAAATAAGACAGCGGTTGGACATCGGGGTCTTTGAGCGCTTAAACTCGTGCAACACCCTAAAGACGCAACGTCGCAGCTACGGACAGCGGAAGGAAGTCAGCATTGTAGGCAGCAGGGACTCTCATTCTGGTCTGAGGATAAAAAAAAGATGTCAGTCCTGAAGCACAAAAGCCCTACACAGAAGTAAATCTGCGTGATCTGGGCTTGTCTAAAAGAAAGCCGGGAGGAAATCAGCTTGAAAGGCGAGAGAGAGAGAGAGAGAGAGAGATTGTCTGGAGCTGTGGAATACTCACTGTCCTTTGGGTTCCAGCCGCAATATTACTGGAGTTAAGGGAGAATATCGCCCCTCTTGCTCCCACATACAGGATCCCTTTCTCATCTTCCAGCAGCAGAGCGCTGTAGTTCACCACATTGCTGCTGAATCGCTTAACGTCCAAAAGGTCTGGGGAAAGAAATGTTTACATACTCTTTAGAAATGGGGGGATACCATTTTTAAAATGCATGGAGGGCAGTCTAAATTTCAGGGTCTCACACAGGCAAAAAACAAAAACTAAACAAGAGACAGAATCTTTGAAGACTTTCAGTGGTCTTAAGGTACGTGAGCAAAGGCAAACGATGCTTGCAGAAATGTTGGGGAGATTCTGAGGAAGATTCATTGATGATGCTTAATGCTATGAGGAGCCCAACAGCATTCAACGAGACCACTAAAGTAGAAAGCTACCGCAATGAGGATGCGGGTTTTTGGATAAGGAAAACCATTCAAAGTCCATTCACTTCTTATTCCATTTAGAATGCAACTCTTCCAAATCCGGGCCTTGAAAGAATACACTGACAGAAATATGTTCACTCACTTTGTTAGATAAAAATAATTTCACCCTACACTGAAAAATAAAATGGCACTCAGAGGCCAGGCCTAGCTCAGGAAAAGTGAATAAATCACCTTCATGCAGGGGATTAAGTTGACATAAGGGCATAAGATGTGCCATGCTGGGTCAGACAAAAGGCCCACTGAGCCCAGCAGTGGCCAGTCCGAGACACAGATCCCAAAGAGTAGATCCAGTACCTTGCTGCTCACTCCCGGGAATAAACGGTGGACTTCCCCAAGCCCACCTGGCTAAGAATTGTTTCTGAACTTTTCCTCCAGGAGCCTGTCCAAATTTCTTAAAAAAAAACAACTCCTCTGTTAAATGCTTTGACCACACCCTCCCGGAATAAATTCCACATTGTTTTCCAATTTGTTTTAAATCTGCTACCTGATAATGTCGTGTAGTGTAGTATAATCTGAAAGGATAAATAGCCTTTCCCAATTTACCTGTTCCGCCCCATTCATGATTTTATAAATCTCTTTCATATCCCCACTCAGTCGATTCTTCTCCAAACTGAAGAGCCCCGCCCGGTTTAGATTTTCTTCCTAAGGGAGCTATTCCATCCCCTTTATCATTTTTGTTGCCCTTCTCTGTACTTTTTCTAGTTCCGCTACACCTTCCTTCAGATGGGATGACCAGAACTGCACACAATACTCAAGGTGTAGTCGTACTATAGATCAATACAGAGCTATCATGATATTCACAGTTTTATTTTCCATTGCTTTCCAAATAATTCCAACATTCTGTTTGCTTTTTTCCATCATCCCTGCACACGGAGTTGAGGATTTCAGCATATTGTCCAGAATGATTCCAAGATCTTTTTCCTGGGTGATTACTTTTAATACAGAACCCACTACTGTTTATCTATAGTTTGGATTATTATGCCCTATGTCAATCACTTTGCACTTGTCCACATTAAATTTCATCTACCACCGAGACGACCTCTACTCACAATCACATAAAACCTTAGCAGCTTCAGTATAATGTATAAGACTTTTTGGATACATAAAGTCACTTGCCTTACATGACCAATGTGTAGAATTGGATAGAATAAGCTCACTAAACATGTTGCCACCGTGACGTCCATTCAGACTAAGGGAAAGAAGGAAATAAAATTGCCCAAACTTCAGTCATTACACATGGTGTCATTTAAATATACTCAAAAGCACCTAAGAGCCCCAACACTGCACAAATCAAAGGGGAAAAAGGAAAGTTGAAATCTATAATTCCGGGTGGCGAAAGCACTGTCATAATTAGGAGGAGGCTAGGAAAATGATATATACGACTTCAGTACAAAAAATGAAAACAAAATGCCTCACCCCTTTGCCTTATCAGTACACCAAAGAGGAATAATCCCTTCAGAAACACAGGCCAGCTTGTTACTACTCTTAAACTTCAATCTCCATGCTGTTCCTCCTAAGACAGAATGCCTTACAACTCAGCACCATCTACAAAGAGCAACCCAGCACAAGAAGAGTAGGAGTTTGGAGAAAGGAATATTAAACTGCATCACACAACAGAGTCACCCTCAGCTATCAACATGTAGGAAACCTTTGGTTTCCCTCACCAACGGAATGTGCCATTTGACTGGGGAGGTTCTGGGTAGGAATTAATAATCAGAGGTTTGGCTTTTGGTCCCCCATGTGGGAACTGCAGATGGTGTCACCTAGCTGTTTATCATCCTACAGCACTATCTATCCTTGTGAATTTTGAGTTGGATTTTCTTGCAGACAGGAGTTTGCTGCTCCTGCTGCTTAAGTTTTCCCTAAATCATTGGAAAGGAGTTGGGATTTTTCCCTTGGGGTCAGCCTCCCATTTGCCTGTGTAATTCTGCTTGCTTTTGACTCTTTTAATCCAATTTTTGAGAACTCCCTGTGACAGCCTGGTCCCCCTTGTTGCAGTGGTTTGGGGAATCCCTGTATTCATGGCTGGATTTGGGGTAAGGAAGACCTGCAATGGACCTGACAGTACCCTGATGCAGAGGAGAGTCCATTTTGAATTAACTGTCTTTTTGCACTATCTCCTTTGTTTGGAGGCAAGGACGTTTTATTCCACCCTTCCTGCCTCTTGCTTGCTCTTAGGTTCAGAGACTATTTTTGTTCCACTGGGAGCTGATGCTCCTTGGTACCCAGGGCTCAGTATCAAATCTTGGGGTAGAGAGCTATCTTTCACCCTGAAAGAAGCTGGAAGTGTGGAGGAATTCATCTGGAGAAGATCCCTGCCAGTGGCTTAAGAGAGAAGGAAACGAGAGGGTTTGAAGTAAAGGTAACAAGAACTTTCTTGCTGCTAACTCAGGTAAAATACCAGGGAGAGTTAAGTACCCATCAACTGCTGCTTAAAGAGTTAAAAACAATTTACGACGATTCCAGGAAATGTATTAAGACTGGGACTAAGTTCTGGTAAAACATTGGAACTGAATTCTAACCATCTATAGTGGGAAGAGCTGGGAATATAAATTGGGAAGCTTAATAAAGGATTGAACTGACTTGAATCTGACAAACCAGAGAATTTGGAGTAATTGGGGAGAGAAGGAATTCGAGTGTAACTCAGAGTGATTCCAGAAGATGCCGAGAGGCTTTACTAAAGAAGTGGAGTCACAAGTTTATTGACCTTTCTGCTGTCTTATTATTTATTATATGTAATTGGCAACCGAATTGAAGGTGTAAATATTATTCAGTCACCTAGTAAAAGCAGTTGGAAAGCACCTTGCTTCTCAAGAGCGTTTACTGGATGCAGAGACGGTGATAATTACCAGTGCTGTTCACAAGGCACGGAAAGGGGCTTTATTGCAAAAAAAGAACCAGGTATAAGAATTACTGATTGACCCCCATGTGGAATGCTGGAAGTCAGAGTGGTAAAGGCTATCCGCAGCGGGAGAAAGGATACAGCAGCTCTCTCTTTTTCTATCTGCCCCTGGGTGCCAGCTCAAGGAACCATCCCGCCCAGGGGTTACTAAAACAGTTCACGCAATGGTGACACCTATTGACCAAACACAGAGGGAGCCACCGTGTGTGGTCCCTGGCCACAGCTACCACTATGATGGCTGGGCTAGACGCAGAGGGGAATGGGATTTAAAAAAAACAAAAAAACCAACTGGGACAAATCCTGGGCTGTTGCAAATGAAGTATCACGGTGCCATACTCCAGAAGATGTCAGTTCCAACTGAGCTGGAAGCCAAAAGTAGCAGGCGAGAACCGAGAGGCCAAAACAGAAGGAAGTGGACATCTAAAACGCACAGCTCATTCCACTACCTTGAAGAGTCTGAATCTCAGAAGCCAATATTTTTTTCTTTAAAATTTTTTTCCTATAAATAGAGCTTTTAGATTTCATATATTTCCTGTATGTTATTATAGCTTATATTATCACACTACAAAGTGGATCACATGAATCTGAAATTTTCATATATGTAAAAAAAAAATAAATTTTGGTTCGCATCATATAAAATCCATGTGGCTATATCATGCATGTTAGGATCAGGCTTGAATATAATCATATGCCAACCATTTAAAATATATATATTTTCTTTTTACAGTATATGAAAAAACCAGTATAAAACTTATGAATATAATCACTTCATCTCCAAAAAAGGACTTTTAAAGTCAGTGTTGAAAAACTTATGTCAAACATCAATATTTTTGTTGAAAAAAAGCACTTATTTTTGCTGCTGAATAAATACTCTAGACGGGTCTCTTCCACCTGACTGAGATTTAAATTATTGCCCGCTATGAGTACCGTGGAACGGCTTCTTCCAGTTGATCAAGGTTTAAATATTCTCCCCCAGCACTGATGTTTCAGCCATAAGCCTGCTTCTGGGCTTCTTCATTAAACATCGACGTTATCCCAGAGACCGGAATTGGCAGCCCTTACTCTAAGGGCTGTTTATATTATGTATTTACTTACAAACAGCTGACATTCCGCTTTTCATCTACGTTGGGCTCAAGGCAGATTACAGTAAATTAAAAAAAAACACAGAGGCATTAGAAAAGCTTACAATCAAATCATAATTTGCAATTAATGTAGCATTGGGATCCAGCACAGGAAAACCCATTGGCGAATAGTTTCAAGACTGTTGTGTCCCTGTTGCATATAACACAGTCTCTCGTTAGGGGGTCAGGAAGTTGGGCCAAAGATGAGATCCAAGTGATCTCTTCTTTGGGGAGTGCAGACACAACATGAGTGGGGGGAGAGCCCATGAGCAAGCAGGAAGGGTGGGGGGAGAGGTGGGCAGGGGTGGACGTGGGGAGGGGTTAGAATAATGAGGCTAGGGTTAGAGTAGTGTAGGAGACAGGGAGGGGCTCGGGTAGGACCTGCCCACTGATGATTTAAGGCTGGGGCAAGGGACTCCCAAGCCCCTTTTCCTTTCATAGGATTGGCAGCCTTGCCCACCCGCACCTGACCTTGGTTGGGTGGGAGACAGCCTGTTGGTCTGTCGCACCATACCAGGAGGTGACCAGTCGTGGCTGAATTTCTGCCGCACAGTTCAGTGCAAGTGTGGTGGCGAGAGTAGTCCGAGCAGTCCCATCACATGTGCAGCCCCAATTAGCAATGATCCTAGCGACGCTACGAACATCACTCTCCGCTTCAAAGGTGGACGTATGGGACTTCAGCAACATAACTCTGGACCCTAACTTTGACATATTTTATTGGGGCATGTAAGGCTTTATGTAGCAAAGGATTGCTTCCACGGCACGTCAGACTAGGTTAATTGATGCTACTGGCTGGGAGTGAGAGTGCAGTATCACAATATTGTTGTATGGCTTTGAGTTACTGGCTCATAATGTTGTATGTTAAATATGTACTAATAATTTGTGTTAAATGTTATGCTGCAGCCATGTCTTTCCATAAAATCCAATTTTCTGAAGATTTCCATGTGGTTTTTGGAATGCGTGGGATTAGATGCTTGGAGAGCGGTCAATCCACCCCCTGTATTTGCTGTGGGTCTTAGGAGAAAGCTATTCCTTAGCTTTTTTTTGTGAATTTGAGGTAACATTGCTCCAGGCGCAGAGGTTAGTGGTATTTTGTTCCACATTTTTGGTACTTAACAGCTGAAAGCATGGAGTCTTGTGCAGGTCAATCTGGCAGCAGTCAGTGGAGGAGAGGAAAGACGAGCCATTTTGGTAGACCTGAGTTCCCTTGTGGGCGCATAAGAGGAAGAGAAATTGAGTGAGGTATTCAGGGGCCTGTTTATTCAAGCATTTGAAGGCAAAGCAGAAAGTTGTGATTTTATCCTGCTTTCTTCTGGGAGCAGGTGAACTTGATGTAGAATAGGCTTGATATGATCGGTTGCTTTTGTACCTGCCAATATTCTCACGGCAGTACTTTGTAGGATCTGGAGGCGCTTTGAACAGTACTGTGAGATGCCATGAGTATACGTATAGCCAAAAACCCGAAAATATCTGCGTGTTTAACAGGTTAAAACCCTAACAAACAAATACAAGGTGGTCAGATGTTTTGGCCTCACTAGCTTTGGTGGCTTTGGATTATTACAAAACTTGGGGATATGACACTGTAAGGAGCTTGGGCGTTGGATTAATCATGGGACTTATAAGAACCAAATAGGAAGACAACAAAAGCGGTCTTAAAAGGAGACAACTTCCATACACACCGGTGTGGTCTACAGACCTCCAACTCAGATGGAGGAAATGGACAGAAATCTGGCTAAAGACATTCAAAAGGTAGGCATGAAGGGGGAGGTGGTGATGTAGGTTGAGTCTTTAACCTGCTGGGTGTAGACTGGAGTATCCCATTGTGGCTGCCGTTCCAGGAGCTCTTCTCAAACAAGGAGGGGGGGGGGGGGGGTGGCAATATTGGACCTGGTACTCACAAAAGGAGACAGTATCTACAATGTCCAGACAGATGCTCGCCTGAGCATCAGTGATCATCAAGCAGTATGGTTTGATAGAATGGCCATGGGGGAGAGAAGTCACACACAAAGCTCAAAGTCCTGGATGTCAAACATACTCACTTTGGTAAAATGGGGAAGTACCTTGGGGAGCAGGGGCTGGCAGACCGGGAGGAGATAGAACAGCGAGCTAAACTCAAAGGAGCAATAATAACGGCAACATGTCTTTATGAAAGAAAAGGAAACCAATACGGCTCTCCAAACAAGTGACTGAAAACATTAAGGCAGAGAGATCATTATTAAGAAAAAAAAAAAAAAAGTACAACGGATCTCAGAAAGATGGACACAGGGAAGAATATCTGGTGCAACTGAAAGAGACCAGGAAAGAAAGCAGGATGGCGAAAGCAGGAGTGGAAGAAAAGATTGCTAAAGAGGTCCTTCTCCTCACAGTTGACCAGGTACAGCGGGGGGATGCAGTGCTGTGGGGGTCCCTGGCAGGTGCTTGTCATGGCAGTCAGGCCGTGGAGGGCTCTTGGTGCCACTGTTGCCAAGACTGAAGTACTGCCACTTCTTTTGCTAGGTTAAAGATGCTTAACACACACACACAAAACATCCCCTCTCATGGTTTGGGAATTTAACTCCCAGATTTTACTCCACCTCTGACCAGGAGTTAAATTTCCAGCACTAAAAAAAATCATCAGTTAAGCCAGCACGCCTCTCTGCATTGGGGGGTAATGGCTAATGCCATGGGATTTCCATGGGAGGGTGCCAAGCAATCTCCACTGCTTTATGCATACATTTTTATGCAGCAAAGCTTGCGCACCACTGTGGGTTAAATCTGTGCTCTCCTGAGCGCACCTTATTACATCGACCCTTATGTAAGCTCTCAGCTGCAGCATTTATGGAACATACAGAGAACATGTGGAGTCCAAAATTGAAATGCAACTTATCCGGCTAAGTAGTGGCCACTGAATATCCGACTATTCTCAGTGGCCGCCACTTAGCCGGATAAGTCACTTATCAATGGACAGGGAATGAACGGATTGGGGTGGCGCTACTTAGCCTACATTTATCTTTATCCGGTTAAGTTAGCTGAATAAATTAGACCTCAGCAGATCTTACTTATCCGGCTAACTAGAACTTATCTGGTTATACTCAGCAGCATAGCCGTGCTGCTGAATATCCGGATAACTCAGATAACCCGGTATCTAAGCTTAGAACATTCGCCGGTACCAACATGAATAGGTCCCGGGGAACAGAGATATCTAGGAGTCATGAGAAAGTGTTTTCGATTTTGCTGAAGGTTTTTCACCACTCAGCATAATTTACCCTGGCGGTGCCAACTCTGCATTTCACTCAAATGCTAGAACAGACCCTTTTGAAGATTATCTTTATGGTTTATTTCACACTAAACTGGATGGGGATTGGACTTTGAAACTTTTTTTTCTACCAGAGATGTTTTGATTCTGAATCAAAAAGTCCAGTTTTCCCCGGTGTGTGTAGGGTGGCCCAATACAAACATTAGAAACGTGTGCGTCAGGACGTAGTTTCTACTGGTGAAGAATTCCTTCTTACATTTCTTTGGAACTATCTGATTAGGCACCATTTTAAAAAAAATCTGATGAGCTTGTGTTCTTCTTTTTAAAGCTAAGACCCAACCTGATGCTTTTCTCTCTTCCTTAAGTCCTGTATCTTCTTCTCTGACTCTGGAAGAGGGGGAGGGCGTTGATATTCAAGGCAAGGGCGACGCTCATGTTTCAGTATTTAACGTAATATAATGCGTGTTGTGCTTTCTCTTATGCATTCCAACATATGTAACGTCGGAAATAATTATGTAAGAGGGCTGTGAGGTTGTCCACCCACCCAGGAAAACAGTAAGCCTCCACGGAGGGACGGAAAGTCACGTTTAGCTCGCTGGGAGAAACAGCTCGAAACCCACAAACAGCAGGTCGGTATTGTTAGAGAATGAACTCTGCCAAACTGCTTTTGTGTGCATGCGCATCTTTAAATTTACACCAGACTTGTTTATGGTAACTGGGCCAACTGCGATACTGCTTCAGCTTTTTATTTTTCCCTGTCTTGCTCTTGGGGAGGGGCTTTTGGGATGAGAGCTCACCGACATTTCTCTGTCACTAACTGCCTCCCACAAGCATCACGCCACCATCTAAGGCCTCGTGCACACTCGCACCCGCCACTTGCCCACAATCCGAAACATCCTATGCCACTCCGAGCACACAGACACACTGACACCAGACATATTGCAAAACGTAGAAAAGAATATAGAAGCACAAGCATGTATTTAATGTGTGATGCAAAAGCCCCCATCCCTCCTTCTGCAAACCTATACTGGAAGGCCAGATGTCTCTGAGCTTGCTGGGGGTCTCTCTCTTTGCATTTTGTTCTTTTTTTTTCACCATTGGTTCTAATTTTCTTTCTTTAAAATTAAAATTATTTCCTATTTCATGATCTTCTTCTGGAGTAAAAAATTAATAAAAATGAATTTTTTTCTCGATAAATGCAACTAGAGGCTCACAGAAACAAAAGACCCCAGCAATCTGTGCTGCTACTTTTAGGAGATTTACTGTAAACTGTATCTAAATTTCCCTATGTCCTTAAACCTACCTCGTCTCACCTCATAACCTTTTCTTTTAATTAATACAACAAGGGCCAGCCTAGTGGGTTCCATTTGCTACTGGTACCAGCAGGGCCTAGGGAGGCTGCATTCACAGCTCCTGCGGGTGGAGGAGTCCCAGCCACCGCTCAACACCGACCCCTACTGACTGAAACTGGGTTGCATGTGCATCAGATTCTGGACGGAATCACGGCCTGTGGCACCCAGGGCAAGGACTGTCACTAGGACGGCTGAGATATGGAAGATTATAAGAAGAGGGGGAACATGCCCCCCAGATAGTTGGCAAAGACCTGTGCTGGAGGTGCCCAAAAGAACTCGGTTCCGATTGAAAGCTGGAAGCCCAAAGGAGCAGAGGGAAATTACCAGGTCAAAAATACAGCAGAGAAAAAAGTGAATGCAAAAAAAATAAATAAATAAAATTCCTATCTATTCTCAACATCATTGCATACTGACACAAAGATACTGAAGGTTTCCTAGAAAAAAGCCGAGCTAGTCAAAGCACGGAGTTTCACCAGAGTCATTTCATCTGAAAGAAACAAAGAAAAAGCCACTGAAATATATTCTCTGCTGAAAGTCCTTCTGCTCTGTGGAATACGTTACCATGTCACAGCGAGAATGCAAACTGTGATAACACATTAACACAGCTGCCATTCATTATTATGCTTAATGACCTAAGAAGTGGTTCGGGTTTTTTTTTTTGGAGGGATTATAACGGCGAACTCATAAGAAATTGGCCGCTGTAGCATGACACTTATAAGCATTAAGGGAGCAAATTTTAAACCTCAGGGGGAACTTGTAGTCCGGCGGGTTCACCCTGTGCGAGGTTTGCCTTTGAAAATCCAGCTGAAGGCGCACGGTGGGGCCAATGCATCTGCGCATCAAGAGATCGCAAAACATACAGGTCTATCCAGTACCGAGCGGTAGGAAGAGCTGTGTTAGTGCCCGGCGCACCCGCGGTTGCCGCAAGCACAGTGCAGCTCACCTACCGCTCGATCCTGAACTATAATTTCATGCAAATGTAAACCGCGTCTAAGAAGGGTCCGTGAAGCGTTAGGCCCGCGCAACCCATTTTACTGGATAGAGCGCCTATACAGTATCCTGGGTGCGCGGGCCTAACGCTTCACGCCACGCTGGTATCTGTCATTTCAAATGTCATTTGAAATGACAGATACCAGGAAGTCGGGACTGCCAGTCCCCCCTCCCCTCCTCCCGAAGCAGGGCGCGAAAAGCAGCCTTGCTCCGGGAGGAGGGGAGAAGGGACTGGCAGTACGAAGCGACTTACTTTTTGCAGCCCCCTCCGGACATCGGACGACCTCTCCTGCCTCCAGCTGCTCGCGAAGATGGATGCCTGCAAAAAGTAAGTTGCTTCTCCGCTTCACACTGTCAGTGTCTCTTCTTCCCTCCTCCCGGAGCAAGGCTGCTTTTCGCGCCCTGCTTCGGGAGGAGGGAAGAAGAGACACTGACAGTGTGAAGCGGCGAAGCAACTTACTTTTTGCAGCCCCCTCTGGACATCGGACCTCTCCTGCCTCCCGCTGCGCGACTTACTTTTTTTTGCAGCCCTCCGGCCATCAGCAGGAACGGATCGTGGCTCCCCTGCCTCCTGGCGAAGATGGACGCCTGCACGGGGGAAAGCGGCCCCCGTGTGTGCAATTGGCCGCTCAAGACGTGACGTCACATGCCGTGACGCCAAACGTCGTGACGTCACGTCTTGAGCGGCCAATTGCACGCACAGGGGCCGCTTTTCCCCGTGCAGGCGTCCATCTTCGCCGGGAGGCAGGGGAGCCACGATCCGATCCTGCTGATGGCTGGAGGGCTGCAAAAAAAAGTAAGTCGCGCAGCGGGAGGCAGGAGAGGTCAGATGTCCTTAGGGGGCTGCAAAAAGTAAGTTGCTTCGCCGCTTCACACTGTCAGTGTCTCTTCTTCCCTCCTCCCGAAGCAGGGCGCGAAAAGCAGCCTTGCTCTGGGAGGAGGGAAGAAGGGGCTGGCAGTACGAAGCGGCGAAGCGACTTACTTTTTGCAGCCCCCTCCGGACAACGGAGGGGGCTGCAACGTTTTTTTCGCTTTTTTTTTTTTTTGCTTCGGGAGGAGGGGAGAGGACTGGGGCTGCCCCGGAGACCGGCACCCATGATCGCGGCCGGGGCAGGTGAGCGGGGGCTGGGGGAAACCTTGCCGCCTACCCTTACCCCTGCCTCTACCGCAGGGGTAAGGGTAGGCGGTAAGTTAGCAGGTTAAACGCGCGACAAAACGGCAGGGAAAAATAGCTACACTACAACACTACAAATATTAAACCAGGCCCTAAACACCAATACACTTCCCATTAGGAAAACAGAAAAAGCCAAGCTGCTATAGATCCCCACATTGTTTGCTAGTTGTAAAACTATGGGCTAGATTTTAAAAGCCCTGCGCGCGTAAATCCAGGAGGATTTACGCGCGCAGGGCACTCGTGCGCCGGCGCGCCTATTTTGCATAGGCCGCCGGTGCGCGCAAAGCCCCGGGACGCGCGTAAGTCTCGGGGCTTTGAACAGAACAACTTCTAACAATTAAAAACAATTAAAAAATATAAAAAATTCTCCAAACACCAATAAAATATTTCAAAACAGCAGACACATCACATGATATTCAGTAATTAAAATGACAGTCAATCAAGAAAATGAACTTAAAAAGCCACCTTTACCTCCCCATTCCAGCAGTTCTCCTACTCCTTTCCCTGGCAGGCCACACCAGAAGCAGCAGTAGCTGCTGAAGCTGTCCTCACAGTCCTCTTCCTTAGGGACCACAACCAGTCTCTGTCTCTTTCTCACACACACACATACACATACACACACCAGTCACAACCTCGGGACCAATTTTTGTCTCTCACACACACACCAGTCACCTCTTTGATCAGTCATTCTCACACATATACACCTCACCTCTCTGACCAGTCTCTCTCTTACTTACACACAGGCTTTCAATCACACACATGCTCTCTCTCACTGTTATACACACATACACACAAACTGAAGCACCCTCCCCCTTCACATACACACCACACACACACTGGCCCCCACCGGCCTGGTCTCTGGTGGCGGTGGCAGCGCACCAGTCTTCGGCCCCTGCCGGCCTGGTCTCCAGAGGCGACTAGCGCTCTGAACTTCGCCCCACTGGCTGCGTGTAGCACGCAACACACCTGCTGGTGCTTGGTGACACAACAGTGTGTTGCGACACACCAGTTGAGAATCACTGATCTAGGAGACTTCCATCCCTCACAGCCCTTCTCAACCTGGAGGATCTGGATTGGATGACTCACGCTATTTAGCCCAGCCATTTTATAACTCTTGGGGATCAATTTTAGGAAACATCCTTCCTGTTACAAGGCTTAAGTTTTACACTCTAGTGAGGCCTCCCAGCTTCACCCAGATGGAGTTTCAGTTAGAAGTGACACCTCATCGTGCACTCCCTGCCAGAGGGTTCTTCTCCTACTAATTGGCAGAAGAGACAGATTTTTACGCCCAATTCCCTTCTGGGGAGAAAGGGCTTCACATACAGAGGACCAAAGACCTGTGAATTTGATGTAAACCCTAGGTGAACAAGCAGCAGTAATGGATCCTGCTGCAAGAGACAGTGAAGGCTGAAGATGGATCCAGGTCACCATTTAGAAGTATCTTTTGGACCTGAACAGAAAGGGGAGGTTTTTGGATCCCCTCCCCCCCCCCCCCCCCCCCCCACTGGGATGCAGTGCTAGTACAGCTTGATCCTGATTGACTTTTCCTCAAGAGAAGCTCCCCAGAAACAACAACTAAGGATGAAAGTGAAAAACCGGGAGCCCCCAATCAGATCTCCACCCATGGGACCAGGACGGGCTGGGTGTCCAGAAAGGAGATGGAGTAAGGTAGGACTATTTTTACTGTGAAGTTGGGGACCCCCTCTAATAGGATTCCCGAATAGCTGCTGGGTGAGCTTTGTGCGAGTAAAATCACCATGGGAGCTCTACCCAGATGCCTGAAACCAAAGGACACTTACCTACAGAGAAACACACGTGTACCAACATTCAGATGTAACTGCACTATTTATGGACAAATGGACTTTCATTTATTTATTATCAAATCAGTAAACTTTAATTTAATACCCCAAGCCTGGTCCTGCCTGCTTTGTCCAAGCAGTTTCACCCCATGGGATGCAGCTCCTTTCTAAACACACTGTGAAGCAAGACACCATGGTCTGGACCATAAGTGAGAGCTTCCTCCCATAAAACGAACCTCCCCAGGATTACAAGTCTGAGCATGGGAGAAAATTGCTAGCCGGAGCAGCCCTGAAGAAAAATAAATATATTTGTGTGCCCTTGGGACTAAACACCCTGGGGAAAGATTACAATATCATCCTAGGGCAATATTACCTCTTTTTTTCTATCTACTCAAACATGCTACTAACACTGCAAAGCCAGGTCTAAGATACATCCTTAAAGGAGATGTGTGGTTTAATCTTGTAGATTTCTATTCCAAACATTCATAAGAAGGAATATATTAAGATAATGTCATTTTTTTCCATAAGAAAATTATGCTCCAACTGATCTTCTTAAGATGTCAAACCAACAAATTCAGCCACTGACTGAATCGGAAAAAGAAATGCAAATCTCATTAAAGAATTAACACAGAAGATGTCTACTCATATGCATTTTGAGGCAGATTTTAAAAGCCTTGCTCGTGCAAAAACAGCCATGTACAGGTGTAAGTTACATGAATTTTAAATAGCCAGAAAAGGGTGTTCCAGAGGCAGGGCAGCTGACACACATAACCCCTAATTTCACATGTATCTTTGCTACAACTCCTCCGCAAGCAAAGGAGTCTGGTGAACATTGGAAGAGAGAGAGGGAGAGACAGACAGACACACACACACACACACACACACATTAACTCTTTATAAGACTCAGCCTGACATTCAATATATGGACCATTGTAAGGGGGCAATTTGATTCGGAGTGAGTTTTTGGGAGGTGGGTTGGGGTTTGAGGGATTGATGTTACAGAAGCATTCAGGGGGTATTCATTGTAAAATTAAAGAATTTTAGTCTTTATAAATGATGAAAAAGAATTGATTTGAACAATGCATCTAGCAGAGACTGCAGTGTACAAATCAACTCCTCTTGTTAGAATGCTTCTATAACCACCACCCCCTAAACCCACCTCCCAAAAACTCACCCCCCAAATCAAAGTGCCCCCCTTACAATGGTCCATATATTGAGTGTCAGGGTGAGCCTTATAAAGTGTCTCTCTCTCTCTCCCTCTCCTGCAGTCATATACTATTATAAAATAGCACGTATCTTTGCAAGATGGGTGCATGTGTGGCCCTTTTAAAATCTACCCATTTGCTTATTCTGAAAAATCCCGCATGAAAACATTTCAACAGTCTTCCAAAATAAAAAAGGGTCTGTAGTTAAACAATGTGAAAATTAGCAAATATGCCAAGATGTTTAATACACTGCTGGTCTTTGATAAAAACAACAGAATACTACATTTATTAATATAAGGACTAGAAGTCATAAGAACATAAGATATGCCATACTGGGTCAGACCAAGGGTTCATCAAGCCCAGCATCCTGTGTCCAACAGTGGCCAACTAAGTCACAAGTACCTGGCAAGTACCCAATGAATAGATCCTAAGCTACTAATCATTGATTAATAAAAGTTTATGGACTTCTGCTCTAGGAACTTATCCAAACCTTTTTAAAACCCAGCTACACTAACTGCAGTAACCACATCCTTGGGCAGTGAATTCCAGAGCATAATTATACGTTGAATGAAAAAGAATTTTCTCCGATTTGTTTAAAATGAGCTACTTGCTAACTTCATGGAGTGCCCCTTAGACTTTGTATTATCTGAAAGAGTAAACAACCGATTCACTTTTACCCTTTCAAGTTCTTTCATGATTTTGTAGACTTCTATCATTTATTTTTTTATTTGTACAATTCTTCTATACCATTGTACAGAAACATGTTTCTATCACTATGGTGTACATAATAACTAAAAACCAAATAAAAACATAAAAGTAACAGTAGAATAAAATTACATAAAACATCATAATAAAATAAATAGGACTAAAATAGGACTAAAATAGAATTATCATGTCCCCCCTCAGCTGTCTCTTCTCCAAGCTTGACAGCCCTAATCTCTTTACCCTTTCCTGATAGGGGAGCCGCTCATCCCCTGTGCAACTATATCTTTTTGAGATGCGGCCACCAGATCTGCACACAGTATTTAAGGTTGCGGTTCTCACCATACAACGATACAGAGGCATTATGACATCCATCGTCATAATAATAATTTCTAACATTCAATAATTCCTCACATTCTGTTTGCTTTTTTGGACTGCCGCAGCACACTGAGCCGACGATTTCAATGTGTTATCCACTATGATGCCTAGATCTTTCTTTCTGGGTGGTAGCTCCTAATATGGAACCTAACTGTGTAACTATAGCATGGGTTATTTTTCCCCTATATGCAAACACCTTGCACTTGTCCACATTAAATTTCATCTGCCTTTGGATGCCCCGTCTACAGTCTCAAAAGGTCCTCCTGCAATTTATCAAAATCCTCTTGAGATTTAACTACTCTGTATAATTGTTTGTCATCCATAAATTTAAGCACCTCACTCGTTGTGCCCCTTTCCAGATCATTTACAAATATATTAAACAGCACGGTCCTAGTACAGATCCCTGAGGCACTCCACTGTTTACCTTTTTTGCACTGTGAAAACAGAACATTTAATCCTGCTCTCTGTTTCCGTCTTTTAACCATCTTGCAATCCACGAAAGGACATCGCCTCCTAATCCATGACTTTTAGTTTTCTTAAAAGCCTCTCATGAGGGACTTTGTCGAACGCCTTCTGAAAATCCAAATACACTACATCTACCGGTTCACCTTGTCCACGTTTATTCACCCCTTCATAAAAATGTAGGAGATTTGTGAGGCAGGACTTCCCTTGGGTAAATCCATGTTGGATGTTTCCCATTAACCATGTCTATCTAAATGTTCTGTGATTTCATTCTTTATAACAGTTTCCACGATTTTTCCTGGCACTGAAGTCAGGCTCACCGGTATGAAATGAGTTAAATGCCAGAGCAAACTCTAAAATGTAATGCACAGTTATTTCGTTACTAATCACGCTGATGATTCCTCATAACCGTAACTATAACACCACACTGTCTGTACTGCTCTGTTTGTACAGGGAATAACAATGAAGATATATGGCTTCTTTCCATTAAGGCCACAATGTGAATGTTGAACTGTTATTGTCTTTTGTTCAGTTCAGAGCACCTAAACCTTTGCCAGTCTGTCTGTGCAAAGAGAACCACAGGCAGGGACTAAAAGGTCCCTTTAATTAAAGTCTTCAAAATAATGATGGGGGAGGGGACGGAGCAGTAGGGGAAGGAAGAAGCGGGTGACCTCTACAGTAAGACCAGCCGCAGCGGAAAGGACAAGTAGTAAGAAGCATGACTTGTCGCTGGGGAGATATTAGGAAGTCATTTCTGAATCTGAGTTGTAGTCAAACACTGAAACAAGTTATCGAGAGCAAGAAATGGAATCTCTATCACCGGAGCAGGTTAGGCAAACATTCGCCTGGGAGGAAATTTCCAAAAGGAGTGTTTGGTTAAAATTTGTAGTTCGCACTATGCCGGGTTCTAGGTGGGGCACAACAGAACATACATCGCTAACAGTAAAAACACCCGGTAACCAAAGTAAAAACAGTAAAACACCTAACAAGACGCCAAGGTTTCTACTTTGCATACAGAAGTTGTCCAATCTGCAAAACAATTAGATTGCATCATGACAAAATGCTGCAATCAAACTGCTTACTCGCTACCAATTTATTTTATATGGACATCTGCATCCCTCAATACTCTGGAGCAAGAGCCAAGCTGACAAGGACTGGTGCCTGGATATCTTAGACACTGCTTGCCTGAAAGAAGAGGATTTATTTATTTATTTTATTTATTTATTTATTTATTTAAAATCTTTTCTATACCGGTGTTAGTGTGTACATCACATCGGTTTACATCATAACAAAATGCTTGGAAAGTACATTTAACAAGGGGAAACAATAATGTGGGGAGGGTACACTCAAAGAAAGCATAGAAAACAGCGCAACAGGCAAGAGGTTCCAATATAGTAAATGTTGGTATATATCATGCTCGAAATATCATAATTGTATGTTATTATTTACAATATGTACAAGAGTGCAAATAGTCACAGATTATAATAGTACTAGCGAAGGTGGCGGGATTTAAGGGGAGGGCAGATTGTTGAAGGAAGGGTTGGTTAGTCGGGAAATGCCTGTTGAACAACCAAGTTTTTAGTTTTTTTCTGAATTTGAAGTGACAGGATTCAAGACGGAATGTTGAGGGCAGGGAGTTTCCAATGTGAAGGGCCGGCGATTGTGATGGCACGTTCTCTTTTGGTGGATAGGTGTGCTATTTTAGGGAGGGCACATAAGTGTTCCTTTGTTAATTGTTCTGGTGGGACGATCCGGGTGAGCGGCGGGTGAAAGGATGGTCGAGCCAGTTGGAGTGGTGGGAGTAAGTAAATAAGCTTTATTGGTGATTGTGAGGATTTTGTAAAGAAACGGGAGGGGATTGGGGAGCCAGTGCAGGTCTTTGAGAACGGGAGTTATGTGGTCTGTTCTGCGGGATATTTGTTATGATTCTTGCCATGGCATTTTGGAGCATTTGTCAGGGTCTTATGGTGGAGTACGGGAGTCCTAAGAAGAGTGCGTTACAGTAATCCAGTTTCGATGATAGAGTGGTTTGGATCACTGTTCGGAAATCATGGGAAGGTAGTAATGGCTTGAGTTTTTAAGCACATTAAGTTTGAAGAATCCTTCTTTTAAGGATGGAGTTGACGTGTTTTTTTAGGTTTAGCTGTTGGTCAAGGATAACTCCAAGGTCTCTTACAAACGGTTGTGTGGTGATGAGCTTGAAGGCTGGATCGATAGCGAAGGATGGTTTAGGGGTGGAGTGGTGAGAGATAAATAGTAGTTTGGTTTTTTTAGTGTTAAGGGTGAGGTGGAGATTAGTAAGGAGGGAGTTGATTGATTTGAGGCAGGTCTCCCAGTGAGCTAAAGCATCAGATATGGAGGTGGGATTGGTATGACGATTTGACATCGTCTGCATATAGAAAGAATTTAGCTTGAGATCTGAGAGGAGTTGGCAGAGTGGAGTTAGATAAATATTGAAGAGGGTGGAGGAGAGGGAGGAACCCTGAGGGACTCCATGAAGGAGGGGATAGGGCTGATAAGCTCTTCCTGAAAGTACAGATACAAATGTCTGCCCGCAGCGCCTCTGAAAGGGAGCTCCAGAGCAGCGGCCCAGCCAGGCGCACTAATCATGAAGAAGGCGTGTCCAATAAACTGCGACCAGCGGATCTCACTGCCCAAGGAGACCTAAATCACTACTCGAGGCCTTAGGAATAAGCGTGAGGTTTTTAATATTATTATTAGCCGCTGAATTTGGCAACCAGTGGAGGGACTGATGAAGAAGGCTCTTGTCATCAAATGCTAATGCTCCAATAAGTTTTCCAATTAGACTTCAAAAACTGCGTTACCATGTGTATCATAACAACAGACCCAAAAAACACTGGTAAGCTATGTTAGGACCAAAAATGTAAGTGTATATTTAACAACCCGACCTCATACACTTTCAGAGAGCTTGAAAAAATCAATGCTCTCAATAATAAGTCTACCACATATATTAAAATTTCGTGTATATTGTGGTTTGTTATAGACTTTAATCATCGGTCATGGATTGTATGCTTACTTTCACTTAAGTTTTTCTTGTTTCTTCTTTTATAGTTTTTTTAAATTTTTTTGGAATAAATTTCTTCTTTTAGAAAAGTGATAAAATGCTGTAAAAAGTACTTATCTAGTGATCTCAATTATGCTGGGTTCCAACTACTGAATATCATAGACTTTATGCCAGAACGCCGAAGTAGTAAAAAACTTGCCCAACACGGCTCGTGTTTCTTTTTCGCTTCTTCAGGGGCGTTATAAATTCATATTCAGCATCTCTTGTATCACCCGACTTCCGCAGCAGTTTATTTGCTGCGGAAGTCGGGTGATACAAGAGATGCTGAATATGAATTTATAACACCCCTGAAGAAGCGAAAAAGAAACACGAGCCGTGTTGGGCAAGTTTTTTACTACTCCGGCGTTCTGGCATAAAGTCTATGATATTCAGTAGTTGGAACCCAGCATAATTGAGATCACTAAGATAAGTACTTTTTACAGCATTTTATCACTTTTCTAAAAGAAGAAATTTATTCCAAAAAATTTAAAAAAAATATAAAAGAAGAAACAAGAAAACTTAAGTGAAAGTAAGCATACAATCCATGACCGATGATTAAAGTCTATAACAAACCACAATATACACGAAATTTTAATATATGTGGTAGACTTATTATTGAGAGCATTGATTTTTTCAAGCTCTCTGAAAGTGTATGAGGTCGGGTTGTTAAATATACACTTACATTTTGGTCCTAACATAGCTTACCAATAAGTTTGCCAGCCAGCCTTTAAAGGTGGCACCACCAGCCTCTGTCCCATTCATCTGCGATGATACACATACACTGGGGTCCTGCCTGGAGGCACTCAATGACCTCTGGAAGACCCTTCTAGTCCTATTTTTTTTTCTATAACTCTATGAAAAGCAACAATGAAATACCCAGAGAGCCATCTGCTAATTTCTATCTCAATGCAAAAACACTTAACTGCCTGAGGAAATCATTAACAGATGCTAGTAACTCTTCTTTGAAATGGCATTGCTAGCACAGCCAGCAGCGGGTAATACAAACATCGCTCTGGGTCAGCAGCTTAGCATCCTGGGGTATCCTGAGATCCAGCTGTAGGTACAGTACAGTGACATTGAGAACAGAAAGTTTAGTAGACAATACCTAACTTGAGGTCAGCAATTTAATTGCTGACTTTCTGTCACAGACCCATGGTCAGTCATTTGTACAGCCACGCATTACAGTATTCCTTGTAACTGGTAACAAAATGCCAAAAAAAAACCAACCCAGGAGTTTTAACGAGTCTCTTTGTGAGCATTTAATGTTAAGACCCCTCCCACCTGGTATTACCTCCATCTGTTCTAAGGAAGTTTGAACAATATAAGTCACCGCATCGAGAGAAACATCTGCCAGACGCATCCAAGGGCTGAACATTTTACAGGGCTGTGCAAATACCATGGGTGACCTTCACTAACGCATGGCACCAAAGGCCAAATGCAGTCTGCAGCTACACAGAGATTGCACAAAGTGCTGCCCGGGAGCGAGCTGATCCCAGAATCAGGAAAGGCCACCAATAAAATGGCTGCAGAAAGTATAAAAGCGGGTCTGTTCCCTGCACCCAGCTCCCCCTTTTCAAAGCCAGGTTCAGAGCCGGCCGTACGTTTCTACTGTCGCACAAACTGCATTACGAAAAACCATTTTCCAAAAAATCAGAAATAGGTTTCAATGTCTTTTGTACTAAAAGCTGTTGCTATGGAAAAGGCATCAGAGTTGCAGCCTTAATTCGCAAAGGTCGCCAAGGCTTGGGCTGCGAGGACTATTTGCCAGGGTTTATGAGGTGAAGCAGGTAATTGTCTGTGCCATGGCCTGCCCCAGTCTTCCCACACAATATTTTCACAGAGGAGAGAATGCGTTTTCTGGTGAGGACAATAAGCCTCTGATTGCATCGGTGGAACTTTGCATCATTTGGCGAAACAGTTTGTGCTGATTAAGTGCTCAGACTTCATACCAAAGCCCTTCGGAAGTTTAATTGAACAAAAATGAGCTTGGGCAGCGGGCTAGGCAACAGTGACCCGAGGTCTAGCATCGTACAGCTTTTATGTAAGCAAAAATCAAAGGTTCAGCCCAATAGACTGCAGGTCACATTTTTTTTGATGGATTAATGTACTAATTTGTGGCTCGCTTCATAACATAGTAGCACAGTAAATGATGGCAAATAAAGACCAACATGGCCCCATCCGGTTTGCCCAGTTGAGATTCATCTACTTCTGGGCATATAAACCCAACACCAAATCCACCCTCCATCACTTGTTTTACATGAACTCCCCATATCTGTCCCCAGCATGCCCGAATCTTTTCCAGTGAGGGCCTCTCCCACCTCGGCTGCTGGGCTATTTCAGGTCTGGCCATCTTCAGCATTGATTCCGACAAGGCCGAAACTTAAGCCAACTCCCATAATCCCCCCTTCTGTGTCTCATTACCAAGCTTTCTAATTATCTCCACAGCCACTAAGTTTAGTGAGGCTGCTGTAATAATTCTGGCCTCCCCGTGCTAACTGAAGTTTGGTTTTTAAACCAGGGTTTTCCTCCGTGCAGGTCACTTCCACCTTCTTGGAAGCCCGAAGCTGTGGGACCACTGCTGCTGAGGGTGTTGACCCCCCCTGTGCTTCATTCCCGGCCTCTTTGCCTCTTTGCGCTCACCCCCATGCTTTTTTGAATTCATCAACACAGGGCTCCCAACAAATTGTTTTTCTGGCCTTTACTTCTATGCGCTTTTGAGAACAACTGCAGCAATCCCCTTAACTTCATTCAACAATGTGTTTATGTCATCAAACTCCAATCTGACATGGTAAAATCCTGCTTAATCCTAAATAAAACAGACACTGCAGGCTTTTGTTTTGGGACGTACCAGATACACGGGAAGCTGGCAGAGTTGAATGCACTTTGGGAGGCGACAGTGTCCCACGTGCCGCACACCACAATTCTAATGAAGAGAACAACGTTCAAATCCGTTTCCGTGAGTAAATAGCCATTTCCACACACAGACTGGCCATCTGAAAGCCACCCTACCCCAGGCCCCCATGGAATAAGGTGCGCCAGTCTATGCGCACGTCAGTGGGTGGTTCTCGCGCCTAGAACTGTACTCCCCTTGTAGCAAGTAACTTTGCAACAGAAAAAAATGTGCGCACAGATTAGCGTCCGTCCATGCAGATCCCATGCTGATCAAGGCATTAGCTATTAATCCCCAGTGCAGAGAGGGGCGCTAGTTTTGCTCGGGTTTCTTAATGTTGGAAATGTAACTCCTGGGCAGAGGTGGAGTAAAGTTTCTGGAGTTAGTATTAGGCTACAGGATGAATTTGGAGTTTGTGGTGTCAGAGTCCTGTACTCAGCATTTATGCATAGAAAATATAACCCGGATCTTAAACACTGAAGTAAGTTGTGCAGCAAAGAAAAAAAATAAAAGAGGAGGCTCTGTGCCCGGCACCATTATCGGTGGGGAATGCCTGGGACTCCCGGGTCTGCTAGAGGACTATGCCTCTTCCCCACGGGGTCGCTTCAGTGGTGGCACGGCGGCTGCTGATGCCGCACCAGTCCTGGGGCCATGCGTCGATGGCGACCTGTGACGGTGTTTGTGGCGGTGGCTCGGCCCGGTCTTTCCCCGGTGCCGAGGAGGCTGAAGATCCCGATGTCTTGGAGTGCGACAACACCGGAGATGGCCCATCTCAGACTCCTCTCTCTCATGAGACGGGCCCGCTGGGGGAGTGGAAAGGGACGGCGTATCTAACGGCTCCCCTCAGCCTCTATGTCTCGACCCCTCCGACGCCGGAGTAGATGGATCAGACTTTTTAAGCCCGAAAAGCTTTCTATCTTTTTCAGCCGGGCCTGACGGCCTTTGGGGGGTATTTGATCGTTGTGCAATGCCCCCAGGCAGAGGATACAAACCTCATGCGGATCAGTAATAGACATAGTCAATGGGCACTGGGGGCACTGTCGAAAACCGGACGATGCCATGAAAAACAGCCGGCAAGTGGTCGCTAGCCAGTGGCCACCAAGGAGTGACATGCCAGGAATCGAGTGCAACGAAGGGAAAAAAACCTAGACATCTTCCATGCCACTGTATGGGCACCAACTGGAGAAGAGGGACTCAGCGCAGAAAAAGGTCAAAAACGACCGGGAACACTTGAAAGAAAAACTAGTAAAGAGCAGAGCTCCAGAACTGAGAGCCAACTACTTCGCGGAAGAAAAAAACACTGAAGGGGGACCCCGCATGGACGCGCGGTTAGTGGCTTGCTGGGCATGCTCAGTGTGCCAGTCAAAGTTCTAGAAACTTTGACAAAAGTGTTCCGTGCAGGGCTCCATCTGATGATGTCACCCATCTGTGAGGATGACCTTCTTACTTGTCCTAGGAGAACTCATGTTGTCCATTTAACTCCAAGTTATCCATTTAAATGTTTAGTTTTGAATACTGACCTCAGTGTGTGCACATAAGTTGTATTTTATAAGCATAAATCATGGTTTGTATACATTTAAAGTGATTTGTGCCCATTGTTCTTTATTTTTGTATGTGCATATTTTTTAGGTTTACATGGGTTGGGTTTTTTTAACTCCTGATGCAATTGCATACTATTATCTTAATGCACTGGGAGTTTTCTTTTAGCACGTGAATAAAGAAAATGTGCTCTGAAGTTCTGTGCACATGTTTTAATCACATCTTATTAAATTGGCGCCTCCATGTGGCTAACATTACACGCATTGTTCTGCAACGTGCATAGTTTTAGCAGCATTTGAAGGCAGCAATCCCAGCGGCGCGTTTAGGTTGAGGGACAAGAATAACCTGAACAGATTACATTTTCAACTCTACAGATGTTATTTTCAATAGAAATGCGCCCACGGAAAAAGCAGGGGCAAACATCTGCGGGGGCTTTGGTTCCAGGGCAAGTTATGAAGTGAAAGCAGGCCCCATGCTTCCTCTTTGAAAACTATTGCAGGTGACTTTATCCCAATGTGGACAGTGTGAAACCTGCCCCCCCCAAAGAAGCTGAAATGTTCCCAACTCAGGACAGCTTTAAAAAGCTACATATATCCAATATGCTACTGAACTACAAATTATTTAAAAAAAAAAAGAGAGAATTTCTCAATGGCATCTCCTTTCCTGCATCTCTCATGGTTCTGCTCCTGCCTTCCCAGTTGTTCCTTCGATGTTTCTGTGTTCTGGTTGTTGTGTCACTTCGCTTTTTGTTACGAACCCCTGCTGCTTTTTTTTTTTTTACCTGCTCTCTGGGTAATCTCATCCTGGTACTGGCTTTTGATTGTCATTCACACAACATTTTATTCTATCCCTGTCTCTATGACCCTCTCTCTCAGGTATCCCACATTTAATGTATTCGAAATTTATCAACTTATTCCTCTTGTTCCATCACCACCCTATTGCTTCACTGTCCTCATACTTCAAGCTCATTATTTTGCAGTCAAATTCAACTATGCATGCTCCATTAATCCCACATATCTGCTTTAGAAATCTTTTTACTTCATTCTGCACAGAATACTCAAGAATTGTCTCAAAACCTTGCTCCATAGGATGATTATTAGGCATGAGCACACTATTTTTTTTCATCTTCATTTTGCTTTTTGGATGTTTTTGTTTGCTTTTCATTTTCTGTGAGATTTTTTTTGTTTTTTCAGGGGGTATTATTAGCAAAACAGTGCACCATATTTGCAAATAGGGCATACTATATGTTAACAGGGTGCACTATTTTCAGGAAAACAAGAAATTCACAAAAATGTTTTTATTTATTTCTTGTTTCATTTGAAATGAAACAAAAATGGGCTCATTTGTCACATTTTACACTTTCGCTTCAAATGAATGTGCATCCCTAATGATTATCTCATCTTCAATCCTGTAACGTTCATAGTTTCTATTTTAACCCTTGTTATGTCATAGCACTGAAACACTTTTGAGGTCGGTTACTGATTTTTTATTATAGGCACTTGATAGAGGAGAAGCAGTAACCACTCTTTTTCTTGATGTTGCTTCAGCATTCGACACAGTTTCTCATAGTGAGTTGCTAGGGAGGCTAAAATCAATAGGTACTTGTGGGACAGTTTTTGCCTGGTTTTGTTCATATTTTGAATCCAGACAGCAGTTGGTTAGTTGGGGAGGGAAGTATTCCGATTGGTTTAATATTTCGAATGGAGTTCCACAAGGGTCACTGTTGACAGCCACTCTATTCAACATCTATTTGAGGCCACTTTGCTCTCTTTTAGTTGAACTGGGAATATCCTTTAGAATGTATTCCGATGATTTACAACTATTTTTTGTTGTTAGTGGTGATCCTTGGAAAGTTCTAAATAAAACTGCAACTGGGGTCCAATTAATCGGTGATTGGATGGGACAGAATCATATGGTCTTGAATGTTCAGAAGACTGAGGCTATTTGTTTCTCTAGGCCAGAGCTTTCCAAACTTTTCATGTTGGTGACACACTTTTTAGACAAACATAATTTCGGGACACAGTAATTCAGTCTACTAGCAAACCAGAGGTTAAAGGTTAAACGAACAAAATGTATTTCGACAATTTATGTATGTTTCCTTAAATATATACATAAATAAAATGTTTCATGATACAACCTATCTCATGAAAACCTTTCATTTATATTAAAAATATATAATATTCCAAGATTAATGTTATTGTTATAATTTATGAGTAACAATAATAAAACAAAATTATTGTGTTATTCAATTTACCTCTTTAATGAGATGTATGAGGATGGGATGAACACAGCTTTTGAATATTTGGTGTTAATAAGAAAGTCCAAAGAGTCTTCTGCGTAATTTTAAAAAGCTGGCCAGTTTCACACTATATAATTATTTGATAGCCTCATTCAACTAATTCTATATGGCTATGAGAGTGAAGACTGGAATTTATAGGAAGGGACAGAATGTCAATATAAATCCTGCACCTCCAGTTCTGTAACTCTCTGCATCCACTGAAATTCCCCCAAACAATGGAGCTTGGATGTTTCCCTTACAGCTCATCATAGTAAAAGATATTTTCAAATGCTGGTGTCACCTCACAGTAACAGCAGCATAAACACCTTCCCTGCCAGACACATTGTGAACTAAAAAAAACCTCGCAAAAAAGACACTCAAAATCTATACTGCAATCCCATTGTAACATAACAGTAATAACACCAAGGACTCAAACAACAATACCCCTACCTGTGAAAACGCAAAGGTAAATATTACACTGGGTCCTAGAATACAAATACACCACCTACTGAGGAAACAAAACAAACCCGATTGCTATAGATCCCTATGCTAGCAGAATCTCTCATCATGGTCACACACACAGAGCAGAGACAGACCCTCACCAAATACAGAATACAAAATAAAGGAGCACAAATTAAACAAAAACTGAAATGGAAAACCCAAGAAGCCAGACTCTGTGTATTAACAATGGAAAAACAGAACCACCATTCCTCATAAAACAAATAAAATCAAAAAACAAAGCATCAGTTATAATAGTAAAACCATACTAATAAAAGAATATTTTAAAACTACTGATAAATAGAATTTCTATTAATTAAAATCATATACATTTTTTACAATTTCCCAAACACCAATACAATATTTCAAAACAGCACATATATCAAATAACACCCAATAATTAAAACTAATAAGGATTTTAAAAAGCCCCTGCTGTCCATACGTGGGAGTTCTTGATTTCCAGTCACCCTGATATTGTCCAGGATTAGGAGGTTATCCTCTCTCACACAGACTCACATGTCCATTCTCTCTCACACATACACTGTCACATACATACATTCATGCTCTTATACCCCATAACCTCTCGCTCTCACAGACACTGACACACTCTCAGGCTCTAAGACACTCTCTCCCCCTCCACACACAAACTCTTACTCCCCTGGATTTTCTCATACACACTCGCTCTGGCTCCCTCACATACACACACACCCAGGCAAGTTCCCAATCATTCTCACACAAACACACACACCCAGGCAAGCTCCCAGTCATTCTCACACACTGAAACTGACTCCCAGGCAGGCTCCCATTCATTTTCACACCACTCCCTCACCATCCCCCAGGCATGCACACATTCATTCTCACACACACACACACATACACCACACACAGGCCGGCATCTATTCTCACATACAAACCCCAGGAAGACACCCATACATTCTCATGCACTGACACACCCTCAGGCAGGCACCCATGCATTCACACACATACACCCCAGGCAGACTCCCATTCATACACATGCACACACTAAAGGCAGACCCCCTCTCTTTCTTTTGCCAGCAACCTCGGAGCCTCTCTCATTCCTCTGCTGCCACTGTCACTGCTGCCACATGGCTATTTGGGAGGCGCTGATTGCTGCTATTGGCACTGAAGCCCATTCTGCTGCTCCTCTGTGCAGGCCCCGTGGGCTTCCACTTCCCATGTTGATCTCGTACATTGTGAGATCCGCATGGAGAAAATGCCACTCTTGCACATTACCAAAGATTACATGTGCCAATCAGTAAAAGTAATTTATTTCTTTTTTTTTTACCTTTGCTGTCTGATCTTAGTTTTCTAATCGGTTTTGTCACAGGTTTTTTTTGTTCCACCTCCCCTTTCTTATTTTTTTGCCAATTCCTTCATATTGTCTTTTTTTTTTTTTTTTCTCTCCACTATCTTCTTCCCTCATACATTCAGTCAGGTTCTCATTCTCACATGCTTTCTCTCTCTCCTCACACACACACAGGCTCTCACATGCTCTCTCTCATACAATCATTCATACACAAGTCTCTCTCTTGCACATGCTGTCTGACTCACACACCCAGGCTCTCTCTCACTCCCACATGCTCTCTTGCTCAAGCACAGGCTCTCACTGTCACATTGCTCTCTCTCATACAATCATTCATACACAAGTCTCTCTCTTGCAATGCTGTCTGACTCTCACACACCCAGGCTCTCTCTCACTCCCACATGCTGTCTTGCTCAAGCACAGGCTCTCACTGTCACATGCTCTCCTCTCATACAATCATTCATACACAAGTTTCTCTCTTGCACATGCTGTCTGACTCTCACACACCCAGGCTCTCTCTCACTCCCACATGCTGTCTTGCTCAAGCACAGGCCTCTCACTGTCACATGCTCTCTCTCATACAATCATTCATACACAAGTCTCTCTCTTGCACATGCTGTCTGACTCTCAACAACACCCAGGCTCTCTCTCACTCCCACATGCTGTCCTGCTCAAGCACAGGCTCCTCACCTCCCAATCCTTGCGGGTTCTTTCTCACACACAACACAACACCACACACTCTCACATGCTGTCTCTGCAAACATTCAGGTCCTCCACTCCCACACCCAATCTCTCAATTCACCTCATACAGGCACCCAATTTCTCAACTCACCTCATACAGGCACCCAAGCTCTCAACTCCACCTCATACACGCACCCAATCTCTCAACGCAACCTCATACACGCACACAACTCATCGGGGCCTCAGCCTCTCTCTTACCTCTGGGCCTCCTCTTCACGGGTTTGCTGCAGGATGGGCTCTGCGCGGCCCTGATCTTCTCCGGCCGATCGCGGCGACTCTGATCTTCTCGGGCCGATCCGCGGTGGAGACCCTGCTACCTGGCCTGCTCCTCTTCTGCACGTGGCTGATGCTCTTCCTCTTTTCTGCCCGCGCGGCTCCGGGCAAAACATTTTTCTTCCGGGGCCGCGCGGGGAAAGGAAGGAGGCGGAGCACCTGCTCTTCCTCTTTTCTGCCCGCTCGGCTCCGGCAACATTTTTCTTCCGGGGGCCGCGCGGGCAGGAAGGAGGCGGAGCACCTGCTCTTCCTCTTTTCTGCCCGTGCGGCTCCGGCAACATTTTTCTTCCGGGGCCGCGCGGGCAGGAAGGAGGAAGAGCACCTGCGTGACATTTTTCTTCGGGCCGTGGTGACGTAAGCTCCACCACGGCCCCGCCGATCTTCCTGCTGTGCATCTCCGGCACACAGCACAGCGATTCTTCACTACTCAGCCACCAGTGGGATGAGGTCCACCGGCGGCCGCATTGGCTCCCACTTGCCGGTGTGTCACGTGCACCGGGCTTGCGCGACACACCGGCACACTGCAGGCGACACACTAAAGTGTCGCGACACACACTTTGGAAAGCTCTGCTCTAGGCAATCTGATCTTCTAACTACTCATAATATAAATTCAATCTCGATGTTGGGGGTGACTATTCCGTTTAAGGATTCATCCTGTAACCTTGGTGCATTATTTGACAGTAGGTTAACATTTAAGGAACATGCCCAGCAAGTCTTAAAATCAGGTTACTTTAAACATAGTCTTCTGAGACAATTAAAATATATCTTGAACCCTTCTGATTTTTGAACTTTCATTCAAACATTTGTGCTGTGTACCCTTGACTACTGTAACTCTTTGTTTGTAGGACTTCCCTCAGGTCAATTACGAGCCTTCCAGGTATTGCAAAGCTCAGTGGCCCATTTGATATCTGGAACCCAGCGATGGGAGCATATTTCACCAATACTGAAAGAATTTAATTGGCTCTCAACTGAATATAGGATTAAGTTTAAAATCTTAATTTTGGTGTACAAGACATTGAAACTTGATGGGCCCAGCAGCATGACTGAGACTCATTTGAGATCATTTTTTTGTCACTGGGCCTTTATTGTGGAACTTGTTGCCCCTGGTCTTACGTGCAGTTAATGATGTTAATTCATTTCGAAAGCAGTTAAAGGCACTTATTTAGGCAGACATATGAGCAGGACTGATAAATTCCCAATACCTGGTGTTGTCGCTGAGCATGAACAGTTTGTTTTGTTTTATGTTTGTAATTTTTATTTTGTTTTAAATTGTTTAATTTTAATTATTATGCATAACTATGCACTGTAATCCACGTAGCATGTTTTATTGTTATAAGTGGAATATAAACACTTCCAAATAAATAAATACATTTAACATGAGATGAATGCTGTATATTGCTCAATTTAGCCATATTGTGGCAATATCACATGAAGTTAAGGCCAGAAACCCATCCTATTACAATGAACTGTTTTGCATGGTATCTGCATGCATGAATTTTGCAAATCTATGCAAAGCAGTTCATGCATTTCTAATCCTATGCTAATAAAATAACATGGGTAACTTTGAAAACAATCAGCCCCATTAGTTTATCACGTTTGAGGGAGGTATTGTTATTTTCTTGTGGGAGCGCCAGGATGCTAGCACAGGTCCCCGATGGTCCTGCGGGAAAATTAAAGGGCCAAGTGGTCCATAACAACCCCCCAAACCTTGCAAATCATCCCGGGGGTCTTTAGAGTCCCCCACCTGCCCCTGCCACTTTCTAAGGCCTATCTGGTCCCCCAAAAAGCAAACAATAACTAAGTCAAACTGCACGGTGACAGCCCACTCCTTTCGTAATTGTTCCCCTTGTTAGCAAAAAGATCCCCCCATAGCCCCTCTTTCAAAGACCCCCCCCCCCCTGGTTGCCCCATCCCTTCCTCCTCTCCCCTGCGTCTAAATAAGAATATATCTCTGGGGGTCTAGTGGCTTCTCCAAGGCTCATCCAAATGCCCCAGTCATAAAAAAAAGGTCCGTCCAACAGCGAAAAGCAAGAGTTTCACAATTTTTTAAATTAAAGTTTCCCTTACTACACACCGTTGGTCTCATCTGTTTTCATTGCTTCCAGTCATAAAAAAAGACTCTGGTGCTCTAGAGGGGGCTTAGGCCATGAGCCTAGGTCCGGTCCCCGGACCAAGCCCATTACATGATAGGGGCAAGGTTAGATCGATGCCACTTTGTAAAAATTGTTGACTGGGCCCAGAGCAAGGGGGTGCTCCGGGCTCCCATTGACCAGCAAAGCTTCCATTTTGAGGTATAGGAGGATTTGGAGGGAAGGGGCAGGAGCTGGGTTGCCCTCCTAGTCCCAGTCTTTTTTTATGGCTGAAGCTTGGGGGTGGGACTTGAGGGGGGCACTAGACCCCAAGAATATTTTATTTGGACTGGGAACAGAGGGGAAGGGAGGGGGGGCTGCTGGGGGGGGGGGGTTGAAAGGGGAGAGTTGAAGGCAAGGGGGGAAGGTTTTTGCATACGGGGGGGGAGGGGGAAGGGAAGGGAGCGGACCATCTTTATGCAGGTTCACTTGTAGTTTTTTGCTTTCGGGGGGGGAGGGCAGAGCTGCTTTGGAAAGCCATAGGGTTTCCAAAAACCATAGGTAATTTGTGAGGTTTGGAAAGGGGGGTGTTTCAGGCTGCTTGGCCCTTTAGCTCAATAACTGCCCTGGCTGAGCTGGGCTGCAATCGCATGATTAGGTCCCTGTATGGCTGTATGATTTTTTTTTTAGCATATGTTTGTGCTGTGATAAAAATCACGCCAAAATACTGCTGCGATATTTATCAGGGAGGGTTTCAATATCACGGGGATGCCCCCCCATGTTACAGGGTCTCTCCCACAATAAAAAAAAAAATTGAGGCTTTGTAAATCTCCCTTGGTTTTGAGGCTACAACTCTCCATCCAAGCAGAGAGCAGAAACACGCTTTCAGATGAGTTGCCGGTCATCAGCAGATGCGACAACAAAGACCAATCAAAGGAAGGAATGCTTGTATAAGAAACCTAAGCTAGGACTTCAGCTCCCTCGCCACGCTGGGGCACAGTCAACTTGGATTTCCAGCACTGGGGTTTGTTTGCCGCTTTGAAAGATCAATAAAACTTATCACGGAACATTTAAATTTGACGGACAAGTCAACGAGATACCATTCCTTCTTTTGACAAACTGATATTTGGATGGTTTGGTCTTCCACCGATCCATGTTCAAAAAAGACTGAAACATGAACCAAGGAGCACCCAGAGGGAGAGCATAAATAAAGAAAAGAGGATGGCGGGAAACAGCACGATACTGCCCAGAGGAATACGTTTTAGTTTGCCTTGATCCTAGCACCACTGTCTGCATCTTCAAGAGCATGTACACACTTAGAACTCCGTTTTATGCCCGTACATTGGCTTTTGAAAACCCGTCTGGGGGTTTGTGCACACAAAACGTACTCAGAGAAAGGATTCTTTGTGCACTTTTACAGGCAATGCCAAGAGGCGTTCGTGGAAGGGGAGGAGAAGTGTATGAGCATTTACGCATATACTTTCCATCTTCAGTAGTGTGTATATAAATGTACACGTATGAATTTACAGCTGCACCCTAGCAGGTGTAGACGTGTGCAGGTACAGGTGTACCCCACTAATTTTCAAAGAGGACTTACACGTGTAAATCCGCTTTGGAAATTCGGGCTAAAGTCTGCGTGTACATCCCGCAGGTGGACTTCAGCTCCTCGCGGGCTGTTGTGAAATTACCCTCTCATTGTTTACCCTGTACTATTAACTTATCTATGTTTACCTGGTACAGTGCAATGCTCCACCACTGCCAACAGGACTGGGAAGAAATAGTAACTACAATAACATTTTAAAAAACTAATAATTCTGAAAGCCGTCCGGGAGAAGGATCTGCAGACATCAGCCTTGTGCATGTCTAGTTAAGCATGCCTAACCCTAACTATTGCTAAGGGCTCCTTTTAATACGCGCTATTTGCCAAATTCACAATTAAGCTCTGCAAGGATTTAGTTGATTATAGCAATGAAAAAGGCCCATTCAATGTTCTGATATGGACAATGAACAATGCAGTTCCAGATGGAGCAGGCCATGCAAAATAGATGGGAACACGCCGCAAAGGAAGAGGAGAGAAACAATTAAACTTAGACATAATAATGGACGCTGCCAAGCCGGAGGAAGAAACCTGAAGTTTCCACAGGTTTTGGCCAACACATCCATCCCTCTACCAACTCGCCAAATTCTCAGTATTACCAAAATAACATTGTGACATTCCCTCTGCGCTCCCACCCCAAGCCTACTGGCAAGAGGAGGGACAGTCATTCCTCCAGCCTCCAAAGCACGCAACAGCTGTCTGCACATTGTTTTAAGTCTCGGAGGTTAGAAACAAAACAAAGGGCATTCATGTCTGAAGACTAAAGCCACTATAAGCTGGCCAAAGGCACAAATCAGAGAACATAAGCAGAGTTGTGCCACACACTCCCGCTCACTCATTCTTCATAAATCTTGCAAAACTCTGACAGTACTACTTTACAATGAGTGTTGTGAACAGCACAGGAACGCTGGGCTAGGGGGTGGGGAGGGCAGTACCACAGATGCCTTTCTGCCAGAATTTTATTCAGCAGGTGACGCGGGAGCCTCACAGCAGCAGTGCTAGCTGGATTCCTCACAAATGTTTACTCGCTTCGTTTTCTGATTCAACGGTTTCCTCTTTGGGTCTGACTCCTAGGCTTTTTTTTTGTCCAAACATTCTATTTCTCCTTCTTTTAATTTTTATTATTATTTTAGAATAAATGCCAAGTACCATACATCATGGCTTCACTCTGTCTAAAAAGTCTTCTTCTTTAGTGTGAGCTGTGTGTATACGTCACACTCGCATCACACACTGGCACCAGCAGACCTGATAGCAAAACTGGCCAACTGGAATGAGCTTTCAAACAGTTTATGTCCTATTATGTCCTAGGGTTTGGAAGAGAGGTCCTAATCAATTTGGAAGTTAAAACAAAATTATCCAAAAATAATGTATTAGTATTTTGATGACTTTTATATGAAGTCTAATCCAGCAAAGATGCCAATGCATATTCATTTAAATGGCATATAGAAAAATGGTGAATTAAGGTGGGGGGAGGTGAACAATATAACATGGACCAGATCTAAACTAAGCAAGAGAACAAATGAAAGACAACTGAGCTCAAAGCTGAAAGACACCAGGGCAAGCAAAGCAGGGAAATACAGAAGCCACAATTAGTGGAGAATGCTCACGGAACAAGCTGAGAAAAGACTGGGAAGGCACCCAGAACACACAACATCATAGCCAAGGAAGCTGCTGACATAAAAGGGTGATCTTCAAAGGCACGTATGTGCATAAAATCCATTTTTAATGTGCTTAAATGACTCTTTGAAACTAGCCTCAGCAGGTAGGCGCATGAGAGTCCATGTGGAACACCAATTTACATCTACTTTTACACACTTAAAGGTTAATTTTAAAAGCTTGGCGTGCACATCAATTAGGGGATGGGCGCACGCACACCCACCATATTTTAAAAGCCGCCCAGATACGGGTTTATCTCCCGCTGCACACACATCTCGCACTGATTAAAAAATGGGCGGTGCTTGGGTGGAATCTGGGCGGGGCATGAGCGATCTAGGTGGGGCTGAGAGATAAGCGCACAAATACATACGGGCCAGGGCATGCACTTAGGTCTAGTGCCGCATACGTTTACTTCTGCTATGGAGGAGGTGTAAGTTTAAGAAAAAAAAAAAGAAAACTAGCCATATCTGAGGCGTTTTAAGGGTCTGGGCTAACCGGGGGTAGTGAAGGCTTATAAACTGAGGGGTTTGGAGGACCTAGCTCTTAACTGGGAGAACTGGTGAAACTGGCAATGGCATGGGTGTGCGCCCCTTTTAAAATCCAACCTGCGTGGTAAAAGCGGGATTTGTGCACACGCACTTAAAATTAGGTGCATGTGTGTGCACCGCCAGGCTACCTTATAACATGAGCGGATTCATGGGCAACATGAATCCGTGAGCCGGTTTGAAAGTAACCGTCATGCTGAATAGGCATTCTGGGGAGTGGAGCTAGGGGGCAGGACTAGGATTTCCATGCACACGTTTGCGAGCAGGAGACTCTGTGCACGTGGGTGCCACGCAGGGTTCTGTGCACCCCCCACGCATATCAAAGCAGCTTTACATGCACAGATCCGCTTTGAAAATTCTGGCTGCAGTACACGGACTGGCTGCAGTACAAGTACCCACGGACCTTAGCCTATGCAGGCCTGTTTGGAAAGGACCTTCAAAAAAGTCCCAAAGCAGGCACTTGCAAGTATCTCTGCTTTAAGTTGCACGTGACCTCAGTTATCAGAAGGCAACCACCTTTCTCCATAAGCCAACAGAAAAAAAACAATTTCACACTATGAAAATGTCAGGCTCTTTCGTTAATTATCTGGCAAAATTTCCTCCCTTGTTCTTAAAGAACAGGCCAAACAAGGTAGTAGAGGGCTCACTGTTTTTTTGCCACTTGCAGGATGCAGCGTGATATTTCCTCAAAGTTTGAAAAGACTTAAGCAATTTATTTAAAAAAAAAAAACATTTGTAAAAATGGTAATGGAAATTAACCACAGTAGATGAGGCATTCTCCCAGGCTAGGAGAAAGCAAACATGCAAGACAATCTGTAGAAATATCATGAACACTTCCATTGCTTAAGTGATAACAATTATATAATTGCCAACTCTTCTTCAGGAGACCATGTCTTTTGGGCACTCTCTCCTTCTTGAAAATGTATTGCCTCTAATAATTTAAAAAATAAAAAAAAAGGTGAATTATGCCTGGAAACCAGAGTGGCAAATTCTACAGGAATGGTCACAGGAAGCTTCAGATCATGGGGAGAAATAGGCCCTTGTTTTGCCTAGGGTTGCCCTACTTTGTGGACCTCACCAGAATGTGAAGAGAGAGATTTTCAGATCACAGGCTGGCCCGGTTGGACAAGCGTCTCCTTTCGATGCCCTCTCTTCGTAACTGCAATTGCTTTCTCTCGGCCCCAGAGGAAGCAACTTTCACCTTCCTGGAGACAATGAAGCAAGCAGAAACTTAGCAGGAATAGAACTCTAAGAGCCATGTAGCCCAGGCACAGTCATAAACGCAAGGCAGGTGCCGAGATGCTTGTCCATTGTCGGAGTAAGGGGAGAATACGCTCCAGGGCTCACAGGTGAGGGAATACACTCTCGCTTTTTTCCTTTTAATGCATGTTAATAAATCTTCAAGAAATTCTTGAGAAGAAAACATACAACTCAACATAAGATAACAGATCTAGCAGTAATGTATAAAGCAACAACACAAAAATCATATTGTTATCTCAAATTAAAGTCCTCTGTTATTTTGGAGAATCCAAGGTCAGACACCAAAAGGAAATATTCATCAAATGGATTTATAAAAGAAAAAAAAGAGAAGCCAATATCTGAATCCAAATTGAGGGAAGGAATACAAAGATTGCTTTGAGCGATTTTTAATCTGGAAGAGCGATTAAGAAACGTGTTTTAAATAAATAAATAAATATAACAAGGTAGACAGCAAGCAAGAAAATTTGGTAATGGATGGCAGTTGTGTGATTGGTAGCTTAGCATTTTGTTTGCAGTGTCACTTTACTGTGGTATTGATTTTTAGTCTTGTGATGAATGCTCTATGTCTAAGGTATTATGGATGTTTTATTCTTGCCCCGCCATGACCATAGGCTTGGGTGGACTATAAATCTTTTAAAATAAAGAGATTCAAAGTGGAGGCGAAGGTATCAAAATCTGCCTCTCTTGTACTCTTTTGTCACTTAAGAAAATGGTTAACTGACTGGGCTCAAAATATATATGAGGTATTATTATATCTAACAAGACATTTACACAGGAACTTTAAAACAGATACAGCTCTCCACTGGAATACTTTGGATCTAATTAACGAAAACTGCCTTTGCTTTTTCTGTGTGGCCTTGGCTACATCAGGGAAAACTCCTGACTTTCATCCAGATAAACTGCTCTTCTTGGTGCCTAAAAAAACAATTTAAGCAACCAGTCTCTGTCAAGATTGAGTGCCAACACTACAATTAGAGTTTCAGAAATCACCAAATTCTCATCCAACATCAGGTCAAGGATATCATGAGAAACAGTTCAATCCAAATATGAAGGGAGATAGTATATGCTTGAAACCAGGGGAATAATAGGCTGTCCTGGAACTTTTAAAATCTCTATCTGAAAATATTTCCAGGACAGTCACAGCTTGAATTCTAGGAAAATGTATTAACCACAAGTTGCAGCATTTCTCTAGATTTTCCAAGTTCTCCATTTTAGAACATAGATGTATGTTGTCCTTAATCAAATCTTTTTCTACCCTCATATATTTCTCAATCTTATTTTCCACAACTTTCTCAGGCTTCTTAGTCTCCTCCAATTGACTCTCCTGTGCATTCACTTATTTTCTAAAGCTTGAATCTTGTCAGTTATAAAGGAAATCTGAGATGTTAAGGACCTGCCTAACCCCAAATCTCTTCTGGGGTAAACTCAAGAGGGCCTCTCTAGCTAGAAGTTCCGTTGTTGGCTCGGTTGTATTCCAAATTTGCATAGGACTATCTGTTCTCCTGAAGCAAACTCTCCACTTCATGACCCCGCTATTAGCTCCTCTCTCAATCTCCCAACATCTCAGTGACTGCTGGTAGCTGCAATTGCCATCATCTACAGTCTTGCAACTTTCCCTGCATCTGAAAAAGGTCCAGTGTTATCATCATCTTTCACCTGCATGGCTGAGACACGGACAGCTCAATCCTCTACTGGATCCATTGGGAGCTCTCTCTACCAGGGGCAGAACGAGATAAGGGCACAACTTCTTCCCCCACCCCTCCAGTGACCTCTCTTAGGAACTGCTGGAAGGTGCACAACAAGGTGTTTATTGGACCTGCTATTGAAGAAGACAGAGGGACATACATTCTTAATTCCAGTTGATGTCACAAACAAAACGCAACATGCTGGACTGACATTCTCAAAGACTTCTCCTTTTACTTTGAGTAGATGAGTATACACTGTTCTTCTGCTCATCTAGGTTAGACGGTAGGTTTTTGCAATGAAGATATTACTTGAATAAGAAAGTTCTCTCTCCAACATAATCTTTACCGCCTTCCTTCCCAGTCCTTTACGCTCAGTGCTATGGTAGATCAAGGAACTGAGAGGCTTTTTATGCCTTCAACTGTTTTATGCTTATGCTCTTTTTAGGATTTTTATGCTCTTAAACATGTCCTCAAAGATTGCCCAGCAGGTCTGGTTTTAAGGTGATCCACAAGGATCATGCATAAGAGATATTTGCAGAAAATACGGGCTGTGCACCTTTTTTTGTCGATTGCTTGACTACCATATTGGCCCAGGCGGTCTTCCAGAAACAGGTCGAGAACCCACTGAGACAGATAAAACCAGCAGGCGCTTCCTGAGCGCGCCACCCACATAGCTATTACGTGGTTATACAGGTAATGCCGTTCTAGGCAGCGCAGGGGGTGATGTCATTTACAGTTCTAATGAGCAGAGATGCGAAGCCTGGATAGGGGCTCAGAGATGAGAAGAAATGGCTGAAATTAATGAAAGATACAAGAAGAGAAAGCTAGCATGCGGGTACAGTCAGTTTGCTCACTGCCTGAACCACATTTTTTCTCCAATTTCTCCTCCAATTTCTAAAATTTCTCATTGCCTGCAAAAGGGAAAGGGTAACCTCCCCCCCCCCCCCCCTCCCCATTGGTTGTGGGCCTTATGAACAGCTTCCTAACCTGACAAAAGGGGCAGAAAATGTAGCTGCTGCTGCTGGAGGAATACAGTAACAAAACATAGTAAATGACAGCAGAAAAAGGCCAACCAAAACATCCACTCTGCCCTGCCATTCCTGTTCACCCTGCTAAGGATATATCCCAGCTGCCAGCCCAGCCACACAGCATCACCATTTGTAGGATATCCCTCCTTACCCAAAACAGCTTTTCTCTTCCTCCTCGTTTGTACTTTACCATCTTCAGGAGATGAACACACATAGGGGTAGATTTTCAAAGGGTTACGCGCGCAAGATACATGCGTAACCCCCGAAAACCTACCCCTGCTCGCGCCGAGCATAGGCTTGGCGGCGCGCGCAAGCCCCGGGACGCATGTATGTCCCGATGCTTTCAAAAATGGGCAGTCCGGGGGACGGGGGCAGGGCGGCGGTCCGGGGTCAGTCGAGGGGCGAGGCCAGGGGCGTGGTGGCGGTCCGGGGGCGGTCCGGGAGCGGTCCCGAGTCCTCCGGCACAGCAGCCTATGCCAGGGGTTGGCGCGCCGGCAGCCGGCTGGCACGCGCAAGTTACGGGCTAACTCAAAGAAATAAGGTGGGGGGGGGGATTTAGGTAGGGCTCGGGGATAGGGGAAGGCAGGGAAAGGTGGGGGGGAGCTGAAAAAAATTCCCTCCAAGGTGCACCCCCTTGCGCGTGCTGACCCTGGATTTTATAGCATGCACGCGGCAGCGCGCACATGTTATAAAATCGGATGTACATTTGTGCACGCCACGTAGCACACACACGTAGGAATTAAAATCAGCCCCATAATGTCTTATTTAGTTCACGCCCAGCACCACTCCCTTCCTATATGTATACCCTTAAAGCTTTCTAACAATCTGTAACCCCCGACTCAGGTAGTCCTCAGTAAGTTATAGCGCACACAATTAATACCAGGGCTCAGTCTTGGACATAAATATGTCTTTCTCTTCTTTTCAACAGTTGGAGGGTCCTCCATTGGGAGGGAGGGAGAAGGATAAATCTCCAAGACCTTAGGCGTTAACTGTTCTGCCATTACATGAGAGTGCCAATAAAAAAAAAAAACTGGACACTATGATGATGTTCCAGCAGACTTTACTGATGAAATAGCTCAAGCATGAAAATATGGCACTTGATACAAACCTCTCTTGGATAATATCCATAAAGTAAATGAAAGCAGCAAATTATCACAGCTTTAGAGCAGGAAAAAGGTACTGTGTCTGGACAGGGGCAGACCTCAAAGAGGCAGGGTATTCTGGAGCAGGAGATCTTCTGCTTGAAGCAACAACCACTGTTTCCCGCAGGTTGAGCCCCCTTGTGTACAGGCGGCTACCAGGGTTTGCCAGGTAGGAAGCAGAAACCAGGCAGGACACAGGAACCAGACTAGATGAACAGTGGTTTCTCAGCGTGAACTCCATGAAGACTGCTGGACTAGCAAAGGTATGTCAAGCTAGGCCTCCTTATATCCAGCCCTCAATCTGGGACACACCCAATGCTGGCCTAATAGGGAGCGGGTGGGGGGGCGCTCTCTCTTAACTCTGCTTTGCTTGACAGTTCCTACAGGACTCTTGATCACCCAGAGTCCCTTTGGCTCCACTGCAGTGGATTCTTGATTAACCAGAGTCCCTGTGGTTCCCCTGGCCCTGAATACCCCTGATATGAATCTGTGGTCCTCTAATCCCTCCCTCGGGGTCTCTCCTTTATCCTTCCTATAAACATGGGTTCCTCCTCTCCAACTGCCGGGTTCCTCTTCATAATAACTGAGCTTCACTGCTTGATCTTACATTTTCCAGTTTTCTCTTCTCCATCTCCCCAGTCCCCTTGGGGCACCTCTTTAACTGTACGTTGGCATCCAGAACGGTGGCTCAGATTCTCCTCTCCTCTCTTGGTGATGATACCAGCTGGGTATCCACTCCTCCTTCTCTAATTGCTGGATTGGCAAGAGAATCCATCGAGCTAACAGACCCCACGATGCCCAAGGATCTTCTCTTCTTATTCTTTTCCATGGTTAGAAAGGGTGGAAAAAAAGTATCCTCCCGAACAAAAAATACACAGAATACGAAACTGTAAAATCACTGGAAATGTATTTACCAACTGCTGCATGTGAGTTGGAAATTACGCTTTACTTTCTAAAGCTCCGTAGCCAAGACTCTGGGCCTTTACTTTACAATTTAAGAGAAACGAAAGGAAACTCACCTTTCTCTCTAAATCTAAACTAAAAATCCACACAGAAACTAGGGGTCACTTGCTTTTATGTAAGCAGGAATAAACCAGCAAAGCAGCCTTTAGTGGGAGTGCTGTTACAAAAGTGGTACATTCCTCTCATCTGCATTGTCCTGACCTAACTACTAGGCCATACTCCTTAGTAAGGATCCCACTGGAGCTCTACAATGTAAATAACTATCAATACTAGCATGACGTTTGCTCCTAGGTCCCTATGGCCTTTCCGGACAGTACCCTACCAATAGGTACCTGCTGCTGATCTCTGGGGAGTTGTGGCTTTATTTACATAAATGCAAATTTAACAATCATTGATAATAATCATACCACGTGTGATACTGCATTTCTCTGCATAGCAGTCAGAACCCCACTATTATGGTTTGTCACTGTAGAGTCTACACAGCCAAAGTCCAGTTGATTACTACTAGTTCTACACAGTCTGCCAAGCAGTCCTAGCTGACGCCCTAATTTGTTGCCTGCTAAACAAAATCAGTTGCTACATTTTTCTTTTCATCCTCACCCTCAAGTTAAAGTCTGTTGGTACCAACCAAGTTACCTCCAGAGCCTGAGGTGTCGCTAGGCTGTGCCTTCACTATCTCTTCACTTTTCTGCATTCAAGGAGCCATGTTTATCCCATTCCCTCCTGAAGTCCATCACCATTTTAGCCTCTACGACCCACTCCAGCGATTCTGTAAGCCCCATGGCTTGTGGAAGGTGATTGTACAGGTTGGTGGTGAAGCCTCAATTGGACTGTTCTTTTCAGTTCTTGGTCCATGCCTTTGGCGTAGTGTGGGCAAAGTGGGGACGGTCTAGAGAGAAGCTGCTGGATGGTGCAAGGTATACAGTAGGGCCCTGCAAGATGGGACTAAGGGACCTGGATGTGTATATCCAAGGGGAGAGACAGAGGGGAGGGGAGGGGGGGGGGGTGAAGGAGGAGGGTAGAGACAGAAGGTAAGCCTTTTTTTGTGGCAAGGAGATTCTGGAGGGGGGGTTGATGGGCGTGGAGTTCTGGGTGAATAAGACTAATCCAGCTAACTAGCAATTTATTCAGAGATATTCAGCAACATAGTCACCCTGCTGAATATCTCTTGTAAGTTAGCCAGATAAGACTTATCTGGCTAATTTACTTAAACAGCTATGTTTGAATATCTATCCCTGAATCTATAAAGATGTTAATAGCACACTTATAAATCCTAACAGGCTATTTTTAAAACGAGTGCACATGAGCCCATTCACATGCTTATCAGTGCACAAGCAGAGATACACTAGAATTTTAAATCATGTGTGCATATGCGTGCATATGATTTATAATACGCCTACAATGCATAAGTTTGCTCCTAATTTTAAGAGGTTACTCGAGCAAACCTACTTTGCATATCTTCCATAGGTCTTTACCGGCTTTAATGTGCGTTTGAAAGTGGATTTTAAAACATGCTTACGTGAGTGACATTTCAAGTTTTTACAATTAATTCACCAATTTGCCCAGTCAATCTCGAGGTCATCCAGACCCCTCTGGTTCTTCATCCTGCACACACACCCCTGTTGACCCAGACCCCTCACCCTGTCGTGTAAGCCATAAAACGCAAGATCTGCAGTCTTGCTCCTCATCAGGAGCAGCAGTAAAGTTACGTGGATAACAGGCCACCACCCGCTGTGACCTCCGGTGGGGGGGGTGTTAAAATAGGGAGCTACATGCATAACTGTTGGCCCTGCTCCCGAACGCCCATGCCCTTCCCATGGCCTGCACTTTTTCCACCTCCTTATTTTTTGCTCGTATCTGAACACGTATGCATATGAATCATGGCTTTTAAAACCCATGTTGCTCAGGCACAGCCCACAAATGTGCATATATGGTCATTTTAGCACAAGCAACGCTTTTAAAATTGACCCTTAATGTGATAAGAACCAAGTTTAAATATATGGAAAACTCCGTGAAATACAGAAATATAAGAGAAGTTAATTTTTCTTCTTAAAAATATCTTGCCGATAAACCACTTAAAAAAATATATATATGTATGACGGTCCTCAAATTGCTAAGGAGAGTGTTCCATCTCTTTTCTAGGCCAACTTTTTGCCTTTGAATCATTCAGAACCTTAAAAGGATAAAGCAGATCCAGCACAAGAAATAGAAGCCCCTGATTTTTTTCAGTTTCTGAAAAGATGACAGTACTGTTTGCCTTCATCCTAGAGCCTGACAGGGCCAGGGTACCGAGGAGATCAGGTTTTGTGTTCCAAATTTTGGCTTCACCCAGATGTTTCCCATTTAACTCGATCCAGAAGGAAAGCAAAATTAAATATACAATTAGGTATAAAACAAGAAGGTTTGTCCATCCGGGCTGAATTGTCTTTGAATTACCCTTGTAAACAAACTCAAAGATGTGCCATTTGTGTTCTGGGATCCTGTTCCTTTTCTGTTAAGGAAGCAGAGACATATACAGGCCTTCCATTGATAATTCTGTTTCAGGCTCTTACCATTAGGTTACCTGAATTGTAAAAGTTACCAGAAGGCCAAAACCCAGATATGATGGTATCACTCCTTATTTGTCGTCCCTTGCAGAGAGAGTTCTTTGCTCTTTTCCGGGAATGATCGATGTGTTCTCGTCTTTGCCTCATTTTTCCTTTTGCTCTTTTATCTTCCTTTCTTCTATTGCTGGTCTTGTCGTAGGACAATTTTCTTTGTTTTTTCTTTTTGATCCTGTGGATTTTTTCAGTTGGGGATATTACATCTTGCCCATATCCAAGATTTGTTTTGTCTTGATGCGTAATTTTAAATTGATTAGAAAATAAAACTGAACAAGAGGAAATGTGCAACCAGTTCTCTATTTTCTTCTGAAGGTTTAATTATGGTGTGTCCCTAATTTATGCATTTTATTTAAATCAGACTTGCTTACACATAGGCTGACTAATGCATCCAATTGTTCTATACATAATGTAGTGAATTGAACAAAGTAAGTTGCCGTCACCATCTAGCACATGTACCTCCAAATGTAACGCCTACTGCTTAGCTGAAACAGCAATGCATATTAACTTGAAATATTATTTTTGCCAGCTAACACAGACAGATATCCTTAATGGGGTAAATTTTCAAACCCTTAACACCCATGCATTTAAGAAAAGAAGATACACATGTGGGAAGGCTGAATGTGCTTACCTGGATTTTCAACCACCTAAAACTATACATATAGTTCATAACACATATAAATTTGGCTGCAATAATAAAAAGGCCTTTGGGGGGCATTCTGAAGCTATTCTTATAACTTAGATTTTCAAAAACTATATGTGTACCTGGCATGCTGATAATACATGTAACTTTATGCAGTTATGCATATATATTTATTTCCACGTATGCAATTTTGCAGTTAAGCATATTATTGAAAATTTACTCCAATGTGTGTAGCAGTACTGCACCAATCCTAGATTTCAGTGAGGATTACAATTACAATACTTACAGAGGATAAATGACTTGAGGCAGAGATACAAAAAAAATAGTTATTACAAGATTTACAGGTCGTGACAGTACAAGATGGAAATACAATAGCATCATGTGCATAGAAATATAATAGGTTTGCTTACCTGTAAACAGCGTTCTTTGTAGACAGCAGAATGAATTAGCCATAATGCATGAGTAACATCATCCAATGATGGCAACACAGACCCAGATTTAAGAGCTCAGTAAATATTTTACTGAGCATGCGTGGGAGTTATCCTGCATGCACACTTTTTCGTGAGCCCCTCAGTCTCTTCCAGATCTTAAGCTTTAGCAAGGTATTTGACTCTCCAGGGAGGTGGACAAGTATTAAAAATGGCTAAGTCATCCTGCTTTCCACAGAGAATCTTGTTTACAGGTAAGCAAGCTTTCATTCTCCATCAACAAGCAGGCATGGCTTATCCATAATACATGGAGAGTTCCAAACTGAGAGTTGTATACCGGAGCAATTACTTAGACTACTTGGCTCCACCAAGTGGAGAGTGGACTACTGGATGAATAGGCTATACAGAACTGCTTATCCAAAGCTACTTTCTCCTCAGGACATGCCATCTAGACAGTAGTGTGATATAAATGTATGAATTGATGATCAAGTAGTAGCTTTGCAAAAGTCTTCAGTGGAAGTGGCCCTGAGATGAGCCACTGAAGTTGCTATGGCTCTCACTTGAGCCTTGACAGTGTCTGTAATCTGAAAGCCAGCAGAAGAAACTTTGACTAAAGACATGCTAAGGCCTGAGGGTGAGAGCAGAACAGATACTGAAGCAAGTCCCTCGGGCCACAGGTAGAAGGTGTAAGAGCTCCTACTTTCCTGCTTGTTTATTTACAACATGGCCACTTGATTGTCAACCTGAATCAGGATTTTCTTTCCTTAAAGCATAGTGGATAGCTCACAGCTCCAGGTAGTTGATTTATAGATGACTCGCTACTGGGGACCACAATCTTTGTGTTTATGTCACACCTGTATGCACCTTCAACATCTTGGTGAAGGCATCAGTAGACAGAGTTATTTGATGTGGTGAAACACACAGCAAGAGATCAACCTTTAGAACTTCCAAATTCATCCATCACTAAAGGAATGTTCTCATCCTAGCGGTCACAGATTTGATAAGATAATGGCTGATAGAGCTGAACCCATTGGTTTTGGAAGCTGCACTGAAGGCCCAGCATGTGCAGGTGAGTCAAAAGAATTTTATTTATTTATTTATTTTAAAATCTTTTGTATACCACATTCAAGGAAATATCATAGTGGTTTACATAAAAACCATACATAATAATAAAATGCATTATTAATAAAAAGCATAAAATACGAATAATACAATTATAAGTAAATACAAAGGTAAAAGTGACAAAATGAAAAGGTTAAAACAAATAAATAATAAAGAAATGAAAAATAAAAAGGATTAGAATTTAAAATATCACATTACAGCAATTCTTTCATAGCATACTATGCTAGTTTACAAGCTCACATGCATTGAAGTAGTCATATGTCTGAAATGGATTAGGACTGACCTTGCCGACGCTTGCACCTGTTAAAGGAGAGGACTTATTGAACCCATCAGTAATGTGGCTCTTTGAACAAGGAGAAAAGTTTTTCCTGAAGTGAAACAATGCAGGTTCCTATGAACTGAATTCTCTGAAATAGAACCAGGTTTAACTTGGCAAAGTTGACCAGGAAATCCAAGGACTGGAGTCTTCAAGGGACTCCAGAACTCCGAGATGGACCTGTCACCAACCAATTGTCCAGGTATGGAAAAATGCAGACTCCCTGCCAACCAAGTGACAAAAGTAGATGGAGTGCATTCCTTTGATGGACAGCACCCACAAATGTAGGCCTTGAAGCCACTGACCATAAACTTCTTGGCCTGGGACATTTCCATATTTATTTGAATCTTTTTTTTTTTTTTTTTAAAGTTAAAAATTGTGTTTGAGGGGCTGCCAAGGCAGTGGTTGAAAAATAGAAGAAGCAACAAGGCAGTATAAGAGCACTAGGAACCAAAAACCAAAAATATTTAAAGAGAGAGACTGGGACATGTCCATACAGTAGCTTGGTCAAAGAATGACTGAAGGGCACACAAAGTAGCATGCACACATGGGATTTCCCACTCATGCTCAGCAAAGTCTTTACTGAAGTCTGAGAGTTGGATCCGTGTTGGCGCTGTCAGATGATGTCATGTCAGCTTGTCAATGGAGAACAAAGAGTGTATTAGAGAGGAGTACTGTATTATAAAACAGCTCACTGGGCATTCTGGGTCCCATAGCTAAATTATTTCAATGGTCATAGAAAGTCATAAATACTGGGATGTGCATTCGTTTTCAACGAAATAGACTATGGCAACGAAATTGACTATTTCATCTTGTTTCGGGAGCCCCATGAAACAAAAAAAAAAGACAAAATTTCAGGAAAATTAGAATTTCATGTTAGTGTGTACTAAGTCCCGTTAGAAATACTATAGTTAAGTGTTCACTATTTATGGACTTAGAGACCAATGTAAAGGTGCGCTGAAACTGCCGCAGGTTTGTGCACACCTGTATACATGTTTCTATGCGCATTTTCCTGCGCAAAGCCCTATATGGGGATATAAAAAGGGTTTTTGTGCGTGGGGAAAAAACGCATACAGGCTCACTTACAGACTCGTGGGTCTTCCATTAGTGCGCACTAACTATATTCCTAATTTTGGGGGATTAGTGCGCACAAACAGGTCTTAGTGTGCACGAACTCCGAAATTAGAGAAACCCCAAATAAACACCTCCCAAACCATTTTAAAAACGAAATCAAACAACGGCCCGAAACAGAAACAAAAACTGCACGAAAAAAAAATCAGTGCACATCTCAGTGAAAGAACGATGATGAAACTGCAAGACCTAATGAACTAAGAAGGTGTCAAAGGAGCTGAACATTTCATACTTCAAAATGCATTCATTTTTTTAAATGAACAAAAAAAGAAATATATATTTTTCTCCTCTCTGTCAGTAGTAGAGCTGCTGTGTCTCATTGCAAGTTTCTTCCCTAGCTCTTAGTCGGCAGAGAGGAGAGGTTGGATCAGGGTGAAACCACTCAAAATGTTTGTTTAATCTGTTTGCTCTGGAGTGCACAACATTATGCAGCAGAGCTGGGCACTTTTCAGACTATAGTTCATGGTAAGCGAGAAACATTTTTGGCTAACAGACTGCTGCTTCACAAAGCTTTTAAGCAAGCCAGACACACTAGGAAAATTAGTACAGATGTAACCCAGTAACTCCTCCTCCCCTATGCAAAAAAAAAAAAAAATGTAGGAAACCTACAGCATCAAGGGTTAAATGTTACAAAGTCCTGTGCCATACATACTCTAAATCTTTTTTTATGAAACAATTTCCCTATTACTTTGCAGCTCCCTCCTCCCACGTTTGTATGAAATTGGCACTATTAAATTTTGATTAAGAACTTAAAGGCATTATGATATGTTTAGCTTCATTGTAACAAGGAAGAATAATAAACCAAATTAAAACTGCAGCCTTCCCTCCTTGGATGTGGTCCAAGAACACAATTACTTTCAGTTGTCTTGGAATGCGCATCCTACAGGGCAAACCACTTCCTTCGAGCAATTCTTTCTCTCTGCTTAAAATTACAAATTTCTCCCTTCTTCCCCTTTTCAGGGCTAGAGACAGATCAGTGCTGTGATAACTGGACAATCATGGTCATAATTACACATGGAAGGGAGAGGAGGGGGGGTGGGGGGGGCAGAAGGCAGCCTCCTTGTCTTCTAATCTGAACTTGCTCCAACTCTACTCTCTGCCATGATAACCGGAATGGTTTGAAGCAGAGATCCTCGCAGGCCTTCAAGCTGTATATTTCTCTTGCCATCTCTCTTTAGAATCAAGCCATTGCAGTGGCAATCTTCTGCCCAAGAGACACGAACCGCAACTCCTGTCCAAACACGTTAAAAGTTCCAGCTGGTAGGTACTATTTTACTGGGTTACTTCAGTGGGTCTCACACACCTGCAGGGGCTGAAAAACCCTATTGTAACCCTGTTTTGAGCTAGCTGCTAACCAAGGGCGGATTCTGGGTAAAGATTGGCCCGGGGATTTTCCCCAAAACCGGCCCAGAAGATACCCCGTGGTCTGCCGAGTGAGGCTCTGTCGCGGCCGCACTCGGCAGACCGTGTGACCAGAGCGACCGGCCTACCGGGGAATGCCCGATCCCCCGATAGGCCAATGCACCCCTGCAGCTAACTACCCATGGGAATATAATTGAATTTTTATATCTTGAAGCTGGCTTTGATCTCAGAAATTTGCACACAGTCTCTTGGACCACAGGGTCAGGTTCTTTTACTGGTGGGGTGGAAGGAATTTCTCCTTCAAGGCCCTGGTGGCAGAAGTGACACTGTAATCATTTTGCCTGGAAGAGGTGCAACTCCTTTGCCACTGTGGATGACGCAGGAGACAATAAAACGTAGGAGACTCGGATGATGTATTAGACAAGATTGACAAATTAAAGAGTAGCAAATCACCTGGACCAGATGGTGTACATCTCAGGGTTCTGAAGGAATTAAAAAATGAAATTTCAGATCTATTAATTAAAATTTGTAACCTATCATTAAAATCATTCATTGTACCTGAAGACTGGAGGGTGGCCAATGTAACTCCAATATTTAAAAAAGGCTCCAGGGGCGATCCGGGTAACTATAGACCAGTGAGCCTGACTTCAGTGCCAGGAAAAATAGTGGAAACTATTCTAAAGATCAAAATCACAGAGCATATAGAAAGACATGGTTTAAAGGAACGTAGTCAGCATGGATTTACCCAAGGGAAGTCTTGCCTCACAAACCTGCTTCATTTTTTTGAAGGGGTTAATAAACATGGATAAAGGTGAACTGGTAGATGTAATTATTTGGATTTTCAGAAGGCGTTTGACAAAGTCCTTCATGAGAGGCTTAGAAAGAAAAATAAAAAGTCATGGGATAGGAGGTGATGTCCTTTCATGAATTACAAACTGGTTAAAAGGCAGGAAATAGAGAGTAGGATTAAAAGATCAATTTTCTCAGTGAAAAAGGGTAAACAGTGGAGTGCCTCAGCGATCTGTACTTGGACCAGTGCTTTTAATTATATTTATAAATGATCTGGAAAGGAATATGACGAGTGAGGTAATCAGATTTGCAGATGATACAAAATTTTTCAGAGTAATTAAATCTCAAGCGGATTGTGATAAAATGCAGGAAGACCTTGTGAGACTGGAAAATTGGGCTTCCAAATGACAGTTGAAATTTAATATGGACAAATGCAAGGTGATGCATATAGGGAAAAATAACCCTTACTGTAATTACACAATGTTAGGTTCCATATTAGGAGCTACCACCCAGGAAAGAGATCTAGGCATCATAGTGGATAACACTTTGAAATCATTGGTTCAATGTGCTGCAGCAGTCAAAATAGCAAACAGAATGTTAGGAATTATTAGGAAGGGAAAGGTGAATAAAACGGAAAATGTTATAATGCCTCTATATCGCTCCATGGTGAGACCATACCTTGAATACTGTGTACAATTCTGGTCGCCGCATCTCAAAAAAGATAGAATTGCGATGGAGAAAGTACAAAGAAGGGCGACCAAAATGATAAAGGAGATGGAACAGCTCCCCTATGAGGAAAGACTAAGGAGGTTAGGGCTGTTCAGCGTGGAGAAGAGACGGCTGAGGGGGGATATGATAGAGGTCTTTAAGATCATGAGAGGTCTTGAACGAGTAGATGTGAATCGGATATTTACACTTTCGGATAATAGAAGGACAAGGGGGCATTCTATGAAGTTAGCAAGTAGCACATTTAAGACTAATCGGAGAAAATTCTTTTTCACTCAACTCACAATAAAGCTCTGGAATTTGTAGCCAGAGGATGTGGTTAGTGCAGTTAGTGTAGCTGGGTTCAAAAAAGGTTTGGAAACGTTCTTGCAGAAGAAGTCCATTAATTGCTATTAATCAAGTTTCCTTAGCTAATAGCCACTGCTATTAATTGCATCAGTAGCATGGGATCTTCTTGGTGTTTGGATACTTGCCAGGTTCTTGTGACCTGGTTTGGCCTCTGTTGGAAACAGGATGCTGGGCTTGATGAACTCTTGGTCTGACCCAGCATGGCAATTTCTTATGTTCTTATTTTCTTATGTGTACTGTATACAGTTCTGGTCGACGCATCTAAAAAAATATATAGTTGCAGTGGAGGAGGTACAGAGAAGGGCAACCAAAATGATAAAAGGGCTAGATCAGCTCCCCTATGAGGAAAGGTAAATCAGCTCCCCTATGAGGAAGGCTAAAGAGGTTAGGGCTGTTCAGCTTGGAGAAGGGATGGCTGAGGAGGGATTTGATAAGAGTTTTTTAAAATCATGAGAGATCTAGAATGGGTAAATGTGAATTGGTTTATTACTCTTTCGGATAACAGAAGGACTAGGGGCACTCCATGAAGTTAGCAAGTAGCACATTTAAAACTAATTGGAGAAAATTATTTTTCACTCAACGTACAATTACACTGTGGAATTTACCGCCAGAGAATGTGGTTAGTGCAGTTAGTGTAGCTGGGTTTAAAAAAAGGTTTGGATACGTTCTTGGAGGAGAAGTCCATTAACTGCTATTAATCAAGGTGATTTAGGGAATAGTCACTGCTATTACTGGCATCAGTGGCATGGGATCTTCTTAGTGTTTGGGTGCTTGCTGGGTACTTGTAGCCTGGATTGGCTGCTGTTGGAAACAGGTTGCTGAGCTTGATGGACCCTTGGTCTGACCCAGTGTGGCAATTTCTTATGTTCTTCCCAATTTTTGCAACAGGGTAGACAGCCAGATAGGTGTGGACAATATGACGAGAGATCTATCAAAGGTCAAGGAATGGTCTAAGGTCTGACAACTGAAATTTAATGCCAAAAAAATGCAGAGTTATGCATTTAGGCTGCAAAAACCAAGGGAGAGACATAATATTGGGGGTGAAATTCTTTTAAGCACAAAAGAAGAGTGGGATCTGGGGGGTGATTGTATCTGATGATCTTATAATGAATGAACAGGTGGATAAAGCAATGGCAAAGGCCAGAAAAATGCTTGGCTGCATAGGCAGAAAAAGGGATGTGATATTGTTTATATACTTATTACTTATATACTTTTGATGGCAGATAAAGACCAAAATGCTCTATCTAGTCTGCCCAACAAGTTTTTTGTTTTTTTTAAAGTAGTAGCAACTGCTGCCCCCAAGCCTTCTGTTAAGGGTAGTAGCAACTGCCGCTCCATGCAGGGTACCCCCCAAGAAGAAATGTAAACATTAGATGTAATAGAAACATCACATATTTCTTCATTTTCATTCTCTAGCCAGCAGCTAGGGAATGAAAACGGAGGGTGTTTGTCCCACACCCTTTTGAATTCCATCACCGTTCTTGGAGACTATACCTTTAAAAGAATATAAACCGGTTGGCGTCGGTTCAGAAGGTGGTTACTAAAATGATCATATGGGGAGAGACTTGGAGATCTAAACATGCATACCCCAGAGGAAAGGTGAGACAGGGGAGATATGACAGAGGCATTTAAATACCTCCAAGGTTTGCATGCACAGGAGGTGAGGCTCTTTCAAAGGGAAGGGGGCATGGGATGAGGATGAAAGGAGGTAGAAGTAATCTTATGAAATATTTCTTTATAAAGAGGGTAGTGGATGCATGGAATAGACTCCCAGCGGACAAAAATTGTATCTGAATTCAAGAAAGCATGGGATAAACACAGGGGATTTCTGAGGGAAGCAATGGGAATTGTAAAGCTAAATTAGTTGGGTAGATGTGCAGACTAGATGGACCATTCGGCCTTTTGCTGCCATCACGTTTCCCTGTTTCCTCTTCAAAGTTCCCAGTCATCTTATTGTAATGGTACAACATGTGAGGGAGAAACAGATATTTTCAGGGAAGAGGGTGCAGGAGAGTAGATATGATGCACACAGAGAGAACATAATACTCTCCAGTCCATAAATCATTTTCATACTGGATCGACACTAGCATGAAAGAAGGGGTATTATTCTGATTACTGCTTATCAGATAGGTGTATGTTTCCCGTGGCAGGAAGACTCAGAATTTTAGCGGCCACACCACTTCCTAGCTAAGGAGAAAATAACTGAGAAAATGCCAGCGATAGGAAGGTTTACAGCTAAAGGGATCCCTCGGCTCTAATCACGTCCTGCAAATACACCCACAGTCCCCCACCGGCAGCGCAGTTTCCTCCAGCAATTCAAGTTGTGCTCCTCTCATTTCAGAGCACTGCACTATGTAATTTAATGACACCGCGCTTGATCTGAAATGAACTCGCTAATTAATAATTGCACCGAGTGTTTTTCTTAATTTACACACAATTCATCTGCTCTGCCACTTTCACCATGCAAGTGTAACCCCACATTACAAGAATAAATAAATAAAGAATCAGAAAACTGGGCTGGGAGTCAGCGTGTTTTACCAAAAAGATGATTTGTTACAGAGGACTGAGGAATGTAACTGCTATAAGCAGGGATCAGTTTTGCTCACACAACTTCTCTCATTTTGTCAAGATTTTGTATAAAGAAAGAAAAGAGAGTTGAGTTTCTGGGGAACATAGGAAGGAAGGCGTTCATTGCCCTGACATCCAACACACACAACGCCAGTGATGAACACTCCTGCTGAGCATGCACACCTGCTGCTGCTGAATACATCTGGATTTAAATATATCACCAGCAAGCGTAATCCCCGGATTCGGATCCAGCTAGTCTGCAGCTCCAGTAAGGGGAGCTGCGGACTGGAACGCTTCATAAAACTTTCATCCTCTCTCCTAACACAAGGCTCAATGTACTAAGTTGTGGTAAAAAAAAAACCAAAAACAACAACAACTAATCAGTTTATAACATGCATTATCAGCTTATTTTACCACAGGCGTTATCTGATAGAAAACAAATATGTTAAATGCCCTCAGTCCATAAATAAAGGCCTCCTAAACCCCCCCCCCCCCCACCATGTGAAACATTATTCTCTCCCTCCGCTGAATAAAAGATCCCCCTCCCTGCCAAGTGCAGCATTGGTCCCCAGGGGGCCAATTTCCTCCCCCCCCCCCTCCAGTTTAACCCTAATCCGGTGTACGGTGCTATCTGGTAACCCGATGTGGTTTGTTTTAAATCTCTTTTAATAATAATGACCTGCTCATCATAAATTTGCATGCATCCCAGCTCATGAATATTTTTTTACAGGTAAGCCCACATTACCACGTACAAATGCACGCGTGCTTTAATGCATTGCCCCATCATGACACAACTGGCGCTTCCAGTCTGCTCAGTAATGGCTGCCACACATTGCAAGGATATATCCCAGTCGTCAGCCACAGCTACCTGTAGGATATCACCACGTTTACAAGTCACTTTTTCTTTTCTTCCTCATTGGTTCTCCGCCACCCTGGTCCAATGAACATATAAGATCCCGTACTTACTCCATCACCCCTATCTTCTCTGCACACCCAAATCCTAATCGATAAGACTGAAGCCATGCAACAGGAGCTCAGAGGACGTGAATCTATCCAAAATGCAAGCCTCTGTAAACAGCAAACAAGCTTTAACTAATGGACATTTATGCGTTAAGGTACTTTATTTTCAGTTTTATGATCTATAAGCAGTATGGTGTACTCAACCTGGCTGGGCTCATGAGCAGCAAATTGACAGCAAAATTGCTATTAAGATTTTGCGCCAACACAACATGAGGATAGCAATAAGCAATTAAGTCAGACAGCTGCTGAGCAGAGGGCCTCACCGGCTGAGAATTTCATGCACACAACCAAAATATCTGTGCACATAAATCAGGGAGAGCAGGGAAGAGAAGGAATGGCAGGGAGGGAAAAAACCCCCCAAACCCATGACAACTCATGAGTGAAACTAAAATGTGAACGTAGACCCTGTCGATTGCTGAAATGTGGTGGACCGCTCCGAGATTTGCCCATGGGTGCACCTGTAAATTAACACATTGTAGCAGCTGGACATTTACACATACCTGGAGATGAAGCACTGAAGTGGAATAAAGCACATTACTGTTTATTGCATGCCCTTTGCTGCTAGCTGGTTAGAGGGGACACATCATGCCTTCCCCCTCAAATATATTTCAGGTTATTGACACTCCCATTCTCCCAATATACTAGAAAATCACTATTTCAATTTTGCAAAACACCAGTAAAACGGCTCTGGCAGTTCCAACCTCATAGTGGTTGCCGAAATGTCATGCACCTAACACCACCTTAGCTTCAGTGTGTAAACAGCAATACTTAAAACTACAAAAAGGTATTATCAGCTGTAAGACACCGTGCATCATTTTGATTTGTTTAGTTTGGTTCACTTGCTTTCCAGACTGCTTTTTCAGTATATAGAATCAATCAATTTGCATGATGGTTCAGACGTTATCCTCCAGCAGGGCATCCTTTTGCAGAAAGTATTGCACGATTGGCCCATGTGCAATAATCACATTATGCAGGCAGCATGCGTTTTAATCACCAGAGATCTCAACAATGGCAAGTAGGTCGTATCGTCTCTATGCATCTCTGCTTGCTGTGCATAGTGCTAATGTGGGAGACAATCTTACCTACAAGCACAAGCGATAGTGCAAGCAGGAAAGAAAGCAGAGCAGGCAACTGACAATTTATACAGGCAAGAAAGAAAAACTCATTTATGTCTGATACGGTTTAATAAGGCTCCCAGGTAATGTAAATAGCTTCATCGCTATACGGGCAGAGCAATTAAGATTAAATCTAATCACGGCTGCCTATACAATCTGATTATGTTTCTCTCTTTGGTCCCTCTTGTGTACAAGACCATACGGGGAAGTGCAGGCCAATCTTGGTTCATGTTACCAATATTTTGTGGATTTTACTGCCTGATGCATCAAAAAAAAATAAATGCAAAAACCTTGTTTCTGCAATCTTGTTGCCTTCTCAGTCTTGGGTACAGTAGCTTGCATGCAATAGCATCGCTGGATTAAATGTCCCTGGGCACCTGCTGGTGGAACTTTTAGCTAGCGGCGGCACAACGGTGCTGCTGAACCGGTTCTGTGTTTCGCCGATCCCAAAGATGCCCTTTAGCATTCAGAGGCGGTTTAGCTGGTTTTACCACTCGGATTTAGTAAGATTTACCGGAGACGTACGCCAGCCTGCATGCAGCGCAGGGGTGAAAACACAACACTGGTCTGCAATCCTCTGAAGCAAACACCTGTTGTGACCACTTTCTGTATCCTTGTGCTGATGTAGCTAAGGGTACGAAGAAACCACAAGGCAGCTCAGGGGGAAGCAGAAAGAACCGCACGAGAATGGGTTTCCCCCACAAAATCGGGGCCTTATTCACTGTACATTACCAGGGTCGGCACACAAACCACCCCCCTCCTGAGCCTGCAAAGCCGGCCTGCTGCAAGTCACCCAGCTTGCAGCGTCTGTCACTTCTCCCTCCTGCGGCCTGTGGTTTCCACAGAAACACAATGAGGGGGCTTTATTCAGGAAATGTTATTGGCGTGCCGATATGTACAGTTATGGCTCACAGCCCCTACAGGCACCAGGCAGGCCCAAACCCTTGTTAAGCGCACCGTCTCCTCGCTCAACCCCCCCAGGCTCTGGAACTCCCCCAACCGAGACCAAACCTGCCTCCAGCATGTTAACATTCCAACGTACAGTAAAAAACACGGGTTTCTCACCACGCCTACCCTTCTCAGCCAGCAACACTGCCATGGTCTCCCCTAGGAAGCAGAACACTGCCAATCCCCTTCCTATGCCCCTCTCCTCAACACTTCTCCCTAGGCTCCACCATTGTCAGCACAGGTATCTAGCATGCAGTGTACGGATCCTCTGCCCTTGCATCTTATGTCACTTTTTTTGTATCATGTACCTACACTTCTACATCATACTTTTTCTTCTCTCTCTTTCCACATATTAGTTCATGTATTACAGTTCACTTACTTTGCCTCGTGGCTGTTTACCTCTCTATAATCCTGTGCCTTGCTCTGAATATTCCAGTAAGAGAGCAAGTAATAAATCCTTGCAATTAATAAATGCCAAAATAGTGCACAAAAAGATCAACATTTAAAGATAACTGGCTAGCTAAACAGCTCCTCCCTGTTACACCCCCATCCCACCCACCACTTAGCCGGCTACGTGGCGGCTGCTAAAAGCAGCAGAATATTGAAACGCACTAGTTAGCCGGTTAAGTCCTTAGTTATCCGGCTAAGTGGCGCTGAATACGGGCCTCCCCATGCTTAAAATTAAAAAAGAAAGAAAAAAGTAAGATTACAGGGCACATAATGGACAAGTTCTAGGTATTGATGTTGTTCCTTGTCAGATTAGATTTCTGGCCTGGTACCAAGACACGCAGCACTCAAAGTAGAAACGAAAACTGAGGCAGGAAGAGCGGAAAAACCTCCAAGCCTCAAATCTCTTAAACAGGAAGGACACTTAACATAGAAACTCCTCTGCATTGGGTCACCAGACAGATCTATCCCCTGGAGGAGTGACTGAGGCCTGCCAGAATCTTCCTTAACCTTACGCAGGGACGCCCCAATCCTCTGTGAAGGGGTACCAAGGCTCTCACGTGGAGAACAATTTCCATAAAAAGGATTACAAGAATAAAATAACTCAACCGAGGTCCATCAGGCAGGCAGACCTGCCAGACTCCTATCCCTTCAATAATTAGGAAAAAATAAAAGGGCAGGAGGCAGAAAGCTCCTGTCCTCTGGAAATTCGGCTAACTAAAAATCCACGAGGATTGATGGTGCTTGAGGATGATAAACATCTAGGACACACCATCTGCGGCTCCCACGTGGGGGAGAAAAAAAACAAAGCCTCTCTTCACTAATTTCTGCACTGAACCTCCCTCCAGTTAAGTTGTTTACTCCTTCTTGGTTAAGGAAACCAGAGGTTCCCTACCCATGGAATGGTTCTTTTTCACTCAACGCACAATTAAACTCTGGAATTTGTTGCCAGAGGATGTGGTTAGTGCAGTTAGTATAGCTGTGTTTAAAAAAGGATTGGATAAGTTCTTGGAGGAGAAGTCCATTACCTGCTATTAATTAAGTTGACTTATGTAATAACCACCGCTATTACTAGCAATGGTAACATGGAATAGACTTAGTTTTTGGGTACTTGCCAGGTTCTTATGGCCTGGATTGGCCACTGTTGGAAACAGGATGCTGGGCTTGATGGACCCTTGGTCTGACCCAGTATGGCATTTTCTTATATTGCTCTTAACAAACCAGAAGACCTATTAAACAAAGGATAGTGCCCCGCCTCCTCCCTCAACTACCCAAAAGCTAAATGGGAATAAATCCTGAAGGCCCAACTTAACCAAAGGGTCAGCACAGGGATTCAAGGGTAGTATTACAGACTGCCATATAGAAGACCTGGATTTCATTCCCAAACCAGCCAGGGGATGATGTGGAAACAGCATCCACATCCCTTGGTGGAGGAAAAGTCTCCGCTATTGCTCAGTGATGACACCTGTTGTCATCCTTAGGGTTCAGGTTAGCTGGGATCTGGCGAGAATCACTACTTGTGCTCCCCTAGGGACTGTCATTGTGATGGCCGGGCTGTGCCCGAATGATGATGTAAAAACAGGGCCTCACTAGGTCCCTGCTAAGTTCTATTCTTTTCAAAGATCAAATGGGTGGGATAAGGGTAAGAGGAGCAAACCATCCGTTCCTCAGCTACCCCATGTAGGCTCCTGTAGTGGTTGCTGCCTGTTTCCTATAAAAGGCAGGGACCCCTACTGACAGTGTGGATTTTTTTATTTATTTAGATCATTCTATATCACTTCAAAGCAGATTACATTCACATACTATAGGTATTTCCCTACCCCTGCAGGGCTCACAATCTAATTTTGTACCTCAGGCAACAGAGGACAAAGCAACTTGCCTAACATCACAAGGAGTGACAGTGGGATTTGAACACTGGTTTCCGTGGCTTGTAGCCCACTGCTCTAACCACTAGGCCACTCCTTGAGGCTTAGTTTGGTTTAAAAGGAGTCTGGAGTGTTTCTATTTAGTTCCTGCTTCTTTTCCATTTTGAGTTTGCTCTGAGGCAAGAAGAACTCCTAGACCCTACACAATAGTGTCTAGATCATGGAGAAGAGTTACAGAGCTGTGTGTTCTGTTTCCTTTTGAGGAGGAACTTACTTTCCATTTGTGGATTCAGTTAAAGGAATTTTTCAACCCACCCTTCCTTCTCTTTTGGATTTGGTTGACGTCTCTGATACTATTGTTCTATCAAAGCCTCTCCACCTCAGAGAGTCAGTTCCCCCACTCAAGGTTTGGAAGGAGAACTGGACATCTATTCAATGTTAAGGAGTAAAGGAGAGTGGGCACCCCTACTGCCACATCCCCTGAAGATATCCACCAGATATTTTGGGGAAGGAGCTGGAAGTGCCCTTCAGGTACAACAAGGAGTGAAAGAAACCACTGGAGTACGAGACTTTAATACCAAGACATCTGATCAAAGGTATTGTATGTTGGGGATTGAATTTGATCCGCCATCCTTCCAGTGTGGAAACCCCTTAGGAGGAAGCTCGAAAACTATCCCTAAAGAGGGAGGGATCTAGTTGGGAAATCCATTGCTGAAAGAAACTGCAGAGTCACAGATTTGCCAGGAATAAGTTGTGTAATGGGTTGCATTGAGAAAGGACTTGTCAACAGTACTGTATTGCTTCTTACACTCATCTATTAGTAAACTATGTTGGAACCTCACTATGCGTCCACATGATTAGTACTATCTGCTAGAGAGACTGTGAAAGCATGCCCAGGACCTAGGAGAGTATTCTCCCCCTCTATGGGGGAATCCTGAGAAACCTGGTGCTAGGAGACTGAGAAGTGAAGATAGCTTAAGCCCCAAGATTATCTGTGAGCCCGTGGACTCCTAAAGAGAACTACAGCCTAGGGGTTACATAAAAAATAGGGGAGAAAAAAACCCAAACAGATATAATTGTGAAAGAAGGCTCATGGTGCTGTAGCCCAGCAGAGGCTGGTTCTGACTAAGCTGGGAGCACAGAGGAGGAAGAAGAAGAAACTACCGGCCAGTTGAGACTGTGTATCTCTAAAGCAGCCTGAGGCTTCTGTTCAGATCGGGCTTCCCAGGTGCAATGCTGCTGCAGAAAGTCTAAATAAAAGGATAAAGGCACCGGCTTCCTTTCAAAGGGATAAGACTACTCAGCCAAAGCGGTAATTCAGGCACTCGGAAACGGAAACCGGCAAGCATCAACAGCAAGAGCTTAAAAGCCAGGTAAATCTCCGTCAGTAAGAGAGAATATGGGTCAGCTGTCAGGTGGGCAAGCAGAGATGCCTGCCTGGGTTTGTCTGAATCTTCTGTACACATCCAGCAGGGCCACCTCTGAGCAACCAGGCTGGCAATGCCTCTGGAGAAACAGAGAGGGGGACTGAGCACGTTTCATAGCAGGAGCCAAGGAGGAAACGGGGGGGAAGGGGGCTGGACATGTTAAACACATAATTACCAAGTCTTTATTTTTTAAGAGAACTGAACTGACTCTTTCAAGATGTTACAAGGCGTGATGAGTGACGCGGAACACTTAATTCTCGGCATTTCAGGCTGCCAGTCAGGTCCAATGGGCCTGGCAAGCGAACTCCGACACCTAAAACCGGTGACCTGAATGCCGCTAGCGGAGAATCCTGACGAGCACAGTGCCGCCTTACCGGAACCGCTACGGTGCGCGCTGCGCAAAGAAACAGGAGCGGGTCAGGACGAAGGGCGTTGCCTCCGGAAAACAAAAACGCTCTGGGAGATGAGGAACCGGGCCCGGGTGTAGGGTTGGGCAATGTGGGCAACTGCCTCCAGAGCCAGATACTTTTATGGGCCGCAGTCAGAGCATCGCTGCCGCGGGAGCGTTTACTCTCCTCCAGTGCCGCCGGCTGGAGGCCGGGAGCAGCCACTGAAGATGAAGGCAAACTCGGCGCCACCGCCCACTGACGGAGTCTGTGTGGGAGCCCTGCCCCCTTGCTGGGGTTACCATGGTAACAGGAAGCCCGTACGGTGGGAGGGGGGGGGGGCAGGGCGCCGCGGGGCCGGTGAAAGCAGGAGGAGGACCCCTGATTTGGAGTTGGTAGCATGGAAAGAGAATGCCATTCCCTTCTCTTGTACTGGATTCCCTGTAACTGCAGGGCAGTCTGGTGTGCGGCACCCTGAAGAGAAAACACCTAAGCTATACAACAAATAAATGTTTAATGTACTGTAAATGTCTTCTGCTGCCATATTCTGGCAGCATATACCCTCTGGTAACATCTTAATACGTGACATACTGTATGTAACCTCCTACAATTTGGTGTTAGGGCCCAAATTGGTGCAGGAGATCTACTCAGTCCCAGGGCTAAGTCCCAATTTCTCTAGCGTCAATCTTTTCAACCCCGGGGCATGGATTCTCTCGATGGGGGGAGGGGGGTGGGTCCTTAATCTCCTGGACCAAGGCAAGCAGGGAAAAACTACTAAAGTCCCTCCTCTCTCTCTCTCTCCCATGGACGTTCTCACTGTCTGTTGGCTCATTTGGTGGGTTCCCACTCTTAGAAGAACAGGCAGGATAACTTGAATGGTGTTTAAACGAAAGTTTACTGTAACCAAAAATAAATATGAAAGTCTATTTAAAAAAAAAAAAATTAATCAATGTCCATGAATCTTCAGAAAATAAACCACAAAAGGTCCACAGTGGCTCTTCCCACTGCTGTTCTCTGAGCCAGTACCCCCTATGGGGTGGGGACCTCTTCAACAACCACTCTCCTGGGCGACTGAGAGTGGGCTCTTGGCAAAAAGGCCAGGCCTCGGTCTCTCTGACGGGTCACAAAACTCCCTGGACCTTGGATGGAAACATCGCCAGAATGCCAAACTGCTCTCAAAACTGCTCTCTCTACGAGCCACACATACCCCCCACTTCAGGGGGGTAGTAGGGCAGATCAGATTCCTAACCTGGAACAAGACCTCTCCTTTAAAAAGTCTCTTTACTCCCACTGCCCTGTTCCCTACTTGATTAAGCCAGGAGGGGCCTAGGAAAGGACTCCTCTCCTCAGCTCTAGCTGCCTTTACTGCCCATTCTCAACCCCAATATATAGGACAGAGCTGACCAATCCTGGGAGGAGGACACATCTAGTGATAATCGGAAAAAAAAACCAAACAAACAACTTCAGGCCTCTTAGGGTTGATCAAAACAGGCAGGACTCAATGGATGGGTGTTCAAACAAATATTTACTGATACTGACTGGAGGACAATCAATAAAGTGAATAAGCGAAATGCCCAAATACACCCAGATTCCTTGTCTTTAGTGTGGCACAGGTTTAAATGATGTATCCCTCTGTGGAAGTGACCCTTTTTTCTGAAACTTGGAAGTTGTAATCCATCCATGATGCGAAACGAATGTCTATCCCAAGGGGGCCGGGGTATCCTAACCAGGGCGGATGTCTCTTTTCCCAAACAGTACCTGACCGCACCATCTTCACCTGCCGGTGTCCCGTGTCCCAGGGTGCACACTCCGGTGGGGGGGGGGTGTCCTGATGGTCTTCTTCTCCAAACCCCTCTTTGAAAAATAGATCTCTCGCTGGGCAAAAAAAAAAGAGTGAAGGGCACCAAAAACCACCTTCCTTGCCACAAAACAGAAAAATATACCAAAAAGGGTTTTGCTGGCTGGGCACTGCAACCTCCTCTTGATGGGGGTGTACAGGACCCCGCCTGCACCTCTGGAGAGGGGGCTACAGCCTCCCAGAAGGTGCAGATCAAACCAGCCAAAATCCTCACTTTCAGTCTAGGGAAAGTTACAAACATCACTGCGTCCCTCTCGCCTGTCACCTGGCAGGGCCAGTGTGTCTCTCCCTTCTTTTGCTAAAGCTGAGGGCCTAACGTGGGAGAGTACGCCGAAACGCACCCTTCCTTCTTGAAATCAAAACTGCACGGCCTCCCTAGCCCCCCCTGTGCCTATTCCTGCACGCCTGCGGGGGAGGAGCAGTATTGCATGGCCTAGCCTGCAATGCAGATGTCTAAACAGGGCTGGGGACTAAGTCCCAGGTGTCTCTACATATGTATAATATGATGTATATTTTATTTATTCATTTATTTAGGTGTTTCGGTTTAGAAAATCATACACACATATGTATACTTCTTTTCTTTTCTTTTTTGGTGACAGTAAGGCTGCAATGCTTCTCAATGCGCCGACCGTCCCAAGCATCTCTAAGAATTGCCACAGAAGGCTGTGCTTACCAGCGACGAATCTGATCGGTATTACAATGTCATGCCTGTCCTCCCCAGGGAAGGAAAGAAACAACCTGCTCTTCACGTTTAAATTCACTCATTTCAGCTGAAGAATCTGTCATTTTTATAACCTGATCATTTTTTTTTTTTTTTTTTTTAAATAAGCATTCAAACCATTCTCAGGCCTCCCACTCCAGATAGCCATTCTGCCTGCCACCACACCCGCATCCCTGGCCTCACCGCCACTTAAAAACGAACCAGAGTGGGCTATATCCGCTCGGCCGCAGGGCATCATCAAGCAACGGAATCTGCGCTCCAAGAGGCAGAACCAACTGAGCCATTGCTTGGAGGCGAGCCCATGATGCAAAGAGGTCACCTGCTTTAAGATGCCACAAGAAAGTGACTCTTTAAAAACAAGAGCCACCATCTGAAAGAGGATGAACAGAGAGAAGAGGGCAGCCTTCGTGTGAGCGCTGACGCATCTGTGTTCACTGTGCAGAGAGTGGGCTCTGTGGCTTAGGCTGCCGAGTTCTGGGCTTGCGGAGTGGGGGGGGGACCCAGGACCGGACGCGCTATCCCCCAGGGCTGGTTAGGCCTAGGCACCTGGCTGGGATAGAGGGAAGGCAGCTACTGCACCGGTAGCGGCCCCTACTGTCCAACCAGCGGTAATGAGGGGGTGCTTAAGAGATGGTGCCCTTCCAGCATAGGCTACCTGAGCTACCTGGGAAGAAGTCAGGAAGTTAGCTGGATAAAGGGTCAAGGATATTCACAGGAGCACTGCTGATCGGGCACACCACTGAACCCAGCCGCATAAAGTCCAGTTAGCCGGATAAGCTGAGGATTGCTGTCTGCCTAACTTAACTCCACCCTGGAACCGCTTCCAACTTATCTAGCTAACCTTTACCTGGCTGAACAGTCATTCAGAGCAGCGAGAAATTAAAAACCCATGGTTTGTCCAGCTAAGTGCCAAACTTAGCTGGACAAACCGTTTGAATACTGACCTCAAGAATTTCCACCCAGAAGCAAAGAAGCCTGTTTTCTGAGATGTGCGTGTCCACAATTCACACAGATACATGGATCTGGACCCCCGCCCATCTCCCCAGAAATAAAACACTCATATCAGAGTCCTCATGTACCGCCTGACATGTCCTGAATGCCTGATGTTGATAAAACACAAACACAAAAGTTTTAGGGATGCACACACAGAACTGGCTGGCAATCTCATAAGCCCTCTTTCTCTTCAGAAAGTAGGTTAAAAAAAAAAGGAGGCAAGAAAATATGCAAATGTATGCAGGTGCCAGAAGAGCTGAGCAGGATATCTGAACTCATCACGCAAGCTCATCTTCACATTGGGGCGGATTTTCAGAGCCCTGCCCGCGTAAATCCGCCCAAAACCGGGCGGATTTAGGCGAGCAGGGCCCTGCGCGCCGGTAAGCCTATTTTACATAGGCCTACCGGCGCGCGCAGAGCCCCGGGACTCGCGTAAGTCCCGGGGTTCTCCGAGGGGGCGTGTCGGGGGCGTGTCGGGGGCAGTCCCGGTCGTCACGGCGTTTTCAGGGCGTGTCGGCAGCGTTTTGGGGGCGGGTATGGGGGCATGGCTACGGCCCGGGGCGGTCTGGGAGCGTGGCCACGTCCTCCGTACCCGCCCCCAGGTTGCGGCCCGGCGCACAGGAGGCCCGCTGGCGCGCGGGGATTTACGCCTCCCTCTGGGAGGCGTAAATCCCCCAACAAAGGTAAGGGGGGGGTATAGACAGGGCCGGGCGGGTGGGTTAGGTAGAGGAAGGGAGGGGAAGGTGAGGGGAGGGTGTTAGAGGATTCCCTCTGAGGCCGCTCCGATTTCGGAGCGGCCTCGGAGGGAACGGGGGTAGGCTGCGCGGCTCGGCGCGCGCCGGCTATACAAAATCGATAGCCTTGCGCGCGCCGATCCAGGTTTTTTAGTAGATACGCGCGGCTCCACGCGTATCTACTAAAATCCAGCGTACTTTTGTTTGCGCCTATTCGCGCTCCTTTTAAAATCCGCCCCATTGTGAGCATCTGCGTACTGGCACCAGTTAAAACGCCGGGACGTTAGCCAATGAAGGGTGGAAGAGGGGAGGGGGCTAAGTCTATCAAGGTGTGCTTTTTCCCACAGGCACACAGGAGCCGGATCTTGGCTCTGGCATTCAGTGCTTGTGCTGTACGTCCATCCTGTACATCTGTTTACGCAGCTTATCCTATAGGAAATTGCCCTGTGACACAAGGGGCACCAAATGCTAAGGGAGACTTTGCTAACCCCTCACACCAGGCTGATGGGAAAAGGTTCATCATCTTGCCTGGGCTACCTGAAGAGGAAACATGGCGTTTCCAGATTTTAAAGCAAAGCAATTTAGACCCGCAATCGAACCACGTTCCACGCAGCGTGTCTTAACTCCAACAGCGATTTCAAGTGCATCACAAAAGCCAGCAGTTGGAGGAACAGAACTGGTATCTCTGCGACTTCCAAGCAGTAACACTATTGTGAAAACTTCAATTTCTGCTTCAAACGTGTCACATTCTCATCCTTCTGTAACCGTACATCATCAGGAGCAAAGGTCAGGCTTGCGTCTTTATTGTTTGCTTTTTTTTTTTAGCCACTGGAAGCCTTTCACTCTGCAATGATGCGCACATAGAGTAACATTCTCTTTCTGTGCATAAACGCTTTCAGCCGTAAAAGTTCTCTCTCTCCTGTGGTTTGCATGTTTAATTTCTTTTTTTAATTTCACAAGTCCATCTCCTCTAACCAACATGGCGTGTGTTTTCAAGGTTAATAGCAGAACGTGACGAGTAATGGCAAAACACTTTTTTTTACCTTAGGTTCTTTCAACAAAATGGTTCCTGGGACACTCGGACATAAAATCAAATAATGGGTTTTATTGCACATCTGAGCTGAATTTCATGGCGCAGCAGCAGAATGGCTTTCCAATAAGCACAGAACTTGTATTTTTTTTTTTTTTTTTTATCTGAAGCACTGCAGCGGTTATATTACCAGCCGAAGCTAGATTTTAAATCATTTTTATTACAAGACAAAAACAATAATAAAAAAAAAAATTAGACCCAGTGCTTACTGGTGTCCCTCGAAAGCAAGTTTTATCTTTTGCCACCGTACCTGCCTCCCGTTGCACTTTTGCTTCATTTCCTGAGCCAGCACGTGCAATCACAGGACATGTCGAAGCACTCCGAAATTATTCTACAACGTGCTAACGTAATAACTTACGGAGAGTATCCATAAAACTATCAGCAGTTCCTGTAAAAGTAGCCCAGGGTGATCAAACCTGTTTTATGCAAATACGGAGTGCTCTCTTTAAAATGCAGACAGTATAGTTCTACAAGCTATGATACTCCATGGCCTAGAGACTACTGTAATGCAGTAGACACTGGGCTCCCAGCACCCACCAGACAGTGCAGAATGCTGCAGCCAGAGTTCTGGCTAGTGCTCGGCGTTACAACCATATTACATGTGTGCTTGCATCACTACACTGACTTCCTATTGTCTGGCATATAGAGTTTAAAATTCATATGCTGACACATAGGGCATCAAATGACAACAGCCTGTTATGAAGGGTAGTGAGTACATGAGCCCTTAGTGCTGCCGTGTAGTTGACACAGCCGCGAGGGCAAACCCCTGAGGCCTGCACTCTAGCAGTTGGCGAACCCACCCTGTAGCAGGACAATCTGGAGCTTCATCTTTACCAGCTGCATACCCCTGCCGGCAGGACTTAGGCAGGTCCCTAGAATGGTGGTGATAACTAGAGACAAAAGACATACCGGGGTCAGAGCAGGCATCAGGCTAACAGAGTCAGAGAAGGGCCAAGGTCAGGGCAGGCAGCTAGAAAGAATAGTCAGGTCCAGGCAAGGGGGCCAGGTCCAGGCGGCAAGCAAATAAGGTCAGGTCCAAGCAAGGGGTCAGGTCTAGGTGGCAGGCAAACACGGTCAGGTCTGAAGCCAAGATGGCTGAACGTCGCGGCTAGGAGTGGAGTGGTGTCTTGACTGCAAGCGGAAAAACTCTGTTTCTGTATTATAATGCCTCCCAAAAGGAAAGGGAAAATTAGGGTTTACCCTTCTACACCCTTACTTTCAACTTCTACAGCGATGCAGCAGGAGATTATCCGATTCCTAACCTCATCAGTTTTGGAAACGCCAAGAGTCGAGGAGCCCTTGGAGCATGAGACCGAGAGAGCGGTTCCAGCCCCGGAGGAGACTACACTGAGCCCAGACCTGAGGCCAGCCCCAACGCAAAGATCAGGGTCGCAGTTTCAGCCCGGAGCACTCCGGGTTGGAGGCAGAGTCACCAACTTTCACCATTGCCGTTCAGGCTTTACCAGCTATAGCGGCAACAACAGACGAGACGCCCAATGAGGGGATACCTAGAGCTGGCCATGAAGAAGGGGCAATAGGGGTAAGTCACGGGAGCAACGTCCTGCAGTTACAAGTGACTACCCCTGAAATTAAGCCTCTAATGATTCCTGAGCGCCCTGAGGTCGTCACCATGGCCGCATTGTGGGACCTGATGGTGGGGGTAGCTACCATGGTAAATAATTTGAGTATGAAGGTAGAGAGTTTGGCGTCTCAAAACGCCTTTACCTCTCAAGAATTTCAAAGGAAAGTTGATCTGATTTCAACTAAAGTGGACTCGCTGGAGGAGAAGTAACGTGAAAATTTGAAATTTAAAGTTGCTGTGGTTAAAGATAAAGAATTTCTCGCTAGAAGAGTAGAAGCCCTTGAAAATACTTCTAGACATTTAAATATTAGAATTTTAAATTTTCCCTGTGTCTTGGGTGAAACGCCATATGTTTCCTTGAAACGATATTTTCAAGAAGTCCTTGGCTTTGAAGAAACTAATTTACCTGTTATAAATAAATGTTATTTCCTTAAACTTGTTTCCACAAATAGAATTAACCTACACGATAACTTGACTGAAATACTAGAAAGTTCATCACTAGAAGTATTGGATAGAGGTACTTTATTAGCTTCTTGTATATCCTCGGTCGATGTTCAATCTATAATGAAAAATTATTTTAGAAAGTTTCCGACCTCATTCTTTGCTGAAAATGTAAAAATGTTTCCTGACCTTTCTTCTATAACACAAGAGAAGCGCAGGGCTTTTCTAACCCTGCGCCAAGAAACAATTTCATTGGGATATTCCTTTAAGTTAAAATTTCCTTGCACATGTGTAATAAAGAAAGGTTCAGAAGTAAATATCTTTTTCACAGCTGAACAGTTGAAAACTTTCCTGCAATTAAAAACTCCCATTACTTCATCGCCCATAAATGTGTAAAAATTAAGATAACTGAATGAAGACGTGCAATTGATTATCTATTATGTTTGTAATTATCTATAAGTATCTCTCCAAGTTTCTGGATCTGGTAAACATACTATATTGATTTATGGATTAATAAAGTAAGGTAATTTCAATTTATTTTACTTTGATAATGTATGGATAAAAAAAAAAATTTTCCTTCCTTCTTTAGGATGTTTTTCAGTATTTGCAAAAATTTGGTTTTTTGTAATGTCTAAAAATGATAAATAAAGAATTAAAAAAAAAACACACGGTCAGGTCTGGGCAAGAGGTCAGGATCCGGAGAAGCAAGCCAAGGGTGGACAAAGACACACTGGAGACACTGGATGAGACGAGTACGGGAGTCAAGGCAAGGCTGGACAAGGCAAGGCTGGAATGCAGGAACCAAGAATGCAGGAAGCAACAACACATACGGCAAGCAGCAGGACCCATTTGTCTGCTGCAATGCCGAGGCTTAAACAGAAGCCTCGGTGATATCATTCGGAGACGCCAGCACTCAGGATTCCCACCGAGCAGCTCACAAAGAGGTACCATGTGATACGCGCATGCTTAAGGAGAGTCACAGTGGGGCAGCGGCGTCTCTGCCATGAAGATGGGTCCAGCAGTGTCAGCAGCTGGCTGGAGTGAGTGCCGCAACTCCTAAACAACCATCTGGTATTGCCTAAATGTTAAAAATCTATGTTCTAAACCACACTTTAAGGTCATTGGGGAAGATGATTCAGAGGAATTATACAAATGTCAGTAGACGTATCCATTCTACCATAGGGGGAACCAAAGAAGATCTCCAGGGGCATGCTATATTTCTTCTCGCTGCCACCAGCATATGACCAATTAAGCTAACACCCTTTGTAACAGGTACAAATTTTCCATTTGGCAATTCTAAAAGGATCTCAAGAGGATCCAACGGTAGATGAATGTGAATTTGAACATCCAGGAGAGGACTTCTATTCAGTACATCTGAATTTTGTGGCATTCTCACCAAATATGAAAAAAGGTACTAAGTCCTCCACACTCCCGCCAACAAGCTTCACGTTCCAATAAACCTCATTTTCTAAAATTTTATAACTGACTCCTGGCTGATAACCCAAATAGAACTACCTTTTGATAATCAAGGAAAAAATGTGCCCCCACTGTTTATCTGAGATGCTCTGATTCACCAGTTTTTCCCATTTAGATTTGTTCCTCTGCAGGGCATCACTCTTTCCAGGTAACAATAATTTATAGATCTTAGAAATAAGACCTTGGCCCTGATAAGGGGTAGTGGCCAATTGCTCAAAAGAGGTCAATTTTCGACCACAGAGACTTTTATCTGTAAATACTGGAAAACAGGTAGGGCATCACCTCCCCCAAACCCTTACAATTGATGTAAAGTCTTAATCTCCCCCTTATCAAAAAATTGGCTACCATTTAAAGAAATGCGTTCATTTAAAGCAACCATGGAAATTTGGATTATTCCAGAAGGGTGATAAAGGTCATAGAGATGAAGGAACACTAGTAGTCTCTAAAACTTTATATCAAGAAGATAAAATAGATCCAATAAAAGGGTGGAACCCTTGTGCTCGTGACGAAGCTTTGCAGGATATCCAACAAGACAACCTCCAATCCTGTGCTCCAGCCTAAGCTGATTCCATTGATACCCATTGTTTATCTAATGGATTCAAATAACATAAAATATTTTTTAGCTGTATTGCTCTTTGATAAAATTTTAAACCTGATGTTAACCCCCCCTCCCCCCCTTGATGCTTTGGAACAAACAATATGTTACGAGATCCAAATTTTAGACGAGATAAACGCACAAAAAGGGCCACATATGTGTGTATGTGGCTTATGTACGAATACCATGCATTTTATAAAGGATTAACATACGCGTTCATAGGTTCATGTGTGAGCATAATAGCGTGTGTAAAAAAAAGGGCGGGGCCAACATGAATGCATATGTAAATCCTGGGTGGGACGGATCCGTTTACTTGCACACCCAGGGACACAGAAAAGAGATGGACCCTTTCTGCACAAAACTGCTTCCCCGTCTCTCAGTCTCTCCTTCACCCCACAGATAGCTTAACACTCTTGAGTCCCAGGATTCCAGTGTGGGGATGAAAAATAGTTCTAACACTCTGCTTTTTGCAAGACCAGCCCTTTCTCTGTCCTAGATACACACCCTGATAACTAACACTATCTCTGCATCCAATAAACACACCTGAGGAGACCGGTGGTTTCCAACTTCTTTACTGATAGTTGATTAGATGACTGAATACATTTACAGCTTCACTTCATTTCTTGATCAAAGGTCAAGAAATAATAAGACAGCTGAAAGATTTTATAAACCTGTGACTCCACTTCTTTAGCAAAGTCTCTCCGTATCTTCTGGATGCACTTTATTTACACTGAGTTCCTTTTCCTTCCCAGTTACTCCAAATACTTCAAAATTATCAGACGGAAGTTAGTTCCATCCTTCACCTTCCCAACTTATTTTCTCAGCTCTTCCCACTGGAGGGGGTCAGAATTTAGTTCCAATGCTCTATCAGAACTTTCCTAGACTCTCCTTAAAGCCTTTGACTCCTTAGGCAGCACCTGAAGGGACACTCTCCTCCAGATGAATTCCTCTAAGCTCCTTAGGTTTTTCTCAGGAAGAAAGACACCTCACTCTCAATAGTTTGGCTACTGAGTCCCGGGTACCAAGGGTCATCAGCTCCCAGTGGAAAAAAATAGTCTCTGAACTGCAAAAAGGGGAAAAATCAGGCTAGAAGCAGGAAGGGTGGAATAAAACCTCCGTGCCTCCAAACAGTTAATTCAAAGTTGAAACTCCTCTGCATCAGATCACAGTCAGGTCCATCCTCTGAGGGAGAGATAACGCACTGCAGGTCTTCCTTACCCCAAATGCCTTGAGTACAAGGATGCCCCAATCCACTACAACAAGGGGGACCAGGCTCTCACAGGGACTTCGCCAAAAAGGTAGTAAAAGACTACTAAGCAATAAGGGAAATCCAGCATACAGGCTGGCATCAGGGCATCCCTATAGCTCCTTTCAATCCTCAAGTTACATAAATAAACGGACAGGAGGCAGACAGCTCCTGCTCCAACAAAATCCAAGCCAAGATCCACGAGGACAGATGGTGCTTTAGGATGATAAACAGTTAGGTGACACCATCTGCAGCTCCCACATAGGGGAGCCAAACCCAAACCTTTCTCCACCAGTTTCTACACAGAACCTCCCCATTCAGATGGTACAGTCCTCTTATTGAGGGAAGTCAAAGGCTCCCTACATGTATAAATTGCTATTTTAGAACCCGCGAAAGCGACACGCGTTAAGTCTGATACTTGCGTATATTTACACCTGCTAATTATCTGGCGTGAGAATAAAAGTGTGTATTGCCAAAAACTGACTGGTTGAGGGGTGTGGGTAAACTGGGGGGCGTTCAGGCTGAAGAGCCAGGATGACCTAGAGAATGGCTGGGAAAACTGGTGGCCGAGCTGGCAAGATTGGCCATTTCCTTTCATTCAAGTGCGAATGTTTTAAAATTCTCTGACTTGTGGGTGTAAAATTCTACAAGTGCTAAGGAAAATATGAGTGTTTCATTTCCATGGGTAAACGTTTAAAATCAGGAGCACAAATACAGGCGGCTAGGAGATGTGCTCTAAGTTTCAACTTCTCCTGCTAAGTGGTGGCTTTGCGGAAAAGGCATGCCGTGTATCTAAAGCATGTGGGACGGTAAATTTGCATGTATTTTCCATCATGCACGTGCGTTTGCACGCACGATATAAAATACATGCGCATCAGCACGTGCACCCCTATACACGCGTATGTGGGCATGCGTGCGTGCGTGCGTTTTAAAGTTATCCTCTCTGTGGTTTTAGATTTATTTTTTTTTTTACAGATTTTTCTTACCTGCCCAGGATTGTCAATAGGCGAGCAATATTTTTAAATAAATAAATAAACGGCATGTAATCAAATTAAACCAAGATTGCAAATAGTCAAAAATCACACACGTTTGAGGGGGTTTTTTTCCGGGTCACTCACGTTTGTCCCCTCTCCGGTCTGCAGCCAGCCACAGAGCACCAAAGCAAGATGTTACTGCACGTCTATCAAGTGCAGCCAAGGGGGAGGAGAGCAGGCAATGGGGAAAAAACCCTCAAAAGGCAAACACATCCTCATTTCTTTAATTAGCATCTGAACATTTTCAGCAGGCTGCATTAGCTGAAAACCTAATCGGTTGACTGCTGCTCCTCTACCTACCTCCAGTGTGCTGAAAGCTAAATAGCAGCCTTCCGAATCGGTGCCAGCACGACCTCAAGTCTGGGGCAGAAGTGAGATAATAACCCATCAATTACAGAGAGGGAAAGCATGCTGCAGGATGCCAAGACCAAGGCTTTTTGTAAAGAGCTTTCTGTCACTTGAAAGGCAAAACGGGTTGGGAGTGAATCTTTCTCCTCTCTTTACAAACCCACGTGGAAAAGCTCTTCTTTTACAAAATCTGCCACATAGGTTCACATAGGTAAGGGTCGCTTTGTTCTTTCAGATGTGTGTGTGTATATCTCTCTCTAAGTGCACATAGACATACACCCCTACACAGACAGACACACACACACATACACGCACACACAAAATATCTATACATATCTTTGGTTTTTGAAAGTCATCATTATTGCAAAATGCAGCACTTTTTGTGCAGGGCCTCTATGCAGTTAGTGATTCCATTCCAGTTTGGATGAACAAAGAACATGGTGGTGCCTGCTATGCTCGTCTGCTCCCCTGCTGTGTGAATACATATGCATCCTAACATGGGGGCTACCGTCTTACGCCTGTGTGCGTAACAAGACCATGCCACGCATGGATGTTTAATGCCAGTCTACAGCAAAGTGCCACTTCCCAGGAGGGGTGGGGGTGTATTAACACTCCATCAATCAAGAGCCATGCTGCGCATCACTCAAAATGCATCCTGCACAGGGCACCTCACTTTGCTCATTTTGAAGTCAGTCCTGCTTTCCCCAACAGCGGGCTGGAAGCAAGGCCGTGCTTTTCTCAAAGGCTCACCCTGCTGAAACTGTTTTCCCACCAGCGTTGTTTTCTTCCCCCTAGCCTGCCGCCATCTTCACACTCCGGGCCACCTCTGGTCCTGGCAGAAATGACGCCGGGAGGGCCAGAATCAACAACATTACTGTCCATAGCTCCTTTAAAATACGCGCAGCATCGCGGTCGTGCGAAGATCGCATCCGAATTCATACTGCTGTAATAAACACAGAGCAGGCCCAGCTCTGAAAACCGTGAGGTTTAACACCACCCGAGAAAGGAACCGATGTGCAGGGATTATGAGAACTCGAAATGCGTTGTCAGACATTACAATATCCCGATGATAGCTCTGGCAGCGTGCTGATACCTAATTCTAAAGGAGATTCTCGCACTTCCTGCTCACATGAAAATTCCTGACAAAAATCGGACCCTGTATTTCTAAAATGTTATATTTAATTGGGAATTTACTAAACGGGGCAACTCCCCACCCCCAGTTAATTAGAAAATGTAATTAGAGAATGTAAAGCAATACCAATAAGTACTTCCCAGAACTTCTGAGAAATGTGCCTTTCTGAACTGTCAGTCTAAGGACTAAACCTGGAGACTCTAGTCTAACTGAGTCAACACAGCTGCCCTGGGGGCATGGCGAGGGGAGTTAGATGAGGACTGAATGAGAGGGAGAGCACTAAGGAAACATTATAATAAAAAGCTAACACTTCAGTCTCTTTCATCCGTATCTCATCTCACCTACACATGCTCTTCTCCTAAAAACAAAGAGTGTATATTATCCATCTATCTATCTCCTTGTCACTTCAGCCATTCTTTATAAAACGGAAGTGCCAGTTATTTATTTTTATTTTTTATTTAAAAGCTCTTCTATACCGTTGTTAAGTTAGATAACCATCACAACGGTTTACAGCAAGGCACGATAATGAAAATATGAGTGGTATAGATTACAAATTAATTATGTGCCATCATAGTATGGTAACAATTTAATACAATAATCTATGTGAGTAAGTTAAGCTTGTCTGTTGGGAACGTATTAGGCTGTTTGAACTTAACATTAATATGCATTAGTAGGTTTACAAGTAACAACTTCTAGTTTGGTGCTTATCAATCAACTGTTTTTCTCCTTCTCTTTATCTGTATAAAAAACTTGTTTAAAGAGCCAGGTTTTCAGATTGGTTTTGAATATTTTCAAATTTCTCTCCAGCCTTATTTCGAGTGGCATGGTGTTCCATAGCACGGGGCCAGCCAGCAATAGTGCTCTATCCCTTACTTGCGTGAGGCGTGCTGTTTTGACAGAGGGGACAGTTAGTAGAGCCTTATTAGCAGATCTCAGGTTTCTTTTTGGGACATGTACGCGCAGTGCAGTGTTAAGCCAGTCAGCTTTTTTATCGTGTATTAGTTTGTGAATTATGCATAAAGCCTTATATTGAATTCTTTGTTCAATTGGAAGCCAATGTAATTCGGCGAACGTTCCTATAATGTGGTCATTCTTTTTTTTTGCCAGTCAAAATTCTAGCAGCTGAGTTTTGTAACATTTGTTGTGGCCGAATTGTAGATTGTGGTAGTCCTAAAAGTAGGGAGTTACAGTAATCTGTGCTTGCGAATATCATTGCCTGCAGAACAGTACGGAAATTGTTTAGTGTTAGTAGAGGTTTTAGTCTTCTCAGGATCATTAGTTTCGCATATGCTTCTTTTATTTTCAATGAGATGTGTTGTTTCATGTTTAGCTCAGGGTCAATTATTACTCCTAGATTTCGTACTTTTGTTGCTAGCTCAACGGCTTGGTTATTTTTAATTGTGAGTGTTGGTTGAATGTGGTTTATGTTTTTACGTTCAAGGTGTAGGAATTCCGTTTTGTCGATGTTTATTACCAGTTCCATCTGATTTAAGAGCTGTTTGATTATTTCAAGATACATATTGGCAAGTTTCATTGTTTCTTCAATGGTGTTCACAATGGGTAACAGTAGCTGTATATCGTCTGTGTATAAGTAATTCCAAGTCCCGCTAGTAGGTGACATACCAGGAGGAGATAAATGTTAGAGTGTTGCCGACAAGGCTGATCCCTGTGGGACACCGGTTAGCAGTGAAACATTGTCTGAGAGTGTATTTTTGATTTGCACTTGAAAACATCTATTGTTTAGGTATGACTCAAACCATTTTATTGTTTTATTAGTGAGACCTATTTCTTTCAGTCTATTGAGTAGTAGTTTGTGATTTACCGAGTCAAATGCTGCGGAGAGATCTAATAGAACTAGAATGTAGTGTGTTCCTATATCAAAACCTTTTAAGATATTATCTGATAAAGCTAATAGCAGAGTTTCAGTACTGTAGTGTTTGCGAAACCCATGTTGCGTTGGGTATAAAATGTTATTTCTTTCAATGTGGTTTGACAATTGTTTTTGTACTGTTTTTTCTATTAGTTTGGCTAATAGGGGTAAGTTTGAGACTGGTCTATAGTTATTGAGATTTAGGGGGTCAAGGTTCTTTTTCTTAATTATTGGTTTGATAATAGCTCCTTTCAAAGTATCCGGCATTACTCCTTCATCTAGTGAGAGGTTGATGATCTTAGTTAGGGTTGGGGTTATTGTGTTGGCTAGTTTTTTTAGTTCAGTAATGGGAATGGTGTCAATTACGTGGGTAGCAGGGTTCATTTGATTTATCGTTTTCTTGACTTCATCTTGTGATACCCTCTTCAAATTCTGACCAGTTACTAACGTCTCTAGTGGGCATTTTAATCTCTTGTTTTGTAGTGTTAGGGATTTTTTTTCTCAGGTTCTCAATTTTATCTTTAAAGAATTGAGCTACCTCGTTGCATTGGTTCTCTTGTAGGGTTAGGTGGTTGTTTGTATTGTCACTTGTTAGATTCTTTACTTTGTTAAATAGGGTTCTGGCGTTATTTGAAAATTTGAAAAGTTACTAAGACTTGGTGATGATGACTGTAAATCAGCTAACAACCGCAAGTAATTATCAGTCATCCTCACAGTAGAGCTGGGCAAGCCTTCACAGGCTTAAGCCCAGCACCGGGCCTAGATCAGCTTGCTCTCCTTAGAGATGGGCCAAGAATGAGTCAAACCAGGATCCCTTCTTCCCTCATCTAGGGACCGGGTTCAAGGCCTAAATAAGAAGAGAGCCCAGGCAGACACCAGGAGAGGAGAGGCAGCGGTTCCGGCTCCCCAGGGGCACTGATACTGCAAGCCATGGTTGTGGCCCATGTGCACCTTACCACGCGGCTATCAGTTCCCAGAGCCTAGAGAAGCCCCTGCAGTCCAGCAGGAATGGGGAGAGGAAGGGAGGTGTGACAGGGAGAGGAGGGCGAGGAAGGAGAGGCAAAGGAACAGCATGGGAGAAGAGAGCAAAGGAAGGAAGAAGCTGTGATTGGAAGGATAATACAGGAGATGGAAGGAATGAGTACGAGGTGAAGAGAGGGAAGGAAGTAACAAGAAAGGAGAGGAAAAAGAAAAGGAAGAGGCATAGGGGGAAAGGGAGAGAAGAATGAAGTATGGGGAGAGGAAAGGGAAGGAGGAGATGAGAGAAGGATATGTGATAGTATGAAAAAGTTTAAAACAAAATAAAGGTCAGCAGTTACAAATACACTCAGAGAGATGAAGAAAGAGAGAGGAGGATGAAAATAAGAAAGAAGTGAGAGCAATGCCAGAAAATTGTCGGTAAGGTAAGTTCTACAAAATGGGAGGAGTAATCAATAACCGAAGAGATCACATTGATCGCACTGGATACTGAGTTGTTGTACTCAAATATCCCTCAGGTAGGTGCTATTGGGATAATTGAAGAAACTTTGAATAAATGATCTGAAGGCATACATGTTCCCTCTGCTTTCCTGGTGGATTTAGCATCCCTTGCTTTATCAATGAATTTTCTTGTGTTTCAGGGTGAGTTTTTTCCAGCAGGTTAAGGGGGACGGCTATGGGGGCCACGATAGCCCCCGACTGAGCATGACTTTATATGTCATCCTTTGAAGAAGCGTTTTTATATCACTATGTGCACTGGAACAAGGTCATTTTGTGGCTTTGTTATATCGACAGTGTTTCTTCTGGTTTGGCATGGAAACGAGTTTTTTTTTTGTTATTAGAATTCCTGTGATTCCAACTTACATTTTTCCTGTACAGCTGATGTATCTCGGATCACTTTTATAGATATGTGGGTCGTACATTCTGCCTTTGGTTTTGAAACTACTTTACATTGGAAGGTGACTGATTGTAATTCGTTGCCATCCACAAAGCATGAAAGAAGGGAAACCGGTCAGCCAATATTTTTCAGCTACGCCAGGCGTGTTCGTCCCTTGATGAGTTTAAAGAACAGGTGGCAGTAATGCAAGCATCTTTTTTTGGAAAGGGGATATCCATGCAAAGTGATTAGTAGAGCCTATAAGAGAGTACGTGTTTGTGATCGTGACTGGCTATTAAAAAAATTAACTTTTCGTCTCAAATATACCAACAACTTTTACAGTCCCAGCCCTTCAGAGTCACCCCTGGGAGGACAGCTACATCAAGACGAGGACACTGCGTGACAGCCCAAGAATGCTGCAAGAATTATGGATCAGCATCCTGTACAATTTAGAGGGGCTATTAGTGACATTTTTCAATCCAGAATATTGAAAAGGTGTTTAGGATTCCAAAATCAGGACATTCTGAAAAACTGAGTCCAGTGCTCAGAAATAAAAAAACAATAATGTAATCTGAAACCTTTTTATTGGACCACCTTATTACATCTCTTGACGAGCTTTCAGAAGCTGGCTCCCTTCCTTAGGTCCTACTGCTGTGATCAGAAGCCAACCAGTAGTTGACGGGAAATAACCTCTTGGCCCATCTTTGCTGGTTGATTTTTCCAAGCATCAGCCATCCTCACATAGGCGCTCAGCTCCCCGCCTTCCGGTTTCATGCCTCAATCCCAAAGCGTCCAGCTCTGTTTTCTATGGAGAATGCTAGCTTAATAGGCTGAGGAATGGCAGTGTTATGAGGCCTCCTTCTCTTCTCCAAAGGGTTGTCTTCTGGCAGATCGGAGACAGGAGCTCCAACAATCCTGGGGTGGGGAACTGATCTTGCCTCAGAGTAGGAAAGGGGGGCTTTGTACCGTCTACTTCAGGTCAGGTGGCATTAGAAGACTGGCTTAGTTCTTTGTGAGATTAATCAATTTTTCCATGACAATAACTCCTCTTTTCCAGCCCACGCAGTCTGCTATACATACAAGCAGTACTGAGGGCGAACGTCTTCTATCCACGTCCTGTCGGTGGGAGCAAATTAAGGACATGCTGTTCGAAAAGAGCAAGAAAACCCTGACATATGTTGTGCCGTTTTCAAACTAAAAACAAATTAAATAAAAAATTTCTATCTCGTGTCATTTCCACGGTTTAATGCACAGTAAACCATTTAATGCATGTTAAATGGCTTTAGTTTTCGCTAAAATACAGAAACAAATCAAAACGGAAACACCCTCTGGTGTACATACTGGTGCATGGTAGAGCACCGCAAGTCTGAAGCAGGCTCTCACTTTCCACTGTGCCTTGCTGAAGAGCAAAAAGCAGGACAAGGCCAATAGCAAAGATGACTTTCTTTGACTATTTGGCCCTGGTCATGTTCTACAATGCCCAAAGCTGATCATTCACCAGAAGAGAAATTTATATTGCTGAGGTTTTCCCTCCCGGATATCACATTTTTCACTTGGGTTCACAGTTCACAAATCATGCCTGGCAGATTTAAAGCGCATTGGACTAGTATTACCCTGAGCTTTAAAAGCACAAGAACTCAAGAGCAGCAGATCAAACAGGTCGGCCATCGCATCCGGCACTAATCTTGCATGAACCGAACAAGCCACCGCAGTCGTTACGTCAGTTCAGCAGTTGCTCTGCCTTCTCCTACAGAGCTCTTCAATGTGCAACTGCAGATGTCCGTTATGCTTATTAATCAGATATACTGTTTGTAAATATCTCCCCCCCCCCCCAATTAAGGGTCAAAGTGGGAGAATATTAGTCATGGGACAAAAAAGAAAAAATTGGCTGCTAAATTCATTTTACCAAAAGACTGAGAACAGTATTGATTCTGCGAGTGCTTGCTCTTTCCTGAGAGGTCACGATGTTTTCCTATCTAAGATGGAAGTATCTGTGCATGTCTCGTGAAAGCATTCTGAAAGAGAACATTGTAAGTTCGATGCCATCCTGTTGAACATCACCTACTGCATAAATTATTGCCCTCCTGAAGGGCAATGGTTCATATTAATCTGTACAAATGACTTTCATCCTGAAATAGCTGCTACCAGTCCACTCGAAACCACAGAGGAGTTTTATTACCACCATAAAACCTCCCAACTCCTCTCTGGAGACCCATGCGGCTCCGTTTAGGGAAGGCACGACCGGCAAGCAACATCGGCAGCTGAAAAGATTGAGACAAGGAGAGGGGCAGGGGAGCCCGGCACAATATGGCAGAGCTGGCGGCTGCTGCAGAGAAAAAAAAAAAACCCTACATCTCCACCAGAGCCCAGTGCATGAGCTGCATTCGCCTCAAAGAGCAGAGAATGCCTCACCTGCCCGCCGAGTCCTTTTTCCAGAGCTGCAACCCGCCTCACCGCACGCCGGCCCGCACTCGCCAACAGCCATCGCCGCTGGACGCAAACCAATGACCACGAGGCAGCAAATAACCGTGATATCCGCTTTCCATCATGCAACTCGAATAAACTTAAGGTCAGAACAGAAGGAACAAAAAAAAAAGCAATGATATGAAAAACTTATTTGCAATCTGGCCAAAGTACTACTCAGTTAAAAAAAAAAAGAAAAAGAAAATAGCAGTTCACAGAAGAAGAAAAGGCATTTTTGAGATACCCAAGCATTAAGGAAGCAACAAAGTTTTCATTTGGTAGAACAGCCTGATTTGGACAATGTGCTCAAATTGTTTCATGACCTTAAGGTGATTAAACTCCCAGGTACAGTTTAGGCCCTGAATGGAGACTGCTCTATGAGGCCCCGATTCAAAGCTTTTTCTCCCTATGGGAGGGGGAGGGGAGACTGTGCAACTGAAAAGGCTAAACAGTTGTTTTGGACAATTTTGGAAGATAAATTCCCTGAACATTGGGGGGGCCTACCAGGAACAAAAGTTTGAATTTGGGCTGTGAAAAAGAAATGTGTAGTCTCTGAATTTCTCTCTCCTTAATACAGACCTGGCTGGTGTTAGACACAGGCACATTGGGGGGTGTTTGAGTAAAGCCCACAATGTGAATCTGTGACGTAGAGACAGGGATGCTCTTTGGGCATGTGAGCATCTGCCTGAAAGGGCGGTTGACCAGGACGGTGTTTCACTTAAGGCTGCCTACAGAGGAATCCACGGGTAGGACTCAATTATCAGCTCACAGTGGATGGCACAGCATTCAGATTTGTAATGTACTTAACAGGACACCTTCGTCCTGAAGGGTTCAAGCTGTAGTGAAGGTAACAGCACAGGACAGTCTAGGAGGATTTCTGATGTGTGAAGGATAAAAGCCAAAGGACATTCTGCACAATAAAATACATGAAATATATTTTATTAATGTAATTCTAGAACTCTTCTTTTATCCACCTCTGACACCATTTTCAGAGGATTCTACACGAATACTGATTACATCTTGGTTTTTCTTGACATTTCTGCAGTCTTTGACACCACAGACCATCAAGTTCTGGTTTGTTTCTTTTATATACAACCGTCTTCAGCAAATAAATGTTGGTCATTCCCACTCTGATTAGTATACTATCACATCTGGGGTCCTTCAGGGTTCTGCTTTATCTGCTATTCTCTTTAACATTTATCGTCTACCTTTTTGTCAGTTACTAGATGGTCTTGGAGTCAATTTTAAAATCTATGCAGATGATATTCAGTTTTTCATTCCTTATAACCTTTCTTGGTCTTCTACCTCAGCTTTCGTTTCTTTATGCATTCACTCCATTAAAAACTGGCTCTCTCATAACTGACTGAAATTAAATACTACCAAGACTGAAATTCTACACCTTTCTATGATTCCATTATCATCCTGCCATCTGCCAAGCCATCTCCTCATTGACAACTACCCTATTCCAATTTCCTCCAAGGCCCGTTATCTCATAGAAACATAGAAACATAGAAATGACGGCAGAAGAAGACCAAACGGCCCATCCAGTCTGCCCAGCAAGCTTCACACGTTTTTTTCTCTCATACTTATCTGTTTCTCTTAGCTCTTGGTTCTATTTCCCTTCCACCCCCACCATTGAAATATCTAGCTTGATTAGTTAGGGGTAGTAGGGGTAGTAACCGCCGCAATAAGCAAGCTACACCCATGCTTATTTGTTTTACCCAGACTATGTTATACAGTCCTTATTGGTTGTTTTTCTTCTCCCCTGCTGTTGAAGCAGGGAGCTATGCTGGAAATGCGTGATGTATCAGTCTTCTCCCATGCTGTTGAAGCAGAGAGCCATGCTGGATATGCATCGAAAGTGAAGTATCGGACACAATTGGTTTGGGGTAGTAACCGCCGTAACAAGCCAGCTACTCCCCACTTTGTGAGTGCGAACCCTTTTTTCTTCTCCCCTGCCGTTGAAGCAGAGAACTATGCTGTATATGCATTGAAGGTGAAGCATCAGGCTTATTTGGTTTGGGGTAGTAACCGCCGTAACAAGCCAGCTACTCCCCTCTTTGTGAGTGTAAATCCATTTTTCCACATTTCCTCTTGCTGTTGAAGCTTAGAGCGATGTTGGAGTCACAGTAAGCATGTGTATGTTTATTGAATAAGGGTATTGTCTCCAGGCAGTAGCCGTCATTCTGGCGAGTCACCCACTCTTCATTGGCGGCCTCTTGACTTTATGGATCCACAGTGTTTATCCCACGCCCCTTTGAAGTCCTTCACAGTTCTGGTCTTCACCACATCCTCCGGAAGGGCATTCCAGGCGTCCACCACCCTCTCCGTGAAGAAATACTTCCTGACATTGGTTCTGAATCTTCCTCCCTGGAGCTTCAAATCGTGACCCCTGGTTCTGCTGATTTTTTTCCTACGGAACAGGTTTGTCGTTGTCTTTGGATCATTAAAACCTTTCAAGTACCTGAAAGTCTGTATCATATCACCTCTGCTCCTCCTTTCCTCCAGGGTGTACATATTTAGATTCTTCAATCTCTCCTCGTACGTCATGCGATGAAGATCCTCCACCTTCTTGGTCGCCCTTCTCTGTACCGCTTCCATCTTGTCTTTGTCTTTTTGTAGATACGGTCTCCAGAACTGAACACAGTACTCCAGGTGAGGCCTCACCAAGGACCTGTACAAGGGAATAATCACTTCCCTTTTCTTACTCGATATTCCTCTCTCTATGCAGCCCAGCATTCGTCTGGCTTTTGCTATCGCCTTGTCGCATTGTTTCGCAGACTTCATATCATTAGACACTATCACCCCAAGGTCCCTCTCCTGCTCCGTGCACATCAAGTAAAGTGTATTACTCAACTCAGAACTATCTATGACCCATCACATTGCTTCTGTTGTAAAAAAAAATTCTTTCTACAAAATTCACCTTTTAAAAAATTTAAAACCACTGTTATTTTACAATGATTTTTGGTCAGTCCCCCAATCTTTGATTTTCTCTGGCTTCGACTACTGCAATGGCCTTACTTCTAGGCCTACCAGACTCCTCACTTCGCCCTTTACAACTAGCCTAAAACGCGGCAGCTCGGATTCTTTCTGGATTAAAAATTCAAGATCATATTTCCCCTGTTCTTTTTTTATCTTCATTGGCTCCCCATTTCTTCTCGTATCCACTACAAAGTTCTCCGTCTTAGCCATAATTTAATGTACAGTCCCTCCACTGTTTGGCAATGCACTCTTCTCTGGCTTTACGGCCTTCAAGACAATTACGCTCTTCCAATAAAATGTTTATTTGAGGTTCCTACTGTACGCTTGGCCAGATTAGAACTCATGAGATGCCGAGCTTTCTTGATTGTGGGCCCTTCATTATGGAACTCCCTCCCTGATAACCTCAGATTACTATCCACTTCCAAGAAATTCAAAAAGCAATTAAAAATTCATCTATTCATGCTTGCATTCAAATAATCTTACTTTTCCTTTCTACTTCTTCACCCTTGTTTTTTCAATCTGATTTATCTTCATACTTTTAGACAAATTGTATATTTTATTGGCCTTTTCCGTTATTCTGTGTATTTATTATTTATTATGTATGTCTGATACATAATAGGTCTACTTTATGTTTTTTACTATGTATGTTTGATTTGTAAACCACTTAGGTCTACCCATATTGAACAAGTGGTATATAAAAGTTTTAAAATAAATAAATAAACAGAGCTGAGTTAATACAATACTAATTTCTGTTTGGTCAAATAATGGATAGCCAATGAGATCAATAGTAGCTAAGGAAGAGAACAGTGATCGACAGTGATACTGCCCAAAATTAAAGATCACTATTCTCTCTCAATGGATCAGTATTTTTGTATTATTGAATGCATGTGCTGTCTATATTTAGTTCATGATATTCTAAAAAGTGCAGGAAGAGTTTGGTGATGTCACCTTGACTGCCTGTTGTATAAAATCTCTGCATTACAGTCAATATTTCATTTAGGGAGGGCCAGATGTACTGAACAGTTTTCCTCATTTTGTGCCTATGGGAAAAATGTTTAGTACATCCAGCCCTTAATGTCAACTCCTGTGATGTTACCCAAGCCACTGGGAAGTAGTGTTATAAATTCAGAGTGTCCAAGGAATATACGTGTATAGCATGCATATATTATCGCAGCACACTAGCATTCTCATCGTTATGGTTTCAACATAACGATGACCTCTGTGTTAGTTTGCACATTTCATTTTCTCAGTATTTTGCAAAACAAATTGCATTGATTTTTAATCTCATATATTGCAGATGTAATCAGTCTGCCATTTTTCAAAAATTTCAGTTTGGCAGTTTGTCAGATACACAAAGGGCAAAAATAATTATTTTTCCATACATTTATTTCAATTGCTTTTTTTTTCTTGGCTTTCAACTGCTTAAACATTACCTAGAATTTTCAAGACAAATTTTGCCCAGGTTCAGCTCACATTATTGCCATTATCAGACTTCTAGTTGGTTTTGTTTATTGCGAAATTTAGGTTTAATATCCCCTTCTGCACATCTGCAGTAAGAAAATGGCACTGGATCATACCAGTAGCACGTAAAACGTTATTGCCACATTAAATTACTACTGGTCACATTACCAATCCTTATCATGTGGGCAATGGGCATGATAACATCATCACAGCAACCAATACACAGGGTATCCACATTATTTCTTACTGAACATATTTTCAGCCCTAGGCAGTCACCATGAGCACTGATCCCAATGCACTAATGAAGATCCAAGAAGTATGGCAAGCCAGGATAATAGCTAGCCCTGCCGCCCTGGTCTGAATGAGATTTAAGTGTTGGTATAGAAAATAAGCTTTTATTTATTTATTTATTTTTATTTAAAACAAGTAGGGGAAAGCATGCAGAGGCATAGCTTTAAGAATGCTAACAGATTTGTAGAAAGCAGATTTTCCCCCCTTCCCGGTGCAATATCTCAGCATCATTCAGCTCTTCCTTTTGAGGGACGGCCCCTGGAATGAACTTTGAAAATTAAATGAAAAAAAAAAAGTGAGATAAACATTGACTCTGGAAATGCTTTCCAAGTTAAATCCTGCCCCAGCATAGTACGTTCTGTGTAAGAAGGAAAGGCCTTGTAGAATGACCACATCCCCATGTTCAGCACAGGCTGGGGTTAAACTGCTTGGAGAGAGATGCACATTTCCCTCCCTTTCCTCTCACCCCCATTTCCTGCGATGAGACAGCAAGCTCTGAGATATTAGGGGGGGGGGGGGGAGGGGCTGTTCTGGGATGGTGTGATCACCAGCATTTCAAGAGCACTAGCTGTCAACATTTCCACCCATCATGCAATTTTTATGGTCAACTGCTCATTATCATCAATGCCTCTGCATTAGGGATATACCTAAAAAAATAAATAATTTTAGCTATATGAAAATAATGTCTGCAATATGGGGTTATGGTGGGGAGGGTGGTGGGTCGGAGTATGGGGGGTATCAGGTGGGTATGTGAGCGTCTGTCTTTGGAAGTGTGGAGAAGGTGGCTTTGAAGGCACCTCTTGGTGCCATCCTTGGTCAGATGCTTCAGTTATTTTTCCCACTCTTTGCCTACTTGTGTTGATCTAGGCAAAACTGCTGGAAGGGTGAGGGGTGGAGGTCTTATGAAGTACTGTCAACATTTTGTGACCTGTAACTGTTTCCCACAGAAAGCAAAAGGGACATCTTTTGGAGGTCTGGTTCTCCAAAAATATTAACCCAAAGTTCCTCGTTTTTGAACTCATATGAGATATTCAAGTGTTCTTCCTGCATGCCAAACCAGTGAATTTCCCTTCTTTTTATTGGAGCATTACTGTGCCTTAGGACACAGACATGGATCTCTTTTATATAATTATTTCTAACATCCTGTATAGTAGAAAGCATAAAAATAACACATCCAAGGATTTCTGTATGCTGGCAGCTAATGGACACCACCTCCATCATAAATATGTAGAAAAAAGTTATGGAGGTCATAGGAACAGTGTGTACCTCAAAAATATGCATGATGGGAAGTGAACTTGACAAGTTTACAAGCTGAAAGCATACAATTTACGGAGATCGGTACCAGGTACGTTATACTGACTGAATGAAGAGCTATTGCAGCATATTATGAAGCAAAAATCTTATCAAAGCTTTATGATGGAGAAGTGAGCACAGTTACAATTGGCCAGGTAAGTCCCACATTTGTACTGCAAGAATATATGAACTGTTCAAGATGGCAAACAAACAGATGATAATGTATTTCACACATTTCCAAACCTATATGTCAGCTCTGTGCATACTTGATCACCGCCAAAATTGAGCAAACACCAACACTGAGTCCAGGGAGGGGTAATTAGTGCTGATTTTAGCACCCCCAAAAAATCGTTTTGAAAAGTTGACGCCTATGGTTATCAGACAACATGGAAAGACCTCATCTGACTTCAGCTGTAGTGCCGAAATGGTGAAAATGAATCCCCCGTTATAAGAAACAAAATTCTATATTTACACATAATTGGGCTGATGTTACAGCTTATCTGCCATATCACTTGATATAATGGAGGGCAGGGGGAGAAAAGAGCATGGAATTATGGTTGTTGGGTATGTCCACAATGTAAACTCTGACATGCGACTGTTGTGTTAGGGGCTATAATTGCTCCTATAGAACCGTTGTTCGTTTTAGACTTTGCAAATTACAGCTACCACAGTTCGCATTTCCGCTGACGAAGGGGCACAACAAGAATATGCGACTGGTGCTTCTTTCATCAATTTTGAGCATTTTAGCTGCATACACAGAAACTGGTAAATACCCAGCTCAAAGCCAACAGCAGCCACTAAAAGTTCAACAGTGATGGATTGTGGGGCATTGAGACATCTCAACACAGAGCTAGGAAAGAAGCAAGCCTCCCTCAAGCTTCAGGACTGATAATTATCAAAACGTCGCCGAGTCAACTCAAAGAAAGAACGCAAGTACTTTTAATCTGTTTTGACAGAGGGATTGTTAATGATCTGGAATATTAACACCAGGGAGGCCTTGCCCTTATTCCAACGATAAGGAGGTTATCCATGATAGCAGCTGCTCCACGTAAGATGCTTTTTTCTTTCAGGATAAATCAAAGCAAAGAATATCTCTGCTAGCCATTTTTTTTTTTTGTAGAAGTAACAAAGAATAACAAATAAGTTGTAGATGATATCTTGTTATTGGACTAACCTGATACATTCGTGCCTAGCTTTCAAAACTTATGCACCTTCGTCAGGCCAACGCACTGAACTCCTGAAGGCAGCAGAGCTTTCGAAAGCCGGTCACTGATATATTAAGTTAGCACAATTAAAAGGTCTCATCATCTACGGCTTATTTGTAGATTTTAATTAAAGAAATATACTTAAAAGTAGACTAAGTAATTATTTTTCAAAATATTTCAAGCTGCTTTCCTGCAATTGCCCTGCCCTTCTAAGAACAGCCGTGCATGCCACCAGTTTGCTTACTGGTCACCGGGTGCAACTGGTTTCGATTAGCTTCCAGCCCCTGACTGAATTACACAGGTGAAGGGGATGGTGTGGACTGGGGGTTTGAGCATGGAATTACAGGCTAAGGCAGTTCTGGGCCCTGAGCTTGCTACCCCCTCATCGCTAATGACCGAGTCACCCTGGACAAGTCCCTTATCTGCGTGTTTCCTGCTTTATCGCAATATTTCTGCTTCTCCCTTTGAATGCTTGCAAGGTGCCAGATAGACGATGCTATCCCCCCCAGCAGCTGCTGCTTTTATGTCTCCAAAGTACCAAAGGCTGTAAAGTGCGCTGTAATTCTGTTTGGATTTAAGGCACCAATATAAATCCAAAGTTTTATCACAGGTTGCATGAAGCAGCCAGAGTCACGCCACGTGATATAATTTGTGACATTCCCAGAGGAGCAAGGAAAGCTGCAGCAGAGCATCTTAAATAGTCTAAAGGCAACAGCAAATGTAGCCATCGCTACTATTTCTGCCCCCGGTTTTTCCAGCATTTTAGGGGGTTTGCATTTTTTGCGTTCCTCCCTCTTGCCTTCCCCCCCCCCTTTTGGTGGGCTGTGTCTCAGGGTATACCCCCCCCCCCCCCCCGAGCATGTGCAAAGAGTCCTTCCTCTGTGTGTCTCCCCTAGAGGGCAGAGCAGGATCTTTCTGCTCCTCTGCTAGAATGAGAATTGAGAAGAGAGGAACTTTGAGAAAGTTTGCTGAGAAGTGAGGAGTCTTGTTATTGCTTTCCAGTCTGGACCAGCTCCTGATAGAAGGGCAAACCCCTCTCTCTGGAAGGACTGAGTTTTGGGGGGTTCTTCCCTCTTTGTGCCCGGTTAACAATAAAGGAGGCGGCCTGGGAATCGGTGATTCTAAAAAGAAGGGTTACCGAGGACAATCATCCCACCCTCTATGGGGAAGGGATACAGGAAGACTGTGTGGACCGGGTCAGTGGGAGAAAGGAGAGTGGCTAGAAGTTGCACCTTGGATAAAGAAAGAAACTACTGCTTTTCTTGTGATGATTTTTATTTTGTTACAGTATTTTTTTTTTTTTCGTTTGAACACCGCTATCGGTCTCCATCCCTTTATTGCGAGAGCATATCATCCTTCCACGCAGATCGGTCACTGCGAGTCCCCCACCGGCCTCCACGGTTGAGCACCGGATCGAGTGGTGTTGTCCCATTTCTGCACCAGGGGCCCCCCCCCCCCCGGAGGTATAAACCTCCTCCCTGGCTGGAGGAACCCTGGCATCCCTGGCATTTTCCTTTCAGAGAGAAAGTTAGGCCCTGGGAACTGCGTTGCATCCCCTCCCCCGGCCAACATGGCATGCTAACCACTAGTCACCGAACTTGGGCCAAACTGAATCGCTACTTTAACATGACAGTTCAGCGACGTCAACCAAAGAGTCCATTCATGTGAACGCATTCATATGAAAGAGCAAATAACTGTTATGTAAGATCGTCCATGCACTTTATGCCCTGTTGAGAAGATAAAAGTAGATTTCTTAGTAAAGAACATAACTCCTCTCTAATCTCCGAGGTACTGCACATACAGGCCTGATGCGCTAAAGAGATTTTTTTTCCCCCATTTTCGGTCTACGGGTAAACGCTTAGGAGGCGATTTTCAAAGGAGTTACGCGTGTAAATGTAACATACTAGCATAGCAATTTTCAAAAGCCAATTACTCGAGCAAAGTGCACCTAAGCGAGTAAATCCTATGGAAAAGTCAATAACATAGATTGCTGCAATTTTCAAAAAGCCCACTTACTCTAGCAAAACCTAATTTTCCTTGAGTAAATGCTTTTTAAAATCAGGCCCTAAACACATAGGTCTCATAGACTTTTCTGTATTAGGACTCACTGAGTACCAGATACAAGCAGGAGGAGAAGGTTAGCTGACAGTAGGGATGTGCTGCGAAAAAAACACATTTTTTTTGCAGGGTGGGGGATGGGTTCGTTTTCAGCACGCATTAAATGGGGTTTTATCACACATTAAAACGAATCAGCAGGCACTAAAAATGTTAGCATATGCTAAGAAGCAAGAAATCCAAATGAAAGCACATCCTTAGCAAACAGGTCTAAGCCATCAAGGACACATTGTGTCACCCTGGTTCGGTCCCACTGCATCAATGGACTTGCAGTTCCAAGTTGGAGGATGGCAAGTGGATAAGCTCTTATACGACCATATTGTTTGCTGACATGTTGGTTGGCTGTATGAGATGGACTCTATGATGTGCGCAATATGTGAGGGGAAAGGCAGGGATGTTTATGAGCAGGGCCAGTGCTAGCCTTTTTGTTGTCCAGTGCCAACAATTACTGTGCTGTTCCCTCCCCCGTCCCAACAAAAATGTCCAGCTCCCTCCAGCAATCTACATTTTTAATAACCGACACCCACTGCCCACCCCCCCCTCAAAAGAACCCATAGTCAGTGAAAGGGCATTAGGTAACCCTAGGCAAGCTGTTGCGTCCGTCAGTCTTCGATGGCTTCGCCCTGCTTGTTGCACCCCTATCTCGGCTCCTCCCGCTTACCTGGGCAAGATGGCTACCACAGCATCGTCAAGCCGACTTCTCTGGCGTCCCCGGAATGGCTATGGTGCAGCCGTACGCCATTGCTCCTCCCAGGTACCTGCTAGGGTTGTGCACGTGCGCAACCCACGTCTAAGTACGCCCAGTGGCGCGAACCTCGAGGGCGTTCCCTCATCTGATGTCACGCCAATCCGGGTATATCTGCTTCTCAAGATTGCTAGCTCATCGAGTTGACAAAGACTCGAATGGACCCGTACTGTTCCTGTCTGTGCTACTCTGCCGCTTCTCTGCTGCCTGCAGGAAGCCTTCCTTCTGCCCTTCGTGGTTTACTACTAACTTGGGTACCCGCTCCTCAGGGGCCCTCTGTTCTATTTTCAGGTGCCATTCAGGGAACAGGTACTCTCTCCTCGAGGGCCTGCTCGCCCTGCTTCCATACCTGTACCTACGACAACTATCTGGTGGAATCGCATCCATAACAGCTAACACTGAGTGAGTAATCTAATCTCTCATCTGTCTCATCCACAGTAACTCCTTGCTGTGGAACCTCCTGACATCATCTAGGAGAGAAGGGCTCCCTCTGCCGAGGTCCCTGAGACTACAACTCACCACTGCCACCTGGTGGCTACTTCAAGCTGTATAATAAAAGAGTTCAATTCCGGTGTTTTGTGTATGAGTCTAGCCCAGTGCTGTGGCTCCTCAGGGGCTCCTCCCCATGGGCGTGTCATCTCCACAGCACCCAAGAATCCACTAAAACACACGTAATAACAACACAAGCCTTACAGCCTTGCACACGTGCCCCCTCCTCCCCCCACCCACATCCACTACAGATGCGTACACACAATTAAATCACGCATTTATAACAGATTTTACATAAAAAATGAACATTCAAAAGTACAGTCTTCCGAGGCAAAAATATCACTTATAACGTGTTCTGGATCAGGCAGACATCCGAGTTTGCCATCCAGGCAGTTAAACCTTTTTTCCAATCAGTCCTCAAGACAAAGATTCTTTAAGTTTGAAATTATTTATTGTACAGGTAAATTCTACTTACAATTGTTGCATCTCAAACGTAAGCCCCAAGGCAAAGAACTTTGATAACTGGAGACAAGGTAGCAGGAGGGAGAAGGAGGTTTTTGTATTGCAGGAGTTAATTTATGGTAGAGGTAGGAAGCTTGAGGGATATGAGGCTGATTTAGTCTTCAGAAGAAGGCAGAAAGAGAAAAGGTAAAAACCCAATCGTTTCACAGGATTTACAGAGCGCTGCTGGCTCAGAAGAAATCATGGGCAAGACTGAGCTCTCATCGAGAGCTGCTAGAAGAAACGCCTCCACAAGTTAGGGCCAGGGGGGCAAGGTCCAATGTGACGCAGGGGAAGCATGAAGGGCAGTCCCTTGAGCCAATAAGGCACCTAGGAAGACTCAAGTTAGATTGAGGGGCATTCAAGCTCTTCCGATAGTGAGAGAAAGTGGAGCGGGGAGGGAGCTTCTCTTAAGGGCAAAGGCTCCTCTTAAAGGCAAAGGCTCACAGACTTTTATCATGGGTTACAAAACGTGTTTCAATATCAAGGATCCTCAGAAGGGAAGACTGCACTAAACACAGTTAAACTACAGTATATACAGATACAAACATGTACCCACTGCTGGGGACAGAACATAACGTGCATATTATATTTACATTCACTGCGGTGGTGTCAACCAGAAAACGCTGCCAAAAAAGATTCTTGGAACTCATATGAAATTAGACCATTTGCAGTGCATTTGGAGTTTGAGCTTGGCCATGAATAAACAAAGTTACCATTATAATATAGTAAACCTTCAATACCAGAGCAACCCTACTGCCAGCACTCAAACAGTAACAACCTTATCTATGAAAGGGCAAGATTGCACATATTACACTAGGCCCTAAAATACCAATACACCTCCTATTAGTAAAACAGAACAACTCAAACTGCTGTAGATCCCTACACAGAAAGTACAGCCAGCAAAGTACCTCACCTCGGTCGCAAATGTAGAACACAGACACATTCTGACCAAATATAGAATAAAGAGACCAGAAAGCATAAATAGAAATTTGCAGAGAAGAACTGAACTGGAACCAACAACAAGCCAGCCTCTATGTGCAGAGCAACAATGGAAAAACAGAAACAGTACCATTCTTCATAAAACATTAAACAATAAAACCAAGAAATATAAAGCATCAATGATGATAATAAAATATTTCAAAACAGCAGACACATCAAACACTAAGCAATAATTAAAACAAATTAGGATAAAAAGAATCCCTCTCAAAAAAAGATTTGGACGGGGGAGAGATCCAAGATGGCCGCCGGGTCCAGACGTGGGTAACAAGGGCTCTGAAGAATAGTGCGTATTTGTGAAAAATGCCTCATACCGGGAGAAAACGGAGAGCTAAAGAAAGAGAAACATTGGGAGAATCTACAGAGGGTCGTATCCTGGGCCCCATGGATTCCCACGTCATACGGGAGCAGAAACCGGGTGAAAGCTCGCAGCGTAGAGAGCGGGAGGAAGCAGAAACCGCCTCCACACATGAGCTCCAGACGACCTTAACCCCGGTAATGCGGACTCCCCCAGGAAACCCTGCAGCCCTGCGAGGGGCGAACGGGAGCGATCTCAACCATACCAGTGAGAGTGAAACCACCGGAGACTCGTTGTTGTACGATGAAGCCGGTGGGGATGATCAGCAGAGGTTACAATTTTCGGAAGAGAACGGCCTGGGAGACGCTGAGGGCTGTACGGCACAGCCTCCAACGGAAAGGAAAGTACCTTTAACTTTACCTAAAAAAAAGGAATTAATTAAACCAGATACCTTCTCTTTGGAGAAGATTTGGGAAGCAATACAAATTGTAAATGATAATCTTTTTAGTTAAATCAACCCTTTGGCCTCAGTAATAAATACTACAATGGAGAGAGTGGGAAAATTGGAGAAAGACATGAATATTCAAATGGAAAAGTCTGGAAAAATAGAGATAGAAATGAGAGAATTGAAAAGTCTTCAATGCAATATTATAAAAGAAAATTCTGTATTAACGAATCGTTTAGAAAATATTTACGCCTAATAAATTTTCCAAGGGACCCAATGGTAACCCCACGAGATATGTGGAGGCAATATTTGTTGCAGATATTGAAGATTACAGAGGAAATGATTCCTCCTACAGCTAAGATGTATTATATACCAACATTTAAAAAAGCTGAGAAGGAAGGAGAAGATCTTCAAATATTAACTCCTGTGACATCAAATAAAATGGAAACACCAGTTCTAGACATAACAAACCTACTGGAAACAACTCAGAGTGAACAAGTAAAGCCAGCTACTCTCATAGTGACGTTTTTGCTTGAATCGGATAGAGATTGGATTTTGAGAACATATTTCAGACACAGGTCTGAGTCTTTCTTAGGCCTGAATGTTGGAATATTTCCTGATTTAGCAAGAAGTACCCAGCTACGAAGAAAATTATTTTTGAAATTGAGATCTTTAGTACAAAAGCTGGGTGCCATGTATATTCTCAAATACCCATGTAAATGTTGTGTAAAATATAAAAATGTTTCGTATATATTTTTTCGTCCGGAGCAGCTGGAGAACTTTCTAAAAAAGTATTCGTCAGAGATAATAACTTCCTCTCCTGTAATGGAAGGCTAAGTACTTTATCCCCCAGTTGGACCCGCATAAAAGGAATTCTCCCGTATAGATCTCGGCAATTCCCGAATGGTTAAATATTTATTCCTTAGGTTGAGTAATTGGATCTCTCCTTACCACTAAGAGGACTTTAAAGCAGAATGTTAGGGAAAATGAATATTGAGCTTAATTGTAATATGCTATTGTTAAACTGCTATCTACGCAAGAATGCATTTCTTGATGTATTTTGGAAATTTGTAAAAATAAAATTAAAAAAAAAAAAAAAAAAAGAATCCCTCTCCATACCTGGGAACGTTTTATTTCAAAATGCCCTGAGATTGTCATGGATTAATGGGGACGAAGAGGGGACCCAAGCAGGTTCCTAGTGACACACACACACACACACATCCCAAGCAGGCTCCCACTGATACACATTCACACATCCCAGGCTGACTCACACACACACACATTCCAGGCAGGCTCTCAATCACACCCCCCCACACACACCACCGTTAGGCTCCCATTCAGAAACAGTATGCACACACATGGAGGCAGGCTTCCTCTTTTTCACACACACATGCAGGCAAGCTTCCTCTCTCTCTCACACAAACACACATATTCAGGCAGGCTTCCTCTTGCACACAAACATACATACATGCAGGGAGGCTTCCCTTTCAAACAAACACACAGACGCAGGTAGTCTTCCTTTTTCACACAAACACACACATACACACAGAGACAGGTTGTTTCAAGGCAACCGGCGGCCACGTGGCCTCTTCTTCATCCACCAGCAGGCTGGTCTCCACTGGCAGTGCCGTGGCCTCTCCTCTTCTTTGTTCGCTGTCGGGATGGGCTCCACCGGTAGCGCCATAGCCTCTCACACTGCCGCTGCCCTGCCTGGGTGTGTCGCTTCATACAAATGTACATTTTGCACACCTGTTGCTCCAGGTCTGTTTTTGCCTATCAACCATTATTTTTGTACCGATGACTAAACTGCTGTTGGTTGGGATAACATTGATGAGTGGAAGGGTGGGAAATAATAGCCAGCTGAATTTAAAAGTTGTAAATGTCAACTATTGCAGATTTGATGATTACTGTAATGGTTGGCTAACTGATGTTGGCTGGAATGGTAGATGTTATACTGGAATTCTAATTTTAAAAAACTCCATTTGAACCTAAAGGTATTTCACCTTCCAAAAAGAGTGGATAAAGCTATAAAATAGGGGTTGACAACCTAAGGCACGCCTGCCATCTGAGGCATGGCGACAGTGGCGCAGCACGGAAAAGCTGAGCAGAAGCTGACAGCCGCTGCTACCGCTGCTGCTACTGAAATAGGAAGGTAGCTCTGAGCCTTATATGCCTGCAGCAAGAGTTGCGTTCAACCAAATGTCATCTCCTGCTGCCACGGGTCCAGTCTCGCAGCAGCAGGAGATGTTTAGTTTAAACACGACTCCTGCTTCCATGCACCCCACGAACCAGCAGGCCACCACAGCGGAAGAAAAAGAGAGGATCCAGGCGCTGCCAACAGACATTTCTCGGCAGCTGAAGAGAGAGAGAGGGAGGACCCTAGCAGCAGCCAGTGGACCCCATCCTGCTGGCAGCTGAAGAAGAGGCCCAGGCTCAGGCCCCGAGAGTGTATGTGTGAGCCCATGAGTATGTTGTGAGCCATTTATTTTACACACTGAAGAAGAATTTGGAGTGTCGTATATTTTATAACATTTTAATGGGTAATTTTAGCTGGAAAAGTTTAGTCATAAGTTTTATACTGTATGTTAATTAATTTTATATATGATATGTTAATTATTATTTGTTGTAAACCGTTCCGATAGATTCTAAGGGACGGTATATAAAAGATGTTAAATAAATAAATAAATAAATAAATAAATAAATAAAATAAAATTGCGTGTGGGTAGGTGTCTGCTTGCAAGCCAGTATCTGTGTGATTGCATGTGGGGGAGAAAGAAAGAGAGCATGTGTGTGTGTGTGTGAGATTGCACTGAGACAGAGAGAGAACCTGTGTATGTAAGATGGCATGTGAGAAAGAGCATATGTTTGTGTGTGATTGAATGTAAGAGAGAGCGAGCATGTTTATGAGATTGCATATGGGAGAGAGAAAGCTTGTATGTGACTGCATGTGGGAGAGAGTGTGAGTGTGTGTAATTGCATGTGGGAGAGAGAGAAAGCATGTGTGTGATTGCATATGGGGGAGAGAGACAGACAGCGTGTGCGTGATTGCATGTGGAGGAGAAAGAGAGCATGTGTGTGACTGCATATAAGAGAGAGAGAATGTGTATGTGATTGCATAAGAGAAAGCATGTATGTGACTACATGTGGGAGAGAACGAATGTGTGTATGATTGCATGTGAGAGAGCATGTGTATGATTGCACATGGGGAGAGAGAGTGTGAGCATGTGTGTGACTGCATATGGGAGAGAGAGAGAAAGCGTGTGCGTGATTGCATGTGGAGAAGAAAGAGAGCATGTGTGTGACTGCATATAAAAGAGAAAGAATGTGTATGTGACTGCATAAGAGAAAGCATGTATGTGACTACATGTGGGACAGAACGAATATGTGTATGATTGCTTGTGAGAGAGCATGTGTGTGATTGCATATGGGGGAGAGAGAGTGTGAGCATGTGTGTGATTGCATATGGAGAGAAAGCAAGCATGTATGTGTGATTAAACGTGGGGGAAAGAGAAAGCATATGTGTGTTTTGTAAAGTGTGTGTATGTGAGAGAGGAGAATGTTTGTGTGCCCCTTCCCCATGCCAACTAATTTATGACAATCTCAGGGTGACTGGAAATTTTTAGTCTGATCTGCCTATCACTGGGACACTCTCCGTTATGTGCAGCCCGCCGATGCTCCGACCTGCCTGCATGAGTGTCAAGTTATTGCCCTTGATGATGCTTGAGCAGGCAGATCGGAGCATTGGCATGTTTTAATGCTGTGCTGACAGGGTTCCCAACCCTGGCCAGCAAGGAGAGGCTCCGTTTGTCGGTGCACTGGTGGGATTCCTAACTCCCAACAGCGAGGAGAGACCCCGTCTGTCAGCACTGGCGAAAAGGGCCCATTGTTGGCACGCTGGTTGAATTTCCACTCCCCGCCAGCGAGGAGAAGCCGCATTGTTGGCACACTTGTAGGATTCTCACCCCCACCAGTGAGGAGAGGACCCATGCTGCTGTGAGGAGGAGTGATGAGTAATAGAGGAGTAAGGGAAGTGACAGAGAAAGAAGTAAGGGAAAGTGGTGAGGATGGTAAGTGAATGAAATGGAAGGGACATGAATGAGTGGGAAAGAGAGGGTGAGTGACTTGAGAGGGAGGCAATGAATGTCAAGGAAGGGAATGATTGGGTGGGGGAGAGGGGTGAGTGAATGAGTGGGAAGGGGGTAAGAATGAGATACACAAGAGGGTGAGTAGGAGTGAGGGGGTGACAGAGGGAAGGGGATTAAATGGGAGGATGAGTGACAGGGGAGTGAATGGGAGCTATAAGAGTGAATGACAGAGGGAAGGGAAGGAATGGGAGGGAAGGGAAATGTAGGGGTGAATGGGAGAGAGTGACTGAGGGGTGAGTGACTGAGAGGGAAGGGTAATGAAGCAAGGGAACAGGGTGAGTGGAAGTGAGGTTGTGAGTGACAGAGGGAAGGTAAGGGGATTTAGTGGGAGGGTGAGTGACAGCAGGAAGGGAAAAGGGTGAGGGGGTTGAGTGACTGAGAGGGAAGGAAGGTGAATGACTGAAGGCGAGTGAGAGGGAAGGGAAAAGAGAGGGAGGAAGTAGAAGAGGGGAGTGAGAAGAAGAGATGCATGAGTGCGTGTGAATGAACATGTGCATATATGAAAGAGAAAGAAAAACGTTTGTGTATACCTCCTCTCCTTCCCCTTACTAATCCTATATAACCTCAGGGTGACTGGAAATGAAAAGTTTCCAGGTATAGAGAGGGGGAAGGGTTTTTTTCATCCTTATTAGTTTTAATTTTTGGCTGTTCGATATGGCTGCTGTTTTTGAAATATTTGATTGATTTTGGGGAAATGTTTACAACAAAAACAGCTCCTTACTCTTCCAATCCTAACCCAAAATGCCACACCACTCTCTCTACTGTTGTATTCCAGCTTGGTCCCAGATGTGGTCCTAGTTTTTCCCTCACGCTTGGTATTCTCAGTTCTTGTTTTTCTTCCAAGCCTTAGTCCTTGTTTCTTAGTCTTAGTTCTTGGGTTTTTGTCTCTGGTTCTGTTTGGCCCTAATCTGTAGGCCTTACGTTGGCCTTACTCTCGGGCCACACGTTTTGTCCTGCTCTATTCCTGTGGTCCTAGTTTGTCTTGTCTTTCTTGAGACTTGTTTCTTTCAGCGGGCGCCTTCCTGTTCTCTGTACTGCAGCTCAGCCCTGCTCTTCGGGGGGTGCCTCCTGGTTCCTTGTGTTGGGGTTCCTTGTCCAAGCCCTTCCGACCACCAGCTCCTGAGTGCTCAACTCGCAGGGAAGGTGGCTGGTGAGGCGGAAGACTCCTGTGTTTCTATCGTGCTCCAGCCTACCTCGTCAGCATCCAGCCCCGCTCCTGCTGTCATAACACGGGCAGTACGTGCCGACAGTATGTGTTACTTCACAGGGAATTCTGTGCTAAAAAATGTACAATTCTGCACGTAGGATTTTAACATTTTTCAAAGTTCAGCATATTTTATTTGCCATTGTGGGAACTAGGGGGATCAGAGATAAGGGAGGAGGTGGCAGGTTGATGGAGACTAGGGGATGGGTGGAAGAATGGTGTGGATGGGTGGAAGAATGGTGTGGATGACAGTCTATCTGTGGGAATTCTAAAAAATATGGCATCTTCGAGTAGCCAATTTTTTTTTATACATTGTACTTTGAATTATTACAGAAAGAAAAAAACAAAACAAAAAAACAAATTTCTTTCCCAATATACAAACTCCCATTTTATCAGTTTTTAAAAAATTATTATTTCTTTTTTTGCATCAAAATAATGTCTACTCATGCCTATACTCATGCCGGTCGGTGACAACCGGCCAACCACCGGGGCCTCCAGAGAGGTGAGGCCCACCCCCCGGGTGTCCTCATCGGGAGGAGCCCGGGCAATGAGGGAAAAAGGGGCACGCTCCCCAGGCGTCGCACGCCGCGCAGACCACACCGCCAGCAAGCTCCAGTTCCGGCTGGCGAGGACAGCTCAGGCAGGCTCCCGGAGCAAAGGGGGAGTCACCGCGACGACCGGCCGACCACCGGGGCCTCCTGAGAGGTGAGGCCCGCCCCCCGGATGACCTCATCGGAGGCGCCCGGGCAACAAGGGAGAAAGGGGCGCAACAAAGGGGCATTCCCCTTTGTGCACCCCTTAGCGCAAGCCTTAATGCTAACCGTTGTATACTCAACAAACCTGAAAAGAATTCTATTGCTACAATACAGAATAAAGGAAACCTATCATCCCAACGTCATCAGCCACCTCAAGACACACAAAAAGAACTAAACATGGATAACCCACAGAACGTAACAAGAAGAAAAACAAAGAAAGACTGTGAGTACCAACACACAAACACCACGCTCATCAACACTAAATCCTACACTAGTTACTTAACACTATCGTTTCTACTTTTTAATGCACAATCTATAATAAAGAAAATACCCACCATCACCGACCTACTCAACGATTACAAGCCAGATTTCATAGCCATCACAGAAACATAGATAAAAAACACCGACCAAGTATTGATCAACCAAATTTATAACCCTACCTATAAAACATTTTCAATCCCCAGACCAAAAAAGAAAGGTGGAGGTTTAACTTTTAAAAAGAAACTAAAGACATGGCTGTTCAGCAAAGCCTTCCCCTCTACAAACTCCATTGCCTGATCTAGAATTGTACACCACACATCTCTGTAAACAAAACTCTCCAAATTTTTCATACATAATATCCATTAAAGAGAGGTTGGCCCCTTGCCCCCTCTTCTGTATATAGTATTTATTCTATTTTATTTCATTTTATTTATATATTTATTGCTCCGTTCACCCCTTCTTTATTTTCCTACTCCAAGTTAAGGCTTCCTTGTTATAATGTAACTGTATGCTCCGTATCTCTTGTTGATTGGTTAATTGTATATTCTGCTTAGTTCATTGTAAACCGAATTGATTTGATTTGTATCAAGAAAGTCGGTATATAAAAGCCTTAATAAATAAATAAATAAATAAAATAATGCTAATCATCAAAAAAGACCTACAGATGAAACTATTTCCTACCAACAACCACACACCACTGGAAATTGCACTATTTGACTCACCAAAACTACAAATCTATCTTGTATACTGCCGCCCCCCCCCCCCCCCCCCCCCAATTCACTGGATCGGAACTGCTCACCACTTATAGAATTCTTCTTGACCAAACTAACAATCAACAAACCCATCATCTTATTAGGAGCTTTAACATCCACATTGACACCATCCCCCACTCCCCCACATGCAAATAAATTACAGAAGCTCTCTCATCCCTAGGCCTCAGTCAAATCATCAGTGGCCCAACTCACAAAGCAGGTCACACTCTGGACCTCATCTTCATCAATACTGACATCTGGGCTACCCACCAAACAAAGATTACGAACATCCCCTGGTCGGAACACTCTATAATCCACTCCAATCTGACTTCCAACAGTAATTTTACTACAATAAAAAAACCACCCAAATCCTTCTCCTACCAGCCACCTTTTTGCAGCGAGACACTTCAAGAAAATCTACAAATAGCATTAACAAACATAGACCTATCTAACGCTGAAAACGCCACTTCCTCCTGGCTCACCATCACTAAAACAATATCAGACAAGATAAACCCCTTGATAACGAAAACTATAAAAAACTCCAAACACCAGAACCAATGGTACAATGATGGCATCAGATCAGCCAAACATGAACTCAGAAAGATAGAAAAAACATGGAGGAACAACAAAACAATCACACTATTTAACGCCGATCGTTCACACTTAGCGGAATACAAAAAACTCATCCACAAAGTAAAAAAAGACTTCTACTCGAACAAAATAAACAAATACCAACATAACCCAAGAATGCTCTTCAATATCGTTCAAAACCTAACAAAAGCCTCCAATGACCATACATCATCAACATCCAAGATCACAAGCAACGATTTTGCAGATTTCTTTTACGAAAAAATAAAAAAACCTCATAAATAATAACCTCTACAACAACTTACAAGACCCAAAAAGTCAAATCAAGCCTCCACCTAGCTGGCCCAACTTTGACACTGCATCTTCATTGGAAATCCAAAATATCATCAAAAAAATGAACCCAGCGAAACACCCTGTTGACTGCATACCCATAACAACGATCAAAGCCATCGAACCATCAATAACAAAAACGATAACCGAAATCGTAAGCCTCTCCCTCTCAGAAGGAAACTACCCCAACTGCCTAAAATCAGCAATTATCAAACCCATACTGAAAAAGACCAACCTTGATTCAGAAAACCCACTAAACTACCGACCCATTTCAAACCTACCATTCATTGCCAAAATCATAGAAAAAGTCGTACACTCCCAACTCAGCGACCACCTTGAAGAAAACAACATCTTACTCCCCACGTAATTCAGCTTCAAGAAACACATGAACACTGAGTCACTACTCCTATCATTGAATGACACCGTGCTTAAAGGCTTTGAAAATGGCAACAGCTATCTCTTAGTCCTACTCGACCTATCTGCCACCTTTGACATGGTAAACCACTCAATCATGATCGACCGTCTCGCCGAAATTGGTGCAAAAGAAAAAAAACACTACAATGGTTCTCATCCTATCTATCACAAAGAATATACCAGGTGTCAATCAACAACACCCCCTCCAAGAAAATAAACCTAGAAACCGGAGTTCCCCAAGGCTCCGCCCTGACTGTGACACTTTTCAACATTTATCTGCTCCCAATATGCCACCTCCTCTCAAAACTGAAACTGACCCATTTCATATACACGGACGATATCTAAATATTAATCCCAATTCACAACACTCTGGAAAACACCTACAAAAAAAAACAGCCATGTACCTAACCAAAATAAAGCAACTTCTATCCACCATGAAACTCATCCTAAACTTCGAAAAGACCGAAATAATAATACTGGATAGAAAGAACAGCGCTCCACAACTGCTACCACTCAACCTAATGAACTAAAAAGCTGCAATCTCCCCTATCAATCATGCCCACAACCTAGGAGTCATAATAGACAATGAACTATCCTTCAAGAACCACATCACTTCTAAAATCAAAGACGGATATCATAAGCTCCTAACCCTATGACGTCTAAAACCTTTCCTTTCCCCAACGACTTCAGAACAGTCCTTCAACTGCTCATCTTCTCCAACCTGGACTACTGAAACTCCCTGCTATTCAACTTACCTATCACCACCATAAGACCCCTCCAAATCCTCCAAAATACAGCCGCCAGAATACTCACTGGATCTAAAAAACATGACCACATTACTCCCACTCTTATATCACTACACTGGCTCCCAATAAAATTTAGGATAGAATACAAAATACTATCCATTCTACACAAAACAATATACGAAAATCAAACAAACTGGCTAAGCGCATCCATAAAACTGCACTCACCAAATAGAAACCTCCGCTCAGCTAACAAAGGTCTTTTAAAAATTCCGCCTGCTCGCACCAAACAACTTACAACAACTCGAAAGAGAGCCATAACCCTAGGAAGTCCCAAACTCTGGAACGCACTCCCAATCGAACTCAGAACACATCAAAATTCAAAAACCTTCAAAAAAGAACTAAAAACCTGGCTGTTTACCAAAGCCTACCAAAACTCCCAATGACCCTCGGTCATTACTTCCCCCTACTGACTATAAACTGAATAGTCTGACATCCGATCCACGTTAATAAAGTCAATAATATATATATTATCTAAGTTAAGTGATTTAGGTTAACAACCACAGTAACCTTTTTGGAAACTTGGTTAAACATCAAAACGTTGTTATCTGTTATCTCAATTATCTAAGTTATACTGTCTTGGTTAACAACCATAATAACCTTTGGAAACTCTGTTAAACATCGAAACTTTGTAAACCATTGTGATAGCGAAACTGAACAATGGTATATAAATCTCGATAAATAAATAAATATATCCATTTTATCTGCTTTGCAGCCATTTTTTAACACATTTCTCCCTATGCGTTAAAATGCTGTGGTCCCGTGGGGATCCAGGAGACATCACTCTTCTGTCTGCGGGGAAGGTGCTGTTGCTTCTGATGGATTCGTTATTAAAACTGTGTCCAGTGTTGAACCAACTGTTGTTACATATCCATGCCAAGCGCTTCTCGGTCTTGTAGCCAAAATCAAATGCCAGGTCTGCATCATGAGCTGGCCTTCTAGTTGAAATCAGTAACTGTTGATTGTGGAGAGGCAGTTGGAGGGAGGGGATGGTTAATATTCTACCAACCAACCCTCATCTTGGGACACAACATTGTTTGGACTTTGAACAAACTGGGATGATTAAACTTCTCGTTAAAAAAAAAAGGGTTGAACCAATGCATCAGAACAGAGACTTCTAAATTTTCTATATTATTTCTTTTTCTGATCTCTTTTTTTCTACCCTGCACTTTTCTCTTCAGAAGACAGAGGAGGAGATCTTGCTGGTTGGAAAACTGTCAAACAAGGAACCACTGGACTGATATACAGAAGGTAGCAGCTGTCAATTTAAATCTGTAGGTATGAGCAAAAAATGCAAATGATAAAAGCCAGACGAAAGGCCTGATTCCTTTCTCCTTGCTTTTAAATACTGAATGGGATACTTATATGGTGCAAAAAGCATGACTACAATATTCAAAATTCACTACACACAAAGGAAAAGTTAAATGCATATGAAAAAAAAAATTATGGCCACAATCTCCCCAATCTTTTAAAAATTCAAAATATAAAAGCAAGGTGTAGTAAAATTAACCAAGACATTAGGAGTGAGGATTTGGGTTGTCTATTCTATAAACTGGGGAGCCCTTGATCAGCAGAAAAAAAAGCAGTTTTAAACAGAAAATGACTGTAATTTATAAGGCCAGATGACATCTATGTATACATTTTTTTTTTTACAGACAGGCTGAACAAGGTCCATGTTAGGCAGGGCCGCTAATTGCCGTAACACAAGTGCAGCACAGCATCAAACAACAGGCCTGCCACACGCCAGTCCAAGGGCAGCCTGACAGCATCATTCCTCTCCTGCTTCTACCCACACCAAGGACACATCAACCTCTAACAGAAAAGGGGGCTAGCGAGGGGAAGCCGCTCTAGTTTTTCCTGTCAAGAGCAATTCAAACCAGCCTCCATGCAGCTCCGCTTTTGAGAGGTGAAGTGAGAGGCAGAGGGGTGGGCCGTAGAAACGGTCACCGCCAGAAACCCCCTCACTCCCGTTTTCACCTCCACCTCCTGCAGGTTCAGATGGTACTCTGCAAGCCGATGGCAGGAGAGATCAGCTGCTTAAACTCCCAGCCTACGAATCCAAGTCCCACCGCTCCAGGCCAAAGACACACCTCCAGACACAGAAACCACAGGCACCTCCATTCTGGGTTCCCATCGCTAGACAGAATGCAGACAACTTCCACATTTTCTGTGTTTTAAATATCGTGCATTTAAAGATGCACTACCTTTTGTTTTACGCTATTAAGTTGAACTATTCATTAACAGCTCTTATATTTAAAAATGATGACAATAATGATAATGACACAGAAGGCAATGATTGGATTAGAGCCTGTAAATACACTGCTGCAGACCTGCATGCTAATTATTCATGATTTGGACAACGACACAATGAGGTCAATATTCACAGGCTTTTAGTGAATAACTCACAGGCTATCTGGCTAAATGATGACTTTTGAATATTTTGGGCACTTATTCAGCTAAATTATAGACAGATAATTCATTATCTGTCTAAAATTTAGCTGGATAATGCAAGGGCATTCCAGGGTGGAGTTAAGTTAGCCAGATAAATTCTCCAGCTAATTCCAATATTCAGAGATAGGCAGATAGCTTATCTGGCTAACGCTGGTCATGCTAACGAGTAGTCCTAAAGTTAGCCGGAGAGTTATTTGAATAACTTGGAACTTGTCCGGATAAGTGCGGTGATATATTCACTCTTTTTTTTTTTTTTTTACATGCGCACGCATGTTCTTAAGTACATTTGAATGGATTTTATAACCTGCATATGTCGTAAACACGTAGGTTATAAAATACCAGAGTAGATTTGCCTGCACCCATATATACATACAGTATATGGACACGCACGTGCGGGTTTTAAAGTTATCCTCTTAAGGAGTGAGCTCCAAACAGAAACCCAAATGGGGAAAAAAACGGCACTAAATCCTACAAGACACGTCATGCAAGTTGTGCCAACACATCACAGGACCCTGCAGCTGCCCACATGGGAAAGACATTCAAAATTAAAAAAATAAAAATAAAAAATCGCAGTCATGCTTCTCTATGAATACTGTATACATGATTCGGTACGAAAAATGTGAAGGATGATGCACTGGTGAACCAAGCCCTTATCAACTGCAAAATGTTACTGTCTCATTGCCGCTGGCATTCCTTCCTTCCCTTTACTGAGCTGTAATGGCATTTGCAGGCAGCCTAAGACCCAGATGTCTCTGTAACTATTAAAACCCAGGGTACCTGCTCTGTTTCTTCACCGACCTAATGAGGAGAGGGGAACCCTCGAAGCTTGTCACAGATGCATGGCCTTAGTCTGGTAAAAAGGTATCACCTGCAGCTGGGTCGCTGACTCGTAATTCCAGCAGACACCATAGCAAAATGGTAAAACTGACCGGCCCAGTCCACCACCCCACATTTACCTGGACTCTGATCTGAGCCCCCACCGCACAGCGGTACTAAGATACTGTATATAGAAACACACGAGGATAAGCTGAAAACTTTCCAAAGTCACATAACCTAATATATATTAAAGAGATCATTATTACTAAGGACAATTAACCTCAGACCACTGTTTTTTTTTTCCTTTTCCTGGTTTCTCCTCTGCTATTATATTCTCAGCTTTCTCCTGATTCCTTTTCCCGGTTCTCTTTTCCACTGGAACTTTCCTTCTAGATGTTTCCCTTCCTTTCACCATCTTTGCCCTATTCTCCACTGCTCTTTTACACCTCTCTTTCATCTCACCTCTATCACTCTTCCCTCCATCATCATCTCTTATCTTATTCCTCCAGATCCCTTCCCCATCCCTCACACCTCAACCCCACTATCATTTCTTAGTGCCTCACTGACTCCTCCCCTTTTCTCTATTTATCCCGTTCCCATTACTCAATTTTACTGCCTTTACACCCACTGACCCAGTCTTCCCCATTTCTCATTCTCTCCCAGCTCTCCAAACATGTCTTTCAACCCAATCAGCCTTCCAAATCTGTCTCTCAACTCCTTCATTTATGCCATTTTTCATCTTTCCCAGACTTCCGGCTCTGCCATCTCTCCTTCCCTCAATCCCTCCCTCATCCCCTCTGTGACTCACCTGCTCCAGCCCTGCTACACTGTGCAATCCTGGTCTCTCACCCATCCCCATATACACACACAGCCCAATTCTGCTCTCTCTCACTTCTAAAGTCTGTTTTAACCCCCTCCCCCTTTCCTCCCTCCAACTCTGCCTCACCCTACCGTCTCCCATGGCTCCCAGCCCTCAGATACTCTTTTCTCCTCTCTCTCACGCCTCCCAGTCCTCCATCTTTTTCTCTCATCCCATTAAATCTCTCCATTTCCCAACAATTTCAGCCCTCCAGCTACCCCAACTCCTCCATCTCTCACTGCTTCATCTCTATCACCCTTTACATTCTTTCAGAGCTCTTTATTTCTCATCCCTTCCAGTCCCCATGTCCTTCACTCTCTCTTCTCAGCCCTCAACTCTTTCGTCCCCTGGTGGCTAACCCTTCCCAGCCTTCATTGTGTCCCCTCTTTCCAACAGTTAACTACGCTTTTTTCCCCTCATGATTCACGCCTTCTAGGCCCCAATGTACCCCCTTCTTCTAGCTACAACTCTCTCTTCTAGCTCCTTCCCTCTCTTCCCCCCCCTTTCAATCTTCCCTCTCCCCCAGCACCCATTGAGTCATAAGAACATAAGAACATGCCATACTGTGTCAGACCAAGGGTCCATCAAGCCCAGCATCCTGTTTCCAAAGGTGGCCAATCCAGGCTATAAGTACCTGGCAAGTTCCAAAAAACTAAGTCTATCCCATGCTACTGATGCTAGTAATAGCAGTGGCTATTTTCTAAGTCAACTGAATTAATAGCAGGTAATGGACTTCTCCTCCAAGAACTTATCCATTCCTTTTTTAAACCCAGCTACACTAACTGCACTAACCGCATCCTCTGGCAACAAATTCCAGAGCTTAATTGTGCGTTGAGTGAAAAAGAACTTCCTCCGATTAATTTTAAATATGCCACATGCAAACATCATGGAGCAGACTGACCCACAGGGATGACACCAAGAAACACCTCGGTTTGGCAGCTGCACAAAAGGACCGTGACACCGTAAGGAGGCTCCCTCTTGGCATCAACAGTGTGGTCACAGCTCTTGGCTAAGGTCCTGCAAGCGCGCCTTGAGGAGATCTTGCCTGTTCTGATACACCAGGATCAGACAGGGTTTATTAAAGGGAGACTCTCTACACACAATACAAGGTGCTTGTTTAATATTTTACACTAGACTAGACAAGCAGGTGTCAGGAGCGATAATCTCTATGGACGTGGATAAGGCATTCAATGGGGTCTCATGGGCCCTATATGTTCATGGTTTTGGACCAGTTCGGGTTTCACCAGGATTTCCTTTCTTGGATCCGTGGCTTATATACCATCCTATGGTGCAGGTGTTGACTAATGGGGTCATATCTCCCTGTTTTGCTATCGCTAGAGGAACCTGGCAAGGCTGTCCCCTATCTCCACTACTCTTTGAGTTAGTGGTGGAGCTGCTTGCGCAGGCTATCAGACAATTTCTAGAGATAGAGGGGGTAAAGTGTCATGGGATATTTCATAAAATTTCCTTTATATGCGGATGATGCCTTGGTTTATGTGACAAACCTCTCTCACTCACTTCTGGCTCTGATGACCCTTATTGACAAATTCAGAGCTCTTTCAGTGTATGCTATTGATTTTACTAAATCAGAGTTGATGTGCTTGGGACCCACCAGGCGAGTGGTTCCAGTGGGGGACATTTCTCCAAAAGCAGAGACAGGGTTTAAGTATCTGGGTATTTGAGTTTCAAGGGATTACTCTAGCCTATTTAAGGATAACTATGTCCCGATTCTTAAATCTATTGAGAGGGATTTGAAAAGTTGGTCTTCTTTACCTCTTTCTCTTCTGGAGAGGGTTAATTTGGTCAAGATGGCTATTTTACCCAGGTTACTCTATTCTTTCTTGCACCTGCCATATGACGTGCCTATATGTCCAGACCGAAATATGATGTCCTGGTCAAGCCTCATGAGTCTGGAGGGCTAGGCCTTCCCAAACGTCATGGTATTATTGGGCTTGTAGGTTGTCCTGCCTGCGTGTATGACTGAGGATGGATGCCCCACAGGCTTGGTTATCGCTCGAAGACAAGGGGCTGAGAGGGTGCAGCTTGGTGTCCTTCTTACATATACCACCTACCTTGCTCTTGTATCGGCGGGCAATAAGGAGTAATCCTATGCTTGCCCATACACTTAAAATATGGAGGGCCGTATCTCAGATGCTCAGCCCGCTGAATGCCACTTGGTCCTACATGACGTCCCTGATATGTAACCCACATTTATCTTTGCACACATTCTCTCCTGATGTGTCAGTGTGGGCAGCGGGGGGTTTGCGGTTCCTGGGTCAGTTTACTGATGATGGCCGTGTTAAATCATTCACGGATCTGGTTGAGGAGTTCCATGTGCTGCCCACAACCCGTTGCATATTCTTTTCTATATATAAGGATGTGACAAAGATAATTAGGGATCACCCTGAGGTGGAGGATAGCAATGGGATGGAAGGTCCCCTCAGTTGTAAGCAGAATTTGGCCCATTTGATTGCAGTTTTATATAAGTCCATAAGGGCTGTCTTGTGTGAAAAGGCAACCTCGTCTAGAATAATTCAGCTGTGGAATCAGGATATGGGTGCTACTTTGGATGCTGTGGATTGGAAAGCCAACTGGAAATGGTCCCGGCAAATTACTATATGTTGTAAGGGGCAGGAACTGCAATATAAATTGTTGAACAGCCTATACCGTACTCCGACTTTCTACACTAAATTCAGTAATGCTAGCTCAGCCTGCTGGAGGAAGTGTGGGCTCCCTGATACATTTTCTCATATGTGGTGGGAATGCCCGAAGGTTTCAGAGTTCTGGGGGCGGGTGGGCAATTCGATTCATAATGTCTATGGTCCAGGGTTGAGGGTGGACCCTGCTCTCTTTTTGATGGGGAGGTGGCCCAATCGCTGGGAGATGAGAGGTTAAAGGAAACTGATGGGTCATTTATTGACTGTGGCACACCAATGAAAAAGTTCCCGTTGTATTCTCTGTTGGGAATCCAAGATCTTGGATATTGCCCTTATGGAAAAAACGTACCTTTTCTTTGAAAGGCCAGTCAGAACGGTATAGAGATATCTGGGGACCGTATTGGTTGAGGCGGGAAAGCAGATAGATTGAAGATCTGCACTGCATTTATGGATGCATAGCTGCAATCTCTGTCATGTCACCTATATTTCAGTTTACTTGTACTGTCTAGTTTGGAAAAGTTACAAAGAGTTAAAAAAAAAAAAAAACCAGCAGTGTGGTCACAGCTCAAGTCAACACATGCTCACAGTGAATGCTGCAGTGGGGCTGCTTCCTACTGCACCCCTGGCCGGCTTGTCCTCCTGGTGCCGCTGACTGAATGGGGGGGGGAGGAGGACGGAAGAAGAACCAATCTGTCAAATGTTTTGAGGGGACCTGGGCCCTGTAGCAGTTGCAGTGGCTGCTGGCTCTGTTTCTAGTAGCACGCTGATACACTGCATCCAAAATATGAATAATAGTCCATAAACAGCTTGTGGGATGACTTTTTAAAAATTACCTATGAAAAAAAAAAAAAGTCCAACATCTGTATTCTTTGACATGTCTCATTCTAAGAAATAAAATATCTATGATTAAAAAATACTAAGAAACAACTAGGAACCAAAGAGAAAGGAACTGAGTCGACAGGCAGGAAATTGATTTTAACGATAAAAACCTCCTTCTAAGAAACTGGTCATGTCCCGCAGAGCGTGTCTTGTATAGAGTCGGGTCAAGGAGTCACAATCTACGTACAGAAACTCTCTCCAAGACATAAATTGCTGGTAGTCATTCTACTGTTTGGGGGGGGGGGGGGAATCTACTGAATACACCCCAGGAAAACCAACACCACGGGAGATAACACAACAACGCGTCTTATTTCATTTTAATCGGTAAAAACATTACCATGAATTCCTGTATGGCATACATACATTATTTTTCAATGCCGTGGACCTTCTGTAAAAGGGGGGTACTTACTCCTACTCTTGATTTCTTTAAGCTTGGTAGGATAGTCATTCCTGGTCTGCAGCTTCCTGTGTTCCTCTACCCATCTCTTCAGCCTTAACCCTTTTTTTCCCCCCTATCTAGCCCAGGCACTGTAGCAATCATCCTCCAGGTACCTTGGTTTCAGCACCCAGCAGCCGGAATGAAGCCTCCGCCATCCTCCCGGTCTAGCAGGATTTAATTTAACTCATTATTTACTGTCCCTCTTTTATGTTCAATCATTTTCATTAGTATTTAAGGATGGCATCAACTGTTACAACTTGCATTGAGCAGACAATAAATGCAACGTACAATACCAGTATCTACTCCTTATAACAATTAAAAATTTATAACAGCTATGCAATGAATCTCATCTATTATATTGTCCCCTCCTTTCTTCCCTCGTTCTATACAAGGCTCATTTAAAACAATAAAAACAGGTGGTTCCAAAAGAAGAATATACCTGTCCTGAAAGGATGCCATAGGCAGGTCATATGACATTTAGATCCAGAGATTTCAGGGGACGTTTTGCTTATGTTTTTTTTATTCTATTTGCATAACTTTACAAAATCCTAATATAAGAAAACCATTATCGTTGCTTATATAAGGGAACTGATTATTTGTTCTTTGATCACAGTTATTAGGGACGTGCTGCTGCTTCGTGTCTGTTTTGAAATGGCAGAAGAACAAATCAGATTTTGTGTTCCAGTTTGCTATTGCTCTGCCCCAGACACCATGTGCTTTTACGATTTAAAAAATAAAAAACAAAAGGCCCCTAGGCTTTCCTCTCAACCTCCGCAGACTCCCTCCATCCCACCCTTCCCCTCACTTTACCCACAATGATAGTGTCCAAATGGGCAGAAGCAATCTCCCTTGCTCTTGTCCTGCGGGTGCGACAAATGAAAATAGCATCAGCTGCCTTGCGGCTGGCGCCACTGTGATGTACTGACCATATTTCACCAGCCTCAGGCCAGCCAGCTCTATTTGGAGTTACCGCATGGGTGAGGCGGGAGTGACTGGGGATCGCTCCCACCCCATAGTTGGACCCTGTGGGATGAATTTTCAAAACCTTACACAAGTAAAGATTATCCCTAACAACTGAAAAGCAGGTTGTTAACACAAACAAAAAACACACTTTGAAATGTCTATATGACAATGCTAGAAGTCTAAGAAGTAAGATGGGAGAGTTAGAGTGTATAGCAGTGAATGGTGAGATTGACATAACTGGCATCTCAGAGACCTGGTGGAAGGAGGATAACCAATGGGACCAGTGCTATATCAGGGTACAAATTATATCGCAATGATAGGGAGGATCAACTTGGTGGGGGTGTGGCACTTTATGGGGTAGATTTTAAAAACTTGCGTGCGGGCATCCATGTGCGTGTGCTACCCGGCATGCACACATGGACATGCGATTTTATAACATGCGCGCACTGGTGAGCATATGTTATAAAATGGGGGTCGGCACGTACAAGGGGGTGCACATTTATGCAACCTGTGCGTGCCGATGCCCGTGGCCTTCCGCAGTTCCCTCCCAGTCTGCTCCAATTTAGGAGCAGCCTGGGAGGGAACTTCCCTACCACCTATACTAACCTTCCTACCCCTTCCCCTAACCTTCCCATACCCTAGTCCTATCCTAACCTCCCCCCCCCCACCCCAAATCCTTGTCTTATCATTTGCTCCTGCCTCGGGGCAGGAGCAAGTTGCGAGTGCCAGCACCCTGCCAGCACACGATTCCCCAGCAAAGTGGCAAATGGCCGTTGTGCTGGGCGCTTCTAGCCACGCCATGCCACGCCACGCTCCTTCCCCTTTCCCGAGGCCCCGGGACTTACATGCATCCTGGGGATTTACACGCGTGGCTTTGAAAATTGGCCCAGTGCGCATAAGCCTGGGATTTACGCGCATAAGGTTTTGAAAATTTACCCCTATGCCCGGGAGGGTATAGAGTCCAACAGGATAAAGATCATACAAGAGACTCAGGGGCAGATTTTCAAAGGGGTACACGCGATTTCAGAGCGGCCTCGGAGGGAACGGAGGCAGGCTGCACGGCTCAGTGCGCGTAGGCTGCCAATTTTGCGCAGCCTTGCGCGCGCCGGCCCCAGATTTAAAATCCGGCGTACTCTTGTTTGCACCGGTCACGCGAACAAAAGTACGCGCGGGTGTACTTTTTAAAAATCTGCCCCTAAATGCTCAGTAGAATCTTTATGGGTAGAAATCCCATGTGTGTTGGGTAAGAGTATAGTGATAGGAGTATACTACCGTCCACCTGGACAAAATGGTCAGACAGATGATGAAATGCTAAGAGAAATCAGGGAAGCTAACCAATTTGGCAGTGCAATAATAATGGGAGATTTCAATTACCCCAATATTGACTGGGTAAATGTAACATCAGGACTTGCTAGAGACAAAGTTCCTGGATATAATAAATGACTGCTTCATGGAGCAATTGATTCAGGAACCAACTAGAGAGGGAGCTATTTTAGATTTAATTCTTAATGGAACGCAAGATTTGGTGAGAGAGGTAATGGTGGTGGGGCCACTTGGCAATAGTGATTATAACATGATCAAATTTAAACTAATAACTGGAAGACGGTCATAAAAGTAAATCTACAACTCTAACACTAAGTTTTCATAAGGGAAACTTTGATAAAAGGAGAAAAATAGTTAGAAAAAAACTGAAAGGTGCAGCTGCAAAGGTTAAAAGTGTTCAACAGCCATGGAAATTGTTTAAAAATACAATCCTAGGCGCGCAGTCCAGATGTATTCCACGCATTAAGAAAGGTGGAAGGAAGGCAAAATGATTGCCGGTATGGTTAAAAGGTGAGGTGAAAGAGGCTATTTTAGCCAAAAAAATGTCCTTCAAAAATTGGAAGAAGGATCCATCTGAAGAAATAGGATAAAGCATAAGCATTGCCAAATTAAGTGTAAAACATTGATAAGACAGGCGATGAGAGAATTTAAATTGAATTTGGCCGTAGAGGCAAAAACTCATAATAAAAACTTTTTAAAATATATCCGAAGCAAGAAACCTGTGAGGGAGTTGGTTGGACTGTTAGTTGACCAAGGGGTTAAAGGGACTCTTAGGGAAGATAAGGCCATTGCAGAAAGACTAAATTCATTCTTTGCTTCCGTGTTTATTAATGAGGATGTTGGGAAGATACCAGTTCCGGAGATGGTTTTCAAGGGTGATGAGTCAGACGAACTTAACCAAATCACTGTGAACCTGGAAGATGTAGTAGGCCAGACTGACAAATTAAAGAGTAGCAAATCACCTGGACCGGATGGTATGCATCCTAGGTTACTGAACGAACTAAAAAATGAAATTTCTGATCTATTAGTTAAAATTTGTGTTGCGACCGTCACTTCCCGACGGCTTCACTCCGCCTACCTTTCCTTTCTTGCAGCTCCTCCTGCTCTTCACGGATGCCTGGCTGCCTTGGCGTCCGCCTACCGTCCTCTCCAGCGACCCGGACCAGCTTGGGCACTGCCTCCCGCCATGTTCTACAGGTACCTTAGGGCGTGCGCACTGCGCGGCCTTCATTCTTATTTCCTCATTCTTATTTCCTCATTAGTGCGTTCCTCAGGAGCGTCCCCCTGTGATGACGTTACGCTGCCCAGATATATAAGCCTACAGTTTATTGCTAGCCGTTGAGTTAGCAAGGGTAATCCTTACGGATGGGATTCGCTGTCCGTACCCAGCTACTCTGCCTTCCAACTTCCATTGGACTCTTTCTGCTAACGGGGTACCCACTCCTCGGGGGCCTCTTTTCCTTCTTTCAGGTAGCTATCAGGTAATTGTAAAGGAGTAATTGTAAAGGAGTCTTTACAAAAAACCGTCATCTTTTGGAATAATTGCTTCCAGGAAATCAGCTCTCTCCTCTTTAAGATTAACCTAGTCATCAACAAAGATAAGACAGAATTCCTAATCATCTCTCATGATGAAAACCTTCTTACTAGAGAAACAACCTTTCACCCAAATGTTCAACCTCAGGCTGATAACCATTCTCCTCAACACTCTTCAACAATACCTGATAACTTCAAAAATTCTTCGTACGTAAGAGATTTAGGCACCTTCTTGGACAACCAGTTCAACTTTAAAAAATTTGTCAACAATACGACTAAAGATTGCTTTTTCAAATTACAAGTCCTTAAAAAACTTAAACCTCTTCTACACTTCTATGATTTCCGTTTGGTTCTCCAATCAATCTTACTCACTAAAATTGATTACTGTAACTCTTTGTTGTTCGGTCTCCCTGCTGTAACTATAAAGCCATTACAGATGTTACAGAACTCAGCTGCCAGGGTTTTGACAAATTCAAAAAAGAGGGATCACATCACTCCAATCCTTTACAACCTCCACTGGCTCCCCATCAAATATAGAATCATCTACAAAGTGCTTACCATCACGCACAAAAACCTATACAATCTTGCCCCACTAGATCTTACTTTCCAAATTCGCCCTAACTATTCCACCAGACCCTTGAGAAAAGCATACCTAGGGACCCTCTTCATCCCTCAAGCTAAAACATCTCTAAGAAAAAGGGCCTTTTCTACTGCAGGTCCTTCTAACTGGAACACTCTCCCTCCAGACCTCCGACAAGAGACTTGCCCAATCTCGTTTAAGAAAAAACTTAAAACTTGGTTATTCAAGCTTGCTTTTCCAGAACCCTCTTGTTAGTTTATAGCATTCCCTCCTTCTCTCGCTACACCTCTCTGTTTATTCCTCTCATCTATTTGGTTTGATATGTTTTTAGGCTCTCACATTTACTCAGGTTCCCTTTTGAAGAGTCCCTCAGTCACTTTTTCGACTTTTCCTTTATTTTATTTTAATTATTTATTCATTTATTTATTTCTACTTATCTTCTTTCCTTATCCCTAACTAAGCTTAACATAAGGACAACAAATGTTTACCGTGATTACTATGTAATTCAAATTGTATACATGGTTTTTTCTTCTCTTGACAATGTTATTTAAAGTTGCATAAATGTTCATTGTTTCATGTAATGCCATCAGGCAAGTTTCTTTTTGTTCTATGTAAACCGGTTTGATTTGCATCTAATGTAGGAAGATCAGTATATAAAAACTAAAAATAAATAAATAAATAAATAAATAATTGGTACTCGCTCCTCGAGGACCCATGTTCCCTGACCTGCTGCCTGCATCTAGCTCCTCTTCTACTTGTAAGAATTCGCTACAGACACCATCAGTGAGTACTACTATCATCTACTCCTCAGTGGTCTCCCTGGAACCAGGTACTCGCTCCTCGAGGGCCTGCCTCCGTTCCAGCGCCAGTGCCATCTCGTACGTGGAACCGCTGTGTGAGTACTTTGCCAACAAGTCTCTCTGCTCCCATGGATCTGGTACTCGCTCCTCGAGGGCCAGCTCTCCCTATCTCAGGGCTTCTCCATACTTGGGGCTCTGTGAATGTTCTATTGTACTCATTTTCTCAGTTCTCTCCACTACAGCACTGCTACCGGAGGAACCGCTGTTCCAGAGCCCTGGGGAATACTATCCCAGCCGGGCTACATCTTCTACTCACTATTGCCACCTCTGGTGGCTTCACAAACTGTCTAAATAAAGAAATATCTGTGTTTGTGTGTCCAGAGCTGAGTCTGACCTGTGGCCCCTCACGGGACTTCCCCCCATGGGCGTGGTCAGCTGCCACAGTGTCCAAGGGTCCACCCAAACCTCACTAATTATAACAATTTGTAACCTATCATTAAAATCATCCATTGTACCTGAAGAGTGGAGGGTGGCCGATGTAACCCCAATATTTAAAAAGGGCTCCAGGGGCAATCCTGGAAACTATAGACCAGTGAGCCTGACTTCAGTATTGGGAAAAATAGTGGAAACTATTCTAAAGATCAAAATCACAGAGCATATAGAAAGACATGGTTTAATGGAGCACAGTCAACAAGGATTTACCCAAGGGAAGTCTTGCCTCACAAATCTGCTTCATTTATTTGAAGGGGTTAATAAACATGTGGATAAAGATGAACCGGTAGATGTAGTGTATTTGGATTTTCAGAAGGTGTTTGACAAAGTCCCTCATGAGAGGCTTCTAAGAAAATTAAAAAGGCATGGGATAGGAGGCGATGTCCTTTCGTGGATTACAAACTGGTTAAAAGACAGGAAACAGAGTAGGATTAAATGGTCAATTTTCTCAGTGGAAAAGGGTAAACAGTGGAGTGCCTCAAGGATCTGTACTTGGACCTGTGCTTTTCAATATATTTATAAATGATCTGGAAAGGAATAAGATGAGTGAGGTTATCAAATTTGCGGATCATACAAAATTATTCAGAGTAGTTAAATCACAAGTGGATTGTGATACATTATAGGAGGACCTTGTGAGACTGGAAGATTGGGCATCCAAATAGCAGATGAAATTTAATGTGGACAAGTGCAAGGTGTTGCATATAGGGAAAAATAATCCTTGCTGTAGTTACACAATGTTAGGTTCTATATTAGGAGCTACCACCCAGGAAAAGATCTAGGCATCATAGTGGATAATGCTTTGAAATCGTCAGCTCAGTGTGCTGCAGCAGTCAAAAAAGTAAACAGAATGTTAGGAATTATTAGGAAGGGAATGGTTAATAAAATGGAAAATGTCATAATGCCTCTGTATCGCTCCATGGTTAGATCACACCTTGAATACTGTGTACAATTCTGGTCGCCGCATCTCAAAAAAGATATAGTTGCGATGGAGAAGGTACAGAGAAGGGCAACTAAAATGATAAAGGTGATGGACAATTTCCCTATGAGGAAATGCTGAAGAGGTTAGGGCTGTTCAGCTTGGAGAAGAGACAGCTGAGGGGGGATATGATAGAGGTCTTTAAAATCATAAGAGGTCTTGAATGAGTAGATGTGAATCGGTTATTTACGCTTTCGGATAATAGGACTAGGGGGCACTCCATGAAGTTAGCAAGTAGCACATTTAAGACTAATCGGAGACAATTATTTTTCACTCAACACAAAATTAAGCTCTGGAATATGTTGCCAGAGGATGTGGTTAGTGCAGTTAGTGTAGCTGGGTTTAAAAAAGGTTTGGATAAGTTCTTGGAGGAGATGTCCATTAACTGCTACTAATCAAGTTGACTTAGGGAATGAATGGCCTCTGCTACTACTGGCATCTGTAGCATGGGATCTTCTTGGTGTTTGGGTATTTGCCAGGTTCTTGTGGTATGGTTTGGCCTCTTTTGAAACCAGGATGCTGGGCTTGATGGACCCTTGATCTGACCCAGCATGGCAATTTCTATGTTCTTCAGACAACTCAAAGAAGGAAGCTGAAGAGGAAAGGCTGTGTGTAATGTGTGTGCTGCCCCAAGCCGGCCCCAGCTTATCATGCCCTACAGTTTGCCCATTAATTACTACACGCCAGGGCTCATACTGTAGCTAGGAAGAAGCAGCATGCTGTTGCGCCCGGTCGCAGACGGCTGTGCCCTCTATTGCTCGCCTTTTTTCTACCTGACAGTTCATTTTGGAAAGATGGCTGCCTCCGCTTCTCCTCACCGTACCCTCCAGCATCCCTGGTCCGGCATGGGTGATTGAGTTCACCATCTTTCTCCAGGAGTCACCTAGGACACACGCGCGTGCGCGCGCAGCCCCATCCTTTATGTGCGTCATGGCAGGAACCTCGGGGGGGGGTCCCCACTGCATGATGTCACTAGCTCTGGTGTTTAATCTCCGCTCATGATTCCTTCTATGAGTTAGCAAGGAATCCTCCATGCTGATCTCTCCACGTTACTAGACGCTTCCGCTCTGTGTACTCTTGCTCCAGGATGACTTAGGTACCCACTCCACGGGGACCTTGCCTCACTCCTCCTTACCCTCCGGGGTTACCTCCTACCAACTAGAGCGCCTAATGTACCCGCTCCTTGGGGGCCTTGTTTGTCCGGGACCTCTGCTCCTTGGGGGTTCCTTTCTACTACAACTACCAGCATCAGAGTGAGTACTGTCGCTCCAGTTCTGTCTTTGCTTTGTCTCATCTCTCTCTTATTTTTATTTAATTATTTATTGAGTTTTATATACCGTCGTTCGGTTTCGCCATCACAACGGTTTACAAAGTTTCGATGATTAATAGAGTTTCCAAAAGGTTTAACATAGAAAGTATCATTTTATAAATTTAGTTTTTGGTTAATCTTTACGTTTCGGTTCTTTGTTATAATATTCTCTTGCCTTGCGTCTACCAGCTTTGCTAGTGTTAATAGGATGGGAGTGGTGTTTTTAAGTTATTGGGTGAGTTGATATGCTTTGGTGAACATCCATGTTTTTAGTTCTTTTTTAAAAGTTTTTAAGTTTTCTTGTGTTCTTAGTTCAATTGGGAGGGAGTTCCAGAGTTTAGGGCTTCCTAGAGAAATTGCTCTCTTTTGAGTTGAGGTGAGTTGTTTAGAATGAGCAGGTGGAATCTTTAATAGTCCTTTATTTGCTGATCTGAGGTTTCTGTTTGGAGCATGCAATTTTATGGATGAACTTAGCCAGTTTGTTTGTTCTTCATATATTATTTTGTGTAGTATGGATAGTATTTTGTATTCTATCCTAAATTTTATTGGGAGCCAGTGCAGTGATATCAGTGTTGGAGTAATGTGATCATGTTTTTTAGATCCAGTTAGTATTCTTGTTGCTGCGTTTTGTACGATTTGGAGTGGTCGTATGATGTTGAGAGGTAAGTTGAATAGGAGGGAGTTGCAGTAGTCCAGGGTGGAGAATATGAGTAATTGAAGGACTGATCTGAAGTCATTGTGGGAGAGGAAAGGTTTTAATTGACGAAGTGTTAGGAGTTTATGATATCCGTCTTTGATTTTAGTTGTGATGTGGTTCTTGAAGGAAAGTTCCTTGTCAAGTATGACTCCTAGATTGCGGGCATTATTGACTGGAGAGATAACCACTTTTTGGTTCATCAGGTTGAGTGGTGGTAGTTGAGGAGTGTTGTTCTTTCTGTCTAATATGATTATTTCAGTCTTATCGAAGTTAAGGATGAGTTTCATGTTGGTTAGTATTTGCTTTATTCCGTTTAGAGTAAATGGCTGGGGTTTTTTTTTCTTCATAGATCCTCGGCCTACCCCGCACCGCGGACCACTACCAGATCTATTGGTTTCTCCATCTAAGCTTGGGTTCTCGGCCTACCCTGCTTTGCGGACCACTACCACACCCATCTCCCCTCTTGGGACCTTGGTCAGACTGTGGAACTGCTGTTTCCGCCCTGCAACCTACAGTCGGAACTTTGCCATCTGGTTCCTCATCTCCTGGCTGGAATCATCACCCGTTCCTCGGGTCACCATCCACGTTGCAGTACAATAAAGCTAATTCTCCGTGTCCATCTCTGCCTAGAGCTAGCCTAGCGCTGCAAGTCCCCACAGGGCCTCGCCCTGTGGGAGGTGCCATCTCTTATAGCGACCAAGGACCCACGCTTCAATGTCCAAAACACAACACATGCATGGAGAACCATATTCTCAGAAAGCTACCACTGGTGTCTCTTGTTGGTGCGAGGTGCTGAGAGCAGAGCCCAGGTGCTGGCCTGGACCCCAGCATCGGACAGTGGTGGCATTTCCTGACCAGGTCTGACGGCACACCAGAGTGCCATGGCACGCCGGTGGGGAAACACTGGCCTAAGCCTCTGCTGACCTGAGCTGGATTTGAACCAAGAACCTAGAGGGGAAATGCTTTGTAGTGCTGTAACGATTCCCAGGCCGCATGCAGGTACGTTATTTCTCTTTTCAAACATTACCGTGTTTTTGATAGACCTATTATAGAGAAACTAAAATTAAAAGTCATTAATTCTCTATTAAAAAAAAAAACAAAAAAAACCATAGGTGCTGAATTTTCGAGACAGCTTACTGCACACCTACCTTTATGGAAAAAAAAAAAAAGGTTTCAGACTGAAGACCTGTGAGCTACATTAGACAGAGCTCACGTAAGGGCATTTCTACTGGCAATTTGACACAATAAGAATTCACTACATCAAGGGACAAAGATGAGACTGCAGCCTGGATTCCTGTCTTTGTTTCTAATGGACACATCTGACACATGCGCCAGACCTTCCTCCTCCCCTCTCTGCCACCCCCACCCCACCCCCTGAACCCTTACCGGGGCAGGGGGGGGAGACAGAGAGGGGAGGAGGAAGGTCTGGCGTCACTGCCCAGGAAGAGCATGGAGAGGCGGAAGAGTATTAAATAAAACAGGTTCATTCAGGAGCTCCAGGCCTGCACACCACATGGCTTCACGCAGACACGCCGAAGCAGGCCGCCCATGGCAGCTGCCAGTATCACTCCCCTCCCTCCCCCCCCTCAAAAGCCTGGAGCTGGCATTTACATGCAGGCCGATTCATTAATCTGCGCGGGAGAGCCGGCGCTCCAAGGCGAGCGCCGGCTCTCCCAACGCGCACCCAGGCCACTCTCCTGGGCAGGCGATTCAGTATGCAAATGAGGGCGCGCGCTAATAAGGAGGCAGCGGCTGTCAGCGGGTTTGACAGCCGACGCTTAATTTTACCGGCGTCGGTTGTCAAACCCGCTGACAGCCACGGGTTCGGAACACGGACGCCGGCAAAATTGAGCATCCGTCATCCAACCCGTGAGCTGTGGGCTAATTTTTTTTTTTTGGGGGCCTCCGACTTAATATCGCTATGATATTAAGTCGGAGGGTGTGCAGAAAAGCAGTTTTTTTCTGCTTTTCTGTACACTTTCCCGGTTGCCGGCAGGAGTTAATTTCTGACAGTAAAATGTGCGGCTTGGCTGCACATTTTACTTTCTGTATTGAGCGGGACTAACTAATAGGCTCATCAACGTGCATTTGCATGTTGAGAGTGCTATTAGTTTTGGGGGCTTGGACGCGCGTTTTCCACGCGCTATTACTACCCCTTACTGTATAAGGGGTAATAATAGCACGTCAAAAACACGCGTCCAAACGGGGGTTAACGGTGCGCTCGGCCTGAGCGCACCGTACTGAATCGGCCTGATGGTAAGCTGAATTAAGCAACAGAAAGGCCATCCCAGGACGTGTCCAGGAATTTCGATAAGACTGACTTGTGTTACAGTTTGCCAGCGTGTTACAGTGCTAATAAAAGCACCGAGAAAGCACCTGTGTAAAAACATCCCAGATGTAAAATCCGCATCAAACTACACATCATAATCGAAAATTAAATGCTGGATGATTAAAATGATATTTAACTACGTTACATCCAATTTATGCTTCTCCTCTGCGTCTAGAAATGTAGCACGAATTGTCCAGAGTCTCCCAGTAGCATGGTGAAAGTCGTCCTCCCTTCTACCTTATTAGCAAACACAAAAGCTGTTCAGCGTACGAAGAGGACAGACAGATTTGGGTCGCCGTGATGCAACAAGCCACCACTTTAAATCTGCATCTAGCCGAGTGAAATGGCAGGGCAGTTTTACCAACCAGTAAAATATGGGTGAAGGTACCTGAATTAGAGCACACAGAACAGCTACAGGCCCAAATGACCTTGTAGGGGGGGGGAGGAGGCTTTTGAAGGTCACATACTTTTATTTCCGTTATTAAAAATCGCAACCTGGGTCCTCAAACTTACCAACCTCAATGACCGCAAGCAGGTCTAGGATGCTTCTCAGGATACCCACAATGAATATTTATTTGGGTTGGTTTTTTTAGCCCAGTTTATTTGCATAATTTTGCTTACCCTAAAAAGCAGACTTGTTTGTGACCCTTCAGGACCGGGAAAGGATATTGAAAGCCAGGGGCAGGTGGCCGGTTACACATCGCCAAAGCACAGTTAGTGCACCTTACTCCGGGGGGGGCGCAGGTAACCTAAAGCGGAGAGGATGCCACTCACCCCCCCCCCCCCCACCCGAGGAGGCTTCCATGACGGATGGTGCACTTTTCTTAAACAAAGGGGCTTCCAGGAAAAGGTTAAAAGGCGCTGGCACTCTGCCGCAAGGGACTGGTGGGGGGGAAAACCTGCCCGACCTGCAGAACACACCCCGTCACTTATTATTTGCCAGGGAAACTGAAACCTCGTACAGGCCTTTGCCTGGGGTTCAGGTTCAATTAAACCGCACCGCCTTGTGGAACCTGATATGGGGATGGAGGAGGCGAGCACGAAGCGTTGCCCTTTCCCAAACATGGAACGAAAGGGCGAGCTTCTGAAACCCGGAAGACGCTGCTTCCCGCTCTTCTCAGCTCCTGGTTCACTCTTCCACCCCCCCCCCCCCCACGATTATATGTTTTGGTCTCCTAAGGATGTGCCGGAGGGGGAGGGGCTCTCAAGCCTGAGGAGAAGGAAGCCTGCTGCAGAGAGAGGCGCGGAGCCGGTGAGAGCTCCTCCGGAAGAACGCGCAATCGGGGCTCCTCAAACGTCCAACCTCAAGGGCCGCAAGCAGCTCTAGGATGCTTTTCAGGATGGGTTTTGTTTTGTTTTTTAAGCCCAGTTAATTTTGCTTACCCTAAAAAGCAGACTTGTTTGCGACCCTTGAGGACCAGGAAAGGAAACTGTCAGCCAGGGCCAGGCGGCTGGCAGTAACTTCCTACACATCTCCAACGCACAGTTAGTGCACCTTACTCCGGGGGGGGGGGAGCTAAGAGTGGTCAGCACTAAAAAAAAATAAAATAAAATAAAATAGTCACGTAATTCAGAGCTTGGAAGATAGGTGGCTTTAACGCCCCGTCACCCCTGCACGGGGAACCCTTCAACCCAGGATGAAGGTCTGCTCTGAGGAAATAATTTCTAAAACGGACGCTTGCTTTATCAGCACAGCCCTGGAGAGGCAGAGAAAGTGCTGCCCCGGCAGCTGGGGACAGTGCGGCTGCAGCGAGGCCGGTTCAAACATGCACACTGCCAGCCTCCTTTAGAAATATTATTCCATGGACTCTTACGATTTTATTTATTTTTTTTTTGCCGAACTAACGAATAAGACAACAAAGGAAGGATTTCATAGGAAGAGAGCACATGGACCTGTTTTCCCCACGAATTCTGTCTGTCATCTGCTGGTAGGGGAGAAAGCCCCGGCTCTCTGGGCTGGTCGGGTGGACGATAAGGACAGCTGCGCAAGAGACCTAAGCAAGGTAACCAACAGCAGCAGCATCACTCCAATCAACCCAGGCTAAATTCAATAATTTATTGGACATAACTCACCGATGATGACAGCTCATGGTTTATTCATGCTAAACATGGTTAGTGCACAAAAATCCTGTTACCTAAACATAAACCACGGCTTGTATGCATTAAACTTCATTTAAGCATGCTGTTTACTTTTAGGTTTACAGGCTTTTTTTTTTTTAACTCCTGATGCGTTTGCATATTAATATCTCATTGAATCATGTGTTGACTTATTTTTTTTTCAGTAAGCATATTAAGAAAATGTTCACGAAATACAGCACGCACTTTTTTACTTCTATTTTATTACATTCGGCCCTGTATTTGTTATGCTTCCTGCAGTTCCATGCAAAGCTTTCAGCAAATTGTTTTCCTGAGTGGTTAATGCACACAGAACATGACAGGAGCATGACCACGGTTTATGCACATAGAAACTGTGTCCCTAAACGCCAGAGGCAAAAAACACACTGCACTAAGGACACAACTTTTACCCTCCAGAACTGCACACACAAAATACGATTTAGGACAAGAGCATAGGCTCCTAAAAGTTGCGTATAGAAAACATGAGGAAAGAGCATAAAATTTGTTCTCGTAGGTTGCATGCAGAAATCATGTTTTAGACGCACAAATCCTACACTCATGGACGCCAACACCACAAACTCCAGTTCAGCCCCAGAAATTTGACTCCACCTCTGACCAGGAGTTACATGTCCAGCATCAAGAAAACATGAGTTAAGCCTACGCACCTCTCTGCATTGGGAGGTCATAGCTAAGGCTTTGCTCAACACAGGATTTGCAAGGAGCAACACAAAGTTGGGTGCACATTTTTACTCGGGTCTGCGTGCACGCATTTTGTGTGCAAATCTCCTTGCTACATCAAGATTAGAGTTCTAGCACAAAAAATAAATGTGCGGAAAGCCGCACGCTGAAACATGCGCCTAGCCTAGCACAAATTACGGCATCTTGGCCCCAGAGTATTAGCACTAGCACTATCCCAGTGGGGATGCAGTATAAATGGAATCACTATGATCTGGAAGGGTGACAGCGGGGATGGGGAACAATTTCATACCTGAGAAGGAAATATACCTGATTACACATTATTTAGAAAGGACTGTATTCAAAAAGAAAGAAGTCTGCCTTTATATCTGGCCTGAATCACATCCCATCCTTAGAAAGCCTCAGCCTCTAATGTCCTTTCTAGAAGGTAAGAATACAATAGGACACAAATAGTTTGTGTACTCTGTAAATTATCCCACATTATTTATTTAAAATATTTATAGTCTGCCTATAATAATAAAATCATGCTAGGTAGATTACATATTCAACATAAAACAATCTTAAGAAACACTAAACACGATACAAAGTTATAAGACCACATTTTTTAACAAATATCAGATTCTCTAGCAAACAGGAGAAGCTTCTCTAAATAAAAATGCCTTAAGCATTTTCCAAAAAAATTTCCGATCATGAAGATTGAAGGGTGGTCAATGTAATGCTGGTTTTTAAAAAGGATTCCAGGGGTGATCCTGGAAACTACAGACCAGTGAGCCTGATGTCAAGTGACAGGAAAAATGGTTAAACCTATTCTGAAGAACAAAATTACTAAACATATAGATAGACATAGTTTAAAAGACAAGGGGACATTAAATGAAATTATTAGGTGATATGCCGGAGGATGTGAAAAGAGCTGTTAGTATAGCTGGGTTTAAAAAAGGTTTAAACAATTTCCTGGAAGAAGAGTCCCATAAACCACTATTAAGATGGACTTGGGGAAATCCACTGCTTATCCCTGAGATAGGCAGCTTGGAATCTATCAACCTTTTGGGATCCTGTCGGGTACCTGTGACCTGGATTGGCCACTGTTGGAAACAGGATACTGGGCTTGATGGTCTTTTGGTCTGACCCAATATGGCAGGCAAATCTTATGTTCTTATCTTCACCTCATCAGTTCTCCTTTGGCTTGTGAGGCCATTTTCACATGCCAGTTTTCTTCAATTCATAATTAATGAGCTGCTTTGCATAATATTACAACGCAGCAACTCATGACTTCTAACATTGATTAAAATTCCCCACGTAGTGGGGTATTCATGAAATGTTTACTACCTGCGAACATACAATATTTCACAAAGAGCTTTCCTACCCTGAAAACCAAATAGCGTTATGTACTCTAAAATTTATGTGCTCTGAATTATTATTTTGCATGTTTGCAAAACAATACATGCTTTAGGTCAACAACCTCAAAATATTGCTAAAGAGAGAAAAAACACACCACAGACATACTGGGAACCAGAACAAACCAGATATCCTTAATGAGATTTTTTTTTTGTTTTGCTTCAGCATTTATGAAGGAAAGGTCACTCGAGTGACATAACTCAAGAACAGGACCAGCCCCAGACATAAGGCAAAATTAGGTTTGCATAATCCAGGATCAGGTAAAGGAGGAGCTGGACTGTGTGAAAGTTAATAAGGCAGCAGATGAATTACACCAAAGAAATGCGTAAAGCAGCTGGATAGCTGCTGTGCTTAATATTCCAGGAATCAGTTGAATGGGTACATGTAATCCCCATGTCCAGAAAAAAGGAATCGAATGTCAATTCTAAGGAAATTTATAGAAGTCGTTATCAATAAGAGGAGATGCCTGGTCCACGCAGAGGGGACACAAATCAGCCGGCACTCAGAAAGAGTGGGACCTACCAGACCACTTTTGTATTGCTTTTCAGTAGCAGGATCAGAAGATTTTTCCAGATGCTGAATAATCTTTACTTAGTGTACCTAGAGTTTACAGAAAAAATACAACAAACAAACAAACCCCAAATCCTTTGGATACGGCATCCCCATGAAAAGCTGATTTTCAAATCAAAGAAGATGGGATTTAGCGAGATCCTTCGTGAGAAGGCAAGGAACTGACTAAAGAGAGTGCTCGGGCAGCTCATAACTCCAGTCGGAATAATGCGGTCAGGGCTTAATTTGTGGGGGAACGGACTGGAACGGAGCTCCGCCACCTCTTTTCAGACCTAAGAGTCAGAGCAGCAAGGGGGGGTGGGGTGTTCTGCTCCAGTCCCCTCTCCTCCGGGCAGCCTGCAGGGACGAAGAAGGGGAGAGAGGGATGAGCCTGGATCAGACAGAAGCCAGGACTGCCACTCCGCTCCCTGATCCAACCCTTCCTCTCGTGCTCTACGGGAAAGAGAGGGGCGTCACCCTGGAGCAGACGCTGCAGAGCAAAGAAAAGACGCAAGAACGTGGCTGAACTGGCGCGTGAGGAGGTGTGGCGAAGGGAGGGAGGGAGGGGAGAATGCGGTGTGCTCCCTTCGTTCCATCCCAGCTGATTCTGGCTCAGTGAGGAGGCCTTTTTTCCTTACTGGCCAAGGAGGGGGAGAGGAAAGGAATTCCTGGAGAGGGAATTTTCCAGGGAGAGGGAATTAGTGACTATCTGAGAGGGGCAGCTCGAGGACCGCCAGGGATTGGAGTGAGATTTGGGGTTCTAGGATTACTTAGGGGGGGGGGAGGAGGAGGGAATGAGGCCCACCGGAGGAATCATGCAAGGGTGGGGAGCTGGAGATGAAGGGTCAGGATCACCAGGGCAGAGAGGAGGCGGACAGGATAGAAAGGAAGGGCAGGAGTGGGCGAAGGCTGGCTCGGGGTGGAGCACTGGCGGGAGCTGGGAATGGAGGAACGCTGGAGGAAGGAGGAGGAAGAGGAGGGCAGAGTGTGTGTGTTCGTACATGCAGTATGTGTGTGAGAGAGAGAGTGTGTGTGTTTAAGTGAGGGATAGAGTTCATCCCTGGCACAATTCTAGCCCTATTCCCTCCCTTTCCCCTCTCCTACAGTCCCACTTCATAGTCCCACTTCCTTTTGCTTACAGATTAAGCCCTGAAGGTGGTAAGGGAGGTCCTAGGGAGACTGATGTTTGCCAGAACATAAAATTGACTGCAGGGCTGAGGGATGTTTAGCAGTGGAACAGAGGCCCTACTGGCAAACTGGAACAGAATTAGCAGACCCCGTGTAATCAGAACAAAAGTAGGCAGAAGAAAAGGTCAATACAATTAGGTTATTGACAGGACATTACTTTCTAGCATTAACTAGAAAAAAGAACTGGGTATATCAGTTGATAACAGAGAGAGCGTGTGTGCAAGTAAAGAGACGGCAGCTGATGAATGCTGATGTGGATTTGCAAGAAGTGTGGAAGCAGGGGACATAAAAAAGGTCACTCTTCTACTGGCACAAAGCCTTGCAATAGAGGACTCGGTTTAAAGCCGTTAGGGATGTGTGCAGAGAGTCCAGACGTCGGCCGGAGAAATGCAGAAAGGAGGTGTGAACTGGATATTCTTGTACACCCAGGTAGAAACGACTTTGCAAATGAGCCACCAAAGATTCAAAAGCAGTTCGTGGAGGTGGGGGGGGCGAGGTGTTCGACAGGCAGCCGAATCCCTGGACCTTCTCAGAAGTGCTACCTGCCTACAACAGGGGTGCAGAAGGAATGGTCCTCACGAGGACTTCAGTTCATGGTGGAAAGACTGGCGCAGGCAAGGTGGTTTGGGGATGCACCTGGGAGGCTTAAGGAGCTCTACAAACGGGAGAGTCTGCATCCATCCAAGAAGGGTACTACAGTCCTTATCTGATATGTCATGTCCTACTTGGGTAAAGTGGAAGACACATCAGCAAAAACAGTTCATGCAAACAAAGTCAACCTTAAAGAGATAAAACCCCCAAATACATTAGGAAATAAAACAGAGAAAACAGCAATCGAGGGGAGAGAGAACTGAAAAAGAGGTTAATGTGAAAGAAAAGGAAACAGAGAGGGATGCAGGGCATTGGAGAGTCGTAAATAGGAATACTCAAAGTCTACTTAATAAAGAGGCCAATGTATTAAACTGTGTTAATAACTTCCGCATTAACACAAATAAACAATGCTCTTAATGGGAGTAAACAAGCTTGCATTAGTGTTAATGCAAAATCTATGCTGAAACATAGAAATGATGGCAGAAAAGGACCGATGGTTCATCCAGTCTGCCCAGCAAGATTCCCATGGTGGTACTTGCCATGCCGTGCAGATTACCCGCATGTATCAGTCAGTTTTGCTTGATGTGCTTTGCTTATGGTGTTGCCCCTCCCAGATAGTCACTAATTCCCTCTCCCTGTGTTCTTTTTCTTAATGTCTGAGCATCAGTACCCCAGACTGTAAAAACGTCATGGCTCATGTTGGTTGTCCCTGAATCCAAATTTCTCTTTCCTTTCAGCCTCACACCCCTCCTTCGAAGCAGAGAGCAATGTTGCAGTTGCATCAAAAGCATCAAGGCTTATTGGTTAAGGGTAGTAATCCCATGCTTCTATTAAGGGCAGTAACCGCTGCACCTTGCTGGTTACCCCCCATGCTCATCAGTTCCACAAACCGTACAAGTTGGGGCCCTCAATGGTTGCTGTCTAAATCCAATTCCCCTTCTCCCCTGCCGTTGAAGCAGAGAGCAATGTTGGAGTTGCATCAAAAGTGTCAAGGTTTATTTCATTAAGAGTAGTAACCGCCGCACCAGCAAGTTACCCCCATGCACGCTTTCTTCAGGACTTCCTTTAGGACTTGGCCATAGAAGCAGTCCTGTGCTTTTCCCTTATGTCCACATAACAGTATCCCAGACCATAGAAGTTGGGGGCCCTCGGGTACCATCTGAATCTAATTCCTTTTATCCCCCTGCCTTTTAAGCAGGGAACAATATTGCAGTTCCATTAAAAGCATCAAAGCATATAGGATGATACACAAAGAGGAAGTCCTGCTTGCAGGTAAATTCAATCTGCTGATGTGAACTGGAACAAGGAATGAAGAAGTCCTGGATTTCCTACAAGGGCCCTTGTTCTGGTGACAAGGGAAAGAACAGAGCCAAGGGGTGGCCATGTTGGATCACCTTCAGAGTAAAAGAAAATTTGGGGTCTAGTGTGTGATTCAGTATTTAACTCGGACCTGAACTGAAACAAATCATACTGAGACTAGAGTCCTGGACTTCAGCGGGGGCAGACATCAAGAAGATGAGAGAGCATTGAGGAGGACCCATCAGGAATCTGACAGTTAAGGAATACGGAGAACTTTTGGTCAGGAATAAAATGGATCAATGAGAAGGTAACAAGTTTGCATAAGGCAGATTAACAAACACAAAAAAAAGGAGAATGAGACTGATATAGCTTTCTAAGGAGGTGGCAGAATTGGTAAAAACAAAGAGATTAACATTCTAGAAATGAAATAAAATCACACAGGCAGAGAAAGAAAGGCATAATTATCAGCAGAAACAAAGGGAGGCAGTGAGGGATGGTTAGATGAACAGAGGACAAAATTGCCCAGTCAGTAAGAGGAGATAAAACCTTTGTTAGCTATTTTAAAGAGACAAAAAAAATTTCTCCATTTAATGATGTCAAAGCTCCATCTTCTCAAAATGGATTCATTCCACCTTTTAACTTCCTTCACAACAGGTTCACTGTTTTCTCCCCTTATTCTTCTTGTATTATTTTCTGTGAACATTTAAACTCATCTCTTGTCCACAAGGTATCATCAGATCTGATCAACAAATTCCGCAATGACTTATTTTTTTGGATAGCAAATATTGGTACATCTTTAAATAATGGGTCCCTTTCCAAAATGTGACAATGTTGTTGTAATTATTTTCTTGATCTTTGCTACATTATTAGAAAAAGCTATGGCACACACTACCCTATCTAAGTCCGTTTTATTACCTGTGATCAATACATTTTCACGATTCGCATATAATGCCCTTTTATAGGCCTTACGGACTACCTGTGTGGCATATCCTCTCTCTAAGAACTTCATCTTCATATCCTGAGCTTGTACCTTATATTCCTCAACTGTAGAACACAGTCTTCTTAACTTCAAAAACTGCTCTTTATCTGCTGTCATCTACTACTAAAACAGCAAAAAGGCTTTGCATGCTGTCCTCAGCTGGGATTGTTTTCTTAAGAAGAGAGATAATTGAGGAGAGATTTAATCACATCACAGGAATATACCAACGGAACATAAAACAATTGTTTTGGGTTGACAAAAACGCTATTTAGGGCACATAATCCTGACTCCAGCAGAACAAAACGAAGTGCTGATGACCGTCATGCGTAAGACTCCTACTGTCTCCTGTTATTTCTATTGAAGCAGACAGAATACCACAGCAGCAGTAACCACAAAGTGAAGGGAGAGCCACACACGGGTAAAGTGAAAAAATAACAAGGTTGAAAGGCCTGGCGTGACCACAACACACGGTTTTACAACTGCGCAATCGTAAAAAGCTGAGCTCGAGGCAACCAGTGGGAATAACTTTCAAGTTACTAGAAAATCATAACTGGACACTGCAGCACAGTATCGAGACAGATTGTCTGCAAACCATGCACCAAATTCTGTGCTGCACATTCTCCCAGTGCTGAAATTAAACCGTAGGGAGGACATGGGACAGAAACTGCAGGAAGCCATTTACGCCCAGAAGAATGATCTCACAGCAAGAGATAATCAAATAAGTTTATATGAAAAACACACTGCAGGGCCCAAAATCCACTTGTCTTACTTTCTGTATTACACCCACAGCTCATCAACATGTAGTTAAAAACAAAAATTATAGCCAAGCAGAGGACATTACTGCAGACGTACGAACCATTCCTACCACACGGCCAGGTGTAATTTTCTAATTTATGGCAACAGGAATGCAGCGGGAGCCTAAGAGAGTTTCCGATGCATGCTCTCTGGCTTCGCGAACAAACGTGCTCTTTACAACTGCTACCTTACTACAATCCTGTCATTATCCATCCGCACACACAGAAGCATTTGTTTCTTGCATTAACATCTAGTGTTTATCTGAATGACTATAATTTGAATATTACAGGCGATAGGGTTTTGCATCAAAGAAAGCTCCTCGACTGATGGAGCTGAAGTGGTTTATAATTATACAGGAAGCAGTAAAAGAAAAAGATATACATGTGTATCCCTTTTACCATTGTAAGTGATAGTTGTCCTTGGAGTTGCATCCAAATCCGTGGCTGGTCTTCTAGAAGAATATCCCATTATCGATACGGAGAAGAGCGCCAGCAGGTAACCGAGCAAGTGTGTCTTCATCTTGCTGCCGGGTTCCGAAGCACGCGTTGGGAGACCGCTTCTGGAGACGGGACGCCGCGGAGAGGCCACACCTCCTCCCACGATGCTTCTGGACAATATCTCACGCTAGACTAACCATCACCATTCTGAAATGCAAAATTAGAACAGAGAAATTGGGTTTTTTTGTTTTAGAGAAGGAACAGTTATTGCTTTGAAGGCACTTTGGAAGGTTTTCTCGCTGATACAAACAAAATGTAGAAAAGAACAAAGAACCATGGAGCTGACGGGCAGACATGTGCTACCAGTTTTTTGGGGGGTTTTTTGTCTTACTGGTCCTATGCCACTCGGTGAAACTTTATCGTACAATGGCTTGAGCAAGGAGCTCCTCCCTCCAGCCCAGCTGACCGTACACGCCTGACCGTGTACAATATTGATTAGCAATTCAGGCCTTGTTACTCAGTGTGTGAATGGCAGCGAAAACGCAAAACAGTGCTACTAGGTGGATGTCTCATAAAATAGCAACCTTACCCGTCATTTGCACTAATATCTATCCTGTTTGCACTTTATTCCTACAAATCCCTTCTTTTTTTCCTACTAATGTATTTTATTTCATATATTTCCACAGCTTTTTATAACGAAAAGTATGTCCCTGTTACTATACTTACACACTGCTAGGCAGGGGGATTACACCGGTATGTTTGTTGCTTAATTTTTTTATCTCCTCTCCGAAGTCCACTCTGAGCTATGTGTGTGCCCACCGTGATGCCGTTCATATTACATTCAGACTGTGTGTGTGCACCTTGAGCCCGGTCATGTTACATTCAGACTGTGTCTGTGCCCACCGTGATGCCGTTCATGTGTTCATGTTACATTCAGACTGTGTGTGTGTGCTCACCATGAGGCCATTCATATTACATTCATGCTGTGTGCGTGTGTATGTCCCCTCCCTGAGCCTGTTCATGTTACATTCAGACTGTGTGTATGTGTGTGTGTGTGTGTGTGTCATAAGAACATAAGAAATTGCCATGCTGGGTCAGACCAAGGGTCCATCAAGCCCAGCATCCTGTTTCCAACAGAGGCCAAACCAGGCCACAAGAACCTGGTAATTACCCAAACACTAAGAAGATCCCATGCTACTGATGCAATTAATAGCAGTGGCTATTCCCTAAGTCAACTTGATTAATAGCAGTTACTGGACTTCTCCTCCAAGAACTTATCCAAACCTTTTTTGAACCCAGCTACACTAACTGCACTAACCACATCCTCTGGCAACAAATTCCAGAGCTTTATTGTGCGTTGAGTGAAAAAGAATTTTCTTCGATTAGTGTTAAATGTGCTACTTGATAACTTCATGGAATGCCCCCTAGTCCTTCTATTATTCGAAAGTGTAAATAACCGATTCACATCTACTCGTTCAAGACCTCTCATGATCTTAAAGACCTCTATCATATCCCCCCTCAGCCGTCTTTTCTCCAAGCTGAACATGTGCATGTCCACCCCAGCCCATTCGTGTTACATTCAGACTCTGTGTGTGTGTGTCCACCTTGAGCCCGTTCATGATACATTCAGATGTGTGTGTGTGTGTCACCACCTTGAGCCTGTTCATATCACATTCAGACTATGTGTGTGTATGTGTGTGTTCACTGTGAGCATGTTCATGTTACTTTCAGACTGTGTGTGTGTGTGTGTGTGTGTGTGTGTGTGTTTGCGTCCCCACCCTTAGCCCATTCATGTTACATTCAGAGTTGTGTGTGTGTGTGTGTGTGTGCACTGTGAGCCCATTCATATTACATTCAGACTGTCTATGTGTGTGTGTGTCCACCTTGAGCCCGTTCATGTTACATTCAGACTGTGTGTGTGTGTGTCCCCACCCTTAGCCCGTTCATGTTACATTCAAAGTTCTGTGTGTATGTGTGTGTGTGCACTGTGAGCCCGTTCATGTTACATTCAGGCTGTCTATGTGTGTGTCCACCCTGAGACCATTCATGTAACAGTCAGACTGTGTGTGTGTGTGTCCACCTTGAGCCCGTTCATGATACATTCAGATGTGTTTGTGTGTGTCCCCCACCTTGAGCCTGTTCATATCACATTCAGACTATGTGTGTGTGTATGTGTGTGTTCACTGTGAGCATGTTCATGTTACATTCAGACTGTGTGTGTGTGTGTGTGTGTGTGTGTGTGTGCGTCTCCACCCTTAGCCCATTCATGTTACATTCAGAGTTCTGTGTGTGTGTGTGTGTATGTGTGTGCACTGTGAGCCCATTCATGTTACATTCAGGCTGTCTATGTGTGTGTGTGTGTCTACCCTGAGACCGTTCATGTAACATTCAGACTATGTGTGTGTGTGTGTCCACCTTGAGCCTGTTCATGTCACATTCAGACTAGGTGTGTGTGTATGTGTGTGTGTGTCCCCACCCTTAGCCCGTTCATGTTACATTCAGAGTTATGTGTGTGTGTGTGTGTGTGTGTGTGCACTGTGAGCCCATTCATGTTATATTCAGACTGTGTGTATGTATGTGTGTGTCCCCACCCTTAGCCCGTTCATGTTACATTCGGACTGTGTGTGTGTGTGTGTGTTTGTGTGTCCCCACCCTTAGCCCATTCATGTTACATTCGGACTGTGTGTGTGTGTGTGTGTGCGCACTGTGAGCCCATTCATGTTACATTCAGGCTGTCTATGTGTGTGTGTGTCCACTGTGAGCATGTTCATATTACATTCAGACTTGTGTGTATCCCCACCCTGAGCCTGTTCATGTTTACATTCAGACTTTTGTGTGTGTGTGTGTGTGTGTGTGTGTGTGTGTGTGTGTGTGCGCACTGTGAGCCCATTCATGTTACATTCAGGCTGTCTATGTGTGTGTGTGTCCACCTTGAGCCTGTTCATGTCACATTCAGACTATGTGTGTGTGTGTGCGTGTCCACTGTGAGCATGTTCATATTACATTCAGACTTGTGTGTATCCGGAGCAGCACAACCGCAGTTGCCATTTATAGGATTCGGATTGCTGACAGGTTCGTCGCCAAGCAAGAGAAATAAAATACAACAATTTTAAACTACAATTCTTCCTTCTCAGGAATTAAACAGAAATCATAACAATTCTATTTGCTTTAAGTACTGTAACTAAGCAGTCTAAAAGCCTTCTTGGCTCCTGCTCCTGCTTTAAGGTCTCATCCAGAGTAAGGACTTAGGTGGAGAAACATGTCAGCATGTGCAGTGCCGCTGCGCAGACAGAGAACGCTTTACAACAGGCGAGCATTAGCGTTACTACTTATTCAATCCTGCAAATGAGAGATAGAGAGAACATTTTTTTCCAGAAAGCGTTCGTTGATCCCTGCCCTGTGCTGGCAAAATTCACCCATGCATTATATAAATTGGAAGATCCTCTGCCATAAAAAGCTGTGGTTTGCCATTCTTTTTATATCATTAATAACGGATGCATTGAATCCTGGAAGCTGAAGCCCTAGAAAGATGTGCAGTTATACCTTCATTAAATGTTCCTCCTTCCCACCCTGAGTGCCAGCAGCCAAGGCACAGAAGTCGTCATGGCCAGCAGCCTGACACACAGACGTGACTGAACACTTTGGGTCAACCCAAATCAAACACCATTAGCATTGATGGTTATAATCATTCATTCAAAAATCAAACAAATGATGAGACCGTTTTATATAATCCTCGTTTTTAGACAATCTTGTGTTCAGAGCTCATCTGCCACGTCACATGGAGATTTCCAGGGAGCTGAGATACAAGCCTGAGTTGGGGAATCCCATCTTCGGTACAGTCTACGGGTAGGGCAGACAGCCGGTGACTTCTGCGCAAAGGGAAGCTAATTAGGACAGTAGCCCGGACACAAAGGGACAAGAGAAAGTACAAAATGGGGGAATTTATAATGCGGCAAATTCTAGTGGGAAGAGAATGATTGCCCCAACCATAGAGGAAACAAATCATCCTTATTATAAAAACAGAACTGTGGCATATGCCCATCTGAGTAGTCACTTGCTCCTGGACCCCGCTAGTGTTAAAACTGGACCTCCAATTAATTAATTCATTGAGCGCTGACAGAACGCCAGGCTGTCAACCGGAGAGTCTCCTCCCCCCCTCCCCCCTCCATCGCCGGCACAGACCACATCACCAGGCGGGCCTTTTCCGAAACACCGAGGCCAGGCCCACAAGAGCAAGCGAGGAGATGGAGAGAGGTAAGTGGGACTGTCCATCATTTCACTGGGGCTCAGTTCCTTCACTCTCTTCACGCCACAGTTGACTGTTTTTAACAAAATGGACCGGGAACGATGGACAGCTTACTCCTTTCATGTCTCTCCTCCCTTCAAGTTTCCCGCTGGCGGCACTGCTTCCTTAATGCCTGCCGCAAGAAATGCCCTGGCTTGCTTCACAGCCTAGAACAAGCCACTCTGAGCTGCCTCAGGACCACATTAAAAGGAGGCTGCGGGGCCTTCGAGCAGACAGCCCTGTACACTCAAGTACTTCTCGCTATCTAAATGCATGTCAGAGCTAAGCTGCCGGCTCTGCATGGCACCGACTTTTGACGCTTGCCGTCTGCTGCCCTTCTTCGACAGACATATGCAGCAAAGCGTAACGATGAACCTGGTCATGCCGCTGTATCACATCACCGTTACTGGAAAGGATGTGTACAGTAATTTTACACTGCCTTTTCTTTCCCCCCTTATTTGTTATTAAGATTTTGCCCTGTACAAGGAGTGTAATGAACATATTAAACCCAGTCCTGTGGATTTGTATCCATCGACCACCATATGGCAGCAAATGTTCACTTAGGGTTTAATATGTAAATAAAAGGACTGAATAATTACAACGCGGGCCTTAAAAATGTTAAAATGTAAGCAAAGTTCATAGAAAGAAAGGACTCAAAAATGATGCCCCTCGCTATAAATGTCTTGCTCTTGCGTGCTCTGCCGCACAAACCAACTATTTTAATTCTCTTAGGAGCATTACCAGGGCCTGGGTTGCTGCCATAGCCTTGAATCTGTAGGTAAAAATCAGGCAGTGGCTGTTTGTACAGCACAGAGCTTTCAATCAAATGGAAATCCCCACTGCTTCAGGCTACCCTCCTGTACCGTGCACAAGTGAAAATGTTGTGTCTGCTATGGTCTCTGATTTCCCGCTACCCTCCAAAGCATAGTCACATTGCAATAATCCAGATGCAGACCTATCCGCCCTACAAATAATTTCTGTTCTGCATGCAGGCACGCACACTGTCCTTAGAAGTAATCATTAGCATCATAATAATTTACAGAACGATATAACATCATTACACAAATGGCGGCCTTCTAGTCTGTAATTTAAAGGCTGGTTTGTTTGGTTTTTTTTCCCCACCACTGCAGCACACCGAGCTGAGGATGTTAATGTATCGTCCACAAGGGCTCCAAGGTCCTTTTCCTGGGTGGTGACTCCTAATAAGGAACCCAGCATTGTGTGCCTATAGTTGCAATCATGTTTTTTTTTCCTTTTGGGCATCACTTTTCCATTTAGATGTTTATATTCCGCTTTTTGCACTTTTTTCAGGCATTTCAAAGCAGATTACATTCAGGCACTGTAGGTATTTCCCTATCCCCAGAGGGCTTACAATCTAAGGGCCGGATTTTAAATCGTTTACGTGTGCCGTATGTGCGCCGGGCCAATTTTCAAAGGGCCTGGCCACGCGCGTAAACCCCGGGACGTGTGTAAGTCCTGGGGTTAGCAAAAGGGGCGGTACGGGGGGGGGGGGGGTGTGCTGGGGGGCTGCACACTTTTAAAAATCTGAGGAATTTCCTATGAGTCAGATGAATGGGGACATGTATATAAGTGACTTTGAGATCCAAGGTGCACATCCAATCCCTCGGTTGAATGAAAAGGAGGATTGTGTGGACAGAGTTCATCTCGAGTTTCTCTCAGATCAGCAGTAGCCTTCCTAAACCCAAAATGGGCCTTAATCCCCCTGTTTTCTTAAGAATAAGGGATGTAGAATCCCTGGTCAAGCTCCAGGAAAGGCACCAGTCCGATTACCTTCTGCTGAAGGAGCAACATCACTTACAGCTGCAGTTGGGTCGATTGAGAAAGGTCTAAATTGAAAGCTGAAAAACACTGGGTCAGAGAGAGGTGAGAAAAACACAAGTGGTAGCCACAATCCACAATCTTTGGTCATCTTGCACCACTCAGGAAAGAAGGACTGGACCTTCTCCCCATTGGTGTAGGCCGAAAGTCAGAGATGAGTGATGCAAATAAAACAGGCTCTGACCGCATCTGCTACAAAACCATTGTTTGTCGCATTTCCCTCTAATGCCCCCAGCAAGGAGCTGCTGCAGAGTGGGAGGGGCCCAATGACTTTGAAAAGAGCAGAAAGGGATGCTTAAAAGAGAAGAACTGATGTCTGGCCAGAAGCAGCTGATCTTCTCCTTCTCCAGACAATGACCATATCATGACCTGATGTTACTCAATTTGAACCACTGTCTCCCTGACTTTGTCCCCCAACAGATTATCTCAACTATGGGGGACATCAGAGCGATGATCATGACCATCTTCATGTAGACTACTAGCCCAAAACCATGCCAGTCTTCACACCCCAATGGCTGCCTCCAAAGCTCTGGCCGCAGTATCAAATGCTATGTAAACCAAGCAGATATGTTTCACACTCTTCCACGTCCTCCATCGCCTTATAAACGTCAGCCTGTTCTGGGTCTGACAAGTCCGATAAGGGCTTAACTTCTTAACACACTCATGTAGGTATTGTACAACATTCAACTGGTAGGCCAAAATCCAGGTGGAACACCTTCTTGCTAAATGTATCTAAAAGTTTCAGATCCTCCCCTAGGGGCATACTGGAATACTCCCTAGGCCTGCTTTAGAGCTAACTTTACCACCACAGAGTGTGAGGAAGCTGGACTATTCCAGGGTGGTTTGTACCCTGCAATTCAGGCCATGCTTAAGGAACACCAGCAGACATGAGGTAGGAGATTGTCACATCCTAGTCAAAGGATAGCCAACTCCAGTCCTTGAGAGCCACAAATGGACCTAATTTTCAGGATATCCATAATGAATATGCATGAGATAGATTTGCATACAATCAAGGCAGTGCATGCAAATCTATCTCATGCATATTCATTGTGAGTATCCTGAAAATGTGGCTCTTGAGGACTGGAGCTGGCCACTTCTGTCCTAATCTGAAGAATCTTTTTTTTTTTTTTTTTTTTGCAAATAGCATTTTATTACATTATCAGAACAGAGAAAACTGCGAATGAGCAATGGAAAACAGATATGACATCCAAGATCCCGAGATGAATCACAAACAGTGAAACCAAAGCAATAAGTAATAGGGTACATAGGAGTCAAACCACGTAGGATAGACAAAAGCAGAACATTATAAACCCAAATCATATCAAAACAAATCAAATTCCCCCCACCCCTTAACCTAAACCCGCCACAAACAGCATAGCGAGGTGCTTCAGATGACATGGCTGAGAATACCAAAGAGAAAAGAAACAAAAGAAACCAAAGGAATACACATCAAAGTACAACATTAAAGATGTTAATATTGGCAAAAGCAACAGAGAAAGCAGTCAATCCCTGAATCTATCCTGTATAGATTTCCAAGCTATAAAAGGAGCCCACACCTTTTCAAACTTTAGTATCACTTGTTTCTTTTTTGCACTTAGTTTATATAAACTATAAATATCAATTAGACAGGAAAGAACATTACTCATTTTAGGGACAGTAGGCAGCTTCCAGTAACAAGCCAATTTGCACCTAGTTGCTATTACAATTTGTTGTGCTAGCAACTACTAGAGGGACCTCTCCTGATTTTGCACAGGTACATTCAAAAGGGCACTTTTGGGAGATAGAGGAAGACCCAACTTCATACCCTCATTAAGAAGAGAAAAATGTTTTTTCCAAAAATCAGATATAAACGGACATTCACACCAGAGATAAAATAAGATCCCAAGGACCTACAACTCTTCCAACATCGATCAGAAGCCCATGGGAAGGCTCTATGAAGTCGATTAGGAGTCATATACCATCATATTAAAACCTTACAGCTATTTTCAGTAATGCTTGCGGAAATCGAGCATTTTTTTTGTATTATAAAAAAGCTAAGTCCCACTCCTCCTCAGTAAGCTTAATCCCCAAATCCTTCCCTCAAGCCTTCATCTAGCCCAATTGCTCCTGTGGTTCATTATTATTAAGAGTGCTAAAGTTTAGAAATAATCCCCTTCAACCCATCAGCCTTATCACATAAACTCTCAAAATACGTCTTACCCAATGATAAATCCTCTCTAACCAAGGGCATTCTCAAAAACTGGGCTATTTGTGAATACAGGAAATACTCCAGACCCTCAAAATGATATTTCCCATTCATCACCCCCAGAGGAATAATATCTTTGGAGCCCCAGAAGTTAGCCACATGGTTTAAGCTCAAATCCATCCACCTCTCATATAATTTCAAATTAAGGCCTGGCTGAAAATCCAACAGATGGTTTAGTGAAGTACTATGAAAATAACTTATACGACCAACCAAACAGATACGCCAAAATGCCCAGATCTTTAAAGTGACAGCAGTAGTCAGAGCAATGTTTAACAGGAGTCTCCATGTCCTCTTAGGTTGCCAAGTCAATGCCCAAATTGGCATAATACCTAATATAGACTGTTTCAATGTCACCCATTGTTTATGCTCTCCTGTTCTGTTCCAATCTACAATAGCCCTGAATTGAGCAGCAGCATACAACCACCTAAGATTCGGTACCCCCCAACCCCCCTCTTATTTTAGGTAAAAACATAACCTTTCTGGCCATTCTTGGTGGTCTTTTCCTCCAAATAAAGTCAAAGATATGCTTTTGCCACAATTTAAGGAGGTTATTTGATAAAGAAAAAGGAAGGGTTTGGAAAAGATATCCTAATCAGGGAAGAAAATTCATTTTGACCGTGGCTATCCTCCCCAGCCAAGAGAAAGAAAGTCTATCCCATAATTCTAGATCACAGTCTGAAGAGTCTGAAACAGCTTGTGAACCAGAATAGCCACTAAGTTGGCTGGTAGTTGCAGAAATGCAATAATTCAAAGACCTCCATACTCAGATCAGCCTTTTTCTGGACATTGATGTTAAGCACTTTTGCTAACTTGTCCAAGAACATGGAGTCGAATAGGTCTTCAGAGGTAAGCTGAGGCAAGTCAGGTAAGGAATCCGATGGAATTCCTCCAGAATCCTCCTCTGCTCCCTCCCAAGAGGAGATGCTTATCCATAATCCTGATGATGAAGATGGCATCAGGGACTGAAACTTTCATTGCCTCAGAATGGACCCTCTCAGGACTTAACCCAACTGGGCTGATTCCCCAACTTTGCTCTTTGATAGATGATGGGACCCCTCTGGAAGAGGTGAATTCTGTCTCACTTGCTCTGCGCTTAGGCCTATAGCTGGCAACTCCTGTGATGAGACATGTATTGATATCAAACAGGATCGGGATCCATGATGTATGAACTCTTCCTCCATCTATCTTGAACAGGAGAGGCTCCAAACTCTCCCTTCAATCCTTGGATGTTAAAGAGGCAAATAAATTCTTCACCAGCTCTGTTAACTGGTTCACAGGCTGAGGTGCCATTTGGGTTGGGATTGCAGGAGATGCATCCTCTTCAAAAACCCATATAGGTTCCTCTTCTCTTTGTTGCAACACTGCCAAAGTACTTGGCTCCAAAAGCTTCGAGACACTCCAAGTCAGTGGAACTAGACTCTGAGCCATCTTCCATGCTGGGGCATCTCTCAAGGTCTTCTGCACTAATGGAAACTGAGCTGGTACCTTTCTAGATGGTGGCATAGTTGTCGCACATACAGCACCAGAAACTAATCCAAGTGCGCCAATGACACCTTAGAGTGGATGCTTTGCATTGATGCAACAAATGACGCTCTCGTGGGGCTAGGGTTTGAGTAAAAAATATGTGTTGGTACCATGGGAACTTCAGCACCATGAAAGAGAATGATATGTGCATTGGTGTGGCCCCCATCCTTCCTCGATGCCAAAAAAAGGGCCCAGCGTGAGACCTTGCCTAAGTGCTGACTTCAGCTTCTTTGGCTTTGATGGGGCCTACGCTGGAGATGGACCTCGCTTACGCCCCTTGCTCTGCACTTCCTCCAGCATTTAAGCCCTTTTTGCCTTGCTCGACTGCTGATTCGAGATGGATCCACTGGGGAGAGAGTTCTTCTGAAAAAAGCAAATACCAGAAGACCGAGGATGTTCCAGTCCAGGAGAAGGAATGGCTCTGATGCCCAGACTTGTGCTGGTGCTTACCCATCAACAGCCATCTGAAGTCCCTCATCTCCCAAGCCTGAGACTTTTGCTCTCTGAGAGACAGGCAGCCCCAGTTGTACCAATTCACCATATCACGATCCAGGCCCAGGTATTTACAGCACACTTCATAGGATATTCAGAGCTCACAAATACAGACCTTGAACTTAAGCCGCTGATGACAGGCTTCTGGGCCTTTTGCTTTTCCTTAGACATCCTAGCTTTTGAAAAGTTCTTTTTGGGTTTTTTTTTTTTTAATAGTAATTAAAAGTGCTGTTGAAGGGCTACCAAGGCAGCGGTAAAACCAAAAGAGACTGCAATGAGGAAGAAAACAAGATAGAGAAATTTCTCCAAAAAAAGAGAGAGAGAGAGCGAGGGTACACATCTGTGCAGTAACTCGAACAAAAAGAGGCAGAGGGTTTCATAAGGCATTGTTTATTTATTGTTCACCACTGAGTACATGGGATTGTGCAGTAAATTCGTGTTTTACACATGCTCAATAACAAAGTTTTACTGAGCATTTGAGAGATGGGACTGTTCAGCACCGACAGATGATGTCACCCGCATATCATGGCTAATTCAGCCCAGCCTATCAATGGAGAATACTAAAACAAGGAGACATTTCATTTAAACTAACAATGAGCAGATTTAAACCAATCTCTGAAAGTACTTTTCCACTCAACGCACAAACTGTGGAGACTTTTGCCAGAGAATGTGGACAAAGTGACTAGCACTGCAGTTTAAAAGACGTTTGGACGAGTTCCTGGAGGAAAAGTCCATAAAACATTAATAGCCAGGTAGATGAGGGCAAGCCATTGCTATCTCTGGGCGTAACAAGAATTACATCTACTTTATAGGATCTGCTGGGTGCTTGTGACCCAGACCGGCCCATTGTAGAAGACAGGATGCTCGGCTCGATGGACTTTGGTCTGACAAGGCAGGCTGTTTCTTATGTTCTTATGGTTTACAGTCGTTACCAGAAGATATCCTATCATGTCTACAGACTGCTAAACTTGACAAATACCAAAGCACAGTGGGGGTCTGTGAAACTGGCCCGGCCACCAGTCCTGCAGGCAGAGTTAAGCAGCAGAAAGCTTACTAGCAACTGAACTCCCACTGCACGACAGCCTCAACGCCGCTGCCTGTTTGGGCAGGAATCTACTTGCCTACTACAGAGCACGTTCTTGGGCACCAAACCCCCATTCTGCTCCAATTAACCCGCGGTCCAAGAGTGCCGGGGCCTTGAAAGAATGATGGCGTTGAGGCAGAGATGTCCTGAAGGGCACTTATGATAAAGCCGTTTTTTTTGGTGGGTTTTGGGGTTTTTTTTTTGTTCCTTAGTTCTTACTCAGCTGAAGAGCACTGAATGATCTGGTAGGAGCCAGCAACCCCGGCCACAGCAGCGGTGGGAAAGTGCTTTTTCCCTCTAACCGGAGCGCCCGTGCTTAACTGTCCACAGAGAGCAACTTGCACCGTGCAGCTGCCATCTGTGAATCATTGATAGGGTTATTCTTACAAGAAGGCGCAGGTTGCCGAGCACCATCGTCCTCGACTCATTTCAAAAAGAAGGAGAAGAAGCAAAAGGTCAGGAGGGAAGCCGGCGACAGTGTCCCAGAGGATCTCAGGCACATTTCACTGTGTTCTCCTCGTTCCGGTTACATTTCACTCTACCCAGTGATGATCTTCAGGTTCGTGTTACGCGTGCCGACGGACGCCACTTCCGGCGTTCATGAATAATGCGCTGCCGCCTGGCCTTGCACCGCATACTGTAGCTCAGAAGGCCTGTCAAGATATTTGTAAGCCACGCTGAGCTGAACAGCAACATGTAAACGAATGAATCAAATCTGTGGTTCAAGAGGCCAGAGGGGCAGAGATGCTGCAGGTGTACTGCGGGGGGGGGGGGGGGGAAACTGCTCAGATCCTGGGGAAGGGGGGTGCCGTGGGGGAAGGAACAGCCCCCCCACTGCCTCAAGAGTGCACACCATCAGGTCAGAGACAGAGGAGTCTCCTCCACCCTCCCCCTTTAGAGCCCATGCAGGAGATGCACTGCACATTGCCTGGGAAGTCCATTCTGAGGAGGCCAGGAAAGGCGCAAATGACCCAAAACGAAATGTACTTTTGCATGTCATTTTCTCAAGAATATTTGGGGGGGGAGGGAGGGGGGAGGAGGCTTCCGACTAAAGCGGAACAGGCCTTCGTTGGGCTATAGCTCCTCGAGTCTGGCGAGGGTTTCCCCAATTTCATTTTCCTCCTTCCACTCCACTTCCGCCAGTCATTGCCGCGCCAGTCAGCAGCACATTAAGATTGCTGATACCGCTGCAGGGGAGAAGCTCCCACGGTAACCCCGCAATGGCGGGCGCTAAGTCCAGCCACCGGGCGTCACGGTTCGGCAATAACAGGCCCCATGCTCTGGAGGCAGCTGTCAAACGCAGCCCAGGCAATCCAGGAAAGGGAAGACCGGAGCCAGCACCTCTGCGTGACAGTGCAGAGCAGCCTCAGATAGGGGAGACGGGCGATGCCTATGCATAGATATATAAATATATGCACATACAGTTCCTGTGTCTCCTAAGGAGGGTGAGGGGTGACGAGAATGTAAGAAATAGGAAGGGACTGTCAGTGCCATGCACATTAAGATTGCTGATACCGCTGCAGGGGCAGCTGGAAGCGCTCGACGCAGCAGGCTGTTGCCATGGCTACCTGTCCTCAAGCTGTGACAGCACCAGGATTCTAATCTGGGCACTTAGCACATCTTCCCCAATCCCTCCCCCAGGAGATTCTTTTACCCGCAAGTTGAATGAAAAAGCTGATTTCGTGCCTGGCGGTGTTCATATTAAACCTGCAGAGGCCACGTGCAAAAAAAAAAAAAAAAAAAAAGGCAGGAGAAACTCATCCAGTCCAGGAAAATGTGCTTTATTGCTGCATGTTTTAGCAAGACAAGGTACCCTTATATAAGAATAAGACAAATTCCAAATTCTAAGCAAGCTACGACTGCTCCGTGCATCTCTGGGCTTCATGGCATTTCTTCTGTGTGCATAGACTAATGTGTTTATATTTATGCAACTAGGGTTACAGATAAATCCCCAGATAAAGGCTGCTGTTTTCAAAACACACCAACCAAAGTATTTGGGTTAGAGAAAACACACTGATAAGCGTGCCACGGCATCCAGCTCAACTCTTCCATATAAGGTCAAAAAAAGTAAACTCGAGGAAGACTGACATTATGGTGGAGAGGAACAGGGCAAGGTTAATGAAATCTCTCTTCATGGTCTGCAGGTGTTGACCTTGAGAGCACGGTTCCCGACATCCCCGCAGCTCAGAAAGGGCAAACCATTAACAGAAATTAACAGGACTGGCTGGGAAGAGATATATATATATATATATATATATATATATATGATTTTTTTTTTCTTTTATTTGCACTGCATATTGACTGGCCCTTCGTAGAAGTCATCGCTTACAGCGTTTCACTCCGTCACTCATCCGAATTGATGTGACACCGCACGGTGCCACGCTGGAATCGAATACATCACTTTAACAAGACACAACCCTGTTATTATTTGAGACATGATGGCGGAGTATCATCCACCAGCGGTACTGAGGTGGGAAGACAAGTCGACGGTTTTGTATTCACGCAATGATTAAGTTGCGGCAAGTAGCGTCTTTTACACGGAAGCCCAGAAGATGTCGGAAAACATGGACCACCTGGTCCAGCCAGTCTGCCCATTTGTGCTGCCGAAGATCCTGCTCGATCCAAGCCTTCTCCCTCTCCCTCTCTCTTTGCGTCTTGAATTCTGCCACTCTTCTGGCTCCTACCATCTCCGCTAAAGGTCCGTTCCAGGTGTCCACTGCCCTTCTCGGTGAGCAGGGATTATCTCACCTTCCTTTCCAGCCTCCCTTCCTTCCCCTCAGCTTCATGCAACCACTCCTCGTCTTGGGAGCATCTCCTTCTACGCAAAATGCCACCTTCTGGTATTTTATTGAAGCCTGCCTGACCTATGAATGTTTTATATTACATCTCACCCTTTTCTCCTTTACTCTAGTATGCAGTACAGTATATACTACAGCCCTGCATAAAAGCCGCTTTCTTTGGTGTTTGAATGATTCGTCACAACTGGTACCTGGTTCTGATCTCCCTCACGTAGTACTTTTACATAAAACACACAAGACAGACAGACAAAGTGATCAGGACTGAGGGAGCTTTCAGAGTGCCTCATTTACATATATATAGCTTTACAATCGCACGTCACGGCTCTAGTTGTGATTATAAGGGGCTCAATAGTCAGAAGAAAATGTCCATGCGAGTTAGCCTGGTAAAACTTATCTGGATAACTTACATGGGGTACTCAGCAGCACGAACTATGCTGCTGGATAATCCCCGTAATTTGTTAACTTAACCGGCTAAGTCTGAATATCGCCACTTATCCAGCTGGGTCAGCCGGATGAGCAGCACTGCCCCGTTCTGCCCACTGCCCGCCCGTTAGATAGCCAGCTAACTACTTAGCCGCATAAGTGACTTATCCGGGTGACTGGCAACCGCTGAACGTAGCCGGATATTCTGCAGCCGCCACGTAGCCGGAGACGTTGCGGCTTGTCTGTCTATATAACGCTGAATAATCTGGCTCAGTATACTTAAAATGTATAAACCCCCCCTTTCCAGCCGTAAGGCTGCTCAAAGCAGTTACAGAACAGTGACACATGGTCTCCCCAAAGCTCTGATTTGTCTCCCACCACAAAGAACGGCTTGGCCTTTCTTCCCTCTTTCCCCCCCCCCCCGCCCTAGATGCTGTTTTTGCTCTCTCCTCCACCACACTTTCTTCCTCCCTCTTTCCTCTTCCTCGCCTCTACTCATCCCTCTGTTTCCTCCCCCTCCCTGTCCTGCAGCAGCTTCCCAAGCCCCGATCGACTGAAGACACATTCTTCATCCCGCTGGGGCTCCGTATCAGGACCCCTTTCCTCCTCCTGAGCCTTTAACAACCCAAAGGCAAGGACTGGGCCACTGGCTCCATATGTGCTCGCTCTTACTGTGCGGGAGAATACAAGAGGGTACTTCCCCTTTAAAAGCAAGCCCCGCCGGGACACGAGCGGTAGAGCAGCCACCGCTGTTCCTCCTGTTAGGTCTCGTGTCGGCTTGGATCGGGCTGCAGCGGGAGAGGCCCAAGTTCAGTGGACTGGGCCATGCAGGAGAGGCGCCAGCAAAAAGGAGAGACGACAAGCCTAGGTCACTGGCTGGCGGTGAGGAGAGCAGGCTGGTCATGCTGCATCAGCTACTCCAGGGAGGGAAGCAGTGAGGGAGTCAGAGGGGAGGGAAAGGCACTTCGCCTACTGAAAACGATGGCCTAACACTCCTGGGAAATGATGTCAACTGAGCAGACAGTAAATTAGAGAACCGGGGGCAGGGCTAACGCAATGCCATTGGGCCCACCCCCAATATGTAGGACTCAGGGAAGTTGCCCCAAATTGTATCCACCCCTAAGGACACCCCTGGTAGTAGCAAAACCAGGGGTATTGCAAGGATCTTAAAAGATCTGGGACGAAGGCCCATAGGCCCTTCCACCACATCCTCCCCCACCCACCCACCAATATTTGGATAAATACATTGAAGAATCACAGTTACCTCATCCTTCCAAGCACGATCTTGCAAAAATACATTAGACATCATACTTTAAATTATTTTAAGCATTTATTGTATTTCACCGATGTACTTCTCTCACTCTCTCACACTTATGCGCTTCCCTCTCTCTCACGCACACATAAACATACATGTGCTTCTGTCTCTCTCACACACACATACACACACGTTTCTCTCACACACACACATATGCACGTTTCTCTCACACACACACATATACACACAGACTCCCTTTCTCTTACACACACACATATGCACATGTTTCTCTCACACACACACATATACACACAGACTCCCTTTCACTCACATGCTCTACTTCTCCCTCTTGCTGGCTACCAATTGAATGGGTTTCTTACCCCAATCCAGGCTCAAGTCCTTCAATTCACTCTCTTACCCTCACTCTTACCTCCCCATCCTAGATACAGCTCCCCTTCCCCTCAATTTGCCCTCTTTTCCCTCCAGGGGTTTGAAACTCCTCTCTTCCCCCAGCTCAGCTCCTTGACCCCCTTGAGGGTGCTGTCAAGCCTCGGTGGGGCACGACAGAGAGAGAGAACCAGTCTTTCATCCCCACCGAGGTTTGGCACCCTCTCCCTCTGTCCTGACCTGTGCAAGGAAAGAAAATAGCAAGCCCACAGCAGCCTCCTGCTTCTAACCTGCACAGCTGAGTTTCTTCTTCAGGTTCCACGCAAGTCAACCTTCTTTCATCCTCCGAAAGTTGCTACTGCTGCCTCTCTGCTGCGCTTCTGGCCACCTGCAGATCAACATGGCCCCCTCCCTCTAGCCCAAAGCTCCTTCTGCCTCCCCCCTCCTCTTCCGGTCAAAACCTCGATCCCCTCTGGCTCTCCTCTTGCCCATGTGTCATTTGACCCTGCCCATTGCTCCCTCCTGCCACTTTCAGCCTTCCTATTGGTTGTGTGGCAGCGCAGAACCAGGAAGAAAAAAAATACCATTTAGATGCGCGTTGGCTCCACTTGGTGGGAGCTGCTTTAAATTGCCTGCTGCTGCCGCCTTTCCCACTGTTGTGTTGATTCCAAGGCTGCCCCCCCCCCCCAGGTGTGAGGTTGAGACTCAAGACACAGCCAGGGCACAGGCCCTATGTCCCCTGCCCTAACAACGCCTCTGCTAACCTCCCTTCTACGGGAATGGTTTGTCTTCCATGTGCGAGGGGTTCTTAGGAAGCTGTTCTTTTCCTCCGGTGGCAAAGGGGTACATTTTTTTCAAAGCTAACCATACAATCCTCATCAACAGCCTGATGGAAATAGGCATCTCAGGATCCACACTCAATTGGCTAAAATCTTTTCTAAGTGACAGGTATTTCAAAGTAAAAATAAGCAACAAAGAATCTTCACCCATTGCGTCCAAGCAAGGAGTACCCCAGGGTTCCTCGCTTTCCCCGACCCTATTCAACATCTATCTCCTCCCTTTATGCCAACTACTCAAAAACCTCAATCTCACCTACTTTATTTATGCTGACGACGTACAGATCATTATCCCCATCAAAGATCCCATTTCCGACACCTTAACCTACTGGAACAGCTGCCTCCACGCCATTAATATTCTTCTCATGAGCCTCAGCCTGGTTCTCAACACATCCAAAACTGAGCTTTTGGTCATCTCCCCCAACGATAACAACACACCAGCCAGCACCACAAACATACCATCAGTAAATCAAGTGAGAGACCTTGGAGCCACCCTAGACTCCAGAATGAACCTCAAAAAATTCATAAACACCACAAAAGAGGGCTTTTATAAACTTCAGGTCCTAAAACAATTAAGACCCCTCCTCCGCTTCCATGACTACAGATCTGTCCTGCAAGCCATAATATTCTCAAAAATTGATTACTGCAACGCCTCCTGCTTGGTCTCCCGGCCTCCTCCACTAAACCTCTTCAGATGCTGCAAAACGCAGCAGCCAGGATCCTTACTAACACACGCAAGATGGACCACATCACACCAATTCTAAAAATACTCCATTGGCTACCCATTCACTCCAGAATACTCTTCAAGACTCTGACCATCATCCACAAAACCATATATCACCAATCCTCTCTGCAACTAACCATACCCCTTAAATTACACTCCTCATCAAGACCTACTAGATCAGCATACAGAAGCTCCCTACAAGTTCCTCCCAGCAGTTCCACTAAACATAACTCCATCGAAAAGCGAGCGCTTTCCACCGCGGGACCACTTCACTGGAACTCTCTCCCACCAGACATTCGACAAGAACACTGCCATCTCACATTCAGAAAAAAACTGAAAACCTGGCTCTTCGCCCAGGCCTATCGCTGAAGAAACCCATGGTAACCGCAAAGACCTCCACCCCCCCCCCGGTTGATGTCCTCTCCCAGCTACATTAAGTATACACTAATCCAGAACTGCTTTTGTATATTAACTCTGCAATTGAATCTATACCATATAAATATGTATTTAAGTTTAACATAGAAGAACCGCTCCTGCCGATTGACTCTTCTTTATGTTTAGAATAGTAATTATCTATCCTTTCCTTCCAACTACCATGTTCGATTTCCCTGTTTTAATGTAACTTTTTTTCACTTCCTATGTTTACTGGTTTCCCCTGGTTTATTGTAAACCGGTACGATAAGACCTTGTCTTGAGCATCGGTAAATAAATAAATAAATAAATAAAGCTCTTCCCCCTTTTAATTCCCCGTGTGGGGTGTTCCATTCCATAAAAATCATACATCTGAGGTACTGGGCAAGGGGAATGCCCTTGGTGGCTTTCTCATGCCTGGAGAATAATGGATATCTGACATCCCCGATGCCTCAAGCATGCCAGAAATAAGGGCCGCCAGCTACTCTTTCCAGAATAAGCGGACTATGGTGGCATTATCCTCCTCAGAGAAGAATGCCCCCTTCTTCCTGTGACTCTTCTAGAGAGTCTACCCTAGACCACAAAGCTTCCCTGAAGGCATGGGTGCTCGAATGCCCCATAGAGGGAGGCTCCGAGCCTTCCCCAGACCTATCGGCTGCCAGGGTTAGGGAGCAAAAGGTGTCCCTTGGCGATTCAGAGATCCCTGGTTCTGCAGGGGTGAGCATGGTCATATCTGCTTTATGCATGGCAATAATAAAGTCTGTAAAAACAAAGGTTTCTGCTAGGCATCCCTGGGTGCTTCCTTGGGCTCTTTGAGGGGGTGAGTCCCCTTCCCCCATCAGAAATCCCCCCCCCCCCCCAACCTGGGCTACCACCCAGCATGGTTTCAAAGGAAGAAGGGCTCATGCTGCCCCCCTCCCCACCTTCTTGAAGGACCAGGGCTGCCTTGCTCCAGTGGCAGCTGTCCCGGCTCACTCAGGGAATCTGCTCAGCTGAGGGGGCTGAGCTCCCATATTCTCCCTGCATCTTTCTCCCTGGATCCCCTTAACAGACCAGGCAAAAGAAGCCTGCAACACTGGAGACCTGCTTGGCCACAGACACTGCACATTTTCGCCTTCTATAGCTGCAAAACCTCAGAGATCCCTCAGGAAAGAAAGCAAAACACTGCCGTGGTGATTAAACTTCCCCTTCCCTGCAGTAAATGAGCAATTCTTGCTCTTGTCCTCTCTCTCAGTTGTGCCCTGGAAAACTGATAATGCTTTCAGTTCTCAACCTTGTCACTGAAACAAGGTTCCTGCAATGGGCTTCCTTCCCCCGAGCAACAAACAGCACTGCAGCTATTCTCCACCTCCGGGGATGCCTCTGCGGTTCTACTGCAGTTCCGGCTTCCATGCACTTCTGCTCGTTGAGCTAGCCAGCTCGCCCTGAGGTGGGTTTTTTTTTAAAGCCTCCACCAAGCAGAAAAAGGAGGGGTAGGGAGGAGAAAGGAAGAGAGAGAGAGGGCAGTCCTGCTGGCCCTTTCCTTTTTTTTTTTTCCTTAGTTTAAAGACTGCAAGATGCCTGCAGGATCCAGGAACCATTCTCTGAGTGACTCCACAGACCTCTAGGGATAAGGAATAACCATTCAGAGCTCAACCAGAGAAGGGCCTGGGAGAACGCTCCCACTGGAAAAGTCAACCCTGTTGTCCCAGAAGCAACAAGGACTCAACCTGGCTGGAGCTGCACCCAGGCTCTGGGAGCTATCATCCTCACATGTGCGAAGTTACTGGAGACAGAGACTACTGGAAATGAACCTCCCTTATAACCCTGAGTGAAGTCATAAAAGAGGTGTGTTCTCTGTCTCCCTCAGCTGTAGAGGAGGAAAATCGCATGACTGATGATTGGTCTAACAGGAAGAAAAAGGAATTTTTATTTTAATTGTTGCAATCCACTTTGCTTCTCCCCGGAGTCAGAAAAGTGGAATACAGATAGGTGAAATTAAATTAAATTAGAAAATAAATGAGGCTCTTTAAGTCACAATATTTAAGCAATTATGTACCTTGCACGCACAAAAATAAACCAGACTAACTGAAGGAAGCTGAAAGTAATTGTTTTACGTTGATATATGATACATGTTCATCTGAAAAACAGAGCCCAAAGAGACTGCCAGATTCTGACAATCAGTACTTGTATTCACTGAAATGAATGGCATAGCCTGCATCTCGCCTGTTCCCTGAGATCGCTGCCTGCTGAGCTTGTGAATCTCACCAGTTCAAATATGAGGTTAAATGATTCAACTGGAAACCAATTTATTGAAATTAATGAACACATTAAATAAACTGAAGTTATGAATCCTCAATAGCATTTTCACTAAATTCAAAAATTTGTTAAAACAAATATGTGTATGTATGTACATATAAACATTTGGTATATATATATATACACCTTGGTATATATTTATATATACATACACCTGGATCGGATGGTATGCATCCTAGGGTACTGAAGGAACTAAAAAATGAAATTTCTGATCTATTAGTTAAAATTTGTAACCTATCGTTAAAATCATCCATTGTACCTGAAGAGTGGAGGGTGGCCAATGTAACCCCAATATTTAAAAAAGGCTCCAGGGGTGATCCAGGTAACTATAGACCAATGAGCCTGACTTCAGTGCCGGGAAAAATAGTGGAAACTATTCTCAAGATCAAAATCGTTGAGCATATAGAAAGACATGGTTTAATGGAACACAGTCAACATGGATTTACCCAAGGGAAGTCTTGCCTAACAAATCTGCTTCATTTTTTTGAAGGGGTTAATAAACATGTGGATAAAGGTGAACCGGTAGATGTAGTGTATTTGGATTTTAAGAAGGCGTTTGACAAAGTCTCTCATGAGAGGCTTCTAAGAAAACTAAAAAGTCATGGGATAGGAGGCGATGTCCTTTCGTGGATTAAAAACTGGTTAAAAGACAGGAAACAGAGAGTAGGATTAAATGGTCAATTTTCTCAGTGGAAAAGGGTAAACAGTGGAGTGCCTCAGGGATCTGTACTTGGACCGGTGCTTTTCAATATATATATAAATGATCTGGAAAGGAATAAGATGAGTGAGGTTATCAAATTTGTGATACAAAATTATTCAGAGCAGTTAAATCACAAGTTAAATTACAGGAGGACCTTGCAAGACTGGAAGAATGGGCATCCAAATGGCAGATGAAATTTAATGTGGACAAGTACAAGGTGTTGCATATAGGGAAAAATAACCCTTACTGTAGTTACATGATGTTAGGTTCCATATTAGGAGCTACCACCCAGGAAAAAGATCTAGGCATCATAGTAGATAATACTTTAAAATCGTTGGCTCACTGTGCTGCAGCAGTCAAAAAAGCAAACAGAATGTTGGGAACTATTAGGAAGGGAATGGTTAATAAAATGGAAAATGTCATAATGCCTCTATATCACTCCATGGTGAGACCGCACCTTGAATTCTGTGTACAATTCTGGTCACTGCATCTCAAAAAAGATATAGTTGCGATGGAGAAGGTACAGAGAAGGGCAACCAAAATGATAAAGGGGATGGAACAGCTCCCCTATTTGGAAAGGCTGAAGAGGTTAGGGTTATTTAGCTTGGAGAAGAGATGGCTGAGGGGAGATATGATAGAGGTCTTTAAGATCATGAGAGGTCTTGAACGAGTAGATGTGAATCGGTTATTTACACTTTCGAATAATAGAAGGACTAGAGAGCATTCCATGAAGTTAGCAAGAAGCACATTTAAGACTAATCGGAGAAAATTCTTTTTCACTCAACGCACAATAAAGCTCTGGAATTTGTTGCCAGAGGATGTGGTTAGTGCAGTTAGTGTAGCTGGGTTCAAAAAAGGTTTGGATAAGTTCTTGGAGGAGAAGTCCATTAACGACTATTAATCAAGTTTACTTAGGGAATAGCGACTGCTATTAATTGCATCAGTAGCATGGGATCTTCTTAGTGTTTGGGTACTTGCCAGGTTCATATGGCCTGGCTTGGCCTCTGTTGGATACAGGATGCTGGGCTTGATGGACCCTTGGTCTGACCCAGCATGGCAATTTCTTATGTTCTTATGATAGATAGATACATTTGTTGGAAGCCACTTTGAGACCATTCTTGGAAAAAGGCGGCATGTCTATAAATAAAATAAAATAAAATAAAAATATAAAATATATATATTATATTTTTTTCAATTCCTTTCTAATCAAATATGAAGGAGGAAGGCTGAGTTTTGATGAAATTCATTATAACTATACATGACAAGATGATTTAGACTTAACGGAGCAAATATGCTGATCATTGCAAGTGGTTGAGAATCGCAAATGTTTACATGTTCATCTCGTTTCAAAGCAGAGGAGGCCATCTTTGGTGAAACAGAGGCCTGTGTTAGGGAGAGGGAAAATTGTTATATTGCTATACCTAAGTGATATATATATCTTGGAAGCTTCAAGTGAAGAACCATACTTAAGTTTTATTTGAGACAATGTATTGCTGGACTTTACATTTCATTTGGTGATTTGTTAATTCACATTAGTCACAGGATGTGTTTTATTCCTATTTATGTATTTTGTATAATCTGAAGATAATATTTTGTATTTAAATTTAAAAAAAACTGTTTTTATTGTATATCAAGGTAAGTGCATTACTGCTTCACTTTAATATTGATTTAACACACACACACACACAAACAGACCGAACCTCTAATGTTTAGAATAATTATTTCTGTTAAAAGTACAGAACCTGAACATTCCAGGTTAAATTTAAGAATAGACCACAATAGTACAAGCAGCCTGCCAATCCGTATGTTGCACAATTCTGTAATAGCGCGTCTATCTTTTGCTCATGGCTTTCGCTTCCTATGACACTGAGAGGGGGGAAACTTCCCCAGACAAAAACCAGAGAAAGCAACAAGCTTTGGCCTGGATTTATCAAAATGCACTAAATATTGCCTGTGATAGAAAAAGGGGCATGTTTTATTGTAATAGGCAGTTTATTTCAGAGAGAGAGAGACTAGCCATAATGTCCCAACACTAGACAGGTATTTATATCTCTATGGGAGGCCCACCTAGTAACTCGAGGTGAGGTTTAGGTATTAGTGTAGGGATTAGGGGCCAGTTTGACATTCAAAGTGAGACGTACGAACAGAACAGTGCTCTCTTGATGACCCTCGGAGTGAGGAAACTCACTTAAAGATGAGATATGTGCAATGTTCTCTCAACCTAGCTTGATGTTAATGTTGCATTTGTGTCTGTTCTCGCCCTCGCTCCACCCTCTCTACCTTGTGGTGACTCCCTTCGGGTCTGACAGACAGATGCTGCCGCGGCTTCTTCTCGCCATTTTCTTCTTGGAATCCCCGGGCTGGCCTAACGCTACGGATCTGCCATGTTCCTGATGACGTAAGGGCACGCGCGCTCCAGACTTTGTACCAGCAAGGGCGCAAACCTCGGGGGCATCCCCCTGTAGTGACGTCATCCGCTTCCAACATAAAAGATCTTTGATTGCTACTACGAATCGAGTTAGCAAGGGAAAGCATTCTCTGCTGCTCTGCCTCTACAAAAACTTACCAAGGGGTACCCGCTCCTCGGGGGGCCCGCTCTCTCTCTTCTTGAATTCAGTTACAGGACGGGATCCGGTACTCGCTCCTCAAGGGCCTACGATCCCGAAGACTCAGAAGACTCCTATTGCCTGGAGGCGATCGCAGACATGAACACAGTGAGTCCTATTACAGACAGGAACCGGTACTCACTCCACGAGGGCCCTTGTTCCTAATCTCTAAGACCCCCTTCAATCCAAGACGTTATCGCAGGTACGGAGATCATGAGTTACCATTGCAGATTGCAGAATAGGAACCGGTACTCGCTCCACGAGGGCCTATGTTCCTAATACCTTTCTCAGACTCTCTTCTTCCTCAGAAGATATTGCATACCTATATCTTATGGATTACTATTACAGATTTACAGATAGGAACCGGTACTCGCTCCACGAGGGCCTATGTTCCTAAATCTCTCCTAACCTCTCTTCTATTCCAGAAGCCACCCCTTACACAGTTATTGTGAGTTCTATTTCAGACTGCATGCGGCTCCTGTTCCTGTACAATGAAGACTCTCGGTTGCATAGGAAGGCATTACAGATATCTACAAGTGTGAGTGTATCATCTACCACTGGTTATATGTCCAGCATAACCTGTCTACTCACTACCTATAGTCTCTCCTTACAGCTCAGCAACTCAGAAATCGTAATTCCTGTATCAGAGGGACTTCAGCCCTGCCGGGCACATCAGCTCACTACTGCCACTTCTGATGGTTCTACTTCCAGTCTAATAAAGAACTATCTGTGTTTGTCTCAATACTCCAGCCTAGCCGGTGGTCCCTCTCAGGATATCCTCCAGGGGGCGCTGTCATCTGCCATCGGCCCAGGGATTCACTATTTCTACTAAGTGTACTCCTTACACTAATAGAGCGGTATCATCATCTGCCACTCTGTGGGAGCCAACCCACATCAGACCATTACTCCTCTCTCTGCGGAAGCTGATCCATATCAGATAGCTAATTCCCCGTGAGGATCATACAGGTTGCTGGCTCCTCCCGTTACAGGAACGAAGCATAACACTTTGCTAATGTCTCCCCTTTGGGGGAGCAGAGCACTAACAAGATTGCTAATTCCTCCTCCCACAGGAGCCAAGCCTATCAGATCGCTAACTCCTCCCCTTGAGAGGAGCTGATCGATAACAGATCGTTAACTCCGCCCTCCTGGCGGGGTGAGTGCTAATAGTTAACCAGGTAGAGAGTCCATCAAATGCGATAAAGCCTTAACGCAAGCTATCGCACGGCTTACTGCTACTGAAAAAGGTGTAGCTAAAATCGGCGTTAAAGCCGTGCAATAGGGCTTCAAAAATGGTAAACCCAGCCCCCTCCCGCCCCTAATTCCTCCTCTTTTTCAAATTTGCATCGCACCATACGATATGGTGCTATCGCATGAGTTAAAGGCGTTTTCGCATGCGTAGGGCTTATCGCATGCGTTAACGGTGCTTTTTGCATGCAATAAGCCCTTAATGCATACGAAAACGCCTTAAAGCATTTTGATAAATGAGCCTATTTGTGTAGAGAGAAGTGTGGGGCTTCTTCCGGGAAGGGCTACATGTAAGGATCACTCAGAAGTCAAACAGAGCATTTTTTTTGCATGCATTTTGCAGCTGCTTCAGAACTGTGCCAGCAAAATGATTCTGGGGGGGACTTAAGACTTTTTATTTTCAAAGACATTTATGCGTGAAGTCTGCCCTCCCTCAACAGAGCTCAAAGCACACGGCTCGTTTTACGCACATTCCCAGGGGCGTGGTTTGGGCGGCATTGGAAACGAAGGCTTGAGTTTACAAGTCTATGCACGTTATTTTCTGCAGAAAACGTGTCCACACAAAAAGCAGGTGGAAAAGTCAGCAGGTGCTTTGTACCCATGCAATGTTTTAACGTAAAAGGGGACCTGCTCCAGGGGAGTATAAAGTGAACCTCGGCAGGGCCAGCGCAAGGGCACATGGCAACCTAGGCAGAGCCGTCAGTCTTGTGCCTCCCATTAACTTTCAGACGCGTGGGCCAACTCCCCCCCCCCCGAGAATCTGATTAACTCTACCATCACAATGACCCCCACCACTACCCCTCCCTGAACTATCCTGTGCAAATGCATAATTAGACATAGGGAGAACAGGGTTCAAAAGCCATTATCTAATTTAACAAGGTAAAAAGGCTTTTTTTAAAAATTGCCCATCCTTAAAGCACCTTGAAGTATGCACAGTTCAAAGCAAAAGTATGCTCATACTTGCCCCTTATTTGCGCCCTTCACCACTACCAACCCCCGCCTCCGCGCTTCCCAACTTGCTGCGCCGTACCTCTGGATTAGGATTTCCGAGCCGGTGCGTATTCTAATCCAGTCTGAAATATCACCTTTCGGAGGCCTGCTTTTAAATCCTAATCACTGGTCTACACAAGGAAAACACTTCCCATAGACTCCTGTTTGCCATGTCTGCTTGTCTTGACTAGATTCTGGGCTCCATGGACCAGGGACTGTCACTTCCATGAATCTGCAGTGCACAGCGCTGAATGTACCCTTAGGTATCAGAGCTTTACAAATGCTAAAATAGTAATAGTAGAATTGGTACCCGCAACTTAACATCAAAACATACACTTTTGGAAAATGGCCCCATACTTTTACACTTTATTTTGTGTGTGTGTATATATATATATTATATATATACATATAATGAGAGAGAGAGATAATACAAATATTTTTTAGAAATCATGTCACAGTGTTTGATGACTGTCATAAAAAAAAAAATCAAGAAATACATAAAACTTATAAATTAAAAGAAATCCATACTGAATTGAATAAAGATGGTCTCTGAAATGATTGGCTGACATGACTGGGCTGAACTGGGATATATTCCCTCTTACTGCTTACCATACAAAAATATTTTAAATTCCTTTGTCACCTCAGTAACAGTGACATAAACTCCCTCCATTACCAGGCAAGTGAAGTAACACAAAACCATGAGAAAAAAGTCACTCAAAACCTATACAGCAGACCTGCTATACAAAAACAGCACTAACTTCCAGAATTCAAACAGCAACAACACTGTGAAATGGTAGCAACGCAAATATTACACCAAGCCCTAGAACACGATTACTATTCTTCCTAGCAGGGAAAAGGAAAGGTCTCACGGTTAGAGTAATAGGCTGAGAAACAGAGAAACCACTTGCTTCACTGATACTCCTGGTGATCTTGAGCAAGTTGCTTTATCACCCATTGCCTCAGGTACCCAATTACCTAGTTAGATTGTAAGCTCTTTGGGGAAAGGACTTATTCTACCTGAATTCTTTAGATACTGTAAGCTGCAATGAGCATTATTTGAAAAGGTGAGCTATTAACATTTTGCTCACAGAAACTCTATTTCCCAAACTCGAATATAGTACTATTTACCCAGTCCCATTCTCTGATCATGATATGGTTGTCTCTTCCTTGGGGTTGTCCTCTGATATTAAGCTTCCCAGACGTTGGAGGATGTCCCCTTGGTGGTATGAGGACCAGACGTTTGTGACATTTCTTTAAACTAAGTGGGAGGATTATGTAGGATTATGTAGATGATACTACCTTCTGAAATGCTGCTAAGGCAGTTCTGAGGGGACATATCTTGGCTTATCAGGTCAGGAAAAAAAAAGAAAGTGATCAAAACATTCTTGCACTTACAAAACGATTGATGTCACTCAAAAGATCTCATGCACTTGATCTCGCTGTGGCCACTAAGAGTGAACTCTTAGATACTAGACATGAGCTAAATGAAATTCACACAATTAAGGCCCAACAGAATATAACGTATTACCAATTTAAGTTGCCCCAATGGGGCAATAAACCTGGGAAACTACTCGCTAAGTTGGTTAGAAGCAATAGAGGACACGGGGTTAATAACCCGGTTAAATTATGCTTCACAACATTA